>NC_140633.1:15568383-16205883 GCF_057382275.1 Copadichromis virginalis
CCTGCTGCAGCTGTGGCATGCATGGGAAAGTGAATTGATTCAGCTCCCTGATGTCTCCCTGCCACGTTGTTACGTGCAGCCAGAGACAGACCCATCCCTTTGCAAGCAGAGCATCCACATCTTCTCCGATGCATCTGAGAAGGCATATGGAGCTGTAGCCTACCTTCGGACAGAAGATCATATGGGGGGAATCCAGGTAGCCTTCCTAGCTGCCCGATCTCGAGTTGCTCCCGTCCGTCAACAGTCCATTCCGAGGTTGGAGCTCTGTGCTGCTCATGTGGGAGCCCAGCTTGCTGCCGTCCTCAAGAGGGAACTCACCCTTCATATCTCAAGCATTGTCTATTGGACCGACTCCACTACAGTCCTGAACTGGCTCCAGTCCCAATCCTGCCGCTACAAGATCTTTGTGGGCTCTAGAGTTGCAGATATTCAAGAGCTAACTGAAGGGAGCCTGTGGAGATATGTCAGATCAGGCGACAATCCTGCCGACGACATCACTCGAGGATTACGGCTCTCACAGCTCACCTCTCATCATCGGTGGCGCCGGGGCCCACCTTTTCTCTGGCAGGCGGCATCATACTGCCCGGAGCTCCCGAACCACGTTTCCCTTGATGATTCATCAGAGCTGCGGAAGGAGAGCTTCTGTGGGAACATCACCAGAATACCTGATCCACATCTACCTGATGTTGGTTCTTTCAGTGGCTACCAGACCTTGCTGGAAGCTTACGTTCGAGCTGTCCATGGGACAGCTGCTGACTCGATACCCACGGCAGAGGATTACAGGCAAGCGGAGTTAGCACTCCTCCGGAAGGTACAGGAAGACAGTTTCCCTGAAGATTTTGTTCGGCTGTCATCTCACAAACCGGTAGCTGCCAGCAGTCGCCTACTTGCCTTAGCTCCTGAGTATGACCCAGAGGCTCAACTGATTCGGGTAGGGGGGCGGCTTCGCAGATGTGAAACCCTCAGTCAAGACATCTTGCATCCTGTCGTTCTTGACCCTCAGCATCCTATCACAAAGCTCATCGTCCAGGATTGCGATCGCCAGCTTGCTCACCCGGGCTCCGAGAGGGTCTTTGCTGAGCTCCGGCGCAGATTCTGGATACTTCGAGGACGAGAGGCCGTCCGGAAGCACCAGTACAACTGTCCTGAATGCAGGAGGTGGCGCAGCCAGCCGGTCATTCCCAAGATGGCTGACCTTCCATTATCCAGTTTAAGACTTCATCGCCCAGCCTTCTATTCAACTGGGGTGGATTGCTTTGGCCCATACCTTGTCAAGATGGGGCGGCGTACAGAGAAACGGTGGGGGATCATCTTCAAATGCCTAACGACCCACGCAGTCTACCTTGATCTGCTTGCCAGCATGGACACTGACTCATTCCTGATGGGACTGCGTCGTTTCATCTCGAGACGTGGGAAGCCCTTCGAACTGCTGTCGGATCAAGGTACCAACTTCAGAGGTGGTAGCTCTGAACTCCAGGAGGCTTTCAACGCACTCGGCCCAGCTCTGAAGTCACAGTTGGCCAGCCAGCAGATTCATTTTCGTTTCAACCGTCCACAGGCTCCACATTTTGGTGGTTCCTGGGAACGGGAGATTCGTTCCATCAAGTCTGCGCTGCATACCATTCTCGGCTCGCAGCATGTCACTGAGGAAGTCTTTAGGACGATACTCAGCGAGGTAGAGAGCATCATCAACTCTAAGCCGCTAGGTTATGTCTCCTCAGACGTAGCAGACGTTGATCCGATCACTCCCAACATGTTGTTGATGGGGCGGCCTGATTCCGGTATGCCACAGGTCGTCTACCCAGAAGCCGAACTCCTGAGCCGTCGTAGGTGGAGACAATGTCAAGCCTTGGCGGATCAATTCTGGATCCACTACATCCGGAATTGTCTACCTTCACTCCAGATGCGGCACAAATGGCAGCAGGAAAGAGATGAGTTGACTGTTGGCACTATCGTTCTCATTGTGGACCAGCAGCTCCCTCGTGCCCTATGGCCAGTTGGTAAGGTCAGCCAAGTAATCCCTGGAGCAGATGGCAGGGTTCGAACCGTTCAGATACAGGTTGGAGACAAGACATATACACGATCAGTGGGACGACTTATCAGACTTCCAGCTCTTCCACCGGAGTCTACTGCCTGACCTTCCTAAGTGAAGTGCACCTTTGCTCCGCAAAGTTGGGGGCGGCTGTACAAAAGGCCAGCCAGTTCGCAGAACTCACGAACGGAGCCGCATCTGCGGAGTAAGATATCAGCATACGGCTGCCGTTTAGCCAATGAGCGGTGAGGCAACCCATTCTCTTCACCAATCAGAAGACACAATTCTACCTCATCATTACGCACATGTCGACGCAGAGAGTTCGGTCAGAGCTGCAGGTGGGAAGAGTCAGCAGAGTTTTACTCACCGTGTGGATTTTCATTCCTCTAATGCTGTTAGCGGTGTGCGTCCATGAGACTGTAAGTTTCTGTGTTTTATCGTGTTTGTTCTTTGCTGCGGCCATTATCCTCCCTTGTTTAATCCTTGGCGCACACTTTGTTTACCGATTGTTACTGCCGTTTACTGCGAAGCAGCCTCTGCCGTGCGGTCATTAAGGGACCGTCACTAATTTCTCATGTTAGCTCTAATGTAAAGTGCCTAGTTAGGATTTATGTAAATAGTAAAATTAGCATTTGTTGACACTCCCTTATTTTGGTTGAATGTTCCACTATCCAGTATTGTTTGTATTGTTGTATTACACATTTAATTCACTCTGTTCACCTAATTATGGAAGACTTTTATGTTCTTTCCAACAGAAACCACACCATCACTCACCACACGGCATATAGCATTTTACAGTCTGTTAAATCCCCTCACTCACATTATGGATGTGTGCTTCGGATTCTTGCTAAATAAATGAGTGAACGACAGATACCTGAGTGGCAGTGGATTTTGTGGATATGCCATCTGTTCTTATCGGACAACCCTGTTGAGATTGTGGATTCTTAGAGTCAGCACCTTATCATCTACATCAGTCATAGTCAGGAGGTCAAGTCCATCCCACTTACAGTGACCTCCTCCATTACAGTTTATGTCATGTGTAAGTGTCATCTGACTGACACTAACTTGGTCATAAAAACATCTGATGATGCTAATCTATGTTAAATTTTTTAGCTTAAAATTTGGTTTTATGCATCATTAATAGTTTAAGTTTCTTTTATTCTTATTTTCTTATTTTTAATCACTAAATGAATTCTGAAACTATCTGTCCAGTATTTAGCTACAAGCTACAAGTGCTTAAAAATTGCTTGAGGATACGGTTGAAGTGACTCAGACCTACACCCTATAATGAAGTTGTAAATACTGTGACATGTTGTATATTTATTAATAAAAAATTTGTTGCCATCATATACATGTATTGGGGTTTGTTTGTTTTTTCGTTTTAAAGGTGATGTGTCTAATATAAACAATCCCAGAAATTATTCAGTTTTTAACAATGACTCTGTTTGCATCAAGAACAATACAGACAGTGAGTCATTATTTACTGTGTTTGGATAATTGGTCATTGTGGTTTTACTCCTGAAGTTAAAAACAAGACACTTAAAAAAAATCAGACATTTATTTAGATTGTTGTACTGTGAAAGTTAATTCTAACATGTTGCATATTAAGAAAATACTGATTGTGCCATCTGTTTCCACTTGTATTATTATTTTTATTTATTATTTGGTGCAAGAAAAGACAATGGTTGCCATAAGCTCAATTCATAAATAAAGAGCCAAAAGGTTCTAAAAGGCTAAATCTAAATACAGAGTATTTAGATTTAGCCTTTTTACAGAGTAAAATACAATTATCAATTTGAGAAATATTTATATTATTTAAGAAGGCAATCAAATCAGATACTACAAGAATCGAACACTGCAAAATTATGCAAACATAATGTTAAAAACAGACACATAAACCATGCTAAAACTGAATATATCTATAATCCTCCAAATAAATGATCATGATGATGACAATTAATAGTGCAAATTCTACAAAATGTTTTTCAGTTTCTGAGTTGCTGATTTTAACTTATGTCCAGAAAAAAATGTGCAATAAACATCTACATTCCATTAGCTTGCACTGTGAGTTCTTTCTACTTTACAAAACCTTAATCAATTATTTTTATGTTACTCTGATTGAAGGTCTCTGGTTTAATGCATCTAAATGGGCACGACAACCTTAGAGCTGAGAATAGAGGCTTTGTGTTACTCGTCAAAAGGTTTTGATTGATTGATTGATTGAATCTTTATTTTGAACATGTTGAAAAAGTATAAAAAAATAGAATTAAAAGAGACAAATGAACAAAGCAAACAAAAGGAAAACGAGCAACCACAACTCCAAATAACGTCCATGTTCAAAAAGGAGCAGGAAGAAGCATAAGCTTATTTAATCCCACCCCTTTTCCACTATCTAGTATCAATAGACTACAGAAATACCTCCTTGTAATTACATTATATGTTATGTGTAATTTTTTTTTTTTTTTTTTTAATATATACACATATATGTTTCTATCTATCCATACCTACGTATATACACACATACGCACATATACACATTTTCAATAACCCTATTAACACCTGAAGGATACACAACCTACAATTTTATATATATTTAATATATATATATATATATATATATATACATATATACATATATATATATATATATATATATATATATATATATACATATATATATACACACATACATACACACACATACACATATATATATATACATATATATACATATACATATATACATATACACATATATATATATACACATGCATACATACATACATATACATACATATACACATACATATATACCCATACCAACAAACCCGTGCATGCGCACACACATGAAAATATTAGACAAGAACACCCTATCAAATCTCTACCTTTTCCCTGTACCCTGTAAAAACCATATCCTTAAACCGCTTTTTAAACTGCGCCATGCTTGGACATTGCTTCATATCTTTACTTAGTCTGTTCCACAGCTTCACTCCACACACAGAGATGCAAAAACTTTTTAATGTTGTACGGATACGAGGATGTTTTAAATTTAATTCCCCCCTCAAATTGTATCCCCGTTCCCTTTTAGAAAACATTTTTAGAATATTGTCAGGAAGCAGGTTATTTATTGCTTTATATATAATTTGTGCTGTGAGAAAATGAACCAGATCTGTGAATTTTAGAATTTTTGATTTTAAGAATAGTGGATTTGTATGATCTCTGTAACCAGTTTTATGGATTATCCTTATGGCCCTTTTTTGTAATATAAAGATTGATGATAGCGAACATTTGTAAGTATTGCCCCAAACCTCTGCACAGTAATTCAAATACGGTGCAATCAGGGAACAATAGAGAATGTGGAGTGATTTGTGGTCCAGAATGTGTTTTACTTTACTCAAGATTGAGACACTTCTTGAAATTTTGTTATGTATATGATTTATATGAGACTTCCAGTTTAATTTATCATCTATAATCACACCAAGAAACTTATGTTCAAGTACTCTTTCAATTTCCACACCATCTACATGAATCTGCACTTGTGCATTTCTAAGGGAATTCCCAAATAAGATAATTTTAGTTTTACTTAGATTTAGCGATAGTTTGTTCCTGTTAAACCATTTTTTAATTTTGCACATTTCTGAAGTAATTGTATCCAGCAGCTCCTTTAGATTCCCCCCAGAACAAAAAATATTTGTGTCATCTGCAAATAATACTAATTTTAATATATCAGATGCCTTACAAATATCATTTATATCAATAATAAATAATTTTGGACCCAGTACAGAGCCTTGTGGAACACCACAAGCAATGTCCAAGCATGATGAGGAATGGACACCCAGCTTCACAAATTGTTTCCGGTCACTTAAATAATTTTTCACCCATTGCAGTACAACCCCCCTAATCCCATACCGTTCCAGTTTATTAATTAATATGTCATGATTGATTGTGTCGAATGCTTTCTTGAGATCCAGAAATACTCCAGCTGCATACTGTTTCTGATCTATAGCATTCGTAATCTCCTCAATTGATTCGATTAATGCCAGAGATGTTGATCTTTTTGATCTGAATCCATATTGACTGTCAGAGAGTAATTTATATTTATCTAAGAATTTGTCTAATCGTTTATTAAACAGGTTTTCTAGGATTTTGGAGAATTGTGGTAGTAAAGAAACAGGCCTGTAATTTGTGAAGTGGCGTCTATCCCCAGTTTTATACAGCGGCACAACTTTAGCTATTTTCATTTTGTTTGGCACTTTTCCCGTCTGAAATGATAAGTTGCAAATATATGTTAGAGGTCCTACAATTCCTTCAATCACCTTCTTGACGATTTTCATGTCAATATCATTACAATCAGTGGATGTTTTATATTTACACATGTGTACAATGTCAATTATTTCTTTTTCCTCCACTGATGTGAGGAACATTGAGTTAGGGTTCCTATCAATCAGGTTTTCACTACATTCTACTGATGGCAGTGACTCAGGAATTTGTTCTGCCAGTTTTGGTCCAATATTTACAAAATAATGATTAAAGCTGTTGACCTTATCAGCAGTGTTTTCCATAAGATTGCCATTATCGATAAAGTATTGTGGATAACTTTGTTGTCCAGAATTATTTTTAATGATACCGTTTAAAACATCCCATATTCCTTTCATATTATGTTTATTGTTGTTCAATATTTTACTATAATACTCCTTTCTACATACACGTATAATATTGGTCAACTTATTTTTGTATTTTTTATATTTATTTTCAGCTTCTTTTGTTCTTTGTTTTAGGTATTCCCTATAGAGTGTATTTTTCTTTTTACATGCATTTTGTAAACCCTTAGTGAGCCATGGTCTATCTGAATATTTGTGCTTTCTGTTGTATTTTATTGTTGGACAGTTTTTATCGTACAACTCCATGAATATTCTTAAAAATATGCCATATGCAATATCAATATCAGCTTCTTTGTACACCTTGTCCCAGTCCTGATTTAATAGATCGTTCTTAAATGCAGTCATCGTTTCTTCCGTCCTTACACGTCTGTATCTCAGTTGTTCTTCATGCTGATTTTTCTTATAATTAGTGTCATAAACTGCAAAAACTGGTAGGTGATCACTGATGTCATTAATTAATATTCCGCTCACAATGTTGTTTTCCATATTGTTAGTGAAAATATTGTCAAGTAAGGTGGCACAATGTGGTGTAATTCTGCTAGGCCTGGTTATTTTAGGATGTAAACTCAAACTGTACATAGTGTTTAGGAATTCGTCGGTCATTTTATGCTTTTTTGGATTCAACAGGTCAATATTAAAATCACCACAGATAAACATAACTTTTTGATTTGTTTTAGAGAATATTTCCTCTATGAAGTCATTAAATACTTGAATACTAGAGCCAGGTGTTCTATATATACAGCTAATTATTACATTTTTTTCTTTTTCCTTATAAATTTCAATTGTTATACATTCTAGTAAATTATCAATTACAGTTGTCATACTTTCTACCACCTTGTAGTTTAGGTTTTTATCCACATACACAGCTACTCCCCCTCCACTCTTGTTCCTTCTATTTACAAAATTCACTTCATATCCCTCCAGTCCAAAGTCCATTCCTTTCTCCGCATTGATCCATGTTTCAGAAATGGCAATAATTCCAAATGGATTTGTCAACTCATTTAGATATTCCTTTATATTGTTGAAGTTGGCATACAGACTTCTGCTATTAAAATGGATTATTGATCATTTATTTTCCGTGTTGATGGTGTGCTTAAACTGTTCATCAGTGAAGTAGCAGCAGTTACAGCTGATGTTGTAGAAGAAATTATTTTCCGGGTCTATATCCTTTTCTAAGTCTAGAACATTATGGTCTGTGTATCGAAATGTTCTCAGTTCCAGATCATCATAAACAGAATTCCAATGAGTCATGTTGATATTGTTGCCGGATGCAGATGAAGTTCTTTTGGACTGTGCCATGTGTTGTGTTGTGTGTCACGTCACATGTGTATTCATACCTCCAGAGTAAGTTGACCTCAGTATTTGTCCAGCTCTTCCATATTTCTGATGACCAACACTTTGGCTTGTTCCGGTGTTCCATTGAGTTTAATGAATACTTTGCAGTTGGTGGTCCATGTATTTTGAATTTTTCCCTGTTTCTTCAAGTAACGTGCTTTCCTGGCAATGTCCGCATTTCTTTTTATCAGATGTTCGTTCATGAAGACATCGGATCCTTTCAGTTTCCTTCCTTGTTTTAACAGTGCTGTTTTCTGTTTTCTGATTGCAAATCTCACAATGATGGCTGGTTTGTTACTGTCATTTTTTCGGGGTAGAGGGTGGCAAGCCTCAATGTTGTTATAATCCACTTCCACACCTTTGGACCGTAGAAAGGTAACCACTTGATGCTCCGTGGAGTTGACATCTTCCTCTCCTGACATCTTCCTTATGTTACTCTGATTGAAGGTCTCTGGTTTAATGCATCTAAATGGGCACGACAACCTTAGAGCTGAGAATAGAGGCTTTGTGTTACTCGTCAAAAGATACTACAAGAATCGAACACTGCAAAATTATGCAAACATAATGTTAAAAACAGACACATAAACCATGCTAAAACTGAATATATCTATAATCCTCCAAATAAATGATCATGATGATGACAATTAATAGTGCAAATTCTACAAAATGTTTTTCAGTTTCTGAGTTGCTGATTTTAACTTATGTCCAGAAAAAAATGTGCAATAAACATCTACATTCCATTAGCATGCACTGTGAGTTCTTTCTACTTTACAAAACCTTAATCAATTATTTTTATGTTACTCTGATTGAAGGTCTCTGGTTTAATGCATCTAAATGGGCACGACAACCTTAGAGCTGAGAATAGAGGCTTTGTGTTACTCGTCAAAAGGTTTTGATTGATTGATTGATTGAATCTTTATTTTGAACATGTTGAAAAAGTATAAAAAAAATAGAATTAAAAGAGACAAATGAACAAAGCAAACAAAAGGAAAACGAGCAACCACAACTCCAAATAACGTCCATGTTGTTATAAGTGAGGGATAAAACAGCTTCAGTTTTTACAGAATGAAGGCAAAATTGTACACGGCTTCTTTAGTTATGGTAAGGGTATAACAAACATTAAGCCATAGGTAAAAAATCTCTCCTTTATTTTGGAGAAAGCCAAAACTGACTTTTTGGGGGTAAAGTTTGTGGTGTTTTCTTTGTGCCCTTGGCTAAGACTGGGAGAATAATTTAATAAAAAGAAACATCACACATTGTACAGTTAGAGTTAGTGTTAGTGTTAAGGTGGGGTCATCACCTACCCAAAGGTCAAACGATTAAAAACATCAAACAAACACTCTGTAATTAACACTAATCTCACAGTTACATGATATCATACTTGCATTTGTCTAACACAGTCAATATTTTGTTGATGTATTCTTCCTCCTCTTTATCCGTTTGAGGATTTATAACCAAAATACAATATAAACAATTTCTGATGGAGTACGATGTAGTTGTATGTAAATGTATCAGCAACTAATTTAAAATGTCTTGTTGCTACAGTCAATTTATTTTTCATATTCTACAGTGGAAACAAGCATGTTCACCGTGAAAAACAATTCAAACACCCAGTTTTGACAGTTTATGTGTGACACGGGTCATAAACACAATTCTTAACAATTACATGGGCCAACCTATTCACATTTCACAAGCACGGTTGAAAATGCATTCTGTAAAAAGAGAAAAGGCCTTTCTAAAGACTGCTGGTGCCCAGTGTCTATAAAAAAAATGGACCTAACCTTTGCTTTCTGTGGGCCTCACTAGCAAGTTGCTGAGTAATGGGTTCTCTGGTGTAGGGGAGGGGTTTCTTTACGTTTGGTCAGGTATAAAAGAAAAGGGTTAAACCAGGTAGAGAACAGGACAGAACAGGAGTAACTACTCACTTGCAGGCAACATGAGCAACACTGGCATGAACATGAGGGGCAAGGTACAGATTTCTTTCTTTTTTAATCAACAGTGATTACTGCTTCCAAATAACTGCTGCTTTTTAAAGAAGGATTTTATTTTGCTGTTTTTCAGATCATCTTCTACGAGGACAGGAACTTCCAGGGTCGCTCCTATGAGTGCATGAGCGACTGCTCTGACATGACCTCCTACCTGAGCAGGTGTCACTCCTGCAGGGTGGAGAGCGGATGCTTCATGGTCTATGACCGCCCCAACTACATGGGAAACCAGTATTTCATGAGGAGGGGCGAGTACGCTGACTACATGAGCATGATGGGCATGTCAGACTGCATCAGGTCTTGCCGTATGATCCACATGGTAGGAAAGCTGTGCTGTGGATATAATTTTCCTCCAGATAGGCTTGAATTATATATTCAAATTCTTTGTTGTGAACTGTTTCCCCTACAGCACAGAGGCCAGTTCAGGATGAGGATCTATGAGAGGGAGAACTTCGGTGGTCAGATGTACGAGCTGATGGACGACTGCGACAGCATCATGGACCGCTACCGCATGTCCGACTGCATGTCCTGCAACGTGATGGATGGCCACTGGCTGATGTACGAGCAGCCCCACTACAGAGGCAGGATGATGTACATGAGGCCCGGAGAGTACAGGAGCTTCAGGGAGATGGGAATGAGCGGGATGAGGTTCATGAGCATGAGGCGCATCATGGACTCCTGTTACTAAATGTTCACTGTCCAATGCCACTAAATAAAATAATTTTACAGTACTTTGACCTTTGTCGAGATTATTAATTAACTCATCATGAAAAAAATGATACATTGTTGTGATACATATATATACTGAAAATATTTGAAGTTTTATAATTTTATCTGCAACAAACACAATAGCAAGCAAATATTGATTCTAAATTGTATTCAGCTGATGATACCTGATAATATAAAGTGTGATCTTGAATAGAATACCAATTAGCATTTTCAAAAACTGAAAGATAAAATCAAAATAAGGGAATTTTCAAACAATTGTCAAAGTAACATGTTTTCTGTTTATGTCATGTGTAAGTGTCATCTGACTGACACTAACTTGGTCATAAAAACATCTGATGATGCTAATCTAGGTTAAATTTTTTAGCTTAAAATTTGGTTTTATGCATCATTAATAGTTTAAGTTTCTTTTATTCTTATTTTCTTATTTTTAATCACTAAATGAATTCTGAAACTATCTGTCCAGTATTTAGCTACAAGCTACAAGTGCTTAAAAATTGCTTGAGGATACGGTTGAAGTGACTCAGACCTACACCCTATAATGAAATTGTAAATACTGTGACATGTTGTATATTTATTAATAAAAAATTTGTTGCCATCATATACATGTATTGGGGTTTGTTTGTTTTTTCGTTTTAAAGGTGATGTGTCTAATATAAACAATCCCAGAAATTATTCAGTTTTTAACAATGACTCTGTTTGCATCAGGAACAATACAGACAGTGAGTCATTATTTACTGTGTTTGGATAATTGGTCATTGTGTTTTTACTCCTGAAGTTAAAAACAAGACACTTTAAAAAAATCAGACATTTATTTAGATTGTTGTACTGTGAAAGTTAATTCTAACATGTTGCATATTAAGAAAATACTGATTGTGCCATCTGTTTCCACTTGTATTATTATTTTTATTTATTATTTGGTGCAAGAAAAGACAATGGTTGCCATAAGCTCAATTCATAAATAAAGAGCCAAAAGGTTCTAAAAGGCTAAATCTAAATACAGAGTATTTAGATTTAGCCTTTTTACAGAGTAAAATACAATTATCAATTTGAGAAATATTTATATTATTTAAGAAGGCAATCAAATCAGATACTACAAGAATCGAACACTGCAAAATTATGCAAACATAATGTTAAAAACAGACACATAAACCATGCTAAAACTGAATATATCTATAATCCTCCAAATAAATGATCATGATGATGACAATTAATAGTGCAAATTCTACAAAATGTTTTTCAGTTTCTGAGTTGCTGATTTTAACTTATGTCCAGAAAAAAATGTGCAATAAACATCTACATTCCATTAGCATGCACTGTGAGTTCTTTCTACTTTACAAAACCTTAATCAATTATTTTTATGTTACTCTGATTGAAGGTCTCTGGTTTAATGCATCTAAATGGGCACGACAACCTTAGAGCTGAGAATAGAGGCTTTGTGTTACTCGTCAAAAGGTCAAATTTCTAAAGTCTTCGCTTGCCCAATCATGTGATTATATGACACAGTACCGCATGCTGGTACAGCTCTCTATACCATGTTGCTGGGTCAGGGGTTTAAACAATGGGGGCCCACTGACTCTGTAGGGTTTGGTCAGGTATAAAAGCAAGGGTTAAACCAAAGAGGACAGCAGTGCAGCAGTAGCAGTAGCAACAGCAGCAGCTCATCATTAAGTATGTCCACCACTGACATGAGCATGGGCAAGGTGAGCTTATGAACATCATGAACGTCATATGCACTGATGTTGTAGAGCATACAGAATATAGATCGTATTATTTCGGTGAACTCTAAATGAACTAATGCACTCCTTTTTTCCAGATCATCTTCTACGAGGACAGGAACTTCCAGGGTCGCTCCTATGAGTGCATGAGCGATTGCGCCGACATGTCCTCCTACCTGAGCAGGTGTCACTCCTGCAGGGTGGAGAGCGGCTGCTTCATGGTCTATGACCGCCCCAACTACATGGGAAACCAGTATTTCATGAGGAGGGGCGAGTACGCTGACTACATGAGCATGATGGGCATGAGCGGTGGTATCAGGTCTTGCCGTATGATCCCCATGGTAGGTAGAATGCAGCATGAAATCCTGTTTCTAGTACAAGTGCAAACTCCATAACACATTATTTTTCCATTCTCTCTAACAGTACAGAGGCCAGTTCAGGATGAGGATCTATGAGAGGGAGAACTTTGGTGGTCAGATGTACGAGCTGATGGACGACTGCGACAGCATCATGGACCGCTACCGCATGTCCGACTGCATGTCCTGCAACGTGATGGATGGCCACTGGCTGATGTACGAGCAAGCCCACTACAGAGGCAGGATGATGTACCTGAGGCCCGGAGAGTACAGGAGCTTCAGGGAGATGGGAATGAGCGGGATGAGGTTCATGAGCATGAGGCGCATCATGGACATGTGCTAAACAAATTCACAAAAAATAAAAGATAAAGACAAAATCTTACATCAGTGACTTTTTGTGTTGTTCTTTATTATCTCCTCTAATATAGTGAATAAACGATCATTAAAGGGGTTTGAAAGGGGAAAAACACAATGAAATGGTTACATTATTCTCTAGAGACACACACCATCACCATCAACTTAATAAAATAATAAATACACCACATGAACTTGGGGGAAAAATTTAATTCTCTATAAATAATCAAAAAGTGTGCCACAGTTTTATAAACTAATCCCAGTATTATACACAGCACACATTAAATATTGTTGTTCTATTAAACCACGTCAAAGTCTAGTTTTGATTAAAAACCTCTTTATTGCAGATCAGTAAGTTATTGAGCAGTGTTAACTTAAAACCCCAAACAAAGTAAATATAATATTTAATTTAATCGTTTTTTCCACTTAAACTTTCACTGAAATGTTATATTATAGTATGCCACATAATACCTTCAGATTACGCCTGAAATGAATGTTAAATACAAACCAAAGAAAAGCACCACCTTGTTATAAGTAAGCATGTGTGTATGTGTCTAACATCAACCAATTATTTGCTACAGTATAGATAAAAAAAAAAAAAACATGAACCTTTATAAATTAGCTTAAGCACCATTGCATTACCATTTACATACATTCAGGGTGTAGTATCAGTTTAACAACAGCATTTGTGGTACTAGCACAAATAACTACATTTAAATACGGCTCTACTACTTTTTGAGTATATCACCACAAAATAAAAACACTAAATCATTTTCAAGGTAATCACAAAGAAACTCTTTTGATCTAGAATAATAGAGCCTGTCAGAGGATGCATAACAACCCTTTGCCATCAGCATTCACAGAGGGACTAACATTGGATGCTGCTGACTCATGGTTTCCATACAATGGTGACATCAACTGTCTGGATGTCACGTTAGCTATAAAAAAGGCTTAAATCTGGGATAGGATTGCTATAGCGTCATTCAGTCTATCAGCCACGATGCACGGCAAGGTACGTGTATTAGAGAAAATAGATCAAAATTTTTATCTTTCTGACCTAAAACAAAAGCTATGATTTTAAAATGTTTACTGAATTCTGCCTCGTCTGTTGGATCCAGATCATCTTCTACGAGGACAAGAACTTCCAGGGTCGCTCCTATGAGACCAGCAGCGACTGTGCTGATATGTCCTCTCACCTGAGCAGGTGTCACTCCTGCAGGGTGGAGAGCGGCTGCTTCATGGTCTACGACCGCCCAAACTTCATCGGAAACCAGTATTTCATGAGGAGGGGCGAGTACTCAGACTACCAACGTATGATAGGTTTCAGCGATTGCATCAGATCCTGTCGTATGATCCCCATGGTACAGTACCGAGATTGCTAAACTTTCATATATAAACTAATACGGCCTAATAATAATAATAACATATGTGTCATATGTGATATGGCTTTTGCAAAATGTCCATCAACATAGTTCACAGAATGAATAGTATATCAAAGCCTTCGTCTCTTACATACGCTGGTCTGGGTTCCTTAAATTGGTAATAAGGCTTAGCTGGTTTGGGGCCTCTGTCATTAACTCTCTCACACTGTGGAACAGTTCGTCCATTGAAATCAAAATAGCAACTTAAATATTTTCTTGAAGCACTATTTTAAAACTTTTAGGAAATTTTTTTATGTCTCTCTTTTCAATTTCTTTCTTTGAAGCACTTTGTAACTTGGTTTAAAGAATACTTTATAAATAAGGTTTATTGCTAAGATTATTATATAAAATAATTCATCCTTACATTGTAATATTAACAGCACAAAGGGTCCTACAGAGTAAGGATATATGAGAGGGAGAACTTCGGAGGTCAGATGTATGAGCTCATGGACGACTGCGACAACTTCCAAGACCGCTACCGCATGTCCGACTGCCAGTCCTGCAACGTGATGGATGGCCACTGGCTGATGTACGAGCAGCCCCACTACAGAGGCAGGATGATGTACCTGAGGCCCGGAGAGTACAGGAGCTTCAGGGAGATGGGATATGACGGAATGAGATTCAGCTCCATCAGACGCATCAATGAATCCTGTTAACAACAAATACATTTTAATCTCGTAAAGAAATAAAAGAATTTTCATGCACCAGATGGCATACACAATTTGTAATAGTGGTAATCAATTAATGTGATTTAACTATCCTTTTACATTGTGTTATGTGATTCCAAAATTGAAATAAACAGTAGAAAATAAGATTTGGTAAAGTCTTGCTCCCCATCATTATTTTCTCCTAGGCATTATTCAAATATACATACATCTTCCAGGTTTTCCAGGCGACCTCGTCTCTTCTGAAGATTATTGTAAATATGGTTGGAGTTATTGATGATTTTTAAAAAGTGATTAAGAATATTTTCAAGTATCTTTGAACATTTTCAGTTAGACTCATATAGTTATTTAATTATGCCTGATTTGTTTTGTAGCATATAATGTAGTGACTGATCAGTTCTTAAAGGCACAGTCCATGAAGCGTTCATTCTACCTTAACATAACGGACTCCATCAACATGTGCTAACACAGATTTGTGGCATGTGAAAAAAATGTCCTTCTCTTTCCTTGTACTGCACTTTTAATATAATGGCAATATTCAAGTCTGTACACATATTCATTTGATAGCATCAGTTGACTCAGAAGTTAGTTATTTGTTTTGACGTGACCATCAAAAAGGAAACTTGGTCTTTGTGACTCCAATTAAAAGCCAAAGGTTGTTGCACGAAAGTATTTTTCACATCAAAAAATGAAAGATGTTTTTCTTGCGACTTGCGACATCAGATTTCTTCCAATAAATATTCACAGTAAGAGCACTGTTTCGGTCATTCTTGTCACTTTCAGAAGAAAATACAATCTAGTTCTGATCCAGTTATATGGCCATGTATCAACATTGGCCTTATAACAAACCTTGTTTTTCACATCATATCCGAGAGCGAACACTTATATCTGACCCATCTGTATCAGACTGCCTGAAAAAGGCAAACAATGCTTGTTGTTGTCTAAAAATTATTATTATAAGTCAGAAATAATCTCATAAGAAAACAGCAGCTGGAAATGTGTTAAACTGTAAAGAAAACTAAAATATGTAGAATTTAAAGCTAGGAAACCTTAAAAGAAGAAAGCAATAGTTACTCTACCTCACCGAGGATCTTACTATCTTACTTTGATTTTTAGAGATTTTGATTTATTGTTTTAATGGCTTAAGTCAAAGAGTATAACTCCAGATCGTAACAACCTACATCTATACCCAGTGTATTGTTTTTATGTGAGAAATTACAGTAATATAGAAAAAGTCTTTTTTTTTCTCATACAAACATATGAAGGAAAGTCATGGGAGGACTGCATGGACATCCACTGTTAATTTGTCAATGACAATTTCATTAACAAATAAAACATTTCATCAGCTATAAAACATTAACATTTCCACTTTGAGGTCACCCACTGGTTTTGGAACACATTTTAAGACGTTAGTGCTAATGTTTTGGCCAATGTTTGTTTGTTTGTTTGTTTGTTTGCTTGCTTGCTTGCTTGCTTGCTTGGGGAGCCAAAAGTGACCAGGTTTGGATGACAGAGTGGAATCCTAAGCCAGGTAGAAATGTGGAAAAGCCTGGTTAGCATGCTGTACAAATAATTCAATTTCAGTTCAGTTCAATTTTATTTATATAGCTCCAAGTCACAGCAGCAGTTATCTGCTACTCAGTGCTAACAGCCTAATAAAGCACTATAACTTCCCTCATCAAAATGCCCACATTTAATGGAAGTGAGACCATACTGTACATCACATGAAAACATTTGCCAAGTAATTCCATTAAAAAAGCTCCAGAAGACACCAACAAAACAAATGCAGTTGAGAGGTCCAGTTCAGACAACAGCCATTGTCTACAGCTAATAGTGTCAAGAGACATGTCAATCACACAGCCATGCATATAACTCCAGTATTCAAGTTAATGGGTTAAAAAAGAAGAAATCACCTGCAGTACACTTGTTATGAAAGGGCTTGAATATCATCTACAAATTATGTAAGGATTAGCTTCATGAATAAATCACCATGATATCCATGAAATTCATTGGCAACATCTCATTCATTACATTAAACTAAATGAGGGCCAAAAAATACTTGATGGAGACATATTTAGACTAACATATCAGTAGATTATCTGTCCCTTATAGGTTTTATAGGTTTACTCAGTTTTAATGAATTGATTCAATCCTCTATTGAGTCCAATTAAATTTTAACAGATTTTAAAGATTTGGTTTTTGGCTAATTTTGGCAAAAAGAACAAAAAAACAGAATGTTCTTTCACCTGTGAAACATTAGAGATGAAAACTTTAATGAGGCCTTCAAAGAATGCTATGTTTGTGGAAAACACGCTCTCTCTGTTATTCAGCTGCAAAGACAATACACAGCGGGGCCTCTTCTCACAAATGCAACCCCTGCAAATCACGATCCGTTGAAGGTCCCTTTGAATTGAAACGTACACGGGGGGCCTCTGCTCCATGTTGCTCTGTCAGGAATTTGAACAATGGGGTCATGTATCTTTCGGCGTGAGGTCAGGTATAAAAGCAACTCGTGGGATGTCGTGAAAACTGTGCAGTCCTTCTGAGCCTAAAGAGTCCTAACTGAAACCATGACCATGGGAAAGGTGTGTGCAGCTTTGGCTATTTCATTGTTCGGATTTTTTGCATTTGATTGGATGCTGAACAAATGTGGATGCGATGCAAAAAGTACGATATCAAATAGTCCTTGTTTTTTCTCTTTTTTTCAATTTCAGATCATCTTCTATGAGGACAGGAACTTCCAGGGTCGTTCCTATGAGACCAGCAGCGACTGTGCTGACATGTCCTCCTACCTGAGCAGGTGCCACTCCTGCAGGGTGGAGAGCGGCTGCTTCATGGTCTACGACCGTACCAACTACATGGGAAATCAGTTCTTTGTCAGGAGGGGAGAGTACTCTGACTACCAGCGTATGGGCATGAGTGATTGCATTAGGTCCTGCCGCATGATCCCCATGGTACTGTAAATTGAAAACTCCTTCTAATATTTGACATATGGTGTAAGATGCTGAACCTGGCGAAAGCATATTAACGAGATCTCTTTGATTCATTGTTATTCATTTCAATTTACAGCACAGAGGCCAGTTCAGGATGAGGATCTATGAGAGGGAGAACTTCGGAGGTCAGATGTACGAACTGATGGACGACTGCGAGAACATGATGGATCGCTACCGCATGTCCGACTGCCAGTCGTGCAACGTGATGGATGGCCACTGGCTGATGTACGAGCAGCCCCACTACAGAGGCAGGATGATGTACCTGAGGCCCGGAGAGTACAGGAGCTTCAGGGAGATGGGAATGAGCGGGATGAGGTTCAATAGCATGAGGCGCATCATGGATTCCTGTTATTAGAGCACCAGTGTATAAAAGCATGATTTTAAATAAAAATCTAATAATTCTCTTTTAATTGAATTTGTCACTGAGTGATCGGAAACTTGCACAACAAACCAAAATAAGACACGCAAACATAGGCTACATTTTTGTATAAATTAGCAACAGCTAACTTTTAAGTGCTATGCTGTGTATTCAGTTTAACAGCAAACCTTTAGGGTCACTATGCTGCACACCACCAGATGACAGCATATCACCATTTTTATTGATATCTGTAAATGTAACCACAGTAAATGGTTACATTTAGGCAAATTATAAATACATTAAATACACCGCAATATTAGAAATGCAGAATATGTGAATGCAGTCCTTCTGTTCTGCAACATTTGCCTTTTTATTCATGCAACGACCTGTAAAAAGGCACAACAATTTAAATTACACATAATTTATTAATTGTGCCAATGTAATTTTGAATATGAGGAAATGTATGCATAAAAAGCAGCATACAGAATAAATGGCAACTAATTCTTTAATATTTTTCAATAGCATATGCTGTTTCCCTTCTAGTTAGAATAATTACAATTTAATTAAATTAAAGCTGGCAGGTTATAACACATAGTCACATATATAGGACATGCTATTCATAAAATGCATTTACGGGTTCAGCAGAGTTGAGTATATGAGTTTTTAATATGTCATCGTGATGTGCAGTATATCATCAAAAGGTTGTGTGTAGTTGTGCAACGTGTGACCTTCAGGCAGCTTCATGGAAATGCACTGTATGGGCTCAGGAACTCTTCCAGAAATCATTGTCTCTGAGCACAGTTTGCTGTGCCATCTGCAAATATAGGTTAATGAAACATATCATCAGGAAAAACACTGAAAGCTGATTAAAATGGACTGAAGCAAATTGAAAATTTCCTCTGTTAGAGGTCAGATAAATCAAAATTTGAAATTATTTTTGCATTACAAAAAGATCTTCGTTTGATGTTACTGTCATGTTCCCTTTGTCCTCTCCAGTTGGCTCACTACTTTCTATCTATCTCTCTCTTATAAGCACTCTACCTCTCCTCTGTCTATGTGTGTGTGTGTGTGCGTCTGTGTGTGTGTGTGTGTCTCACTCAGTCTCACAGTTGCTCCTGATGTCGTTGTTGTGACAACTTTTTAAGGCAGTGGTGGCTGACCTTCAGTCCTCGCTGGTTTGTTTTACAGCTTCTGTACATGTTGCTACTTTCCTCCAAGGAAGAATCTCACTCATTGTTTCCCTGTGAACTTGTGATCCTCCCAGAGAAACCTGTGTTGGTGATCTGTAGAGAGAATCTGTGGGAAATTGTGGCTCTGTGGAAAACCTTGCCTGAGGGGACTGGGACCATCGCTACTGTTGATCTTCTGTGTTACGCATTATTCACTGTAAATAAATGCACTGAACTTGATATTGAGTCCTGTGTTTGAGTCGACCTAGATCTGTGATGTTCCTTGTTTGTTTGTTTGTTTGTTTTCATTTTACCAAATTAAACAATTAAAGAAAAGCTATTGAATTTACTTTTTTATTAGATCATTTTTATTTTTTTATTTTAATAAAATAAAACGTAAATATTAATATAGTTTATTTTGCTAAATTAGGCTAATTAGGCAAATAATTATTTTGGTGTTTTTCAATAGGAAAAAAACGGGGGGAAAAATCGAAAATCGAAAAAAATTGTTTATTCTCAATAGACCTCTATATATTTCTATCTATATATTTCTTCTCCTCCTCCTTTGTGTGTGTGTGTTCAATGAAAAATGGGTAAATTAGGTGTATTTTTCTTTGGTGCTACAAACAAGAGTGTAGATATTTTGATTAGTTGTTTAGTTGTTCAGTTTTTAATTAAATATAATATTTATAATCCAAAAAAGTACATTTTTGGAAAAATATTGACAATGCATGATGAAGTGAAATATTAAGTGACGTTCTGGGCTAATACATCAGTTTTAACAACATTACTGTATCTGAGCTTCGTAGGCCAGTTATTGCAGATTTGAATGCTTATGCTGTTGTTGTATTTACAGTCTTATTTGTCCTAGTTGTTATAGTCTTTAGTTCCAGAATAAAAGTTCGTATGCTAACTGAGGATGGCTAAACGCAAAAGCCTAGGGTTGTTCTATAGACTTAGCCTCATCATTTACTGAATGGAAGCTGTCTTGACTTTGCTATGAAACTGCTGATCGTTCTTATTATTTTTTAAGTTGAACCTGATAATTATGTATATATTTAGTTATTGAGTAACACGTAATTTGGGGTATAGTTAGGGAATGCTTTCTTGCAGTTAGGTACATAGATGTAGCTACATAAAAAATGTAGCAAGATAAAGAAAGTGCATGTGACAAATGTGGTTATGAAGTACACATTGCTTTTATTTACTGAAGTCAAATACAGAAGTCTAGCACATATCAGTGATACGCCTCATGCTCATGAACCTCATCCCGCTCATGCCCATGTCCCTGAAGCTCCTGTACTCTCCGGGCCTCATGTACATCATCCTGCCTCTGTAGTGGGCTTGCTCGTACATCAGCCAGTGGCCATCCATCACGTTGCAGGACATGCAGTCGGACATGCGGTAGCGGTCCATGATGCTGTCGCAGTCGTCCATCAGCTCGTTCATCTGACCACCGAAGTTCTCCCTCTCATAGATCCTCATCCTGAACTGGCCTCTGTGCTGTAATTAAATGTAGAGAAAATGTAAGTATGATTACTAAGGCGCATTTTAAAAGTTAATAATGAATCAAAATTATAGTAGCAAAAGTGAAGCACGTCTTACAAAGGGGATCATTCTGCAGGATCTGATGGAATCAAACATCATTCCCATGCTCATCATGCGCTGCATGTCATGGTACTCGCCCCTCCTAAGGAAGAACTGCATGCCCATGTAGTTGGGACGCTCATAGACCATGAAGCAGCCGCTCTCCACCCTGCAGGACTGGCACCTGCTCAGGTAGGAGGACATGTCAGAGCAGTCGCTCGTGCACTCATAGGAGCGACCCTGGAAGTTCCTGTCCTCGTAGAAGACGATCTGAAAAAACAAAATGATAAATCAGTAAATCGATTAAAGAAGATTATTTTTGCTTCCTTTTACAGTAAAAATCATCCCATTACCTTGCCCATGATGGTGGTTAAGGTTGTTCCCAGTGGATGGTTCAACTTGCTCTGCCAACTCCATGATTCCAGGGCCTTTTTATACAAAATCCCAGGGGCCATGATGTGTTGTTATTCAAATGTGCAAAGCTGATGAATTAGCAGTATTACTTTTGCTGAACGGGGCCTATAAATGACTAACAATGGTTCTCCATCCATACATTTCTGGCAGCAGTCATCCGTATTGTCTATTATAAGCATATGCTTTGTGTGTGTTCCATTTTGAGTCAGAAGGCTCTTCACATACAGTTAGTAATCAGGGATGGAAAGAACATGACATCAGGCTACATCTGTGGTAAACTTCTGACAAACTGTGGAAAGATTCCGTTAATACAAAGAAATAAATATACTAACTGCCGGCTTTCAGGACTCTCGATAATAAGAAATATGTTCCGTAACTTAAAAGACTGAGCTTCATTTAAAGGACAATCTGCATGTTTTATTAAGTTCTTACGGATGTTATTATACTATAAGATTAAAGTGGGATAAATAATCATGAGATGAAAGGCCATACACAAGCTACAGTAAGATACACAGCCTTTAAACAAACACAGACACAGCTATCAACATTCTAATCTCATAAAATATAGTAACTAATTATTCAGTATTCTTACTTTTGATGAGTTACTAAAAAAGTTTAAAAAGTAGGTTAGCAGTAGATGGATTTATGCAATATTAAAAGTTCAGACAGTTTATGTACATATACCTATGGAGAATACTTTAATTTGCATTCACACAGCTTAATTCTAAAGAAATTAAAATTAAAAATGTGTCACTCCTCTAATTCCATCATGCAACATCTGGTTGTTCCTTTTTTGCAATACTTTAACAGCAGCTGGCTGGAGAAAAAGCATTAGCAATATGGTGATATTGCACCAATTCATTTCAGTTGCATTAATTTACTTTTTCATTTGCAGGCATTTGTTTAAACGTTTTTGCAAATTTGGATCAGAAACACTCATTTCTATCACTGATCTGCCTCTTCTTCTTGCACTGTAACTAAAATTATATAAAGACACTATTTTGAAAAGTTGAGTTTATTAGGAAGTCCTGAAAAAAGACTCTGTTGTTATGATTGGGTTCTAGGCTATATAATAACTATACAGTTGTTCAAGTGAGACGTATATATTAGACGGTTCTTCCAAATTCAATTCAACTAGTTTGTCGTAAGTAGAAATACTGATGAGCCATCGTGAACATCGTGAGCTGGGATTTTGAAGAAGGATTGCTCCATGTGGTCTACAACTTTGATAAGAAAAATCTAAAAGAAAATCACATCTGGAAACATATATCTCCTGACTGACATTAGGGCTTTGTTTAACTTTGACCTAAAGAGTGGAATTTGGGCGATTTCAAAAGAAATTACAATATTAAGTTAATAATATTAATATAAAAATTCAAACATAAGAAAAGAAGTTATTTTATTAAGTTTATAAATACTTATGATTACCAACATAATAAGGGATTCAGCAATGTCGATAAGAAATAATGGTACAAATACCTAGTATTAGTATGTAGAATATGACAGATAGTCATGAAATTAATGTATCATTGTGTTATACACAGATTCTTTCTTTTATTCCAGAAAGTACAACAAGTGAGTCCAAACAATAATGCTGTAGATGATTTTGTTGTTGCCTACTTGATGTATAGTTTATTTGTTTAAGATCAGCTGGACTGGCCAGGGTGTTTTTTTTAATTACATCTAATTTAATAAACAAAAGTAGGTATTGTTCTTCACAGTACCTACAGAGTAAGTACAGGATCTGCAGACCAAACAGTCAACATGTTACCAGTCTTTTGATGGGTCCCGTTATGTACCCGCAACAAAGCAATCACAGTTTCAAAGCTGAACAACTCAATCAAAACAAATTCACAAGACGAGTTAAAAATTCAACATCTTTAATAAACAAAGTGCTTTATATTTACAGCAAGGTTTCAGTTGATGGCTAAAATTCGGTGACTCTCCTGAAGGAGCCGACAATGGCGCATGTGGCGCACCAATCGCGGTACCTCCTGTACTCCCCGGGTCTTAGGAAGTACTGTCTGCCTCGGTAGTTGGGGTACTCGTAGAAGATCCAGTAGCCATTCATAACATTACTGGAGTAGACATGGCGGTGATGGAAACGGTCAGACACACAGGGACAGTCATCCATGAACTCCATCATGTGACCACTGAAGTCAGGCTTCTCATAGATACGCAATCTGTAGGAACCTCGATACTGTAGGGCCAGAAGAGAATCAGCAACATGTTCAAACCTTTGCCATATTTCAGTGAAACCATTATGTCTAGGTGTATTTTTCAGCGTTATGTCTGTCTTACCACTGGAATCATCCTACAGGAGCGGATACAGCTGCTGAAGCCCATCCACCTCTGGTAGTCAGGATACTCTCCCCTCCTCATGAAATACTGGTGACCCATGAAGTTAGGGCGCTCATAGATCATAAAGCAGCCACTCTCTACCCTGATGGAGTTGCAGCGGCTGAAGTACAAGTGAAGGTCTGTGCAGTCATTACTGCACTCATAGGAGCGACCCTGGAAGTTCTTGTCCTCGTAAAAGATAATCTAATGAAAAATAAAAGAGTCGTAGCTTCAACTGCTCAGTTAAGACTTTCCAGCAAAAAAAAAAAGTGTAAAAGACCACCAACAAATTTAACTAACATTCAATGTGAGCAGAGAGAGACAAAACCAGTACTTACCTTGCCCATGGTCTCCGTTGGAGAGATTCCCCATGTTTTCAGGGCTTTTTATACTACCTTGCGACAAACAAATGCATTGTTATTCAAATTATCTCATAGTTATAATTGAAGGCTACTAGCACATGTTTACCTTTTTGTTAGAGCCCAACATTGGGTGAGAAATATGGATCTGTATTTGAAAAAAAGGATAAATTAACTGGTTTGGTTTTGACATGCATGGACAAAGGAAAAGACTAGTATGGTATCCACACATCCAGTGGACAATAGCTGCAGAACAATATGGAACAGGGCTTTGGCATTAAATATGTTGTGTAACAGAGCAGGAAGCCATTTACTCTCCCTCTACCTGAGCAACCCTACCATATGCAAATAAACAAGCATGTGTATACTGTGCTGCCAGTCTTCATGTGACATAGAAGATAACAGAAGTTTTGTATATACTTTTACAGTTTACTGTATGTTAAGCAATGTAAAATTCACTATTTTTAAATGATTTAGGACTTTCACGATTACTTACTCACTGTAATTTGACTTTCTGAAGACTCCCCCTACAGGAGAAATGGACCTGGACACATAACTCCTATTATTTTTATTTCTTGGTATTACCACCAGCCACTAGTCAAATATAATTAATTACTTATAACATTTTGTTATGCTGAAAACTGTGCAATAGTAAATTTCACCTTGATTTGAGCCTTTTTTTCCTCTCCCTCTCTCTTCAAATGTAAGACTTATGTGAAAATGTTACGGTTTCTGTATTTAATATCACTTAGCAGTGTAGTTTATCAATCACTAAAAAAGTTAAAGTTTATATTATACTTATTTTCCAGATAAATTTTGTTTAACTTTTACGTTTTTTGTTGTTTGTTTAAAATCTTTAAGACAATCTTTAGCATAATGAATGTTTTTGGTCCTTGTGAGCTGTTTCAAAGCAACTGTCAATCATAACAGTGTAATGTGTCTGACATTATATTTAAACTGTTTAAAAAACATGTGCTTATGTTACCATCTTTGCCAGATCAATCTCATTCTTACATTGTTTATTCCATATTTTGTCATTTGTTGTCAGAGGTGTCCAGGATCAGTTTCCTCTCCTACACCGTGCAGCGTAGTGTTTAACACTAATCGTATGGATAAATTCTCCCACCGCAGACCAGCTAATCCTATCGAGCCAACCAACTGGGAGAGGTATTGTTTGCCATGGTATGCCTAAGCATAGAGGAGATTAAACTATAGTGCCCAGTTACCCAGAAGCTGGTAGATAAATTGTTTCACCACTGGCCCCAAAGAGTACTTATTTTCCATTCTGTAACATTTGATTGCAAGAAAAAACTCATCTGCCATCTTAAGGGTCCTTTGCAAAATATTAATGAAGTTTTGTAGTGATACATGGAAATAAAAGATGCTTGTTTTATTAAGCAGTTAAAGTTTATTGGGAATACAGACAATTCAAGTCACTGAAAGATGCATTTAAATGAAGCTTGACTTCAGTTGAAGTCAGTGATTCTTCTGATGGAGCCGATCCTTGGGCTGATGCCTCCCCAGTCACTGTACCTCCGATACTCTCCAGGCCTCAGGTAGTACACTCTGCCCTTGTAGTTAGGTTGGTCGTACAGTAGCCAGTGGCCGTCCATCACATTGCAGGAGTTGAAATCAGACATGCTGAGTTGGTCTTGGACATTTGGACAGTCATCGACCAGCTCATGCATCTGCCCGGTCATGTCAGCACGCTCGTAAAGCCTCATCCTGTAGGAACCCTGGTGCTAGCAAAGAAATTAAAAAAAAACTCTTATAATCTCCCCAATCAGGTCCTTCTTTACATGCATTTAATTACTTAAAACATTTTTGAAAAGCAAGAGTTGACCGGGTAACCTATAAGGATTTAAAAACTAGTCCCTTAATATAATATTTTTGTCTATTAACATCTTGCAAAAGAGCTTTCAGTAAACTCTATCAATTTATAGTTTCTGAATATCTGCCCATTTAGCAGTAACCCAATATGGGTTTCTGGTAACCTGATGGATATTATGGGGTTATAACAGAGTCTTAAAGCAAGTCATTATGACCTACCTGTGGGATCATACGGCAAGATCTGACACAGTCATTAATGCCAATCATACGCTGGTTATCAGAGTACTCTCCTCTCCTCAGATAGTACTGATTGCCCATGTAGTTGGGCCTCTCATACACCATGAAGCAGCCACTCTCCACCCTGATGGAGTTGCATCTGTTGAAGTAGGTGTGAAGATCGGCACAGTCGCTGCTGCACTCATGAGAGCGCCCTTGGAAGTTTCTGTCTTCGTAAAAAATGATCTGCAAAAGCAACAGGCACACACGGACACTTTTTTACAGAGTGCTGTTAGAAGCCACAAAAACAGGAGTTTTGTAAAACCACAACATTTAGTTTCTTTACCTTTCCCATGGTTGTGTTGGCATCAGACTCTATTACCAGTGCTGTCCCTGAGCCAAGCTACTGTGCTTTATAAAAAAGAAAGAAAGAAAGGACTGCTGTGTGATTGCACAGCATAAAGTATTGTCATTTAAATATATCCCCACAGTGATGATGGATCACAAGTGGGGGTGGGCAGATAGGAAAATCTGTTTATGTATAGATGACTCTTGGTGTGTGTCGTTATTGTTCTTTCCTCCATGTTCATCACAATTTCTTCCCGAAAATGCTGTTGTACAATAGGATGATAGTCACATAGTCCTGCACAACATCAGCAGAATAATACTGATATTTAATAGAGCCAGCACATAATTTGCACAAGCTGCCAGCTGTTTGCTTGTTGGGGTTTTTTTTTTATGTGAGTCAACATTTCTAAAGTATCAAACATGTTGGCTATGACTTCATATGAAGGACTTACAAAAATGTCTTACTCAGATCAGGTTACCACCATGGACTAATCTGTTTGTTTGAAACGTTACAGTACTAACAAATCATGCTTTGATAAATGAGGTCCTCCTCACAACTGAATGGACTATGACGACTCCATTTTGCAATTGCTTTATTACAATGGTGAGTCCAATGGTGAGCCCAAGCTTTACATAAGGGAATGTTCTGATGCAGGACAGTAGTATTTTGATTAAGTGACAAAAACTGTTTTCTGTTTCTTTCTTTAGTGTTGCAAGCATAATTATCTGAGTATGAAGGCTCTCTAAAATGTTCATGTAGCTCTGGCAACTACCAAAAGTGGTCAATAGTCCATGATGCGTTTGATGGATCCGACTCTGGCACTCCTGCCACCCCACTCACTGAACCTCTTATACTCTCCAGGCCTTATCAGGTACATCTTGCCCCGGTAGTTTGGGTGCTCGTAGAAGAGCCAGTTGCCATTTTTCACGTTGCAGGAGAAGATGTCATTAACGTGGAAGCGATCCATGACACTGGGACAGTCATCCACAAGGTCCATCACCTGACCCCCAAACTCGATCCGCTCATACAGGCGCATGTTGAACATCCCAGGGTCCTAGTTTTGAATCAAAGATGGTCATCATTTACTCAGCTGCACCTTCAGGAACTACCTCTACAAAAAAAAAGTTGTTATATTTGTAATGACTCTCGAATGTAATTATGGAATCTTCTATTTTGCTACAAGGAAATAATACTGAATGAGTTTGGGAAACTGATTTTTTGAACGACAATGAAATAATATGTTTTTAGCTTGCTAGCTAACCTAGCTAAACATGCTAATGTACCTACTTTGGTCAAAATGAAAGACACAGTTCCACTTCCTCAGATTGCACAAAAAGTGAAGGCAAAAAATACTTAAAGTGGACTTTAAAACATGTGTTAATGGCTCATTTACAACTAGAGTCTGCAAAACCTGTGAGTGGAAATCCAGTACCTGGGCCAGCCCATCTTCAAGACTCTAAAAACTGTGGTACAGATTGACTGGATGGATATTTTCATTATAAAGTGTTTTGATAGGCATTAGATTTGTGTCAGCATTTATTCACCTTTATAGAGCAGACTAATTCTGTAGTTATTTAAATAAAGTTATAATTAGCAAAACGTCATGTATTCATATCTGATTTGACCATTTTCATGGTAAAAGTTACCCTCTTTTTACATTTTCTTCAAAGAAAATCCAAAGTAAAATTAAATTCAAATACTGATTTAGCCTTTCTTTAAGGTGAAAGAACAGTGAAATCATGCTAACATTTAAAATATATTACACCAAAGGCAAAATTAGTCCTACAACAGTTGTTTTTGGAAGATCAATAGCAACAATTAAGATGCACCCTCTTGTATAAAGATCCATTTGATTTATATAACAGCTTGGAATAAGTAAATTAGACATAATATGCTATTACTTAGAAAATATTAAAAACAGAACGGCAGCTAAGATTATAAATGAGTCTATAATGGAGACTGTTTTTAAACCTGTAGGTTAAAAAGTGTTTGCAAAATCTTGAAATACATTTTAAAAACAAAGGTTTAAAAATTGTTTCAATAAAAGTTAGGTCTGGTTAGTTTACATTCTCACAATCTATCAAGAGGCAGTGTGAACTCTAGCGAATGTATAAGGCTGGGTTTGGCCAACTAACAGTAGCTCACCGTAGGGATGTGACGACAGGAGCTGACAGACTCGTTGACACCCATCCAGTGATGGAAGTCCGGATACTCTCCTCTCTTCAGGTAGTACTGGTTACCAGAGTAATTGGGTTTTTCATAGATCATGAAGCAACCACTCTCCACCTTGATTGAGTTGCAGCGGCTGAGTCGGCTTAACAAGTCCTCACAGTCATTACAGCACTCAAAATGGTGCCCAGAGAAGTTGTTGTCCTCATAGAAGATAATCTAAACATACAAATCATATATTTTTCAGTGTTTGCACTGCAAATATGTTCATTGGAAACAAATATTATCATATTTGCTTGAGTATTACAAGCATTTTCATGGTTTTAATGGACATCTCGGTACAAGTTGTGAACACTCAGGAAGCCTATTAGCATTTCGTACCCCACCTGCTTGTTTGCCCAAAACTGTCATTTTTACCTTCCCCATGTTGGCTGCTTCTCCTGCCCTGTGCCTAGTCTCTGTATGATCCATCCAGCTCTTTGAAGACTCAAACCTGTTACATATATAGTGAATGTGAAATGCAGACTCTGCACGTGTCATTCATATTGTAATGCCAGGAATCTTTGGCATTTGTGCCGTTGTGTTATCCTGAAGAGATGTTTGGGGATTATGTATGTACAGGTGAGCGCTGACTGGTCCA
This sequence comes from Copadichromis virginalis, assembly GCF_057382275.1. NCBI lineage: Eukaryota > Metazoa > Chordata > Actinopteri > Cichliformes > Cichlidae > Copadichromis > Copadichromis virginalis. The sequence goes on from NC_140633.1 coordinate 15,598,061, forward strand.
ATGTCAACTCTGAATGGGTGCTGTTTGTTGTTGCACTGCTAAAATTTACCTCAGACTGAGGGTTTATGCTCCACCCACGTTCACCAAGATATCTTCTAAATGTTTACATTCATAAAAACCTCCAGTTGTTTTGTTTGGAGCTACTTGATTAGAATATTTTTTTCCCATGGTAGAAATGAGTCTGTCTGTGTTTTTGTCAACAGAATGATAGTTTGTGTTTTATGTAATTTTTATTCTACCACTGCCATCTGGTGGTGAGCTTTATTTCTGACCAAAATAGAAACAATGTTTACATTTTTACTGACAACCTTTCAAAATGCTTGTGTTAATTTGTAGGATATTTGCTCATGTCTAAACAAACACAAAGGTCCAATAGATAACACTTGAGCCTGGGTGAGAAAAGTGTTAGTGCTTGAATGATTTTATTCAATCCTCTTATGAGAGTTAGGATGTCAGGCCACAAGCCCAGCACATTCTCCTGGGGAAAGATGCCCTCTAGATGCAGAGAGCAAAAACAAAACAGAGTACACTTGAGCACTGATGCCATTTTATTCAGTGTGTAAAACAAGGCAAAGAGTAGACATTTCACAAGAACTGTCCTTCCGTCTTTATAAATCCATGAGACGTCGGATGGACCCAACCCTGGAGCTAATGGCGTTCCAGTTGCTGAAGCTCCTATAATGGCCAGGTGAGAGGTAGTAGTGGCGCCCCCTGTAGTGGTGTTGCTCATACATCAGCCAGTGGCCATCTATCACATTGCAGGAGTTGAAGTTGGAGAGGCGGAAACGGTCCATGAGATTAGGACAGTCATCCGTCAGTTCCATCATTCCACCTTCCATGTCGAAATGCTCATACAGCCTCATCCTGAAGCTGCCACTGTGCTGCAGAGGTCAGGAAAGTCAAACGGTCACATTAGGTTTGTTTTTTGTGAAATCTGTTCATGTGCATAGCTGTGAGTTAGATGATGCACCACATACCTAATAAAATATCTGCAATAAGCTGCTTAGCCTAGCTTAGCATAGATACTGGCACTAAAAGAAGAGAGTAAACACTGATGCCTGTTTCTAGGCCATTTCTACTCTACACCACTGGTAGGCATGGTACGTGTTAATTAATGTTAACATACCAGTACCACCATACTTTTTAAAAATGAAATATTAATATCAAGTATTATGTATTACAAGTATCACAAGTATCTGATAATGTAAACCAGTGCAATTAACAGACTGATTTTCACTCTAATACATCTTAACAATTTACCCAGCTTGCCACTGTCCATAAAACGGGAGAAAAAAGACAGTAACAAGCTAGCGTGTGGCTACTATGGTTGACGAAAAGGATATTACATCATGGTCCTCTACCCAGAAAACAAAAGTTCTCTGGTGGGATAGGATAGTTTATATTTTTTAAACCAAAAACACCTCTGAACACAGATTGCTGTAGCAAAATTAGCCCATTTATTGGCTGATGCTACATGCTAAAAGTCAAGTATACAGTCTGCTGCTTGGCAGTTATGTTGGAGGACAAGCAAGCAAAATTTAAAACATTAGAATTAACAGAAGAGCACAAAAGCAGCACTTTATCAGCTTTGGAGCAGTCAGCAGTGACCTCTTTAGTTTAAGTGAAATCACCTTCATTTCTAATTTCAGAGTAGTTACTTTTTTAATCGAAAAAGAAAATCATTGAATAGTTTGTGTATGTTTTTCTGTGCGCTGAATCTATTATTGTAAGAGGTTAAGATGCAGTATGACACAGTGATGGTATTTTACTGAGGTTCTTACCGAGGGGATCATGCGACAAGATCTGACACAGTCATTCATACCGGTCATGCCCATGTAGTCAGAGTACTCTCCCCTCCTCATGAAGTATTGGTTTCCCGCGTAGCCCGGACGGTCATAGATCATAAACATGCCACTTTCCACTCTAATGGAGCGGCAGTGGTCAAACATAGAGTGCAAGTTGGCACAGTCGCTCATGCACTCATAGTAACGGCCTCCAAAGTTCTTGTCCTCATAGAAGATGATCTGACCGAGGGACAGAAAAAGGCATGTAAGCTCATTTTTGATCTACAGATATCCGTCATGTAAAACGACATACAAACCTTTCCCATAATGCCTGCTGTTGTTGGTCAAACTTCTTCCTGCGTTTTTAAATCCTAAAATTAGCTTCCATCTTTATATACAATACCCTTTTAGGAGCAGTTGGTGTTATTTAAATGAGGCGTGGTGTCAGCAGAAATATTACAAGAGTCTTCCCACTCCTGTTTGTCATGTCCTGTGTTCAGGTTAACAGATGCCATACAGCTTCCAGCAAGAGCTACAACATGTGCAGGCGCTGGAACAGTCACAGGTCTTTCAATCTTCATGTGTTTGCTTTAAATGGGCTGGATTCAGAGTATGAAGGGTGAGTAAATGCCTATAAAACGTTTCTTTTTGCTGGTGTGTGTTGATATTGATTTATAATTTTCTGTAGGAGTGAGACTGACTACTAGAAAAACTAAAAACCGTACTTCCAACAAACATTACACCAAAAATTAGCCCTTTTTTTAATCAGGAGAATTCAGAAAGTAAATAATTACCTTATTACAAAGAGTTAGAGACACTCGTGCCAGTGAGTGTGTTCTAAAACTCTCTGCTGCAATTTCACTAAATTTTATGCAGTAAAAATTAAGCAGAACAATGCCATGTTCATTTTAATTATATTAATGCCACATGGCAACCTCCTTATTGAATGTGCAAGTATGTCAAAATGAGATAAAGGCTCATTCTGGCACAGGAAACTATTAAGGTTTCAAATAAATGTGTCAATGTGTGGAATGTCCATATAATAAATGATGATACTTAAATGCTGGAAATGTTTCCACAAAATTTATGTGTCATTTCATGTGATGTTAGTTAAATCAGTCAGTAACAAAGAAAGCACAGAAAGTAGTTTAACAACAGCTCCATTTATTTAGGAAGTTATATCTTAATAATGCCAAGTCAATCGCTGAGACACGTTACCATTTTTATTTCGTTTTGTTTTTCTATAGCGATTCAATCCAGATTAGAACTCTGTGATTCTGCGGAAGGAGCCAGTGGTGGCGCAGGTGGCCCCCCAGTCACTGAACTTGCGGTACTCCCCGGGCTTCATGAAGTACTGCCTGCCACGGTAGTTTGGGTGCTCGTAGAGGGTCCAGTAGCCGTCCATGACATTGCAGGAATAGATGTCACGGCTCCGAAAATGATCCTGCACCGACTCGCAGTCCTCACTGAACTCCATCATCTGACCCTGGAAGTTGGGTCGCTCGTAGATGCGCATGCGGTAGGGCCCCTCGCTGGTCTGGATGAACATAGCAGTAAGGTAAAACACAAAATTAGAGTAGCATCAGTACCTCTGCAGCTCTGTATGGGTGTGTGTGAGGGGAAGATTTATTGGAAATTGACATAGCTTACTCTTAAAAAATAAATGTGTCTAAAAAAAAAAAATGTCAAAACCATTGGGTTTTTTTTTATTTTAAATTTGTAGGACTGCATTAATATATCATCTAAATGTTGGCCTACATTGGCCTTGTTCAGTGATATCTGCATGTGAGCAAATAAAATTTCATTAAGTAATGTCAGAGGCTGGTATTTATTTGTCGTGCCACATCAAAAGAATAGTTAAACATAGACGTGCTTAAAATAAAAAATAATAATATACAGATAATACATGGAACCTGATTTAATACAGTTTTACAATGTGTCATAATTATGAGAAAACAGCAACAACAACTTATTTGACATTTATAATTGACTTTTATTTACTTGTTTGCCAAACATTACCTTCTCCTACACCTGACCTTGAACTATTTCATGTAGATTCTTTACAGGGAAAGCACTTTTCAGCAACTAAATCTAAACTCTTATTAAAGTGCAACTTTAGTTGGAAGGAAAAAATATCTAATATTTTAATCATGTTATTTGGCTTGTGCACATAGAAAACAGTAAAAATCAGTGGTTTAATCATCTAAATAATGACATAAAACCACTTCTAAGTCAGAAAATGTAATTCTCAAATGACATTTTTCATAGTATTAACTGCACATAGTTTCCTGTTCACTCACATAGGAGAAGGTACGGCAGGAGCGGATGGTGTCGTTGTAGCCCATCCAGCGCTGGTAGTCTGGGTACTCGCCTCTGGTCAGAACATACTGGTAGCCAGTGTAGTTGGGCTTCTCATACAGCACCCAGCAACCACTTTCCACCTTGATAGAGTTGCAGCGGCTGAAGTGGGGGTGCATGTCAGGGCAGTCGGTGTCGCACTCATACGAGCGACCCTGGAAGTTTCTGTCCTCATAGAATATGATCTAAAGCCAGGGGAGGAGGAGGAGGGTGGACAGAGGCAGTCACAGCCAAGTCTGGTGATGCTGTACTACAGATTTCAGTCGAGCCTGTATGTGTGATTCTGGTAGTGTTGATCATGTCATGGGTTGTTAAAGTCAGTTAAAGGCACTGTCAGTTTGTCGGTGTGTCTGGCAGTTTAGTTTTTAGAACCTAATCATTATTTGAGAAGCTGCAACACAACTTGTCAGCTTGAAGAAGCCCACTTCTAAACAAAATGAATCTCTCTTACCTTACTACTCATCCTGCAGTGTGCTGGAGCCAGTCACCTACAGAAAAATGGTGGTCTCACAAAGCGGCACCAGAGCCCCGCTATATAAACCTCAATCAAAGGGTTAGTAGATCCCACTTTAGCTGTTTTTTCAATGAGTGGGGATTTAACGTACTGGCATCGTTGCCAAGAGTCTTGATCCTGCGCATACAGCGAAAATCCCTGAATCATCAATGTAAAAGTCCTACCAGGCAAATTACTGACCCACTGTGCCCTCTTTATTGATATGGACATTAGAGACACATTTTATCCACTCATCAAGGAGATTAATCTTTGCTCGCAGAATGTCAGAGGTAATCACAAAATGAATCAGCCTCTATAAACATTTGCAGAAATTCCAAAAAAGAAAAATGTGGATTTGTGTGTTTTATTTGTATGAGGAAAATGGGACCAGGCACCTTCAGTGTAAAGTCAATATCAGTACCAAAGTGATATTTAGGTGCTTTTACTTTGTGTCACTTTGGAGTTTGTATTCAGGTACACTTATTTGACAGTTTTAGTAACTCTACAAACAATCTGATATGTAATTGTAAAGAGATACCAAATATCCAGTTTTTCTCTTACAATGGTAACGAATGCTTCTAAATATTACTGGGCATGGATTAGGACTGATTCTAAAAGTCAATCATTTGAGATTTTCTTACATTTCTATAACAATTCAATTGTATTTATATAGCCGCAACAACAGTTGCATCAGGGTAGTTTATACTGCAAGGTAACAAACCTACAATAATCATTTATCCACAAACTGATTCTCTAAATTAATAACATAACCCGAGGTAACAAAAATGATTTCATTGTTTTCATCAAAGACAAAACTGGAATGTTTAACAGGTAATAAGTGAATCTTGTCAAAAGCATAAACTTATATTGCTGTATGCTATGAGGAGTGCCTAGACTTGTACATGGGAGAAACCAAACAGCCACTCCACAAACGCATGCCACCTCGACGGGACAAGGCTCAGCTGTATATCTGCACCTAAAGGATAGAGTTCACTCTTTTAAAGGTTCCCGGCGTTCACATTTTGGACAGAGAAGAAAGATGGTTTGAAAAAGGACTGAAACAGGCCTCTATGTCTACTGTGAATGACCGTCATTGAACAGAGGCCTACGACACACTGTCTGCCACCTACAATCCAGTTTTGAGATCCCTTCCCAGGCGCCTCAACCCCAACTCATCAGGTGACTTCAATAGGTACATGAGAGGTTGAGGTTGTCACACAGGTGTCTCCCGAAACCTCTGTTGGTAATGACCCACGCCTTTTTTTCACACCCTGGACCTTTTGATGACATACATGATCAATAGTGTTTCAACGACCCTTCACAGAATCGATCCTGAGGGTGGCTGTAGCTCAGGTGGTAGAGCAGGTCACCTACTAACTAACTGGGAGGTTTGCGGTTTGATCGCAGTCTACATGCCAAATATCCTTGGGCAAGATACTAACCCCATGTTGCTCTCTGATGCATCCATCGGGGTATGTAGGAATGTTAGATAGTAAGTGCTTAGGGGGGAAAAGTACTGGTGTGACAAGTTGTGTAAAGCACTTTGAGTGCTCAGATAGAGTAGAAAATTGTTATATAAGGATCAGTCCATTTACCAATCCCTACTAGGGTTTAAATATCCGGGACTCTCCACCTTTTGGTTTTAGAACTGAAGAAACCTCTTGGATGAGAAATAAAAACGTCTTCAAACAACTTAAAGAAGTCCAGTCCAGATAGATACCAGTGACAGGTTGAGCCAATTTAATTTTGATGAAAATTAGGTCAAGGTCATATCAAATATGAAAATCAGTAAACCCTGACCTTGTGTATGAGCTGTGTCTTTCTTGGTGAGGACAAGCCATTTTTAACTCCAAGAGTTGTATTTTTCCTGGGTAAATAATATATTTTTAAAAATCTCTGACTCCAGTGAGACCATCAGTAGTTTGAGTCATTGCACATCTCCAGCATCACCAAAGGCTGTTTGACCAAGAAGCATGGAGTTGTGCTTCAGGTCATCAGACCTCCATAATCGCATAAACTCCACCAACACAGTCTGGTATGGCACTTTGCGAGGAGTACAGAGTGAAGGAAACACATTAAAGCATGACATTGAATGTAGTAACAACTTATTCATATAATGCATTATCAAATAACACAGAGCCCAGTTGACAGAAAATACTTCTCTGTTTATGTCTCTTTTATTTCTGAGTACTTCAAGTGCATTTTTGAGTTTAAGTGACATTTTTAGTTGAGTACGTTAACATTCAACTGAGCAGTTTTACCATTTCATGTTAGTATTATTGCTCCAGCTCAATGTCTCTACTTCTGGCAGCTGCTGGAGGTTGACGTCAGTTGTGCAGAGACTCTTGCGAGCTTTCATAGTGCTCAGTCCTTTCCTGGTGAACATCACTGCTTTCCTAAAAGTGAAGCAGAGCGTATGGGAGGTCTTTTTAGATCCACAGGGTGGCAGCAGAGGATTTTCAATGCAGACGTTGGAAAAAGAAATTACTGTTCAAATATTTCCTTCTTGGCTTTGGCCATTTCAAAGCCTAGTCTTTTCTCTGAAATATTTCTGGACTGATGTTGAACATTTCAAAATTACTTCCTATCGCTTTTCCTAATCACTTTTCCTTAACTTAGACTGAAAATGCCATGAGGTCAGGGAAATGTGGGAATACTAAGAAAAAAAGAACCGCATTACCCAAACTGTATTTACAGGAGACTAAGAGGGCCTACAACAGTGGCACTGAGGACCACCTGACATGTAACAACTCAAGAAAGGTCTGATGAAGACTACAACAACAAAGGGAACATCTGCAACATCTGAATGGCAACACGGAGGAACTAAATTGTTTCTTCTTCCAATTTGAGGCCAAAAGATTTCATAGATTCACTCTGCAGGAATAGGATGTGCGTTCAGGTCAGTCAGCTCTAGAAATGCATAAAGTCAGCTACATTTACCTAACTGATTAAGAGGTGATTTGAGACACTGGTCCTGCATCATATCAAAACCAGCCTCTCTTCCACATTTAGCTCACATCAGTTTGCACACAAAGCTAACAGACCCACCGAAGAGGCCATCACCATCCACACAGCACTAAACCACCTGGAACACAGAGCTGGACATCCTGTGGACATGCTAATCAGCATGCTACATGACTTGGCCTCTCGATCCCCATCGGCAACAGGACCAAAGACTTCCTCACCAGCCGTTCACAGACAGTCAAACTAGGTCCTCACCTCTACTACTCCATCACTGCGTACCTGTCCGCTCCTATAACACCATAATTAAATTAGACACAACCATCATTAAGCTTATCACAAGAAATGAGTCAGCATACAGAGAAGAGCTATGAAGACTATCTGAGTGATTCTTGGTGAATAACCAGAGACTCATCACCACAAAGACAACTGCATTATTAGTGGAGGAAATATGACACAGTTCTGCCCCTCTCTGTATAAATGGAGCACGCGTAGGAAGGGTGCAGACATCCTGGGGGTTTCATATACGAGGACCTCTCCTGGTCGGCCAACACCACTGCAACTTCCAAAAGAAAGTGCAGGAATGAGCGATAAGAACTGCACAGAAAAGAACTGACTGCTTGTTTCTGAAGGAGAGTGCCATATCACGCTACCTCAGCAGAAATACCAAAATTGTCCAGGACTTCACTCACCCGGGCCATCATCTATGGCAGGTGTTATAGGCCAAGACTCACACGTCCAGATTTAGCAAAAGGTTGTTTCAGCAGGCGGTGCGGATGTTAAATAAGAAAAAAACCTAAAAGGTGTGATTTTATTTATTCTACGTGCTACCGTCTCGTGTTTTAGTCAACATCTTGTCTTATACCATGGCACCATAGAGTATTATTTTAATTTGGCTCTATGTACAATAAAGGCAGTCTTTAATAATCTGCTTGATGTCAGATTATTAAATATCGAGGTGTGTCTGATGTGCTGAAGCTACTGTCTCTTGAAGATGCAACCTTCACTTTACTTTCATCATTGAAATAAAGCTGCTTGTCTTTATTTGTAATTGGGGGGGGAGGTGGGGGTTGCACACAACGAGACTTAGTAAGCAGCAGGTGTTAATAAAACAGAGTATGCAGCTGAGTTTAGCAAGTGGTTAAAAGTTTAAAACATATCTGCATGTTGTATATGGTATATGATGGGAAACACAGGAGCCATTTACATGATTTGTACTGACTACTGAAGTATTTTTCCTTGGTATTTAGAGATCTTTTAGAGTTCTTATTTTGCCTACCACACATATGGTGATTGCTCAGATACGGTACTCACACTGATGAAGGACTGAGATGAAGTGGAAAACGAAGATGAAACTTGCTTCGGTGGAGCACTTGCCTTTGTCTGCCCGGACAGCCATCGTTTCAGCTTCTGATCTGCAAGAGTTTCGTTTTGGGGTTTTCAAAAAACAAAACAAAAAACAGTCCTTCAGAATATTAATGGCTCAGTCACACTAGATTGAAAAACCTCCCAGGATGATTGGAATGAATTTTCTTTCACATTTGGCATTTGAAGCAACCAACTGGTTTGAAACCATTTTTGCTCACTGGTCACCTGGTAGGAGCAAACCTGCCTCCCAGCAAATAACTGCTGTCAATTGCAGTCAGCCTGAGTCTGCAGAATAGCTTTACTCAGTCACTACTGAACTGAAGTACATGTTTGAGTGCTTCTGTTTTGTATTCCTTATATTTCTACTTGGCTCAAAAATCAAACATTCTGCAAACTGATAAATACTTTTAAAGAATAACGTTTGGCAAAAGAGCACTTTTTGCAAAAAATCAAAGAAAAAACAAAACAGAAGTCATAAAAGTTCATGTCGACAGAATAGTACATTGTTGATGATGTTGTCTATATTGTTTAAAGAAACAAAACACAGATCAAAGAAGATTAAAACTCAAAAGAAGGAAAAGTTCTTGCTTTTGTTTTTTTTGTTTTGTTTTTTTACTTAAAGTTTCCCAGGAAACTCAAGATAAATACTGCTGAGTACACTACTAAGAGGTCAGAGAGGTTTTGCTATACTCATTTATCTGTTGAGGAGTGTGTCTCCAGAAAGAGTAAAAAAAAGAAAAGAAAATCTTATTTTAAGTTGCTTATATTTTATATGTACTCATAAAATCTAAATATTCTTGCCAAGCACCAGACGCACTCCGTTTTGAGACTTGTTTCAAGTATAGACTGTATTAAAGTTGCCAGCAACTCGCGCCCGCTTTGGTTGTACAAAGCAGTTTAATTGTATAGAAATCTATTTGATTCCCATTTGAGAAACAATTTGTATCTTTATTCTCTTGTCACTACCATAAAGGCTAAACCAGACAACACACACTTACTGTGTTTCTTGGAGTGGTACACGGCCTTGTAGGATCCAAGTATTGCAAACGGATGATAGGACAGAGTGATGGGATAGACAATTGAGCCCTTGGGTTAAGAAAAAGAAAAAGGAATGAAATGTTTTTAGGCAAAATTATGTTTCAAAAAGGATAAAACAGTTGCAGCCACTTTCCTAACTAGGACACTTTTGTACCTTGGACTTCTGGTTGGGGTATGAAGCGGCTGGTTTACACCTGTACAGAGTCAAGATTTCCTCCACTGGCAGGCTACTCTAAACAGAAACACACAACAGCTAAAATAAGCAGTTTAGGCATTAAGTGCATCAAAGTACTTTCAGGAAGGTTTTTCGAGAGTTTACCTTCAGCTTTTAGATTTATTAAAAGTTGCATTTACATGTAAAAATCCTTACCATAATAATCCCAGCAAAGGATGACAAGATCATAGCCTCCCGCTCTAAGCGATTAGGATACTGGGCACTTCCTAAACTGCATGTTGCTCCACTGTGGTGCAGGAGGAAGGTGATGAAAGGCAACCAATCCACCAACTGACTCTATTCATTTGCCTTTGTAAAAGCACTGTACGGCATCATGTGTTATTACAGCTGCTTTTACCAAAGTTTTGTTTATTTTTATACTTGTTATTTAATTTTTACTAAATTTTGTGAGCATAATAAACATAATTCAGGATTATCAATGATAGAACGTTTAACTTTAAAAAACAGAAAACGTACATGATCTCTCTGTCGAGCACATGTCGTCCTTCCTTCTTCTCCAGCCACCAAAGGGCAACACTGATTGCAAGATCATAGTGAGCCTACAACATGTCACACAGAAGTTGCCAGCTCTACTTAGTTATACATTAAAACATTATTTTAGCATTGGTTGCTTCTGCTGAGTTTTTACCAAGTCATCCAGCGCTGTGAAAGTTCCCTTGCCCTTCGGATCAAAGGCGTCTTCCCTAAGTTTCTGTCCAATGTAGTTGTCTCTGTTTGGGAACAGGAGAAAATGAACCAGTTGCCAGTTTACTTACCGACTGCACGGTATGCTTTGTAACATTTTAGCATCCACTCACATAAGGGCCTCAACATCTCTTTTGAGCTTGTTTGCCTCCATTTTCTGAATGAAATCCTTTCATCTAGGACTCCTGCAGAGAAATCAACACATGTAGAGTCCACAGTACATCTTCTACATCTTAACTAGTCACCTCAGAGTTTTGTGCAATTTGTTGTTTTATTCATTTTTGAATGATAAAAGTGTAATTTTCCTAACAACATGTAACCTAACTGAATGTGAAACCATGCTTTTAATGTTTCAGTTAACATATTCAGACCCTTTGATGTGCCTCCTGTTCATTTTTATTGAATTCTCCAGTCACTGGGAGACTTCATAGAGATGGGCATCTGGCCAGTTTGAGCAGAAATAGTGCACACCAGGGAAAGGACCAACTTACCAGGAACCAATCCTCGATAAACAGAAGACTGTGCAAGAAAGTTATAGAATTCGATGTTGCATGCATGATGGCTTCTCTATGTGTGCGGCTGCTGAGTTCTACACCTGCAGGTTATTGAATTTATACACAAAGAATGTAATTGATTGAGTGGCAATGAATATCTGCACCCATGAAATGAAATTATTTGCTCCTGGCTGCGTTTTTTCTCACCTGCAGTTTTTGACATGAATATAATTCCTTAACAGGGTACCGTATCAGCTTTTGTGTTTGTCAGAAAGCTCTGAAAGGCCTCTGTGAGCACATGGAAAAGGATTACAAAAAATATAAACTCTTTGCACTAATAAACTAGAGGCAGTGTGTGTGCTGATACCATCCTTAGAGTGAAGCAAGGTAGTGGTAGTATAACGCCAATGCTTTAAACCAGGGGTGTGTAACTCCAGGCCTCGAGGGCTGGTGTCTTGCAGCTTTTAGATAGCACCCTGGGTCAACACACCTTAATCAAATGATTAGTTCATTACCAGGCTTCTGGAGAACTTCATGACATGTTGAGGAGGTAGTTTAGCCATTTGAATCAGCTGTGTTGGATTGGATCAAGGACACATCGAAAACCTGCAGCACACTGGCCCTTTAACACCTGTGCTTTAAACCTACAGACCACGTTAGAGCAGGGGTCTCAAACTCCACTCCTCGAGGGCCGGTATCCTGAAACTTCATGTGTTCCTGTTGCAACACACCTGAATACAGTTAATAGGTCATTACCAGGACTCTATAGAAGTATAGAGCATGCTGAGGTGGCAGTTCAGTCAAGTTCTAGACTCTTGCTAATGACCTACTAATTGTATTCAGGTGTGTTGCAACAGGGACATGTGGAAAGGTTTCAGAACACCAGCCCTCGAGGACTGGAGTTTGAGACCCCTGCGTTAGAGAGACTTATGATGCCAGTTTACTGACACCACCCATCCTATGTGAAGGAGCTCAAGAAGTTTTGTCATGGGAAATAAGATATACTGTCCGCAACCAGGCGTGCAAATCCTCTAGACAACTTAAGGTCTTGGTCTATAGGCAGTCACCATTCTGCCGGCACTCAAAGCCATCATGGCTCAAGTTTGCACTGTCGTCTTCCTGCAGGACTGCTCACTGATGTGCCCAACCAGCCTCTGCATTGGTTAAGTTCCCAGAATGATCTATGCAAACAGGCAACACAAGACCAAAACGCAAAGTGGCTTCCAAAAATTTCTCAACTAAAGGTCTAAATACCTTTATAAATTAGATATTTTAGTTGTTGATTTTTAATACATTTGCAACATTTTGTTATTAACGATTAGTATGCAAAAACTGACGTGGGACAAATAGCCATTTCAATCCTTTAAAATTAATACCAAAACATACTTTAGTGGAACAAAGCAAGTAGATGTGAATTCTATCAGATGAGATTGGATAGTTTATCTCTTAATCCAGTGGTCCCCAAGGAAAGGCTTAATCTCAGACAGTATTTCCGCGGACCGGCCTTAAAGGTGTCGCAGACAAATACAACAAAATAAAATGTTACGACCAAGCAAAAACTGTGGTATTTTGTAAATATAATGATAAACGCGAGTTCACTGTGTCACTTTATTATCAGCTTCCCCCTGAGATGCGCCAACTCTCAATGTTGTTGGCGCATTTCAGGAGGAGCATTTCCTCTCTGCCCCATAATGGTCTCTAGTCGCTATGGTAACGTGTAAACATTTCTTTCAGAATAATACACACAACTACACGGGTAAAGAACCAGGGAAACCAAGCTAACGATAAAAAAAACCACGAAAACCATAAATATCACAGCCTCAACTCTCGCGGCCCAGTACCAAACGACTCATGGACCGGTACCGGTCCGTGGCCCGGGTGGTGGAGACCGCTGTCTTAATCTATCAGGGTGGCAATGAGCTTGCATCAGGCAGTTCACTTAAAATACAGGATTGATTAACTGATGATCTCACAGACAACCTGACACCCTTACTGGGCTCACTTCCTCTCTAATCAATGATTTCCGAATCCAAACTAGAATTCCTTTTCCCCGTGTAGCACATTTTAGATAAAGACAAAGAACAAACAGCAACACATTAAACACATGCACGTGTTTTCAAGAAAGATACTCACTCAACTGGTCAAAAGGAGATTACAGTACTTCACCTGACACGATCATACAAAATCCTAAACATAGACGACTGCAGTCATGCGACACTGAATGCTTTAACCTTTCTAGGTGGGACACAAGCTTTTAACATCAACGTCCAGCAGACTTCTCAGATGAACAGCATAGCCTGAATAATTTACAGACCTGTCAGTCTGATCATTACCAAACCAGACATCCCAAGGAAACAAGTGAAGCAGGGTAGGTAGAAACACAGAGAGCAGTGACGTGCATAAATGTGCCTATTGCAATCAATATAGGAGCAAGGGGAGAAAAACAACATAATAGCATATTGTAACTTTGGTACAAGGCTAAATTAGTACTTACACAAATGTATGTATGTATAAGGAGGAAAATATCAGAATACTACAAACCAGTACTGAATGTCCTCATATGTGGATCTCATTTTTCTCAGAACCAAAAATCTGGTTTAAAAAAATCTGGTAATTATTTGTTTCTACATTCATCAGGTCCCAATCAGCCCAAATAGCAAAGAGAAATTAAAAATGCATGCTGTGGAAGAGTTCAGGTCTTAGGAGGTTAAGGAAACCTATATATTGTATATATATTTATTAGTTTCAGATGTAGCCATTCTTGTATTTTGCTTGTTTACATTATTGTATTTTGCACAACTCTGTTGCTTGTGAAGCTCGCACACAAGAACTTCACTCACATGTGCTGTACCAATGTACCTGCACATGTGATGTGACAATAAAAGTGATTTGATTTGATTTGAAACCGCAGCATTTTAGCAATGTAGTGACTGAGGTAAACCTTATTGTCTCTGCCAAGTAGGTTATGCGTGCATGTCATCATTCTGTCTGTAAACATGTTAGATCAAGAAGTTTTGAATGAATTCTAATAAAACTTTATAGGAGTGTAGATCATGTTAACAATCCATTAAAATCTGTCAAGTTAATGACTCAGCTGTTGTCATAAACAAAGCCTTGTAACTTTGTACTTGTGTTAAACATTCTCAACACAAGTACTGTAAAAGGATTCAAACTATTATTTCATATTTGATCCCCGACCTCTCCTTCAAGGTCACTCGACTGTTCTGAATGTCAACGATAGCGCAGAGCTATTTATCAAAACAATGTTTCTTACTGCTGTTGTTTGTATTACCAACATACAGCAATGATACATGGCGATTCTAAATATCAGATTACTTTATTATGACTTTGACTGTCGATTACAGTAACAGGTTCTAATTATTTGAACATTTAACAATATGACAATGTCCCTGAGGTATATATTTTTTCCTTTTTGATGCCAGTTTGACATTACTAAAAATTACACAAATTTTACTAAATGCTATACATGTGATATATGTGCATAAACAAAAAACCCAAATCCCTAAAAGTCCATCAACTGAGCTGTGCTAGCATTAAAGATAAGATATACATTTTAAACCAGATTTGGGAAATTCTCTTTACAGAAGTTAACAATAATGACTATAATAGTTTTTTAGTGACACTTTGTCTTGTTGAGTGTCAGCAGAACACAGCTTGAAGAAAAGACTCAAGAACAAATACTTCAAATTTCTACTTTAATGTGAAATGTAAAGCACTTAAAGACACACAATACTTTCTGGTCGAATCTGTAGAAAAATGATTTTAGCAAACAACTTTAATAAGAAAACAGCTTAAAATCACTTTTAAAAACAGTAAAATGGAAAAAAGACAAATTATCATTTGGCAGTCGTCGTCGTCATCTTCTTCTTCTTCCGGCCATCCTTAAACACAGGAGAACTCAGGAATGTGGTGTCAGTGAATTTATCTCCACGCCTTATTTTGCTGATAGAAAACATAAATGAGGTTAATACTGTGCTGTTCTGGGTTTTCGCAGGGCCACAGATTTTAGACAGAAACATCCTCACCTGTTGAGAGGCGGCTCCTTGTAACTCACGGCACCCTTCCCAGGTCTCCGTCTCCTGCTTCTCTCTCCATTTTCACAGTCTGGTGTTGTCAAAGTGTTGGTTACTGTCGATAAGACTCTGCCTGCGGGGACAAACAGGTACTGCTAAGCACAGCATCATAGCATGCTGCATGCATATTACTCTGTGCTTTGCTTCTCAGCTACCCTCTACATTTACTCATACTGCATTAGGGCTGTTCGATATAACGATATATATCGGATGACGATATAAAAACGTCTATCGTTTCATTTTACACTATCGTTCGTTTTGTGGTGTCGCAAAATAAACTGTTTACGGCAATATTTTTTCATGGATTTGATGGTCACTGTAGTGGCTATATTAATTTGTTAAAGTTCTCTCTTTCTCTTATATTTTATATAACCACACTACGGACGGACAAGAGCCTGTTTTTATGCGTTGTCATTAGCAACAACGACGGTAAACCCATCGCGTGTCCGCTTGTTTATTTTCCACATAAACCTTTCACAATAAAGCTCAAGATCCTGTTGAGACTTTTCAAAATAAACTGGATCACGTGAAAGAGTATGCAGAGTGTTTACGGATGAGAAGCAAAAAAAGAGTCGTCAGGTGCTAAAAAATAAACCTTAGACTCAAACGTTAGAACAGGCTTTTCCCCGCCGCACGCCGTGTAATAAATACTCACAAAGAAAATGGCGGCCGTTACAACTTATGTCTAAAAATGTATAGTTTCATACATTGGTTAAAACACTCGACTCCAGGTACGCGACGCCCAGCTGGAAACACTTCACGCAAGTCGAGCTGCCCGAAATTCACAGAATTTACAGAAAATGTTACATTTTTGTGATTTATATCGTTATTGGGACGATAGATGGATATGAGGATATGAGATTTTGATCATATCGCACAGCCCTATACTGCATTATGATAGCCAAATTCACAATCTGTCCTTATGTATATACTTTTCTGTTCAGATAAATGTTTTGGGGACATTTGCCACAAACATTAATGTCTTAAAGTGACAGGGTATTGAACCTTTGACCTTTGTCTGCTATGACCTCAGTGATAAACAAAGTACAATTATTACCCATCTGTCACAAATGAAAGCTAAAAATGTACAAACTCAGTAACATAAGAGCTGATGACAGAGCTGTGCTTGCATTAGACTGCACTGCTGTAAATAAAGACTGTTCCACACCTGGAGAGGCTTCAGCCGTTCCAATTGTCGCGAGCCTGCCTGGTGTTTCCCTGCTTGGAGTGGCGGGTAGAGAGTCCACATCGAAGTGAGCTGTGCTGTTATCCACGTCCAGCCACGGCGGCAGCTCATCCATCAGAAGGTCGCCCACATTCTGATGAACTGCCTGGTCGCTGGTGTCCACCGTGTGACTGCAGGTGTCCGATGCATTCGACATCCTGGTGATGTTTTCAGAACTACATCCACTTCTGTTCTTAGTTTTTCGTCTGTAGACAACAAAAGTCTTCCTGGGATATCTGGTTTCCGTGGCTGTGTTCAGCATGAATACATTTCTAGATGATGTGGGACTCGAATCCCTCCTGGACTGCGAATCATTCAGATGTTCAAAGATTTCATGCTTTTCGCTGATGACAGACTGTGAGTCGAGCATTTGTAAATCATGTAATTGATCTTTAGCAATTTCAGAATCAAGGCAGAGAGCGGAGGCGTCTCTAGGGTCAGGAAGATAACATGTTTCACTCTCAGATCTTAAGTCTTTGTTGTCTTTTTTCTTCGTCTTGTCATCTAACAAGTCATCACCCTCTTCTCGCTGCACCACTTTGTTCCTGCTGGGCTGCCCTGTTTTGTCTCTCCTGGATTTTTTAGGTTTTTGAAACTGTGATCCTAAAGCCGCCTGCCAGTCTAGTGGCAGTGCTTCACCACTGTCACTGCTACTTGAGTCTTCTTGACAGTTCCCAGAGTCCTGAGTGGCCACCCAGGATCGCTTCCCAGAGCGCCGAGTCTTTGAACGATTGCTTGATTCTAAACGTCCAACAACGCTTTTCCTCATGACTGCTTCTTCTGCCTGAAAACTGGATCCTGTAGGAGGCGCCACATCATGCTCTGGTGAGTCACTGTCGCCGGTTATTGAGATAACAAATGTCTCCCTGCATCTTGATTTGTGACCTCCCCTAGAATTAGTCACAGTATTAGTTTTGCTAAAGGACAGACGCTCCGCATGCTCTGACTCTGGTTGTGCACAAAGCAGAGCGTCCTCAGAGACTTGAGACTGTAAGCTTTCGTCTCCCGCTTTAGGTTTTTGGACTTTCTCCTGGTGGGATTGGCTGCCCTCACTTTCACCAGACGGCACAGTGAAAAAACTTTTCCTGGTTACTGAAGAGGCCCACTTTCCTTTAGCTCTGGACTTCCTGCATGTTATTTTGGAACTTGTTTCTTCAGCCACACTTCTGCTGGTGCTTGAAAACCTCATTTTAGGATCAGAGAAGTAATCTTCCACATCCATTTGGTCTACATTTGAGATGTTAGTGCGGTCAGAAGATTTGACTTTATCCTTTGATACTTTCTGATGCTTGCCCAGTTTAGGAATGCGAGTGACAGTGGCAGTACTTTGATCCTTCAGCGGCTTTTTATGTGCTTGTAACAAAGATGCAGACTTCTGCACTTCTATACTTGAGCTGCAGCTTTGCTCCTTGTCCTTTCTGCCAGAGCTGACTTTTTTTTTCGCTTTGGTTTCCACAGTGACTATCTCAGTGGCTT
Source organism: Copadichromis virginalis (assembly GCF_057382275.1). NCBI lineage: Eukaryota > Metazoa > Chordata > Actinopteri > Cichliformes > Cichlidae > Copadichromis > Copadichromis virginalis. Next base: position 15,616,271 of record NC_140633.1, read on the forward strand.
CACTTAAGGTCATCTCCATGGTTGCATTGAGCAAAACAGTTTTCTCTTGATTTTTGCCAAGCTGTGTTTCACTTTCCATGGTGGAGACACTGGGAAGATTCTGATCTCCAGAAAGGGATGGTGTGGATTTTTCACAAGTCTGACTGTTCTGAACAGAGACGACGGAATGAATATCAGCCTGGGACTGAGAGGGATTCTCCACATCTTCCCTCGGAGTATTAGCCATGCCAGACGCTTCTATGTGGGCAGCCTGTGCACACTGGGTGGACAGCCTTTTTTCAGCTTCTGTGTTATCTGCACAAAAAGCAGAGTACATCAGCATTTCACATCATCAACATTTTACAGTTAACACTAAAACTTTCAATGCTTAAATCACGCCTACCGTTGCAAACATCAGTCGACTTTTCACATGTATTCGGAAAAGTGGAGACGTCCTCGTTGATGGTTTTTTCAAGCAGGGCAGATGTTGTGATTTTGCTGGTACACCACAAATTCCTTGAAACATCTGTCTGCAGCGGTAACTGACTAAAATGGGACAAAAAGGCAAGATATTAAAAAATATATATAATTTTTTTTTCTTTCAACTCACTAGTGAATGCAGGTGCCACCCTTTCAGCCTCCTGGTAGACTCAAACTTGTCTGAGATTTTTAGGAGATGCATCTGTGGAATCAACTGTGAAATCCTACATTGCATTCACAAGCTTGGGTCCACCTGACAGGGCGATGACAACACTCCATCAGCTCTTTTGCAGCTGAGAGGTAAAAAAAATTTTCACACTCTGGTTTAGTGACAGCAGTCTGACACTGTTATTTTTATTATTATTATCATCATTTCTCACAGCTTCTCTCCACACTGTTAATGGAAGTAGTAGAGCAACTTTTCACAGTGCATCAGGTAACATATATTGAGATGTCTTGCAGCTATATTTTGGGGGACCCTATGCAACTATAAGAATGTCTCCCAAACTTGACAAATATTACCGTAACCTACAGTATACAGTAGGTTAGCATAAACAGAACGTGTGATAATCCACTTGTCACTTGTTGTTATAGAGCAAGATCTCGCTCTATGTCGAGGCTAAGGTATTTTAAGTAAATGCTAAATTGACCACTGTTAGGCCGTGTGCATGCGCAAACATTTCTGTCACTGAAAACAGAATTTTACAGTCAAGTCCTAAAGTATTTGGACAATGACACACTTTGCACAGGCTCAAAAGTAATTTGACAAGCTACCAATTATAAGATTGCTTTTAATACTCAAATTTGTTGAAAATCCTTTTTAGTTAATGACCGCCTAAAGTCTAGAACTGGCAGACATCACCAAATGCTGTGTTTCCTTTTTGGAGTTGAAAAGTTAAATGCTCCATATTCCTCAAGCAAAATGAAGGTAGCACATAGCTCACACGTTTGATCTAAACGCAAACTCAATGGCATGACGCTGCAGGATGCTGTGGTAGCCATGCTGTTTCAGTGTGGCTTCAGTTTTGAATGAATCCCTAACAGTGTCACCAGCAAAGCACCATCACACCTCCTCCTCTATGCTTCACAGTGGGAACCATGAATGTAAAGAACATCCATTCATCTTTTCTGCACAAAGACACAGGTGGAACCAAAGATCTCACATTTGGACTCATCAGACCAAAGCACAGATATCCACTGGTCTAATGTCCATTCCTTGTGTTTCTTGGCCCAAACAAATCTGTTCTGCTTGTTGCTTTTCCTTAGTTGTGGTTTCTTAGCAGCTGTTTGACCATAAAGACCTGATTCACACAGTCTCCTCTGAACAGCTGATGTAGAGATGTGTCTTCTACTGCAACTCTGTGTGGCATCTATCTGGGCTCTAATCCAAGGTTCAACACAACTTCTGCACAACACAACTGATGGTCCCAACCTCATTAAGAATCAACTCTGACAGGCACACCTGTGAGGTGAAACCATTTCAGGTGACTACATAATGAAGCGCACTGAGAGAAGGCCGAGGGTTTGCAGCGCTGTCAACAAAACAAAGAGTGTATACTTTGAGGAATCTAAAAAATAAGACATATTTAGATGTTTTTTTAAGATTTTTTGCTAAATAATTCCACATATCTTGCTTGGTATATTTGATGTCTTCAGTTTTTATCTACAATATTATTTTTACTACAAAAAGTAGTAAAAATAAAGACAAACCATTAAATGAGGTAGTGTATAACACTAAAATGGGTCTTAAAGTGTGAAAAATAAAACCCTGGTTTTTCCCCTTGTACCATTAAGGCCATTCTCCCAACACTTAATCTCGATTTAACGGGTGGGTTGAGGCTGATACTTTTTCCACATAAATCTGGGTGGGTTTGGATAGTTTCCCTGAATAAATCATCATTTAGAAACTGCATTTTTTATTTACTTTGCCCAACATTAAAATTTGTTTGATGACCTGAAAAATGTTTTTTTGGTTTTTTATTTTTGCAAATATGCAAAAAACAGGGAGGGGCAAATACGTTCTCACAGCACTGTGTAAGAAAAGCAACTGAAGCTGTCAGTAAGATATAAACATTGTATTCTTGTCCGTGTCTATTCAATAATGTGCTGTTTTTAAAAGTGATAAATGTTACTAAGTCTGTCACTGACTTTTATGGAAACATGACCAGGCTACACATTCTGACACACTTAGGTGGCGTCACTGAAGTGACCTTAATAAAAAAGGAGTGCAAGTCTGAAAAGTGTAAAAGAAATGTCAATGCCATTCAGAGATGCCTAAGCTAAATCAGTGGTTCTCATTGCAAAGAGCCGATCACTGTGAACTCAGTTCATTTCTGACCTTCCAGCTGCAAGATTTTCCATTCTGATGTCACCAGATGAGATCCGGGAATCTCCTGAAAGGCTCTGAGAATCCTGTGAGAAGCAAATGTTAGTATGGTTTGATATTGCAATGCATTTTCTTCTACTTTTGTTCAAACTTAAGTGGCTTTCCGTCTAAACTTTTCCTAGGATCCAAGAAATGTTCACACAGGAAGCGATTCACTTGTACCGCATCATTTCATAGCTGACAGTTGGTCACTCGTTGACATTCCAGGCTTAGTTGTCCAGATAATCCTCCAATGCAATTACCAATCAATCTTAAAGTCTCACTGTGAAATTAAGTATAGTTCAAGTTGGGACCCAAACACTGCACACCAGCAGCAGTTATTTCATGCTGTTTCTGAATGTCACTGACTGTCTATGGTCTCCAGTTGCCAAGTCACTGCTAATCTTTTCCTTGGTGCATCATTAACCCCTCAGAGGATGAATGTTTGACTGCCAGCGCTACATTACAGAGTGTGTGTGATGCTAAATTGCAGAAGTGCAGCCAATATTTCATTACAATCACTGCAAGCCAGCACACATCATGCGCAGCTTCTTACACATCTGAAGTAGCTATGGGAAACTTTTAGAGCCCGACCGATATATCAGCCAATATTAGCAATCTGTTGATAATCATTTTCATTTATCTGCTGATAAATTAAAATGTATAATAACCGTTCAACCAGTTATAGTAGTGACACTGAATAGTTTGTCCGTCAGCGGTCAGGCAGAACTCAAACAAGTAATCCACGACTTGTTGTGCATACTATCGTCATAAGGACTCATAATTAGCTACAAAGGATCAGTTTAGGGAAATTTGTTTTCTGTGCCTGAAATTAAAAAACAAATATGGATTTTTAAATAATCAAATATCAGTATCATTACATGTCTTTCAAATCCTGTATTGGTGAGGCTCTAAAAAAAAAATCATCTGTCAGCTGACAAGTTGTAAAGATTAAAGATAAGTTGTAGAGTTGTAGAAGTTAAGAGTTTGTCAGCCTTGAACAGTTCTGAAGTTATGTGCATCAGTAGGAAACCCTGCATTGTGCCAGTTTTAAGTAAATTTTTCAGCAGCGCTCACCAAAATGTCACAAATATGTCAATATGCTGCAGAAACTGTAAATATGTATTGAATGAAATCCTTACGCTGTCAGAGAACAGGTCTGCCACCATGTCCAGGTGCTGCAAAGCATTACTACGGAAGTTGTTCAAGATAAGGAGCTGCAAGAGGAAAACAAGACGCTCTGCAGTCAATGCAATCAATCCAGCGGAGCATCGCTGCACTCTTCTTTGCATCATGACCAGTAACTGTCTACTCAGAATTTTAGTGCTGTAGAAGAACACAAGCAAACGACAAACGCACCAGTTTTCTGTGCTTGTATTTCTTGGTGGCTAATTCAAAGCAGAGAGCGTCCACTTGTTTCTGCAGGTACATGACCTCCATCTCCAGCTGGCTGCTTCTCCTCCTCTGAGCTTGCAAGGCCAGAGCTAAGGCTTTGTTGTTGGTCTTCAAAGAGACCTTGAAGAAGGACGAGGTATCTGGTGCGGAAACACGACAGTATTTGTGTTTGGCATTTACATGAACTCTTCTTTCAGCAAATTTCTGAGATCCAAAAAAAGCAAACAGACTCACTGAGAAGCTTATTTTTTATCTTGGATGCTGCAGTTGAAGTCTGCTTGGTAGCCTTCGAGGCCATCATAGTCTTCAAAGAAAACATTATCAGATGAACAGGAAGACTCGATCAAAAACCTGAAAAAGATACACACGTTAGTCATTGTACACAGTAATTAAGAACACCCAGCAGCATGCATGTGTTTGTCTTTCCTGTGATGCTGTCAAGTCACCAGAAACTGTATTTAAAAGATAGACATAGGCATGCTGGCATCATCCACTGCTTAGTCAAGTCCTGATGTGAAGCATCAGCCTGATCATCTTGGCATTTTCAAATCGGACATGACAGTGGATCTATGGAGGGAAATTAGGCTACGTTCACACTGCAGGTCTTAATGCTCAATTCCGATTTTTTGATCAAATCTGATTTTTTTGTCTGCTTGTTCACACTACAAATAAAATGTGACAGCAAACGCGCTCTAGTGTGAACGCTCAAAGCAGCCCGCATGCACAAAAGAAGACGTCACACACAACGCGCTCTGTTTAGACCCAGACCAAACAGGATTGTTTGACTGATGGACCTTAATATAAAGACGTGTTTCAGACTTTACGTTTCCCAATTTAGCTTTAAGTTGTAAAGTTATTTTGTTATTTACATAATAATGTAAATAACCTAATAATGATCCTTATTGCTGTTTTAGAGGAGCGGTGCTTCAAAGGATGCAGATTTCTGTCAGAATCTGCAGATTATACAGTATAAATAAAATGTTCACATTTCTCCAACGTTGTCTTCCCAACAGTTTCACTGGTTGGCCAGGAAGCGTTCGCGAGGGCGCTGATAATTGGCGTCTGTCTTGTGTCAGTGACGTAAAAGACGGATTTAATGCGACATGACCGTTCAAACAGCAGTCGCTTTCTAAAACATCAGATATGTATCGGACTCAGTACCACATACGAAAGTGACCCAGGTCGGATTTGAAAATATCGGATTTGTGCTGTTCACACTGTCAAACCATGATCGGATATGGGTCGCACAGGGTCAAAAAAGTCAGAATTGATGCGCTTTCGCCTGCAGTGTGAACATAGCCTTAGTCTCAAAAGTGTTACAGCCATGTAAGATATGATCCACAAGCATAAACACAGATTTGTGTGTAACTTTGAGTACCCACAAATCCCACACACAAATACAGAGCAATTTGAACGCACAAAACTATTGTACAAACGCATGTATCAAACCCTTAATAAACAGTGACCATTTATGCACACATTTTCAAGTTCAACTTATCAAAACTGATTGTTTTTGTTTACTACAAATATTTGCAATGTTCATTTCCTTTGCTTACAGATCGCTAAATACACGTGCAAGAAACACCTGATGTGTACAAGTCACGCTGCATGTGCATGTGGAGTTTTGAGACACATTTCACACTGCCAGCTTGCACGTCCAAAAGTGAAAGCTGGATTCAAGTGCTATTGGAAAACTGGGACATCTGGGCTTCCAGCGGATTCTTGTTGTTTCAAATAAAACACATATTTATTTCTAAATAAGCAAAACAGTTCATTACCCCTCATCCACTTTACCAATTTACCAGTTAAATGTGCCATACGTTAGCATGTATGGCATATGTCTTAACTAACCTATCGCCACTTAGTGGACGATCTTCTGCTGGGAAAAGGGTCAGAGCACAGCTGAAGATGGGAGAGCACCCTGGTTGAACATTCCTGTGGCTCATCCTCTGAAGTGAATATGTGCTAGCTAAGCTGTTGTATATTTTGAATATAGAAATGATCCCAGTGATGTGAGATAACACTTTCATATTCATCCAATCATTCCTCAATAACAGCAGATTAATGTTAACATTATCTGAATGCGTAATAAACAGTCGATCATTGTTATCAAATCAGCTGTATCAGCAATACAGTTTGAAGAGTATGTCTGCTGTTCCTAAACTATCACCATTTTGTCAGAATGATTTCCCATCGGAAGATTATTCACTAAGGTGTGACAGCTTATTATATACTACTGCATGGCATATTTAATTGATAAATGTATCATTTGTAGTAAAGAAGTGATGAACTCCTCTGTTTGTTTAGAAATAAACACCCATTTTATTTATTTATTTATTAAACACAGGGAACCCACAGGTCCCAGTTTTTCAGCAGCACTTAAATGCAGTTTATATTTGTGGATCTGTGGGAAGCTGGCAGTATGAAGATCCTCAGAATTTCACATGCAAAGTGATGTTCTATGTGTATCATGCAATATGTGCATTCATATTTTTGTGAGCAAAAATCCCAAAGCAAATAACTTTAGGCATTTTACATGCAGGGAGTTTTCCGAAAGAGAAAATGATTAGATTTGTGGAGCTAAACTTAAATATGTGTGCGTAAATATCACTCAGGTTTTGCATTTGTAAAATAGTTTTCTGTGTGTTCACACTGCCCTACATTTGTGTGTGGATTGGACCATTTTTTGTGAGTATTCAGAATTACAACCAAATCTTTACAGACATTTGTAACTTAATGCATGCTTGTCAATCATATCACATACATTTGTCAACCTTTTGAGACTAATTTCACACAATATTGCTCTGAGAAACTAACATTGGTTTTGATAGGTTATTGGCTAAAAGTTGCTTCACTCTGTTTTATCTTCTCTTCTGACTCAAATGGGACAAAAATAGTAGAAAATGAAAAACATACTGTATTTAATATGACGTAAAACTAGTGACTGAGACAATAAACTCAACAAAAAATGTTTATAGATGTCATAAATCAGTGAAATTCTAGAATCCGACCAATATATTAAATATTAGTCTAACTTAGCTCTTATAACAGCATTTATAACAGCTATGAAATTAAACTGTTAAGAGTGTTGACGTTGTACAATGTGTAGAACACCACAAAGACAACAACCAGCTGATCCAAGCAGAGTCGGACAGAATGCAGACGCATAATTCACAGCTAGTTGTGACAGTAAACAAAACTATTTTTAAAATGCACTGTTATATTATCTTAGTAAGGATTCATAAGGAATATTAGGGAAACTTGTTTATATTTTGTGTGTCTGAATGAAAGAAAGCTTTTTAAATCATCAAACATTAATATCAGTATTGATCTTTAAAAATCCTATATCAGTCAGGCTCTGCTGTCTTCAAGTCAATTTCTCTGAAACCAGACTTCTTCTTTTTTTTTTTTTACAAAAATAGTGGTCACCTTTTGATGGCTAATAGAAAAAACATGCAGGTTTCTGACTTGCTAACTGGATATCACCAGTTAAGTCATATCATAAGGGACATCCACACAGGAAAAGGTGATTTGAATTTTATTGAAATAATAATAATAATAATAATAATAATAATAATAATAATAATAATAATGGATTGCATTTATATAGTGCTTGTCGGGGCCCTCAAAGCGCTTTACAATACCACTATTCATTCACTCTCACATTCACACACTGGTGGAGGCAAGCTACAGTTGTAGCCACAGCTGCTCTGGGGCAGACTATTTGTGGCCATCTCAATAGGTGTGGGCAATGAATTATCCAAAGGGGACACATGACAGACTGGGACTGTTTTGGAGGCCCACAGCAATAAGATTAACTCGGTTCTGCTCAAAATTGATTTTATCTCTTTATAGGCTTATTGCTGCAGTCTACCACAACAGTGCCAAATTTTTATGTGGTCCTTTGGGAAAACTAATTACCCACCGCTGCCGTATAAAGTATAGAGAAATGATGGTGACTTAATAATGGGGGCAAATCACGAGTTAAACTTTTCTCAGCTTTAAAACGACCCACTGAGGCAGGCAGCAATGAGGGTAAAAGGTACTGTTGACTGGTATGTGAGGGAGTGCATATGCCAGATGGTTACCTAGGCAACCAGAGGATGGTATAGCCACTAACAACCAAACGTTATCTTAAAAATCATGCATGACAATGTGGACGAGGTTTATTGGCACAATGACTATAAAATTTGAAAAGTGCTTGTCATTAACAGTTTGGGGTTTCTTTTCATAAGAATAACTTATTAATACTCTGTATCTACTACATTAACCATCACAAATAAACGGGTCACAATATAAAGGAAAAACGAGGCGAATCTTATAAAGATGTAGCCCACCGCATGCCACCACAGCAGCTTGTAGTGTCCCCTCCCTCTGCTTGAAGGATGAAACAATTCTTCCAAAATGTATTCTGTCATTAGATCTTTCATCCCATCACTGTCAAACTTCCCATAAGCGAAGTTATCATATAAGTTATAGTATATAACTTATTCAATATGTACCTCTCAATGGGTGAAGATTTGCAGTGACTCTTCTCTATTACAAGACACGTCGACCCAAATCATGCAGTAGCATAACTAAACCGACACATTCTTTCATTGTACGTTGTCAAGGATTCATGTTTTCCTTAAACTGTCTGGATATCTTTTTTCTTACATAACTCGTCTTGTACCTGCTTTCAACAATAAAAAAATACCCATGTAACCCACTGTGATTAAGTAATAGTTTTTAAATAAAACAATCATAAGATATGTGATTACCTCAGCTCACAATCCGGAAGTTTTTTATAATTTGTCTGCACTGCGCTTCTGTTAACATTAGCTTAGCTTACTTAGGCTAAATCTGCTAGCACGTTCGTGTAACCGGCGTATTCTTGCAATTTGGTCAAAACTTACGGTAACTTCAGCCACTGGTAAGACTTGCCTCTGGAAAATCTTAGTAACTACCCTTCATAGCCACGTAAACTGACGTTCAAATCGATTCAAACAAGGCTAATCGTGACTTTACTGAATAAAAATGTTACGCTGCTGATTGCATTTTAAACATAAACAAAAAGTCAGCCGGGCTTCCACGCAAGCGTTACAGGGCGTGTCCAACAATCTGAAAACCAATCAGAAACGATGTATGCTGTTCCCCGAACTTGTTTTGTCAGGCAGCTCAAAGCTAAAAGTCACCAGGTTTTAGCGCAGATGTTTAACTTTACTGACAAACTTAAGTTAAGAGCAGAGGCGGAGCCAGACATTTGAAACACCCAGGGCTTAGCCCTAAAGGATAGTATGCATGTGGGATTTTTTTTTTTTTTTTTGGGGGGGTAGAAATGACTGAAAGATTAATAGGCTCTGTTTTGAGTTTTGTTCAAAAAAGAATGACTTCATATAGGGAAAAAAATATATCACATATGCAGGACAACTTAAACTAGTTTTTTAATTAAGCAGCAAGGCAGAACAAGGCCAGGGCTGTAAAGGCACGAGGACTAAACCCCAATTCAACCAGACCCAGAACTGATCCGGAATTAAAACAGGACTACAACAGTTCAAAATCAGGACTACTGAGGACTTAACCAAAACAGAACCAGAATCAGAACTAGATGATAGTAGCACTAAAAATCATCATAGACCTGCACTACACTTATTTTTTAATTCTACCAAAGTCCACTATTTAGATTAAGAAAAGTTTATATAATTATTTAGCCTTGTTGTGCAAACAAGCCTGCATAACTTAATAAATGTATAACTTGAAAAATAACAAACCTAAAAAGAAACACTAGGTACGAGATACATGAGTACCTATGATACGGTGATACTTTTGGTAAACAACCATTTGACTAACATGTGTGTCTCACCTGCTCTTGTTCCATCTCTGTTCTGTCCTCATCCTCCTCTCTCTCCCTCTCTGTTCCTCTCTCTCCATCTCTGTTCCTCTCTCTCCCTCTTTGTGCTGACAATCATCAAATATACAGTTGAAACCAGATATTTACACACTCTTCAGATCAAAACACAAACACTTTTTTAATTGTAACATCAAATCAGACTAAATGTTTATTTTTTTAGATTGATAAATATAAAAAACGTATTTGTTAACTTTAAGAGTAAAGAGAGAAACTATCTGTATTTCTTAATGGCACCAAATTGTATTCAAAACTGAGCCACACTTATGGAGCTCCACAATTCTTTTCCTGTTGTTTTGGTTGATAGCTCTTGATTTTCCCATTTCAAAGAAACAGTCTCTGTGTTTTGCCTTATATGCATCCACAGCTGTGCCACCAATTTACTCACATGGACTCTACCAACCTATCAGAAGCTTCTTCAGCTCAGAATGGAACGTCTGGAGTTTCTAATTAATTAACAATAAACTTAGTGTATATGTACTCCTAAATTTGATATAAGTGATAAAAATAGAGAGCTCTGTCTCTCTTTATTCTGACATTTAACTAATTCAAAAGATATTTCAATATTTATTTATCCAAAACAAAACAAGTTTACTCTAAATTGATGTTGTACAGTAAAAAAATGTTCTTGTGTTTTCCATAAAGTGTATGTAAATATCTGGTTTAAACTGTGAATATACTGCTGTGTATTGAAATTCCTCTTGTTTTGCATATACATGAAATATACTGAACAACATACAAAGCATAATATATAAAATACTACCAGAGTTTTTTCTTTGAAAGAAGCTCCTTATGTCCATTCTTGTATATCAGTACATTACTGAAACCGATTTATTAAGCCGTGGAGGGTAACAACTGAAAATATGAAATAAACACACATGTAAGCTAAGACTCTCTAAAGAAACAGCATTGTTGTTTTTCAGCTTTTCATTTCACCATTTGTTGATTCACTTGAAGAGCAAGTAAGTAATATGGGTCAAGTGCAGTATAAATGATTTGCTTTGGAACCTGGTCAAACTTCAGTTCTTGTCTGTCTGCCTAGCTCCGTTTCTCCAACAGCGCACTGGCAGGCAGCAGCTGCCCCGCCCCGCTTAGTGTCTGAGCTCGGATCATACCAATATTAGGGGGGATTTACACACAGTCCTAAATTCCCACAGTGTGCACTATGTGCTTCGAATATTGTGTGTAGTTTTTTGTTTTATACAGTTGTCAGCCAGGCATCTAACTATGAAAAAATTACACTCCAAAAGACCCCGGGCTTCTGAAAAAACAACCCGGGCTTAAGCCCAGTAAGCCACCCCCCCCCCCCCCCCCCCCGCTCCGCCACTGGTTAAGAGTGAACTAATATTAAAAATAAACCGATAACAACTTATTTCATATAAAAGACTAAATTCAGAGGTTTAGTCTTCGAACAGTTTGGCTACACAAAGTTTGTCTGACAAAGCTGAATGTAGGAAAAGACAAAAATGATAAAATTGAAAGTTTTAGCTCACAGAAGAGACACTTTTGTGACATTAAATAAATAAAAATAGAAATAATCCACAAAATGTTCCCCTTTTCACTCAAAAAATGCAATTTTACATTGTATGAGTTATCCATTTACAAAAGGAAAAACAAAAGAAGAAATTACATGAAGAACAATAAGAATAAGTACAGCGGCATTTTTTAACAACATAAATACCACAACATTTTTAGTAAAAGTTGGTCAGACTTTGTAGTTTTCTACAAAAACCTCTTATTTGGTTGTACTGACTTTAGCGAGAAGCGTTTTACCTTATCAGCTTGACTGCTGTTGTGGTTTAGACTGTTGTAGACTTTTTTTCTTTCCCCTATTTGTATGTGTGTTTATATACATCTCTTAATTGTAATTATTTTGTAATTTGCTTATTTTGCTTACTGTCACATATACTGTCACACACATATAGCTATGTGACTCAGTCTGCTACCCTGTGTATCTGTTACTGTTTATTTGTATGGAGAATCAAATAGCCATAAAAATGTAATAGAAGTAAGGTAATGGCTGAATGTGTTTAGCTGCACTTGAGACATCCCTGTTCAAACAACATTGCTTTTAGTCACCGCTAAAGTAGGAGACTGCCGCCTGGCTGCCATCCTCTAATGAACGCCTCCATCGCCGTCTCTATGTTCGGCTTTTGCGCCTGGCTGGTCACAACCAGTGGTGGGAGTCGATTGGATAGGTCTGTCTGGTGTTTCAAAGGAGTCGGGGTTTCCTCCAGGTGTTTTACAGCTGCCTTGAAAGCGGAGGTGCTCCATACAGTGATGTCAGTCTCCTATAGTGAACGGGTAATTCATAGTTTTTGCTGTCACGGCAGTTACCCAGATTTTACGACCAGTAGAGCCTACCGGCTAGTTAGCATACGAAGCTAGTACTAACTAGCTTGGCTAAAAACAGTTGTAGCTGCTTCTGTACTGTTCGTCAAGCTAGTTGATCAGCACGGCTTGAGTTGAGTCATAGTTTCCGCCTACAAAAAACAACTAATTCGTTAAAAGACATTTCAAGATACTTGTAATTATAAAGTCAATATGCTACAATTAAAATCTGGTGATATAAGATACGTAAAAGGTATTAGTTTAGGTAGTTAATAGCGAGCTAGTGGCTAACTTTGACGACTAGTGAAAAAAAATGTGGAAAATGGTGATGGATATCTGTGCAGTCTATGAGCGTATCCAAAGACAGCAATCTTTAGCTCTTTGATGGGGCTGAGGGCTTGGTCGTGTCAGGACACTGTAGTGACGCTTCGGCCTATTTTGATCACATGATAAGGTGGTGGATGTGGTGCCTCTGCTACTTCTGCTTTCACTACTAGTATCTAAAATGGCTTGTATTGCAAACTCAAAGTCCGTGGCCTTCTTGAGTAGGTAAGTAAAAAAGAGATTGGTATCGGCTTTTAAGCTTTGATCACGGAGAATTTTAAGAAGCGGATGCGGACCAGCCGAGAGTCTTTCTTGTCACGAGGTCGAGTTCATGTGTGGGACCGTCAGCGATCAAATGTTAGATATGTCAGCTTTAGGTTGCAACAGCAGTGTGTGAAAGGAGATACAAAGATGTTGTTCCCGTTGATGAAAAAAAAGAAATTTCAGAATTACAGAAAAAAAATCAAAGTAAAAAACCTGATAATTTCTTCTTTATTTTTTTTTATTTTTTTCTTTTTCTTCTTTTTTGGAAGTGATAATTTCTTCTTTATTAGCAGACTCTTTTCCAAATATACTATTTGAAAGAAATTAAACAGGTTGCCCTAAAATGTGGACTTCCTTGTTCACTGTGGTATACATTGAAATGGTTGCTGGAGTTGAGTGGTTACACCACAGAGTGAGGATCTGAGCTCTTGTTTTGAAGTTTGCAGTCACAAGGTTGTGTGTCATCAGTTTCAACATTGGTGGTGATGGTGTTGGGCATACAGACTTCCTGTCACCACTATTAAAATTGTTGGTCACGCTGAGCCTATTTCAACAGGTTTACTGGGTACAATCTGAGGGGACCCAGCATGGACAGATTATCCTATAACACAGACTCAGTACAGACTCAGCTACCAGGTCATGCAAATTGTATACACTGCACATACCCTCCCTAAGCAAAGACTTTGGTTGCACAATAACACAAGGATTTAAAGTCACCACTAAGGATGGAAAAGTCAGAAAATGAATAGAAGGAGACACAAAAGCATAAAGCTCAACAGTTTTCATCTTGTTTTCAATGTCAGGCTGTAATTGTAGTTTTTAATGCCCTAAAGTTGGGCATTTTGACATTGGAGTCCTTGGATTTGACTTGCTTATGGTGAGTAGCTACGTGAGGAACTACCATTCTGGCAGGTCTGTCTTGGCTTCATTTTCAGCCTGGAGTTTGCCACTTGGCATATTCCTGCTATTTCTTGTCATTCAATAAATAAACATATATGTTATGCTTGAGGAAATGAAAAGCAAAAACAAATGGCTAAAATACTTTTGTTACCATGGTCATCATTTTTTCCTTTTTCCTGGGTAGCTTATCCCTGTTAGCATCCACTAATATGTGGTTAAATATCTCATACCAAGTTTTAACTTTTGATAGCCATCAGCAAGCTTCTGGTATAATTCTGGCTGAATATTTAACCACTCTTCTTGACAGAATTCATTTAAATTTGTTGGCTTCCTGCCACAGAACTGGCTTTTAAGCATAGTTTTAAGTATAGGACTTTGAGAAGGCAATTCCAGCAGCTCAATATTAACCTCCTTTGTCCATGGTAAAATCAGCTTTGATGTATGTTTTGGATCATTTTCCTGTTGGAACACCCAGCTGTGTCTAAGTTTAAACTGTCAGAAGCCCTCGGACAGTTAGACCCTTTCAACCAGTCCGAAGATGTTAATTGTAAACTGAGAGGAGCTTAAACAGCTTGTTTCAGAAAGTGGACAAACTGTAAGATATATAAGGATTATTTTGAACTTTGAATCATGCAAAACTGCTCTCGTAGAAAAACAGTGTAGTCCTTGAAATGTGTAATGTGTATTAGATGACAGAGCGTGCAATTTGATTGTTTTTAGGCAGGGTAGGTGCAAGAATCTTGGAATTAAAATAGTCAGCAGTTACTGATATTTTTGCAGGTAAGTTTCTAGGAACTGACTAAAGACTGAATAAGCTAAATGTGTTCTTGCTTACATGTGCATTCTTCAGTGCATACCTTTTTCCCTCTATGGCAGGAGGAACAGTGACATGGCTACAGATGACAAGTCCTCGTCCTCATCCTCAACGGACTGGAGCGTGGAGCCAGCTGGCATCTCACCCACCAGCCCCTCCCACCTGACTCACTTCAAGCCACTGACTCCAGAGCAGGATGAACCTCCCCTCCGCTCTGCATACAGCTCCTTTGTCAACCTGTTTCGGTTTAACAACAAAGGTGAGGAAATGCACAATATAATCAAATAGAAGCCCAAGAATTTCACTTGAGTTAGTCCAAAAGCTACACTCTGTATTGATTTTTATTTCTTTAATGTTTGAAAGTTAGAGAAAAGTGAGACCGCTCACTGATTAACAGAGATTACATATAGATATTTTGCCTACCACTGTAAACACAGTGTGATAAATCTGTAGTGGAAATTACATCTTACAGTATTTTTGACTCGACACAATATTTTATAGAAGATGTTTATCTGAACCGGAGCCAGGACCCAGTTAGCTGCACAAGTCATGAATTAAAATTCTCCAATAAGTCTGGTCCCCTAATTTTAGTCATGTGATGCAGTCATGTGACCAGTTGTTTTGTTTGCTCTGAGTTTTGACAGCCCTATTAAAGATCAATATGAGTGTGTACATGCTCCAGATAGCTTTTCTTCAAATTCTTTAATTCTCACTCACTTTTGCAACTTTGTACTTTTTTTTTTTTTGTTACTCACAGCAACAACTCCACCTCATTGTTACGGTAGTCCATTTAAAAAACTCGGTGCTTTTCCTCGACATTTTGCCGCGACGTTTCAAAGAGCCGGAAAGTAAATAAACGGCAGTCGAATCGTCTTGCGTCTCACGCATGCGCAGTACTGGAACGTAAGCGTTTTCGGCTGTTTCAATGTGGACGCGCAACTCTGTGAAAACAACTGAAAACGATAGTGTGGACGTGGAGCGTTTTCAGATGAAAACGCTGTTTTCAAACGTATATTTGATCATTTTGAATTGGCTGCCAGCAACATATATAACAAAACAAGGGGCAACAAACTGGAGAAGTTGTGTAATATTGAACACATCAGTAATATTGCATTTCAGAAAAGCTGATGCGTTCACTACTCTTGTTAACCGGTACATAATTTGATTACAGATTCAGAAATTTCCACACAAAGAAGAGTTTTTATACATAAGGGACAGTGAAAGTCCCGTGACGGCTGTGATCTGTGTGACTGTTGTAGAAATCACAGCACAGACTCAGGGGTACTCCTCTAAACCGCTGTCAGTAAAAGAACTTCAGCACTGCATATGCAAATGTCTCATGTTAAGATTTTACCATGCAAAGAGTTTAGTTAAAAACTTTTTGCATGGTTTAGTTAAAATGGAGCTATTAAACTACCCTGTCATCTGACCAGTTGAAATCCGTTTTTTGTTGTTGTTGTTGTTGTTGTTGTTTTTTTGCATCATTCTGTTTGTTATCAGCACACAGTTAAAGAGTGAATCCGATAGAGTGCCTTATTGCATCTGTGAAGGCGCCTCTATTGCTCAACAAAATATGCAGATTTTGGAGTCACATGAGTCTGTAGTAAAAGAGGTTGGATTCACTCACATTAGAGAGAAACCTTTTTGTGGTTGCATTTAATGCATTTAATTTTCTAATATCCTGATCTTTAGACTGAACAACAGTCCTTTACTGTCAGATTTCTTATCTTGAAATTGATGACTTTTTACAATTGGCTTTGATTTAACTGCAAACTACTGGACTTAATTATTCAGCACATTCTCTGTGTGTTCAGATGAGGGACGCCCTCCTTCAACAGCCTCAGAGAAGCCAGACATTCCAGCCCCTTCTCCTCAATCAGAGAGGAGAAGCTGGTCCACCAGTCCCTCTCACTCAAGGACGCATCGAAAGCAACATCCCGACCACTACAGACGCACCTCAACAGCCTCAGGTAAAAGTCACACACTGGACACTTCCTGATATTCGAGACAGGTTTGGTTTTTTTATGCTTACAAATTAGTCAAACTCTTTGAAAGCTTTCAAATTCAGCTCCACACTCTGTTGAAAATGAACAGATAGCTGTGAGACGAGAAGAACAGGATCATTTCCAGTGCTGCAAACCTCTTAAACATTTTGATCTTGTGCAAAACCAATAAAACATGTTTTATTGTCACAAGATCATAAAATGCATTTCACAATATTGAATTGAACTGCATCCTGCATTTGGTTCCAGTTTTTGATGGGGAAGAATAATAAGAGTCGTCTCATCCAATAAAGCAACAGAAGCAACAACCATATTGCATATTATAACATAAGAATACAAACAAGTCATTTGCCTGTCACGGGCTATAGTGTCTGCACGTGTTGTGGTTGTGATGATCAGTACAACTGATAAGGTTTTTGTCTTCTCAACTAAAATGCTGAGTAAATATTATTGTGTGGTCTGTTCTGGTAAGACTGCTTGGCTGTCATCTGTGAAGAAACACTGCACACTCCTTAAACACTGTTAGTTTTGTACATGCCAACAATGACACTTAAATGACAACAAAACACTGATTCAAACAAAGGAAATTTATAAAGAATTCATAGAAGTGGTCAGGAAAGTGGAGCAAAAATAAAGCTCATGGCAGGAAAAAAGTGTCTGTCTTGTTGTTTTTTGTGATTAAGTTAAAATGTCTTCTGCCTGACAACACCACCAAACTCCCCTAATTACAGTTTCAGAGGCAAAAAACATGTTCTGTGTAAACCTTTATTAGTGTTAACTCAGTAGAGAAACAGGTGTCTGACTAGAAATGTCTTTGTTAATGAAGCACCAGCTTCTGTGTTTCTTTTTTTGAACGAAAACCTGCAGATTTGAATGTGAGTTGATCACAGAAACAATTCTGTGAGCGTTTGTGTAACTGTCTTGATGCATGCTCAATCATCCAGGTAAGTAAGTGCCAAAAAGTTGATTCTGTTCATCTGGACGTAGTGTTTTCAGACGAAGTGACTTCTTCATCCAAGGACTGAAGAAGTCACTTGGATGAGTGACCAAACGTTTCTCCCACTGAAAACGTTACATCCAGAAGAACAGAATCAACTTTTTGGTGTTTGTGTAACTGGTTGTGTTTGAAATCATTCCCTGCTGCTTGTGTCAGGGGTTCTGTGTAGCAGACGAGATATGAACTCATTGGCAAAATGACACAAACACTTTTGGAAACTTGTCGAGTCACTTTGAATCATGTCACTGTCATGCAGTGAAGTTGTGACAAATCAGCATCAACAAGTTCCTTCTTCCTCACAGTGCGTGATGGTATACAATCCCTGGATAGTGACCTGCTCAGAAGAGCTTTCAGAGCACCGTATTTACACTTACTGTACGATCAGACGGCAATACAAAATATCTAATGGAAGTGAGTGATTTGGGACACAGCCATTGTTATGTTGGAAAGAGAAAACAAAAAAATGATGCACATGAGCGCTGTAACATCCATTCTCGTGTCTTTTCTGATTGCAGTGGATTGGCCAGGTGAGGGCTCTTCTGCACTGTGTGGTTTTACTAAAGCTATTTTGTCTGGACTGTAGCTGCTCAGTCTGAAAAAATAGCCTCTGTCTGTGTGTGTGTGTGTGTGTGTGTGTGTGAGATTTGCCTTTTAAAACAAAGCGCTTCCTTTTAGTGTTTGGTTTGCCTCTCAGGTACTAATAATTGGAATGTAATTTGTTATGATTGATTTTTAAGCTAACATTTCTAGTCATCATGCTTTTTTGCCAAGTTATTTATTTTTTGTTTTTTTATTTTTTTATTAACTTGGATTGTGTCATGTCACATTTGCAACTTTAAAGGTAGTTGTTCATTGTCAAATGTTTCTCATTTAGCTGTGTAATTACATTACCTAAGAGAAGCCAATGTAGCATTTATTCAGATTAAATATATATATATGTATTTTCTTTTTTAAAAGAGGAATATTTGACAATGCGGCAGGACTTCTTTATAGACTTATTTATTGTGCTCACTTGTTCTGTTTGTTCATTTGTTTGCATGGATGATTTTTAGAGGGAAGCGGGAAATCTGTTGCATCTCTAAGTAATCATGACCCTCGTACTGCTGTGCAACTTCGCACTGCACTGAAGCGGCTGAAGGAGATCATGGAGGGAAAGAGCCAGGTAAAACAAACTCCTCTATATTTGGAAACATTTGTTTACCTTTGGTATTTCATTATAATATGCCTTTTCTAGGAAAAGTGTGAATGTTCAGTCCAGTTCAAAGGTTTTGAGCGCTAAAAGTGAACTGAGTTTGTCTGTTTTTAATCAACAATGGCATAAATATGGCCCAAGCCATGCAATACCTCTCTAGGGCTGTGCCATATCATCCTCGATAATACAGTAAGCATCTTTACCCGATGCAAAAACAGCATATTGCAAAGTTTTTGTTGTAGCGATGCCATGCATTTATCTTCCCCATTGTGCACAACAATAAGATAACCCTGGTGTACATAAAACAGAGCACACTACTACAAATGATGTCACTGAAGCACTTGGTAGTATGACCAAACACTGGATGGAAATGACTGCAGTTACATGGTGGGAAAGCAGGGCCCAAGATATGACATCATGTCACAATCTTGCACAACTCCTGAAGACAGGGTTAGCTTATTTTAGTTATTATTGAACTACAGTGTTCAGTAGTAATTTTGTACTTTTACTGCTGCATAATGCTGCTGCATTTTTACTTAAATACAAAGGTGGTAAAGCTTCTGGGCTGCTATCCCTCAAGACTTTCTCCTTTGAAGCAATGTACTATCTGGGATTGTAACATCTAGTTCTTTTATTGAATGAGAATGCTGCTGGGACTTTTTTTTTTTTTTTTTTTTTTTTAAGAGAATTAGGAAGTGAATTAGGAACTCAATTTTTCCCTATATTATCAAAAATGTGGTTCTTGCAAATTTCCTTGGACTATCGTGATGTCATCTTAAGGTCATATCACCCATACGTCTCTGTGGATGAAAGCAGCATGCTGTGATGTTGTCCCCCTTCAGGACAGCGATCTGAAGCAGTACTGGATGCCAGATAGCCAGTGTAAGGAGTGCTATGACTGCAACGAGAAGTTTACCACCTTTCGCCGCAGACATCACTGCAGGCTGTGTGGGCAGATCTTCTGCAGCCGCTGCTGCAACCAGGAAATTCCCGGAAAGTTCATGGGCTACACAGGTAGGGTCCAGATATTACTTGGTTACGAATGTATCAGAAAACTGTTTGTAATCCACCAGAATATCTTGCATTGTCATTTTACATCATCCTACATTAATGTTAACCTTGGTGGAAACGTTCCTCTATCTAAGCACTCGTGACACTTTTGTGAGAATAATTCCTCCCATTTCTATTATCTGTCACTCTTTCCTTCTTTACGCCTCTTCCTGTCTTGGTCGGCCTCTCTGTGTTGCCAGGAGACCTGCGGGCGTGTACATACTGCCGTAAATTAGCATTAAACTACGCTCACTCAGCTGACTCGGGCTCCATCGGCGAGGATCTGAGCGCCTTGTCTGACTCTCCCTCCTCTGTGTGTGTGCTGGAGCCCAGTGAACCACGGACGCCATTGGGTGGGCGCAAGTCCAGCAGGAACATCTTCCTTGAGGAGGACCTGACCTGGCAGAGGTGACACAAATGCACACTTGGTGGCAAGTTATATCTGAGAAATTTTAATTTACATACCCAGATGGAATTGAGCTTGTAATATACTGTATGTAAAACCTGATTTCTGGCACTTATGTTTGAATGATTTCCAGTTGAGTTTGAACAAACGCAGGTAGAATACAGGCTTTCTGCATGATTCCTTCACTATCAGCTCTGAACTGATGGTTACAGTCAAAGAGTCAAAAAAGTGTCCTCCTGTCTTTTCCTGACCACTCTTATAAAAATACTTCATGTTGTAAAGTTTGAGTACTCACAGGGACATAAAAGAAGAGACACGCACTGCTCAGAGAATCAGACTGGGCAGTCATGTGACACCTGTTTTTAATGCTGCTCTGATGAGACATGGGCTACTGGAACAAGGCTTACATGGATATGGGAACATGGAAGTGTTGGAATGCTACTATGCCAGCCAACTCAGAGACTTGGCTGGCACAGGTAGTAACTATGAATGAGAACAAGTCTGTAATGACTATGAAGTACCTGGTAGCTCATTAGAAGAAACCTGCTGTCAAAGCAGGAGATTCAGGGGAATAATAGTGGTCAGTATGGACATAATGACCCAACCCTGGTTAGAAGAGAGCAGTGTGGCTGAGAGAGATGATGCTTAACCACCTGCAGCAACAGATGTATCTATTGAGGGCGCAGCTCCCCCAGCTCACCGACAAGGCCCTGTCAGAGGAGATGCTTCAATCCAATTCAGTTTTATTCATATAGCACCAAATCACAACAACAGTCGCCTCAAGACACTTTATATTGTCAAGTAAAGACCCTACAATGGCAATCGGACACTGTTTGACTGTAGCCCAGTTCCTCCTGCCTCCACGCTGCACCTCCAGCCGTCATACTTCTTCCTGTTCACTAAAGCCTGTCATGAAGGGTCCGTCTCTTAGTGGAATCATGCTGTTTGATGTCTGCTCATCTTTTCCTTGCTGGATTTTCTGCTTCAATGTGAAGTTTGTAGATTCTGTACTATGTGCTTGGTTAAGACCCATCAAGCTGAATCATATTGCACATGCCTTTAACATGTGATTCTAATTATTTAAGAATCTGCTTAAAGCATAACTAATCTCAACTTTCCTTTTGAAAAATGGTTGACGATCTTTTTTTTTATTTTTTAAAAAGATATCTTTAGCGTGCACAGAACAGACCAGACAAATTGTTAAATGAGTCTTCAAAGACTTATCTGTTTCAAACTTTCTCCAAGCATATGTGCATTTTACAACTTGTGCTTGTTTGGTTGCAGTTTTAAGCCTGTGTGCTCCCCTGCTTTTTCTCTGTCAACTTCCTTCAAAGAAAATCTGTTTCCTCTCTCTCTCTCTTCTGGCATAGAAAAACTCCTATTGGGATGAGAAAGACGTGAGTCTTGCTGTTTGTTTCATTCTTTTTCTTTTCGTTTCTTCTTTTTTTCCACATGTGTCTCAGCTTTAGCGGTCAGTTAGCAGAGGCTAATGCTTTCTAGCTCTGTAAAGAAAATAGTCTTCTGCATTCTGAAATCTACTGATCATAAATGTGGGCGGAGAACAGAAAGGAAATGCAAGGACTGCAGGAAGAGTCTAAATCCAAGTTTGTGTGTTGTTAGTATGATTCACCAGGAGCCTCAGAACAGCGGCCTCACTTCAAGGCTGACCACACTGCAGGAAGACGTAGGAAAATCACCTGTGAGGAAGAGGTCAGTCGCTGCTTTTTGTTTGCGTGTACAAATTACATTATGCACAGTGTGTTCCAGTCTCGTTCCGCACAGGTAAAGAAGAATTTTGGTTTTCTCCGTGTTTTCTTCATGCCAGCAGGGTCTGAAGTTTTTTGTTTGTTTTTTTTAGATCACCTCAATCTTTATCCAAAAACAACAAGCTATCCAGATCATTGCCACATCGAATAATTCTGTTTCCTACTTCATTCCTACATTTCTCTGTCTCCATTTGTTACTGTTATTTTTGTTATTATCGTTCAGTCTTCATTTAGTAAGGTCATCTAATGGAAATTGAGTTCTAGGACTGGATTTTCCAAAGCTGCAGTCACACTGGGGGAAACAGTTATTGTAGACTGTGGCACAAACAGAATTGCTGTGACTGAGTGCGAAGAGCTTGTGATCTTGTTGCATTTTAAATGGTTGCTTTGAAGCCAAGGGTCAGGGCTGCGACCACTCTGAGACAGTTGCTGTCTTCAAAGAAACTTTGGTGCATCAAGAGGACAATAAAATATCAATAAGTCTGAGTCAGACTGCTGTCAGTTTGAGATTGAATTGAGTTAATTTGGTAATTCCACGCATCTGTTTGTGGTAACAATTGTAATACACTGGTGAAAAGCATAGTAGTATTTCTGTCTATTGCAAATCTGTTGCACATAAATTCACACTAAACATAAATCCACACGAGTCCTGCCAGAACCTCCGAGATTTGAAATCAAATTTTCTCCACCAATAGTGACGTTGCTGCAGGACAGCAGCTGAACTGCAAAAACACACACATGCTCAGCAACCTATACGAGTATTACTAGAATGCAAGCAGTTGAACTGAGTCGTTTGTTGCGACTGAAGTTGGGCTCGTCGGTGCAGACTGACTCAGAGTGATTTCAGGGAGTCAGTGTTTCTAAATAAGACAGGAATTATTTTTGATAACTGTCACCAGTTTGTCTGAGAGTGTTTCCACTCACTGCAACATGAAATATTGAGATCATGACCAGAGAAGTAATTTTCCAGAGGCAACACAGTTAATTGTATCTTCTGTTCTTAGCAGTAGAAGTTTATAAAAAAAGATTATTGAGCTCAGTTTTTCAGCTTATTTGTGTCTCAGTCCAGAACAACCTTGGGTAAAAACATCTGTACAGTTTAAATAGCTAGAAGCCATGAATGTGAGTGGTTCCCGTTTCTCTCAGATCTGCCAGTGTGACCACCATGACGCTGGATCGCTCTGTATCCTCTATGGTGCCTTCCTACGACAGCTCAGTCAGCCCGCCAACCAGTCGATCCATGTCGGGGACCAAGAGCGGCACCAAGCTGGACCACAGTGAGGAGGAGCGAAAGATCCTGCTGGTAGCTGATTTTTCCTTTCTCTTCTTCTGATTTCATGGTTCACGGTTCCTCGTTGTTGTAACACCATCTGAGTGATGCCAACCAGTACAACATGTCTTGTAGGATTCCTCTCAGCTGAAGGATCTGTGGAAGAAAATCTGCCACAATAGCACAGGAATGGAGTTTCAGGACCACAGATACTGGCTCAGGACTTACCCAAACTGCATTGTGGGAAAGGAGCTTGTCAACTGGCTGCTGAGAAATGGAACCATCTCCACCAGGTACGATTGCATTGGAGCAGGGCTGAGGAACTCCAGGCCTCGAGGGCCAGTGTCCTGCAGGTTTTAGATCTCACCCTGGGTAGACACACCTTAATCAAATGATTAGTTCATTACCAGGCCTCTGGAGAACTTCAAGACATGTTGAGGAGGTCATTTAGCCATCTAAATCAGCTGTGTTGGATCAAGGACACATCTAAAACCTGCAGGACACCGGCCCTCGAGGCCTGGAGTTGGACACCCCTGCCCTGGAGAAACAACAATGCTTAATTTCTTCTAGTGCGTTAAAGGTGTGTGTTTCATAAACATCGTTGGACAGGTCTTTGGCATCTGCATCTGCATGCGCATGATTAGGAATTCTTCTAAAAGTTTCTAATAGTTTGGTAAATTACTTTTTATGTGTACATGCATGAACGGTTGACTGACTTCCCCTGCTCATTTTGATAAAAATATATTAACATGTTAAAAGCTGCTCTCTCTCATGTTTTACTCCGGTTTTTCCATGTTGCAGGGCACAGGCTATTGCAATAGGCCAGGCATTAGTAGACGGTCGCTGGATCGACTGCGTCACACACCACGACCAGCTGTTCAGGGACGAGTATGCACTCTACCGACCTCTTCAGGTGAGAGCTGCTTCCTGCTGATACGCAAAGCCTGCAGATAGTGAGGGAAAGCCGAATTACAGAAATATTTTAGGATACCGTCTAAGTTGTTTTACATTTGCTGTAATCCGCATTGACTCATTGCAGCAGTGATATTGATTCAATGGGGTGGGCTTGATTGCTCAAGGGGGTCATATTATTTCAGTGAAGGTTAATGTGCAGACTTTGACGTCACGCTGTTTGATCTTTAGAGCACAGAGTTCTCAGAAACCCCATCTCCAGACAGCGATAGTGTCAACTCACTGGAGGGACATTCAGAGCCATCTTGGTTTAAAGACATCAAGTTTGATGACAGCGACACAGAGCAGCTTGCAGATGAGACTGAGTACGCCATGCCCAGTACGTATCTGTGTGACACTTTATTCAGTGTTTTATCTTTGCAACTGAAGCCTCTTTGCATGGGGTTTGGTTTTAATGAATGTAAATATGTTGCAAACTGTGGGAGCTTTTTGTATTTCTACTAATTTTTTAATTGACACGTCATCTACAAGCTCTCACATTTTACACCGTATTTACCTTCATATCGTTTCTCTGCATTCCAATCTGTGTGTGTGTGTGTGTATGCATGCATCTAGACTCTGCCAGCCCCAGCAAGAGGACGTCAGTTAGCAGTTCCCATTCTGTGGTGGATAGTGACTCCGCCGCCTCTATAAACCTTAACATGGAGCAAAACAATGTCAACTTTCATGTTAAGAAGCAGTCCAAATATCCACACGTGCCTCCTGCTGCTGAGCAGAAAGGTAAATATTCCCTGCTGCGATATGACCTGTACGTGAGGATCCTTGGCCACAGTGACATCGTCTGTCATTAGGAGTTTGTAAATTGGCCATAGGTGTGAATATGAGTGTGAATGGTTGTCTGTCTCTTTGTGTTAGCCCTGCGACAGTCTCTGCAATGAAATTGTTTTGTGAAGCAAAGTATTTATGCTGGGTCTGTGGTAGAAGCAGGGCCTATTTTCTTCCACAGAAGTGCAGATAACATGCAGGTAATTCCACGTGCTGTCTCAGTTTTTTGTGCTGATGGATTTCATTTCCTGTTTTTTAGATTTTTTAACAAAAGGAAATGCCTGAGTGAAAATCTAATAGTTGTTTGGGAGTGTTTAAAAATAACACTTTCTTTTTGTTTTTTAAACAGAATTTCTTTTGTCCGAGGATGGAGTGCAGAACATTGTCATAACTGATGCATTCATCAAAGGTACGAACTCTGCAGATCCTCACTGATTTAATTAGTAACTCACTGGCATATCTGACTAGGCAAACTTATTATTCTTGCCACAGAGTCTCTGTTCAACCGTCGTGTGGAGGAAAAGGCTAAAGAGATGATGTTCACCCCACTGGGTTGGCACCACAGCTCTTTGGATCAGCTCAGAGAGGAAAACGGGGAGAAGAAGGCCATGGAGAGGCTGCTGTGAGTGGATATGGCACCACTGTGATTATAGAGCAATAGTGTCAAAACTAGGGCTGCAAACCACAAACTACCAGTTTGCATTCACTATTTACTTGCTATAGAATAGTCATTTGATATTGGCATGTAATAGATATAGACATATAACATTAACTCACAAGAAGAGGTACAAATAGATAAATATAAACAAAAACACAAGTGTATCAAATTAAATCAGATGTAATTTAGGACACCATGTTCGAACCTAAGGGTGTCCATAAGTGGACATGGCACCAGGACACCCTAGGCTGCAGGTCGATGATCGATTTTGTCGATGACCAGACCTGCGGCCATATGTGCTGATAAAGAGAGGGGCTGAGCTGTCAACTGATCGCCACCTGGTGGTGAGTTGGATCAGGTGGATGCTAAACGTATAGTGAGAGTGCGCTGGGAATGCCTGGCAGAGGCCCCGGTCCGAGAGATCTTCGATACGCACTTTCGGCAGAGCTTCAACAGCTTTCCGAGGGAGACTGGGGACATTGAGCCCCAATAGGCCATGTTCTGCACCTCCATCGTCGAAGCCCCTGCACGGAGCTTGGGTCGTAAGGTGGTTGGTGCCTGTCGTGGTGGTATTCCCCGAACTAAATGGTGGACACCAGAGGTGAAGGGAGCCACCAAGCTGAAGAAGGAGTCCTATCGGGCTTAGTTAGCCTGCGGGACTGTAGACAGCCAAACAGAACGCAGCTCAGGCAGTGACTGAATCCAAAACTCGGGCGTGGGAGGAGTTCGGGGAGGCCATGGAAAAAGACTTTCGGACTGCCTTGATGAGATTCTGGCAAACCGTTAGGTGACTCACGAGGAGAACTGCTGCTGACTTTAGACTGAGAACATTGTTGGGCGGTGGAAGGAAAGCTTCGAGGACCTCCACTGGCACGTCTTCCATAGTCTGGGGACAATGAGGAGAACTCGTCTATCTCTGGGGACGAGGTCACTGAGGCAGTTAAACAACTCCTTTTATGGCAGGGCCCCTGGCGTGGATGAGGTTCGCCCTGAGTTCCTGAAGGCTCTGGATATAGTAGGGCTGTCTTGGTTTATATGCCTCTACAATGTTGTGTGGACATCAGGGGCGGTACCTCTGGATTGGCAGAGACTGGGGTGGTGGTTCCCATGTTTAAGGAGGGGGAAGTGTTCCAACTGTTCGGGGATCACAGTAGTCGGCAATAAGTCAGACTTTCAGGTGGGTGATGGATTCCAGAGAAGAATTCGGTAAAAATAAGGTAAAAAGCTCCAAAAAATGGTTTGAAGATGACAGTAACTTAGAAGGTAAGCTGCTGGCATTTCTACATGGTAGAAGGTTTCTAACCACCTGCCTGTCTGTTTAGTTCAGCCAACCACAGCCACATGATGGCGCTGCTGCAGCAGCTGCTCTATAGTGAGTCGCTATCTCTGTCCTGGCGGGATATCATCGTACCCGTGGTCCGGCAGGTCGTGCAGACGGTGCGGCCCGACGTTCGCAACTGCGATGACGACATGGACATCCGGCAGCTGGTCCACATCAAGAAGGTTGAAGCCAAACTTTAGCCGCAACCACTGTATTCATATTTTGTCTAATTAACTAAATAAACAGTATAGTCAGCTCTATGAGTAGCTGAGTTACATACAGTTATAACTGAATCTTTATTTGTGGTTCAGATTCCTGGAGGCAAGAAGTTTGACTCAATGGTCGTAAATGGCTTTGTGTGCACAAAAAACATCGCCCACAAGAAGGTAGGGTCAACTATTGTGATCATATGAATCTGCAGTTATATCAAGAAATACAGTAAAGGAATGTACCAGTTGTTGAATGAAATATGTGAAGAATAGCTGATAGTAAACTAATCCGTCTGACCTGCAACCAGATGAACCCCTACATCAAGAACCCCAGGATCCTGATGCTCAAGTGTTCCATAGAGTACCTGTACAGAGAGGAGACCAAGTTTACCTCCATTGACCCCATCGTCCTACAAGTGAGTCACTCCAGCAGTGAAACAGCAGAGGAAACGAGCCTTTTCTGTGCTTTTCTGAAAGAAGCTTTCTTTGTCTCTACCTCAGGAGCGAGAGTTTTTGAAGAACTATGTGCAGCGCATCGTGGATGTCCGTCCAAACCTGGTGTTGGTGGAGAAGACGGTTTCTCGTATTGCTCAAGACATGCTGTTAGAGCATGGCATCACACTGGTCATCAACGTCAAACCGGTCAGTTTAACGTCAGTGTTCCACTCGAAATATATAGTTTACTTTCTCTAGTTTTACCTTTACCAACAACAGTTTCACCATTAATGCCACTGTCACAGTGGCATTAATGGTGAACTGAGAAAAAAGTATTCATATAACATGTTGTATGCACATTTAATACACCGAGAAATAAAATTCTTTCAGTTGGTAAGATTATAAAATTTCTGTCACCTGCTCATTTTTATCACAGTTTTGGGTTTTGAGTGCAGCCAAAATCACAGCAGATTGGTAGAGGCATCACATCCTGCCTTGATAAATGTTGTGGAAAGGTGCTGGACATGCAGGTCTGAAATAAATAAATCACTGTGATGCACTTAGGTGGGCACTAAGTTAAATTTGTCAACTTTGAGATGTAATCTGCATGTAAAAAATGGATGTAGTCATGACGACTGACCAAATCACAACAACAGTCGCCTTGAGCTGCTTTATATTGTAAGGTAAAGACCCTACGATGACGCAAAACCCCATTAATCACATGACCTCTGTGATCCAGCACTTGGCGACACTGGATCTGAGAGGGAGATGCCTGTGACCATGTAAACGTTGGCAGTGTAACACATAACTTGTCGATCACAAGGTGGGACAGCCCCAAAGAATGCCATGTATCCCGTCTTCCTGTACTCTAAGCGGAAAGTGTTTACCGAGGTCATGGATCAAAGGAGCCGAAGGGTCATTTTCTCATAGACGTCGGTATAACCAGATTTCTCTTCGCAACCAGAGAAATTACCCTCTACTGTCTTTTTCTTAACTTTTGAGACTCATTTTTCTCCATCTTTAGTAAAAAGTCTGTGCTGTGAGATGAAACAATTGCTAGTGTATAATGTACGTGGTCACCTCATTGCTTCTTGACTTTTCTTGTGTGTATGCTCTTTTACTCTGATTCATACATTTTAAAGAAACAAAGCTTGGTCTGGAACATCATCATCATCTAATGGACCTGCTAGAAATGTCTTTGAGGAGATGTCTTTGCTCAAGTGTTCATTTTTTTCCCCTCCTTTTTAGCAAGTTTTGGACAGAGTGAGTCATATGACTCAGGGAGACCTGGTAATGTCCATGGACCAGCTCCTCACCAAACCTCGTCTGGGGACCTGCCACAAGTTCTACATGCAGCCCTTTATACTGGCAAACAGTAAGAAGCACACACTCCTCTCAGTGGACCCTGCTGCAATGATAGGTCATTGCTGTCATTCTCTCTCTTTGTCCTTCCAGGTGAGGTGAAGACATTGATGTTCTTTGAGGGCTGCCCTCCTCATCTTGGATGCTCCATAAAACTGCGTGGTGCTTCAGAGTACGAGCTGGCCAGGGTGAAGGAGATCATCATGCTGATGGTATGCGTGGCCTACCACTCCCAGCTGGAGATCTCGTTCCTCATGGATGAGTTCGCCATGCCGCCCAGCTTGGCACAAAGCACTTCGTTCCCCTGTCTGCTGGAAGGCGCCGCTGCTTCAGAGGAAGAGGAAGATGGAGAGAGTCCAGGGAGCGAGAACAATGAAGAGAGCCCAGGGAAAACTGCAGGAAGTGAAGATTCTGCATCTGCAGCACAGACTGAGGATGAAGGGCTTCTCTTAGACTCTTCATCTAAAAATGGAGACCTAGAAGCTCTCCAAGACAAATTGAACCCAAAATCACCTACCCCATCTGTCCGAAAGGATGAGGCTCCTGCAGAGACGAGGACCTCCTCTCCATTTTCCAACCCTCCTGCACCGCCCTTTTCTGTGTCCCCTCCATTCCTCATGGAAGAAGACCAAGAGATGACAGGCTCCGTCACGCTGATCGCAGCATCTGATGGGGATATGGGGCGAGAGGCAACGCTGCTGAAGCAGGAGTCGTTAGGTTTAGAGGATGGTGATGGATCAGAGACACCAACTCCTAAGTTGTTCAGAGACCCCCTGCAGGATGACACGGGGATGTTTTTCGCAGAGCAGGTGGCTTCATCTGACGACCGCCTGAAGTCCATCTCTGCAGTGTTCAAGCAGGAGCTCAAGGACGTCATCCTGTGCATTTCCCCCTTCATCACATTTAAAGAACCATTCCTTCTCACACCAGCTGGCATGCACTGCCCCAGCAGGGACTACTTTCCTGAGCAGGTACCTTAGTTTACTTAGTTTCCTGCCTGCACTTTGGCGCTGTTTCCGAATTTTTCCCTGATTCACAGACCACTAATTTGAGTTTTTCCACGCCTTGTAGGTCTACCTTTCTCCTCTCCTCAACAAGGACCTGAAGGAACTGGACGTGCGCAGAAAACGGCAGCTCCTTAAAGACTCAGCCCCCTCCTCACTGGTTGGAGGACAGACCAACGGCGTTGTGCAACCGAGGCCCATTGAGTTCCTGCCTTGCCACAGTCTGACCAGCACCCGCATTGTAGAGCAGCTGAGCAATAGTCAGAATTTGGCCGAGATGTTGGCGGACTACAGAGCAAAGGGGGGTCGCATCCGGCAGAAAGAAACCCATGACCCCTTCAACTCTGCCGCAGCTGCTGCCAGTAGCCAGAGCCGGGGGGCTGATATACCAGGCAAACCATCAGTGAAGAGCGAAGGAGAAGAGGAGAGGCCGAGCAAACAGAGCGAGATGAACTGGGCCCCCAAGGTGAGCAACGTAAGGCCGATCATTCTTCACCAGAACAGAATTTCAAACCATCAAAATGTATTAATCTGACACTGCCAAGCACAGTGAGACACTATTTGTTTAGCCTCCATATATTTGTAACTTCTGATAAATGATGTATGCTTGTGTGATGTGTATTTACTGCCTGAACATGAGTTCCAGCCTTGAGGTTTCAGTTTCTCAATCGTTATCTGGTGAATTCAGCTGAGGAACAGAATCTAAACAGATACTAAAAGTCTGATGTTGTTCCTTTGTGAAGTTGTCTATTGTTTGTTTATTTCATTGTCATTATTTCTCAGAGGTTTGTTGAGGTGAACTAGGTTTAAATCTTCAAAAAGAGTATTTACTTGTAGATATTTAAAAACAACAGTTTGAAGGACGCAGCCTACTAGGGTCTATTTAGGGCAAAAACATGTCCATATATGGAGCTATATTGATACAAATGCTCTTATCATTTAAAATATTTTCTCACCACACACCAAATTTCAATCAGAGGAAATGCAGAGGAAAAGGTGGGTTTAGTGCACAAGATTCTGTATTTGCCGTATTTGGGAATATCTTTCTTTGTGAAATTTTAGTGAATTGACTGTTGGAGGTTTAAATGAACTGCAGTAATGCAAACACACACTATGTGCTCAAAAGTCGGGCTGTGCGATATGACCAAATTCTCATATCCCGCTATAAGACATTTACCGTCTCGACAACGATATCTATTACAAAATTTTACATTTTGTGTAAATTCTGTGAATCTCAGGCAACTCGACTGTGTGAAGTGTTTTGAGCTGGGCTCGTGTACCTGGAGTCGAGTGTTACATAAGTTGAAACAGCCGCAGTTTTCTTTGTATTTATTACACAGCGTGCTGCGGGGAAAAGCCTGTTCTAAGGTTTATTTTTAGCACCTGACGGCTCTTTTTAGCTTCTCTGTAAACACTGCATAGTATTTCGCGTGATTCGGTTTATTTTGAAAAATCTCAACAGGATCTACAGCTTTATGTGGAAAATAAGCAAGCGGACGGCGGAGCCACTCAATGGTTTTACCGTCGTTGTTGTTAATGACAAGGCATGAAAACAGTCGCTTGTCTGTCCGTAGTGTGGTTATATTAAATATAAGAGAAAGAGAGAAACTTAAGAAATTCTACAGTGACCCATCAAAACCATGAAAACATATTACCGTAAACAAACGATAGCGTAATATGAAACGATAGATGTTTTCATATCGTCATCCGATATATATCTTTATGTGGAACAGCCCTACTCAAAAGTACTGGGCGAGACCTTTGAATTCAGGTTTTTGCAGTTCAATTTAGGTATTTAAAATCAAGCAGCTGGCAACAGTGTCTGTCATTACAAGCATTAATAAAGAATGGGTGATTCTAAAGAGTTCACTGAATTAGAGTGCGATACTGTAACAGGATGCTTCTGTTGCCACAGGTCAGTTTGTGAAATGCCTTTTTTTTCTAGATATTTTACAATCAATGCTTTGAGTGGTATTGCAGACTGGATGCATGTAGGAACCAAAGCAACGCTGCCATGAAGTGGCAGACTCTATAAAGATACAGATGTTGTCACTGAGCGCTGACATCATAGTAAAAGTAAAAGCTGTGTTTCAAACCGCTTCCGACATTAACATCAGCACAAAACCGCTTCATGTCATGGGTTTTCATGGCTGAGCAGCATCTGTAGACGTCACGTGTAGGTGTCCCAGTACTTTTGACCGTATAGTATATTTGTAGTACAAATTGCTCAGCATTATGCTTGATGCTGTCACTGGTTCGTGTGTTTAGCTGCCTGTCTGTAGGGGTATTAAAAACGGCTGAACTAATGTGCAAAAGCACATTCAAGGGAACCTTTTAGTAGAAAGTGCCTTTGCATCCTAGTTGCACTGCTGAGCCAGGACTCCTCAGCTTTGATTTAAGAAGTGTATCGAGGTGTTTGAACTTATTCTTTACTTTTCTCATCCTCAGCTGGACTGCCTGAATCCCATCAACCATCAGAGGTTGTGTGTGCTTTTCAGTAGTTCATCTATTCAGTCCAACAATGCACCCAACCCCTGTGTCAGCCCATGGTAAACCGGTCATACAGAGATAACCTGTAAATATGATCCGAAATAAAAGAGAGAACCTGGAGTCACTGCCCTGTGTTTGTCAACAGGATTGTCACGATGGAGTTTTATGGCAAGAACGACCTCTCTCTGGGTGTTTTCCTGGAACGATATTGTTTCAGGTACGACAACAAAGACGTGCCTTAGATTAATGAGATGAGATTTAAAAAGTTGGATTCTTGGAACATGTTGTAATGTGTTTGTGTGGATGTTCACCTGCAGGCCATCCTACCAGTGCCCCAGCATGTTCTGTGAGACTCCCATGGTGCATCACGTCCGTCGGTTTGTGCACGGCAACGGCTGTGTGCAGATTGTGTTGAAGGAGTTGGACTCCCCTGTGCCTGGTTATCAGCACACAATTCTCAACTACTCCTGGTGCCGAATCTGCAAGCAGGTCAGTAACAGTTCAGATAGACCATCTGGGGCCTTACTGTATGGTGTGTGTGTTCGTTTTCTATGGTCGAGCAATTAATCAGTCAAAAGCAGCTTAAAGTGTCCTCTGCTGTGTTTGTATCTTAGGTGTACTCTGCCAAATGTGATGCCACTGAAAATTCCACTATTTGTATGAATGAATGAATGAAAGTGGTGACCCGGTCTTCTCACCATGCTTCTCTTCTCTCTGTCTGTAGGTGACACCGGTGGTTCCTCTCTCCAATGACTCGTGGTGTATGTCTTTTGCCAAATACCTGGAACTTCGCTTCTATGGTCACCAGTACTCCAGACGGGCTAATGCAGAGCCCTGCGGGCACTCCATCCACAAAGACTACCACCAGTACTTCTCATATAACCAGATGGTGGCTTCCTTCAGGTAGTCATTCACACTACTGCATTATAGCCATTATAGTGTCAAACAACAAATGGGTCAGAGAACAGAATGCAATGATCTCATGAATCTCATAAAACCTGTATTTTATTCACAGTTTACATGACGTTTACACCGGGAAAATGTTGCATTTTAAATTTGATGTCAGCAACAAGTCTGAAAAAAGTGGGGACAGGGCCATGTTTGACATCCACTCTTGTTTTAACAGTTCTTAAATGTTTGGTAACTGAGGCGAACAGTTGCTCAGCAGCCTTCTTTTGCCTATTTTTCATTTCATGATGAGCCAAATGTTTTCAGTATGTGAAGGTTCTGGACTGCAGGCAAGTTCAGCACCCGGACTCTTTACTACAAAACTATACTGTTGTAATACATGCAGTATGCAGTTCACTATTGTCTCGCTGCAATATGCCAGCAATTCCCTGCAGAAGACCTGCTCTCTAAAACTTGTATATACCCTTCCCAATGTGAAAGCTGCCAATTCCAGGTTACCTTTTGGATTTGTCTGACTCCAGAACAGTTTTCATTTTCTCCCGAGTCATTTTGAAACAAGCTTTGAGCTCTGGCTTCTGTTTAGCTTCTTCATTGCATGATAGAGTTGCGTTTGTGGATGGCATGGTGAGTTCACAGACGTGCAGTGACAGAATCATGCCTGTTTTTAACGCAGGGCCTCTGAGGACCTGAAGATCACAGGCATCCAGTATTGATTCTCTTAATAAAACAATGACGAAACACACACGTTTGACAATAATATACATTACACCACATCTCATGATAGACAGTACAGCTACTAAAGTACACAGACACACAAAAACACACATTTCAGTAATTTGTTGTTCACTCCCTTTTAAATCCAGTTTACAGGTTAATTGTGTTGTCCACCTTCTATACTCCATGGCCCAATAAAT
This sequence comes from Copadichromis virginalis, assembly GCF_057382275.1. Lineage (NCBI taxonomy): Eukaryota > Metazoa > Chordata > Actinopteri > Cichliformes > Cichlidae > Copadichromis > Copadichromis virginalis. Next base: position 15,650,733 of record NC_140633.1, read on the forward strand.
GTTTGTTTGCATGATTTGATTACTTCTTTGTAGCAATAGTAATTCTGATAAACACATAATACATAAATAGCACCAGAAACTGTACATATCCTTACCTTATAATTACCAAATTCCATCATAACTATTTATTGATAATATCTATGATAATAACCAGGAGTTTGGCCTTAATGTAGTAATTATTTACACATGGCTATTCATTTAAGTTAAAGTGTATTTGTATAAATGGTTCACAACAATACTTGTCTTAAAGCACTTTTAATGACAACAGTTTCAAATATGGGACTCTGTTTTTTCCTGTTTCTTCAGCTACACGTCTATAAAGTTGTTGGAGATTTGTCTTCCTCGGCCCAAGATCTTCATCAGGAACCTGGGACCATCCAAAACCAACCTGCAGCAGGACCTGAAGGACTTCACTCAGAAGTAAATACCACTGACCTAGCTTCAGCTCAAGAAATTAGTGTATTTCTACCACTACATCCTATGTAACAGCTGTAATGTTAAGAGAATTGCAGATATGAGATCTGATATACCTCAACTTCAGATAATTGATATGACTATTATGGAGGGTACCCTTTAGATTGTTACGGTTTTTACTTACTTAAACACCGGAACAAGGTCTCAGTGCATGAGGTAGGGGTGTAGTAGCATGTTTACAGTAACCTGCAAATATCCCCCCCCCCCCCTAGAGTCACACAGGTGTACTTGGCCATCGATGACCGCCTCACATCCCTGAAAACTGAAACCTTCAGTAAGACACGTGAAGAAAAGATGGAGGACATTTTCGCTCAGAAAGATGTAGGTTCTCCCCACATCAGCGTCTCTTGTTGCAGGGGGTGTCTTGGGCTCATGTTGGTATTTATGTGCAGATGGAAGAGGCAGAGCTGCGGAGCTGGATCGAAAAGCTTCAGGTTCGACTGCAGGTGTGCGGCTCAGATTCTCCTCAGCAGCTGCAGGCTGTTCTCGAGTCGCTGGTGGTGAAGAAACAGAGTCTGTGCGAGATGCTGCAGTCCTGGAACAGCAGGTGAGAGTCGGAGAATATCTGACACGTGCTTTATTACATCATCCATGCAATATAAATGTCATGTCACCATAGCAACACCAACACTTGGTTTTAATCCTGATTTCATACTTTCAGACTTCAGGATTTGTTCCAGCAGGAGAAAGGCAAGAAGCGCTTGTCTGTACCCCCCAGCCCAGGCAGACACAGGCCAAACACCACTGACGACAGCAAGGTCTGTAGCATCATTCAGTGAATGTTTGCATGCACTTCACTCAGTCACCCGTTTGCTTTACACGCTGTGTAGTCAGAGACCTGGGCTGTTTGTGTTTCTTAACCATGTAGTCTTGTCCTTACGACATAATGTTTTATAACTATGATGTAATATTATTGACTATAGTGACAGGAGTCAGCATCAGTATTGGGACACTGTGGATGGGTGGTGCATCCAAAACTCAACCTAAAAATCTGAGTTTACATCACTTTTCACAGAACAAAGGTTTTCAAGGTGTGAGGGACGCGTGAAAGGGACGTTCATGAAGGTTAATGTTAATGATCCGGTTTCTATTGAAGGCTCCTAAAGGGAATTCTTCTCCACATCTTCTTCCTCACTGTGTAACTTGACAACAAACCAATTAGAAAGAATTTGAGACGTTCTTTCTGTTTTGTTTGTGGGTTTGAACAAAGCTTAGATTGTAGCTTCATGGTCCCCGTACATGCGATATAACAATAGTCTTTTTGTGTTTTAATAGAGTGCTGTGGAGTCCTCCCCTCGTAACCCATCACCGGTGGTACAAAATGGTGAGAAAGGTGAGTTACTGCTTTACTGAGTGTGCTTTTGTGACTTCTCATTTAAAGCATTAATGTGAAGTCTTCACTTTACAATGTAAATCACCTCGAGGTGACTGTTGTTGTGTTTTGGCGCTATAAAAATAAAACAGAATTGAATTCAATTGTTTGGATTTCAGATTTTTGTGTGTTTGTTTAGATTTGACAATTTTATTTTAAAAAAAGAACCAGTGGGATACTTGGTGCATATTGTCCCAGGAGTCCCAAGCATTTACGTTATAAGAAGGTAGTATCCCAAAAGGTTGATTCTGTTCCTCTGGACGCAGCGTTTTCATTGGGAGAAACGTTTCGTCACTCATCCGAGTGACTTTTTCTATCTCAGCTGAGCGTTTCTCCCACTGAAAGTGCTACGTCCAGATGAACTAACCCTTTACTTACCTGGATGATTGAGCCTGCATCAAGATGAAAAGGCAGTGTCCTCTTGAGGGGAGGTGTAGGCAATCCATTTCTTCCACTTTTGTAAAAAGTTATTTCCTTTCTCAGCGACAGAGTCATCTTCTCCATTAAAAAGAGGTCCCTCCCTCGCTAGACTTGGAAGGTTAGGTTTATACCAGAGCAGCCAATCAAAATAGATCTACTAGAAAGGGAGTGGAAAGTGACAAAGAAGCCAGGGCACAGTAGGAATGTTTTTAAATTGTCAGTCGTGAAAAGCTGCTCTTGTAAAGCTTTAAGATAAACATGAAGCTGGAAATAATAATAGGTCTCGTTTGAAGTAGAGTTGAGATAAAGAGTTAAAACAACAGTAAAGAAAAAAGCATGTAAATATAAAAGTCAGGGATCATCGTGGTAAAAGCTCTGTTTCATTTTAACTCTTCGCCCCATAAAGACGACATTTGACGATCTCGTTGTAATGACGGAGTTTGACACCACGGTACATATCAATAAAGATGTGCTTTGGCGACCATTAGAATATTTTTTGCGTTTTTTTTTCCCCCCCCCCAAGGGTAACTGCGTAGGCAGAGACCACCCTCACTAACTTCTGATGCAAAGCAGCCATCGCGTTATGTAGACGAGCCTAGAATATGAAAAACGCTCAGTTCCGAAAAGAACTTCAAGAGACAGCAACTGTTTTTATTCATGTCAGAAAGCGGGGAGCTTTGAGATTTCAGAAGATAAAAGCATAAATAATTTTTTCTACAATTTCCAGGTTAGGGTGAGATCTGCTCAATCAGTAATATCCCTCCATGTTAAACCTTACTCAATGAAGCTGTTTGCGACACTTTGTTTTTTCTTCCCCTCTCTTGTCTGGCAGAGGACCGTCACCTCAGTACGCTGTCCTCCTCCACTGTTTCCTCCTTGCTGCCATCACCAGGAGATCCTGGAGCCGAGCCGGTCACACCTGTCCCCTCCTTTATCGAGCAGGACTCTGTCAGCATGTCAGAAGGTTCGCACTCCTCCTCTAATCTTTATCGTATTTCGTGCACCGTTACCCCTGCTCTACATGCCGTGTGCGTGCTCACTTTCAGACGTCTTTGACGGACACCTGCTGGGCTCCACTGACAGCCAGGTGAAGGAAAAATCCACCATGAAAGCAATCCTCGCCAACTTCCTCCCAGGAAACAGCTACAATCCCATCCCTTTCCCATTGTAAGTACTGTGCTCTAGGTCTGCGGGACGTTCACTTAGTCACTGATCACATATTGGCTGAAGTGGTAGATATATTTGATACTAAATAGAGAATTAGATACTTGTATAGTAAACAATACCATTAGGAAAAATAGTGTACTGTACTTAAAAGATGGACAAGGCCACTATGACATAAGCCATTTGTGTTTGGACTAGACTCAGCGTTAGCATTTTAGCTTCCACTATGTTGCTTTTTGATCCAGAAGTGATCCAGTTTAGATGAGAGGGTGGAGCGCTAGATTATCATCTAAGGCTAGGAAGCTATTGCTATAAAGGGTGGGGTGTTATTATAAATGAAGAAAATGTGATTGTTGAAGCCAGTTAAAATAATTCCCAACTTTGCTTTAGCCATCCAAAATAAAACCCCAAAGAGGCGTGGACCACCTCACGTTCAGCAGGCGTTGTTTCTGACTGCTGTGTCACATGTTTACAGTGATCCAGATAAGCACTACCTCATGTACGAACATGAGCGGGTTCCCATCGCAGTGTGCGAGAGAGAGCCAAGCTCCATCATCGCCTTCGCCCTCAGGTGACCACCTGCTTCCCTCCTCTCTGTTTTTAAATTGGCACTATTGATGTCACGTTTGGAAAAATATGCTAAAATATACGATTGTCACCATTCAGCTGCAAGGAGTACAAAACAGCACTGGATGATCTGTCTAAGGTGTCGAACGCAGGAGGAGAGGAGACTTCACAGCCCAGCAGGTACGCTGCATTCCCACCGGAGCTTCAACTCTGTGCCTCAAAATCCACTGTGCAGCTGTTAGCTTATTTCTGTTATCTATTAATTATGTTTGCACTTAATTAATGAACACAATACATCAGAATATGGTGAAGAATTAAAGGTAACGTCCTTATTGTTAACAATCATTTAAAATGCTAAGGTACTTTAATTTCATATATCCTCTTTAACCCCAGTTTAATTACGGAGCATCTCTCGCAGCTTTCCAATCCCATTATTTTCGTTTGTGACGAAGTGGCATCATCACACAAATCAAAAGAGAATAATCTGGCTGTTGGCTCTCTTCTTCCAGCCAACAGCCCAAGTGCCAATTTCTCACAATCTACATTTTTAAAATAGTTATTTTTATATATGTATTGATTGTGGTTAAATAGGAGCATTTAGCACCTTTAGACCCTCGGGAGATGGGGGAGACCAAAATTGATACTGGACTCTAAGTGAATGTTGGATAATAAAGTGATGACGATAAGCCAAGCATATCAACTGAAGTCATTAACATGACTCTTCAGGACTTGTTTCTGCTGCCTCCAAGTGGCCAAACCAGCCACACCAGAGTTGTGTTGTGTTAGAGGATAGTAATGCTTTGAAAAGCCCAGCAGTGTAAGAGCAAAACGTACTCTAAAACTCAAATGGTTCAAATTTTAAACAAATGAATTCAAATGTGAGTCGAGTTTTCTACTGTCTGGTCCTCAGTGGTGGAGAGAGCCGGGTTAAGAGCAGCCCTGCCAGGCCCACCGAGACGACAGCATCACAGCAGAGTCGCAGCAGCACAGACACAGATTCTCTCAGTAAGTGTTCACATACAACACAAAGTCAGTGAAAGAGCAAAGGCTGTAGAGGCGTACCTGGAGGTGCAATGTTTCAATTCTGTCTCTGTTTTGTGCAGAAGAGGCCGACTCAGCAGATAAGCAGAAGAAACAGGCCCTAAATCCACACGTTGAGCTGCGTGAGTGTTTTATTATTACTGTTTTCTTAACTGCTTTTCCAGTCGGGGGCTGAGAGTGGTGCACACTGGACAGGTCACCTCACGGCTTCACGCTTACTGTGGCAGAACGTGCAGACGTCAAACCAAACCTTGTTGGTTAGGACACAATGCTAACCACTGCATTACTGTGTTGCACACTCTTTGGTTCAAGCTGAATGCTATCCCTCTGATAAATGTGTCTAAGCCTGCTGTTCCTGACTGCCTTCTTATTTTCAGAGTTCTCCGATGCCAACGCCAAGTTCTACTGTCGGGTCTACTACGCCAAGGAGTTTCACAAGATGCGAGAGGAGATCATGGAGAGCAGTGAGGAGGATTTCGTCCGCTCGCTGTCCCACTGCGTTAACTGGCAGGCTCGTGGGGGGAAATCTGGAGCTGTGTTCTACGCAACAGAAGGTTGGGGCTGATATCCTCACAGATACAACATAGATATAAAAGGGGCACATGAGCTTGCACAAGTATGTATGTGCACATGTGTAAAAGGAAGCGTGCTTGTGCTTTTCTAAATAAAATAGTAAGTACAAAATGGATGCAAAACATCGTGACACTTGTGAATATGGCAAATAATAAAGTAAACACTATATCTGTGTGTGGCAGGCACTGAGGTGTCCTGCTTTATTAGGACTGTGTAATGATGGTGGCTGTAGCTCAGGTGTAGAGCAGGTCATCTACTAACCAGAAACACAGCCGCTGTGCACAAAGCAGACTTTCCTGTAAACGCCTGGCTGAGAGCTAGAAGCACACTGGACCTTGTAAATCTTTAAGAATGGTGCAGGCTAAATCCTGACAGACAGCAGTGTCATTCCAGCAGAGCCAGCACTCTGCATCCGTGGCATTATGAAAACAGTCTAGAACATTCAGTTTTATCCCAGTATAATCAGGTTCTAATGACTAACCCTCTGGATTCCTGTTATTTTATAATTAGTGCCATGAGTGGAGCCACTGACGGTAGTCGCTGTGGCAGTTTTAGTTTGTTAAAAAGACTCATTCATGTAATTTAAAATTTGTAAATGTAAAGAGATTATGTAACTATTAAAAGGTTCTTATCAATATCTTCTGTTTCCACTGATGTTAATGAAGATAGATGCACGAATATAGAATAGAATAAACCTTTATTATCCCCCAGATGAGAAATGTCGGAGTTACAGAGCTCTTACAGCAAGGGAAAAATGAAAAATAAAAGGAAGACACAAGGTGGTCCTATAAACATAAGCAAGTTTGTATATACATGTTGTCACCTCAGCCCTCAACATACATCTATGTTGCAATGGCTCGTCTTAACTGCACTCTTTATCAGACAGAGAACTGAAAGACAATCAAAAATACTTCCGGCTTCTTGCTGGGGATCATTTTCTGTTTTTAATATTATTTCATTCATTTCACAGGATCGAAAACAGGGTTTAACCAATCATGAGAGTTTCAGTTACACTGGATGCTGTTAAAGGATGAGTGATGAATGAATGGGACCGTTAAAGTACTTTACTTGAGAGTCCTCACCCAGTTCTTCTCAGCACTGTGGAACTTTTTCGTGTCTTTCAGCTTGTTTTGGGGTTTTGGGGTTGGTGGTTTCATCCCTGGCTACCGTGTTATGGACAAGTTGTTGGTCAGTGAGTGTGCGGCGTCCCTCGGGTTCCCCCACGCTCGTAATGTTCAATTTGAAAGTCACCAAGATGGCAACAGTGAAAACCCTACGGCTACTTACTAACCACAAAAGCCATGTCACGGTGGCTGTGCCCATTGTTTATATACAGTCTGTTTATGCCCCACACGTTGAGTCACCTCTCCCACATTTTGATTGGCTCTAATGGGCCTGATTAGAAATATGCTCCCACCTATGAATGCAGCCCTACCAAACCTACGGATCAGCTAAAGGCAAAGTTAAAAAGAATACGAAAATGAATACAAGGACCATAAAATAACCTTTATTTGTTTTAAAAACACGTCTGGTATGCTCCACACCTGCTCTCCGATTTAGGGACCTGGTCACTAACTATTTTGATAATGGAAACGACGCCAAACCTCTGCTAGCTTCAGACACTTCAGGATGCATGTTTTGTTCTTTCCTCTGATGTAAGTCCTGCTGTGTGTCTTGTCAGACGACCGCTTCATCCTGAAGCAGATGCCCAGACTGGAGGTCCAGTCCTTCCTGGACTTTGCACCCCACTACTTTACCTACATCACAGGAGCTGTGCAGCAGAAAGTATGCATCATAAACACTCGCACCGTTTCTAACCATCTGATTGCAAATGAGTAACGAGCGTGTTTGCACCACAGCGGCCGACGGCGTTGGCGAAGATCCTGGGTGTGTACAGGATTGGCTACAAGAACTCTCAGAACAACACGGAGAAGAAGCTGGACCTCCTTGTTATGGAAAACCTGTTTTATGGACGCAAGATGGCTCAGGTCAGAGATGTGGTGTCACTCTGCCTCTCAGTGCAGATAGGACAGGACACACTGTTTATTCTTGATGTAGAACATGGAAAGGACAATACTTGTAACATGTTTGTCCATAATTCATCAAAGTGTGAACAAACGTGTTTACAGGTCTAACACAAATCTTAGATCCATCACAGTTTCCTCAGTAGTGGCTGTTCGGATCATGAGGACCTTTTGACCTCTGTTGATGCTGTGCCGTCCCTGCAGGTATTCGACCTCAAAGGCTCGCTGAGAAACCGCAATGTGAAGACAGAATCGGGCAAGGAAAGCTGCGAGGTGGTCCTACTGGACGAGAACTTGCTGAAGCTGATCCACGACAACCCGCTCTACATCCGATCCCACTGCAAGTCCATCTTACGAGCTGCCATTCACAGCGACGCCTACTTCCTGTCTAGCCACCTCATCATCGACTACTCCCTGCTGGTTGGGCGGGACGACGCCACCGAGCAGCTGGTCGTTGGGATTATAGGTGAGAGGAGGAGGAGGAGAAGTGTTTTTTGGAGACTTTTGTTGGGGTTTTGTTTTAATTTGTTCCCCTCTCTCGTTTCTGCAGATTACATCAGGACGTTCACCTGGGACAAGAGACTGGAAATGGTTGTTAAATCCACTGGAATCCTCGGAGGCCAAGGTAAATGTCATAAAGCCCACAGAAAGTATGGCTGCATATGGAGGGATGGATTACTTAGGCTACGTTCACACTGCAGGCGAAAGCACATCAAATCTGACTTTTCTGACCCTATGCGACCCATATCCCATCATGGTATGACAGTGTGAACGGCACAAATCCGATATTTTCAAATCCGATCTGGGTCACTTTCATATGTGGTACTGAATGCGATACATATCTGATGTTTTAGAAAGCGACTGCTGTTTGAACGGTCAAGTCGCATTAAATCCGTCTTTTACGTCACTGACACAAGACAGACGCCAATTATCAGCGCCCGAGAAGACATCGTGAACGCTTCCTGGCCATCCAGTGTAGATGTCAGTGAAACTGTTGGGAAGACAACGTTGGAGAAACGTGAACATTTTATTTGTACTGTATAATCTGCAGATTCTGACAGAAATCTGCAACTATCCTTTGAAGCACCGCTCCTCTAAAACAGCAATAAGGATCATTATTAGGCCATTTGTAAATAACAAAATAACTTTACAACTTGAAGCTAAATTGGGAAACGGTAAATGGTAAATGGCCTGTATTTGTGTAGCGCTTTACTAGTCCCTAAGGATCCCAAAGCGCTTTACACAACCAGTCATCCACCCATGCACACACACATTCACACACTGGTGATGGCAAGCTACATTGTAGCCACAGCCACCCTGGGGCGCACTGACAGGGGCGAGGCTGCCGGACACTGGCGCCACCGGGCCCTCTGACCACCACCAGTAGGCAACGGATGAAGTGTCTCACCCAAGGACACAACGACCGAGACTATCCAAGCCGGGGCTCGAACCGGCAACCTTCCAATTTTAAGGCAAATACTGTTTGCTCTGGGTCTAAACAGAGCGCGTTGTGTGTGACGTCTTCTTTTGCACATGCGGGCCGCTTTGAGGGTTCACACTAGAGCGTGTCTGCTGTCACATTTTAATTGTAGTGTGAACACACAGACAAAAAAAATCGGATTTGATCAAAAAATCGGAATTGAGCATTAAGACCTGCAGTGTGAACGTAGCCTTAGATATTTGTGTCCAGCTCGTGTAGGGGCTGTGAAACGTCAAGTCACCCTTAGTGTTAAAGCTCGGTGTCAAATCTGAGCACATAGACGTGAAACCTAAGATAAATAAACTTTAACACAAAGCCAATGAGAACAACAGAGAGAAAGTGGCAATAGTGGAGTTACTCTCCAACATATGAAGCCTGAGCTTTTAGCTCACAGGAGGTTCATGTGTTGGCTTCAATAATTTAAACTTCAGCCAGTTTTATAAAACACTTTGAGTGCTTAGGTAGAGTTGAATATAAATGTATATGTGTATATATGACAGAATGCTTTTGTTTTTCTTCTTCATCGGTGTACTTCCAGCTGAATTACAATCCTCCTTCTCCTCTGACGTGTTGCTATGCTTTGTTTCCAGGGAAGATGCCCACTGTGGTTTCTCCGGAGCTGTACAGAGCTCGCTTCTGCGAAGCCATGGACAAATACTTCCTGATGGTCCCTGACCACTGGACTGGTCTGGGAACTAACTGCTGAGACTGAGTACTGATCAACAGAAACACAGCCGCTGTGCACAAAGCAGACTTTCCTGTAAACGCCTGGCTGAGAGCTAGAAGCACACTGGACCTTGTAAATCTTTAAGAATGGTGCAGGCTAAATCCTGACAGACAGCAGTGTCATTCCAGCAGAGCCAGCACTCTGCATCCGTGGCATTATGAAAACAGTCTAGAACATTCAGTTTTATCCCAGTATAATCAGGTTCTAATGACTAACCCTCTGGATTCCTGTTATTTTATAATTAGTGCCATGAGTGGAGCCACTGACGGTAGTCGCTGTGGCAGTTTTAGTTTGTTAAAAAGACTCATTCATGTAATTTAAAATTTGTAAATGTAAAGAGATTATGTAACTATTAAAAGGTTCTTATCAATATCTTCTGTTTCCACTGGTGTTAATGAAGATAGATGCACGAATATAGAATAGAATAAACCTTTATTATCCCCCAGATGAGAAATGTCGGAGTTACAGAGCTCTTACAGCAAGGGAAAAATGAAAAATAAAAGGAAGACACAAGGTGGTCCTATAAACATAAGCAAGTTTGTATATACATGTTGTCACCTCAGCCCTCAACATACATCTATGTTGCAATGGCTCGTCTTAACTGCACTCTTTATCAGACAGAGAACTGAAAGACAATCAAAAATACTTCCGGCTTCTTGCTGGGGATCATTTTCTGTTTTTAATATTATTTCATTCATTTCACAGGATCGAAAACAGGGTTTAACCAATCATGAGAGTTTCAGTTACACTGGATGCTGTTAAAGGATGAGTGATGAATGAATGGGACCGTTAAAGTACTTTACTTGAGAGTCCTCACCCAGTTCTTCTCAGCACTGTGGAACTTTTTCGTGTCTTTCAGCTTGTTTTGGGGTTTTCAGGCTTTCCCAAACCACTTCATCACATTAATTGACCTGTTTCTAATAATTAAATCTGACAATAAGCACACTGTCAGACATTTCTGTTTTCTTCTGTGGGAAATGAGAAACAAGTGTTTTTGTGTTGTTTTTAAATAGTCCATACATTAATCCTCTTAATGCCCCTTTACTTGTGATTGGCTAACATCTGGGAGCCTAGTGAGAGGTAGCAAGCATTGCAACCTGTCTGTACTTCATGGGTGTGCTGTGCCTGTAGCATTGACCATATAAAGCATATGCTCTGAGAAACATGAACACGGACAGTGTAACGCAGGTGTCAAACCTAAAGCCCAGGGACCAGAATCAGCCCAACAATCAGACCAATGAGGAGCACGACGTCCGAGCAGCATTGAGGAGAATTGAGGCAGACGGCATCACCGGCTGTCTGCTGCGCTGACCAGCTAGCAGGTGTGTTCTCTTCCATCGTCAATGAGTCCCTGGCGAAGTCTGTGGTCCCCACATGCTTCAAAAGATCCACCATCATCCCTGTGCCCAAGAACAGCAAACCCTCATCCCTGAACGATTACCGGCCAGTTGCACTGACCTCGGTAGTAATGAAGGTGTTCGAGAGGCTGCTGAAGAACATCATCTCCTCCTCCATCCCAGACACCACAGATCTGCTCCAGTTCGCCTACCGACCCAACAGATCCACAGAGGACGCCATCGCCCACGACCTGCACACCACCCTCAGCCACGTGGACAAGAAACAGGGTAACTATGTGCGAATGCTGTTTGTTGATTACAGTTCAGCGTTTAACACAATAGTGCCCTGCAGACTGTTCACAAAGCTGAGGGATCTGGGACTCAACAGCCGTCTGTGTGCATGGGTGTTGGACTTCCCCACTGGCAGAACTCAGGTGGTGAGGGTGGGTAGATGTGTCTCCGACAGCATCACCATGAACACAGGAGCACCACAGTGGGGTGTGTCCTCTCGCCACTGCTCTACTCCCTCTACACTTCAGACTGTGTGGCCACCCACGGCTACAACACCATTGTGAAGTTTGGTGACGACAGTGGTGTTGGGCACCATCTCCAACAATGATGAGGCGGCCTACATGGATGAAGTGAAGAATCTGGCATCATGGTGCCAGGACAACCACCTCCAGCTGAACGTCAGCAAGACCAAGGAGCTGGTGGTGGACTTCAGAAGGAGTCAGCACAGAGACTACAAGCCCATTATCATCAATGGAGCTCCAGTGGAGAGGGTGCAGTCCTTCAAGTATCTCGGTGTCCACATCTCCTCAGACCTGACATGGTCTGCCCACATTCAGGTCCAGACCAAAAAGGCCAGGCAGCGCCTGTATCACCTACGACAACTGAGGAAGGTCAGGGTGTCTCCAGAGATCCTCAGGACTTTCTATGCAGGTGCTGTGGAGAGCATCCTCACACAGAACATCACATCCTGGTCAAGGAGTGTGTCAGGTTACATTTCACTCTGTGTTATACTTGTATAACTATGCATGTGACGAATAAAGAACCATTAACCTCCAATCAGGCCCGCTAGGGAGCTCTGGAAAATGTGAAGGACAGAAATGTCGGACTTTTAACTGTATTTTCAGCTTTTCCTACTGATAAAGACCCCACGGTCACTTACAGTATACTGAAGTAATTCAGTTACACACATCTGTAATTTTACACATTTAAAATCTGTAAGCACAACTTGTGCTTTCTTTCATTTACTACAGCAGCATTTCTTTATCATGTAGAGACATATTGTTGAAATTACTCTTCTCTGTCTTAAACTAATCATTGATTACATGAGTAGTTAGGTTTCTTTACACTGACAGAAACTGGGTTTTCACTGGTCTGGCCAGATCAAAACAGGTTGTATGTGACCCACAATGTAAGATGAGTCTGACATCTCTGGTGTAATGAGTCTCCTCACAGATTGATGGAAAAAGAAAAGAATTGGCATGTTTTTAACTCCAAACAGATTTTTATTGTTGTACAGTTAATATAAAACAAAGTGGAGGTGACAAACAGCCCTCAGCATGCCATACTGCATCAGGAACTGCTATGAAAATCACACGACGATTGTCAGGCCTGCTGAAGCTCATTTTCTGGTTGAATACTGGCGGACAGGCTCTGTCTCTCAGGGACAGCGGAGGCAGTAAAGACTGTGCTTGCTAACAATATGTGTGCTTATCTGGCAGCTAACAGGATTCACAACTCATTACATTTTAAATCCAAAGTCAAACAAAACCATCTGGGATGGAGATTTCTTCATACAAAGCTTTCCCTTACAGTACATAATGTAAAAAGCAGGTGGATTTCATATCAGTACCTAAGCTAGTGCGCACACACACACACGCACACACACACGGCTGGAGATATTGTCTTTTTTTCTTATTGTCAACAAATGACTGATAACTAAGTCCTTGCTCTGAGCCGCAGGCCTCGACTGTTGTTGCAAAGTTGAAATCGATCTTGCTGTAGTAAGACTCACTCGTGTAACAATAACAGAAGACTAAAAGGCTTTCCACTCGGAATACGTTGGAAATCAAAGGCTTCCAAATACTCACTCAACTGGGTGAGTATTACGAGTTAATCATCTAGCAGGAAGAGTATGAGGTCTGACGGTAAAACCTCCTTAATTTATTGCATGAGGAACAAAAGGATTTATGGAGCAGTGGATTTGTTGACAATAAAATTAGGGGGATTAAATCTCCAGCCTTTAACTCTCTCGGGTCTAAGTTGTCACAGGTGGTGACCCCGACCCTACCCTAGGCAAGCAAACATCATTTTTTCCTTTTTATTACTTTGTTCTCCAAAATCTTGGCAATCAGGGGCCAAAGAAAAAATCAGTTCAACTGACAACACGAAAAACAATTCACATTTTTTGCAAAAACTCAAAAGCAAAATGATGACTTAGACCTCAGAGGTTTAAGGTGACAAAACAACCAAAACTGTGTCAAACACTGTCATTCAATACAACATAACCACTCATATTTAGCTCAACGCATTAAAGAATAATTTCACACAATTTCAAAAAAACTGGTGGTACCTGGTGGTGCTCAGCCACGCCTAGTTTTCGTTTGTCCAGGTTTTAAGATTTGCACCTCCACAGAGAGGAGAAAGAGCTCGCTGTTTTCACGGTTTCAGTCATTTCCCAACTTAAACGATGAATCAAGTATTCCTTCTTTCTTCTTGCAGTGAGATTTATATTTATAGGTCCATTCAGTAACTGTGCTTTCAGTCACATCATATGACCACAGCAGCACATCAAGTCTGGTTTTACAAGTTTGACCTTCAAATCCATTTAGCAGCTCCTCATAACTGACGGCTGGTTTGGAACTTTCTTCTCACTTTTAAAAGTGTCTGGTGTGTACAAAAGGCGAAAAACCTACACAAACAATAAAACGGTAGAGGTCTGAGGTAAATCTCTCAAAGCATGGCTAAAATCTGCACCACTGTACCACCAACACTTTTCCTATTTTGCAATAATAGTGAACTCATCCTTTCCAACTACTAGCACAGGATATGTCATAAAAGAAAAAAAGACTCATCAAGGCACTGGACACATTCGAAACAATGGCACATAGCTGGCAGAGCGACAAACAGTGGGGAGGAATGTGAGGAAAGTGGTCAAAGCCCTGTGTTAATTTACATTTAAGTGCTGGCATTGTTTGTACCATCGTGTAATGGATCATATATAGCACAACAGAGCTAAACAGAGCTTTTCATTGCCTCAGAAATTTGGTCTTTGTTGAGAATCTGGGCATTTACGATTAAACATTAAAGTACAAAAAAAGAAGCTTTGCCTGGAAGTGTGCAAGCATGCACAACACAACAGGTAGGGATGCAAATGGAGTGAAAACAGTGCAGATGGCCATTCAAGGCCAGAGGACAAAATGCATAAATCTTAGTCATAATCTCATCTTTCAATCTGATCTCCACAGACCTTATATTCATCACTAGGTACATCCCCATTACCTTATCACATCACTCCATTAAAAGTACAGATGGTGCTTCAAAGAATCAAGAGAACAGCCTTTGTTTCATGGCCACAGGAAGTCATTCAAGTGGTGGACACAAGCGTCTTTATCTCTTCAGTCTGGTTTTAAACTGGAAGAACCCCCAGGCTGGTTTTAGCATAGCAGCAATGCTAACCCCCATGGTTGATAGCTACAACTCCACCTGTGATACATTAGTTCTTGACTTTACACCACATACTGACAATACTGAATGTTTTCAAAAATGTCCCGAACAACAACATTAGATACCACTAGCTTTGATCTAATATAGTAAAAACACTTTGTGCTAATGTAGCAGCTATTTTCTTTAGGCTAACAGCACTGCTAATGCAATCCTTTTTTTAATTGAACTAGGATTTTGACTTATCTGTGTAGCTACTATACTACCATAAAATGTACCACGCTTTGATTAATATAAAATTAAATCAGATATAAATGCATCCTTCAACATGAAACATGAAATGGCTAACATAGCAAAAGATTTGTCAGGATTATGCTAACGTAGCATGTATCTATGTCCTCTTGAGGCTAACGTTAACTTATTTAACATTAACAGACTATCATTATTACTGTTCATCTCTTCTGAACACAGCTTTGTGCCTCAGTGTTTGCATTAGCATTTAAATTTATGCTGAAACACACGTGACTGTGGAACTGAAACGAACTTGGGATATTTATTTATTAATTGACGTGAGGGAATGTGGAAAGAAGTGGAAAAACTTCAGGGACAAATATGTTTACCCAGGATGTTTCCATCAGCTGGAAACATCAGTGGACATACCCACTTGGTAATTAACATGTAATGAACCAGCACAAGCATAAATGCTGACGGCCACTTACGTGGGTTACACATGGTAAGCTCTACCATGATTTACCACAGAACTCTAAATCAGGCTTGAGGAATCTTTCGTCAGGGCTGTGTCATCTGGATTTCTCGATGTAAAGGTCATTGAGATGTACCTAGTGTTTCGTATCCTCTATTCTGGTCCACAGTTGAACTAGGAACGTCTTTCGGAGAGGCCACACAATTCCCATTCTATCCAAACGTCATCCAAACCAAACAAAAACCTACAAATTTGTGCTTCAGCTGTTAAACAGTTAAAAACAAGCTCTATGTACCTGTTTATGTGACCTTTTGTCACATGTTCATTATTTACTCGTGGAAGTCAAATATTTGGTACAACAAGCCTAAAATCATAAAAAGTTTAAAATTACACTCTGATTTCTTAATAGTCTCCTTCGTTTTGTACAAACAGTTAAAAATGGCTTTTTTTAAAAAGACAACACGAGTCTCCGCAGCGAGCTGCTGTGCCGTGCAGAGACTAAGTACCGAGGTCGTTTGGATTTAAGCACCCGTGAGTAGAAAGAATGAACCGTGGTGTAAATTAACACAAGCATGCAGACCCAAACTGGTCCAGATCGAGTTCTTGTTCACGGAGCGACTCGTTGGGCTCCAGTCAGTCAGTCCTGGGCAGTGCAGCTGCTCCCATCTTGGTTTTTCTTTTAAAAAAAGAGCATTACAAAAAAAGAAGCTGCAGGGTCTCCAGCCTGGCGTCAAAGCAGAGCGATTCAGTTCGTGTTCATGTTCCCAACATGGGGAACAGAAGATATAGACACTGCATGTGGAGCACCAAAGGTTCAATATTAAACAAACAGAAGACATGAGAAATATGAATATTATTTAACCATCTATTAGAAAATATTCCAACTCATCTTACGATTAATTATTGTCCACAAGTTATTTATTTAATATTGAACTTTTATGGGCTCTATGAATGACCAAGTCTCTATCCTTCTCCCTCAGTTGTGCACTCAAACACTGCATCATTCCTCGCCGAGGAGAGAGGTAAGACGTTCACGTGCACTCTTGGAGGTAGGAAGCTAGAGAGTCGGTTTAGAGGGGTCAGAAAGTTTCGGAATCCTCTGAGTCGTTCTCTGTGGTTCCCTCGCTGGATGGTCCCGAGGGGTTCCTGGGGCTGCGTGTCGCCCGAGGGCCAGTGGATAGGCCTTTACCCCCCTGGTGGGGTATATGCCTCAACAAGGACCCTGGGGAGGGAGCTCCAGAGCTGCAAGGTGAGCAGAAAGGCATCATGGTAGCCAGAATGAGAGCCAAACAGTCAGCCACCTCTCTACTAGGAGCACAAGCCAGAGCAGGCGTCAGACCTGAGGTAGAGCGACAGAGAGAAAGAACGGAGACAGAGGGAGGGAGGACGACAAAAACGGACAAAAAGGAGGAACAGAGCGAGACGTGGACAAGGAGGAAGCGGAGGAAGGCAAAGCAGCATCGGAGCAGCATCCCGTTAGAGTTCAGCCAGTTGACAGTGTGAGCAGACAGAAGGGGACAGCGACAACAACAGCAGCCCGACACCAAAGTGGACAATAAATAAACAAAGCGCAGTATAGAACAAAATAAAATAAAAACTGGAGACCTCATCTCATCTAGCTGCAAAACAGACTCCCATATTAAAAATATGACTTTATATCAAAAAATGATGTGTTTACTTGCAGGAAAAGATGTTGGTTTTTCATTTCCATTGTATTTATACAGCACCAAATCACAACAGTCACCTCAAGGCATTTTATATTGTGAGGTAAAGACTCCACCATGACAGAAAGAAAACCCCGATAATTAGACAAAACCTTATGAACAAGCACTTGGCAACAGTGGAGAGGAAAAACTCCCTTTTAACAGGAAGTAACCTCTGGCAGAGAGCGCATCCACCTGCTGTGATTGGTTGGGGATGAGCAGAAGGAACTGTACAGGAGGTTTGTATTCTGTGTTTTTATATTTTAAAGTTTAAGTTTCATTACAACTTTACCAATCTCATCCGAGCCTTGTTTTCCCACAGGTTTCTTCCTGTTAAAAGAGTGTTCTTCCTTCCCACTGTCGCAAAGTGCTTGTTTATAGGGGGTCAGCTGATTGTCGGGGTTTCTCTCTGATATTAAAGAGTTTTTAAACATTTTAAACATATGATTTGGTGTCATATAAATTAGGGCTGTTCGATATAACGATATATATCGGATGACGATATAAAAACATCTGTCATTTCATTTTACACTATCGTTCGTTTTGTGGTGTCGCAAAATAAACTGTCTACGGCAATATTTTTCATGGTTTTGATGGTCACTGTAGTGGCTATATTAATTTGTTAAAGTTCTCTCTTTCTCTTATATTTTATATAACCACACTACGGACGGACAAGCGCCTGTTTTTATGCGTTGTCATTAGCAACAACGATGGTAAAACCATTGTTTATTTTCCACATAAACCTTTCACAATAAAGCTCAAGATCCTGTTGAGACTTTTCAAAATAAACTGAATCACGTGAAAGAGTATGCAGAGTATTTACGGATGAGAAGCAAAAAAGAGCCGCCAGGTGCTAAAAAATAAACCTTAGACTCAAACGTTAGAACAGGCTTTTCCCCGCCGCACGCCGTGTAATAAATACAAAGAAAATGGCGGCCATTTCAACTTATGTCTAAAAATGTATCGTTTCATGCATCGGTTAAAACACTCGACTCCAGGTACGCGACGCCCAGCTGGAAACACTTCACGCAAGTCGAGCTGCCCGAGATTCACAGAATTTACAGAAAATGTTCAATTTTGTGATTTATATCGTTATCGGGACGATAGATGTCTCATATTGGGATATGAGATTTTAGTCATATCGCACAGCCATAATATAAATACAATTTTATTCATTCAGGGTATGGAGACACTATTTTTTCAGTGACATTAGCAAAAAGCTGTCCACGTGTAGCTCTACGAACAGCGTGTATTATTATATTCAGTGAAAATGAATCTTTTGTTTTTATAGCTTAACTATTTTTGTTCTTACAATTACCCTTAATAAAACAAATCCTTAGGCCATAGTAGTGAAAAGAAATGGGGTTACAACTTAATCTAAAACTCCAGTAACTGAATATATACAAAAGTACTTCATCCAGTATTGCTGATCTAAGCTAATCAATTATGGACTTTCAGGTTTAAATTGATCTATAGCCAACAAAACAAAGAACAAAGAACAAAGAAAGCTCACAAAAAACACATGAACAGCTTTAATCCGGGTTTCCACAGCTTCATATAAAAACTACTGGCCCCCAGTCGCCTGGTATCAAACACCTGTGGTATCACAGTCCTATGTATCGCATTCACATGATTTTCCTGGCCTCTGACCTTCCCGTAGAGCTCAGATTTGAACTTGTGATTTTTAGTAGATACACCTGAAGTATCAATTTCTAAATCTTATGTCAATTCATGCTCTTCTTTCATTTCCTGCCATCAAATAAAAGCCAAAAAATATCACTCCATCAAAGATTTACTTTGATCATTACGTTTTCCTAGATATGGGTGGACTAGTTATTGTGCCGACCTCGAACAGTAACAGGCCTGCTTTCTATACCCATCCTGTCTGTCGCTATGTAACAAACCCCAAATTCACTTGAAAACCCTTCCTGCACTCTATAAAACTCACCTAACTCTACAACGAGTGGTAACCCTTTTAAAAACTGTTTTGTCTGCAGCAAACGTGGAAAACAGCATTAAAGCTTTTCAGTAGACAAGCTGAGTCCATGCTGAGAGAAGGAAGACATTCATGCAGGTGTGCAGTCAGGCCCTGATAAGTACTGAGTTTACCGTACCGTTCTCATCCACCGTCTGAACGTTGGCTCCTCTGGACAGCAGCTCCTGGACCACCTGCTTAAGACCGCTACGAGCCGCCAGGTGCAGAGGACTGACAGAAAGTTACACATAATGTCACTCATGGTTACACAAGTACTCTTGTTTAACTGAACTACATCACCTCTAGTGAAACAGGTTTTCAAATTTGTTTAATAAAATGTTCACAGTATCTGAAAAACTAATTTTATTTATTTTACTTGGACTGATCCTGGACCAAATCTTTACATACATCATTTCAAAAGCTCTTGTTTACAGTGACACATGTGTTTCCTATATGTACAGACATGAGGGCCAAAGTATTTTCACACTCACGTTTGCAGCGCTGCATTCGTGGCATTAATGAGCGCAGTGTCAGACAGCTTCTCGAGGATCAGCAACACACAGTCTTCCTTCCCCTGGAAGAAGAAGGACTCAAGTTAAAAAGTCCTCCAGAGTTCTGCATAAGTAAACAGCACTGAGGTCTCATCTGTGAGCCTTCCTTTCAGTAAAACAGGTAAACAAAGGTCCCACAAAACTGGGCCAAACACTAATGCTGGAGCGTGGTGCCCCCTTGTAGACGTACATTACTGCAAGCCAGGTGCAGGGCGGTGTTGCCGTCCTTGTCAGTCAGACTGAGGTTGGCACTGGCGCTGGTCAACAGCACCTCTGTACGAGACAGAATACAGAGCACGTATAAAAAACAAAATCACTGCTCATTTTCTGAACATAAGCACATGTAAAACAACCCCGTACCAAGAGCCCCGACCCTGCCCCTCTGAGCCGCCATCATCAGCGCAGTGCGACCCGACTGTTCTGCGACGTCCACAGGTGCATCGTGGGAAAGGAGCAACTGGACACAATCGACATGACCGGCAAATGCTGCAGCATGAAGAGGAGTCCTGAAAGAGAGAGGATGGAATGAGAACATATGGTGCTCGGCAGCGTGGGAGGAGCTGCGCTGGCGACATGTCCACACTCGCTTCTTACCTGCTCTTAGCATCGCAGCAGCCAGCAATGTCTGAACCCATCGCCTCCAGCAACAGCGATGCACATGGCTCGTGATCATTGGTTCTGAAAGACAAAACACAAACAGGAGTTCAGCGACTGAAATCGGCCTCTGAAAAGCAGGAAAAACACTATTCCAGTAGCAAAAAAGACGACTCCGGGATATCAGTGTGACTTACACAGCGCAGTGCAGAGGGGTGAAGGGGTTCCCATCAATACAGCGGCAGCCTTTCTGTTCTAGCAGGACCTCCACACACCCTTCATGACCTACACACAAACACACACTTTAGGGAAAAGTTTCCTAACTGGAGGTCTCGTCCTGTTAAATGGGAGTTCTTCCTCCCCACTATCACCAAGTGCTGCTCACAAAGGATTGTCTGTTTTGAACTGAATTTACTTTTTTTTTTTAAATTTAAAAACGTGTCTGCAGGTGCCACTAACCATAATAACAGGCCCAGTGCAGCGGTGTGTACCCGCTGTGGTCTCTCAGCGGGGGCAAGGATGGCGCCTCAGAGCAGGCGATGCTCAACAGCTCACTCAGCCAGGAAGCGTGGCCTCGGGCAGCGGCCAAGTGGATGGCTGTACGACCGCGCGAGTCGCCGAGCAAAACCGAAGCCTCCTGCTCCAGCAGACACTGGATGCACTCCTCCTGACCACACAGCAGCTGAGACAACAGAGCAGAAGCTATATAAGAATCTATAATACAAATCTGAAAGAACATTTCCTGTTTGTCTCTTTTTACAAGTCTTCTAATGAATAAAGCACATTTCCAAGAAGGTCCCTCCTAAAAATGTTAATGGGAGTCTAATAGGCCCTAATATAAAACTTATTGCTTCTTTCTTGTCACAAATGAAAGAAATTATAAATAGAGACTGCACTAAATCCACACAAACACAAGTTCCGCGCTCACCCCAAGGTGCAGCGCTGTGAGGCCGTGGTTATCGGCCACATTGACATTGGCTTCCCTTTCCAGCAGCAGTGACACGGCGTCGACGTGACCTCCGGCCACCGCGAGCATTAGAGGAGTCCTGCAGACGAGGACAACATATTTAAGAGGGAAAACGGAAAGGGACAAATCGCACGAAGCAAACAGGATGTGTGGGGGCAGGAGCGAGGGTCACTCACTGTCCCTGAGAGTCAGCAACATCCACGAGGTCTGAATTATCCGATTCATCCAGCAGGAGGCGCACACACGTAGTATGACCATTCATCACTGCAAAGAGAACAAAACACAAGGTGTCACAAATGTACAAATCAGCTCTGTGACACAAAGGTTGTGATGACTTCTGTCACCACAGTAGAAAAAAAAGTATTTAACCACCTGTTTTTTCAGCCACATGGGGAACAAACTCTAAATTTAGTTCATCTGAACTGTAGTTATAGGCAACCCAGGCTCGTGAGCGGCACATACATGTGCTTCAAATGAACAATAAGGACTCTTCCATTCTAAGACTGCAGATATCTGAAGCTACAGAGAGCTACATTCAGTCCAAAGGTTAGGCATCTCAAGTATGTTCAAATGATGCTCACATTGCTGGAATAAGAGGACACAATAACTAAGATGACCTTTGATACACTAAAGAATCCTGCCCAGAGGTGCACGAAAAACAAGTGTTTCCTATGATTCTGAAGTAATGAGTTAAGGCTGGAGGAAGAGGCCAAAGCAATTTCAGACATAAGAGACCCAATAAAGCTTTTCCACATAAATAACACATCTTATACTTGGATTTCCATCTAAATAAACAACCATCCCAGGGTTTGGTAATCAGCTGTTTGTAGTTTCACAGTCCACATGTGTTTAAAAAAGCTTTGGCAGAGGGATTAAAGTGTTATATACACCGACCATATGCTGATTTCACTACAAATTTTCACATATAGAAATTATATTTTTGATTAATTTTTTTATCTTTTGGAACAAAATAACAACATCCTTGCTCTTGTTTTGAAAATTCAGTCTCCCAGACCAGCTATCTTATTTCTATTCCTGTTTTTCTACAAATTGCCAAATTGCATGCTTCCATGTTTCTAAGCTCACCTGCAAGGTGCACCGGGGTGCGTCCATACTGCTTATCAGTAGTGCGTGGCGATGCTCCCTGGCTGAGGAGGGTGTGAACGCAGTCAGAGTGACCACGGAGAGCAGCCAGCGCCAGAGCTGTCCTCCCCATCTCGTCCCCTTGGTCTACCTCTCTCTCCCCCTGCAGCAGCACCTCCAGGGCCTGAGCATGGCCATGGTATGCCTGAAGAGAGAAATTACTGTTTAAAAATGTAAATTAAAAAAAAAAAAAAAATAGGATAACCTACTACAAATCCTTTTATCCGTTTAATACTGACAGCGAGGTGCAGCGGGCTCCTGGCATGTGGAGATTCAGAGTCATCTTGGTGACCGCCATCTCTGTCCAGCAGCTGGAGGTCAAAACAAAAACAACGTGAACACAGTCACAGTCTGTTCATGTGCTTTATCAAATTTAAGTAGCTCTGTTTTTCAGGGATTTACTCAGAGCTCTTTTTTGTTTGTTTGTTACATAAAAGACTTGATGCTCTAACTTAAAACACCCAGATTTCTGGCATGTGGTGAAAAAGTGATAGGCCATGATAGGCCAGCAGAGAAAGAAACTCCCTCCAGACACTCCCCAACAGTACAAGCATTTCCTCAGTAAGGCTTCAACCATATTCAACAACATGTGACAGGAGTGTGAGCATCTGTGTGAGGACTTTAGTCTGGAGACATCCTGTTTGTGCAGAGTGAAGGCAGTTTGATTCAGTCAGGGTTCAGAAATAGGGTCCAATCGAAATGACTTCATTACTGACCATTACCTTTTTATACTTTTGCTACCCATTTAAACCATTGTTTTTAGTCAGCTGTTTTTAGCAAATTATATTAACTAATCAGTAAATTTGTTGTTTTTAGCCTGCTACTTTTTCAAAGACAATTAGTTTGTTGGCAAATTGTAACAAGCTAACTTACATTTAGCTAGCTGTTAGCTTACCTGTTACTGTCAGCTAGCTAATACTATGTCAGATTTGTTTCGGGGCTCTTTGGTTTTTATTAGATTTGACTGACTGAGAGAGCTAGGAAAGGGGGGCAGAGAGCGGGGACAATATAAAGCAAATTTTCAGTGACTCTCAGAGGCTACGGTGACCACCGGTCTATCCCTAGCTGATGCTACTCTTTCCCCATTAATAGCCCTGGTTGGGGCACACTGGGGTAAGGGGCTAAGGTGTGCTATGTGTCACACGTTTGTGTAAACTGACCAGTTCTAGACAGTGCCTGTGTCCATAGGCTGCGGCGTAGTGGACAGGGTTGTAACCCTGTTTGTCTTTCAGTGAGGCCGTAGCACCGCTCTGAAGCAGGAACTCCAAACATCTGCAACACAAACATGTCATTTCAGAAGGCAGCTCGAACCACAGAGAACATGCTTAAAGCACACAAGCTTATGACATCAAGATAACACCGTTTTAAATGTTTTATGTGTTTTAAATGTATAGTGGTGAGTCTTGACTGGAGCTAAATGTCAGTTACACATCACACATGTATGCTATAGACTTTGTGTTTAATGATAGTCTTTTATCGCCATTTGTTCTTTTTATTTATCCAATTTTGTTTTCTTTTTTTTACTTTTTTGTTTCTTTTTTTCATTAATAAACTTTGAGAAAACTGTGAAAATCACCTGTTATATTTCCTGTTCCATTTTTTAACATTACTATTTACTTTGATATATTTTGATAGATTTATTTCTTTAAGCTAATCACATTTGGCTACATAGTAATAGAATTTATTAATTTTCTATACTACTATATGCTAATCATTTATTCATTACCTTCAGTGAATCAGTTTTTTTTTTAATCTAAGTATTCAGTCTATTTCATCTCTTTTTGGAGATGTCTCAAAAATGTCGTTTTTGTTGTTTACAATTTCATTTAAACAGATGCGGTTCTACCTTTCAGTTTTTGGCATGTATTGTAGATTTGTGCATAGCTTTGGTCAAATTTCAGTAGATTTTGTTCCCACTCACAGTGCTGCCTCCTTCTCCCTTTCTGCCTGAACGCCTTCACTCTCTGGCTCCAGAGCAACACGACGTCTATGAGGGAGGAGACAAACAGAGGATCAGGGTAAAAATCAGATGGGCGCAGAGATAGGATGACATTAAGTATCAATATACTACATACATACAACACGCATTAACAAAACAAAAACAAAACAGCCTAACTATGTGCTAACACGCTAACTGAACTAATACTGAACGTAAACCTGCAGACCATGCATGACTCAGTGACAGCATCACCTCTGGTTACCATGGAAACAGTAGGTATGGCTCAGCAGGTTTCTTTATGTGGTAACATAGGACAGCTAGCCAGATTTGTGATGCACCATGGAGGGGGTGTGAAGAGCTCAGCTCAGCTCCCAGCCAGGCGCTGGATAACCTGTTAACGTCTGTCTCCACTCATTTTTGTGACTGAGGTAAACGTGGAGGACTCTGCTCAACACATCTACTGAGATGCACTGATAACTTCTTCCACCTTGTGGAAACCCAACAGTGAAATGCTGCTTATACACTGATCAGCATTAGTATTTATCATTGTAATATAGTAACCAGACGTATACTGTTTCTACACAAATGCATGCAGCGTCTTTGAATGCTTGTATTGGTGCATTTATTTCTTCAGCGTTACCGTGACAGTATTAGCCAATGTGCTCATTTTAAACTAGTTGGCCTTCTCCTTTAAATGTTAAATTAACTTTTAAACCAGATGTAGTGAAGATGGTTTAATGTCAATGCAATACTTTAAAGAAATGTGTGAATACAATGTGAAAAAAGGATTATTGCCTGAAGCTTTATTTTAGCAGTACATCCAGCTGCAAACTCAGGCTCTCAAAGGAGCATTCTGCTGTTTTAAAAGCCACAGTGTGCTCAGTACAAAGATCAGAGCAGCTAATAAACAGAGTGAAGCAACAAGAGAGTCACATAGTCCCCCAAGGAACTGTCTACAACACAGCATTTTAGACTTAAACTCAAAATCAAACCGAAATAAAAAAATAATATGAATATAAATATAATTAGATAACTTTGGATTGAAAATGCCAACAACTTGACCAAGTTCAGCATATAAGAAGAAAAAAGAAAGAAGTGACTGCAGCTTTATGTAAAGTTTTTGAATGCTTGCTCACCTTCTATCCAGATCTGAGGCAGCAGCATAGTGCAGGGCGGAGCGCCCCCACTGGTCTGTGGCATTTATGGCAGTGCCACATGCCAACAGAGTCTCCAGACACTGATAGTGACGGCTGGCAGCCGCATAGTGAAGAGGAGTCCTGGAAGTGAGAGAAATTCAAATGAAGACAACAAAAGTAACTTCATTCAAAATGCAATCAAAGGGAAACAGATAAGATAAGATAAGATAACCTTTATTAGTCCCACACGTGGGAAATTTGTTTTGTCACAGCAGGAAGTGGACAGTGCAAAAGTTATGTATCAAAAATTAGAATATAATCAGAATAAATAAAGTACACAACTGTACAGAATAGAATAAAATACTATATACAGTAGAATAAAATAGAACAAAATATACCATACACAAGAATTTGAAGACCTGCTTTTTTTCTTTCCTTTTTATTTTGACGTTTCTTAAAAAGTTTAGAAAGCTGTTCTCCACACAGCAACATGAAGTACCTGCCACACTTATCTCTCCTGTTGTGGTCTCCTCCACTGCTCAGGAGCAACTTGACACAATCCACATTACTGCACAAAAACACAGAGACGGCAGTTATTACTCAAAATGACGCTTACAGGTGAAGGATTTATGATCCTTAGGCAAAAGGAAAATGTTTGGTTACTGAAAAACATGCAGCATAACACTGAACTGCTGAGCCAGGTTCTGACAGAGGCTCCTGCCCATAGGGGGCCATGTGATTGTTGTAAGGTCTTAACATAATCAATAAATAAAACATAATCAAATTAATGCCATTAACACCATGACTTGTTCTCATATTTAGACCATCATGCCGAGGCTAACACAGGCACTGGTTTTATTCCGTTACCACAGCAGCTAATGTTATCATGTCCTGGCTGATGTCAGAACACAAATGATTTTCCATTTCTGGAAGATTTTATCATATTTGTTCCACCTGGCAATTTCTCCTCAGACCTTTGCTGCACTGACTATATTCTCATATCTGGAAAGTAATGGACTCACCCTCCGGCAGCAGCAGCGTGGAGGCAGGTCCTCCCCAGCGTATCTGGAGTGTCTATCTGAAAGCCTGCAGACAGGACCGAGTCGTTACACATTATGCTAAACCTCCGACCTGATGGGAGCAGCGCAGGGAAACGAAGGAGGGCCAGACAAGACAGCAGCAGCCATCACAGAGAGAGAGGAAGAGAAGGAGGCGGAGAGGGAGACAGGGGTTAGTGTGACAGGTGGGGAAACGAGGGTTACACAGACGATCATGCACATAGAGGAAAATACAAGGACAGGTTACACACAGAGAGAGCCACACATCTTATCTTCAGGTCAGAGACACATTCAGACAGCCTCACAGGATAAAGTGCAACAAGACAAACGGCGCAACGCAACACAGCTTGAATTAAATGGACGTTTGACACTGTAGGGTGATTAGGATTTTTACAGATACGCAGATAAATAAAGTCATCATCAAATTAATCCATTATTATGGTTCTGCAATGTTTACATGGGACGTTTTAATCAGAGGAAACGTACATTTATTTAGAGGTAAAGCTCGTTTACATTTATAGGGTTCACCTTTTGTCTGCTAATAATCCAGCAGATTACTCTGATTGTTCATCTATAGACATATTCTGCCTTTGCATTAAATATAATGGAATGAAGTAAGCACCACAAAAACTGAACAAAACTCAACAGTCATTTCTTTTTTGAAACATTGTGATTACTTAGTAGTTTCATGTAGGAACTGGGATTTCTTTTGGCACACCACCCCGTGCTAAAGTCACCACGGCACCATGAAAACACCAAAGTCACCCAGTAAAGATGGCGTCCACCATGAAACTGCTCACAACTACGTTTTTTGGAGTAACCTAGTTATTATTCCTGGAGGAGAAATTACTAGTAAATTTTTGGATGCATTTCCGAGAAGGCATTTTCTCTAAAACTGGTGGACTCGTGCTAAAGTCGTGCACATTTCTTTCCATCCTGAAACATTTACTCAGTTTAGCTTCTTAAATATGATCCTTTTCAGTTTCTCCTCCGAACTGCTCATTTTAATGTTATTCTTTAGACAAAACAAGCCATGCAAAGTCATAATTTGAAAGAAATTGTGGAAATGAACAAAAAGGCCTTTAAAGAATATTTGAAACTTGTAACGGGCTGTTTCTATAGCACTGAATTATAAGTCTTACCGAGTCCAGGCTCAGATTGGCACAGGCTGCACGTACACGTGTACGCTTTCTTTCACATCCACATGATTATCAGAGTTAGACCTACAATTGCATAGCTGACAGGAAATCACTCTTGAGATCCACGGTATGAAGGATTTTGAAATCCAAGATTTAGCTGTGGGTGCAGCAAACACAGCATTCCTGACCAAACCCAGTACTGCAGCTGCACAACACACAAACACATGTAAATGACTTCTTTGTTGTTCGCTGCAGCAGCTCAGCAGAGCCATGTGAGGAGCCCAGTTTCATCCACACACAAGCGCTGGCGCCTTGTTAAATCATCAAGCTAACTGGAAGCACGAAGAAGTCGGGTCTTTTCTCAACTTTTGTTTAATGCAAAGTTTCTTCGTCTGTTTTCAGAAATAAAAGTTTAGCAGATGATATGAGAAGAAAATTATTTTACAGCACAACCAGCAGATTACTCTGATTGTTCATCTATAGACATATAGATATAAAGCAACACGGAAACTTTCTGATGTAAACAAGATAACTGCTGATAGAGGAGAATTCACAGGGATGCACTGTGTCCGGAGGGAAAATGAGTAATGAGACTGAGGCCTTGTCTTTTCAGGAGCATTGTGACCTGAATTTGGCTGGAGCTGAACGTGCCTGTGCAGAACAACAGCTGGACTCAACGCTCACTGAAGTTACACTCCAAGATGAAATTAAGACAACAGAAGTCCTCAGTCAGCACACTGAGGGCAACGTGCACATACGTAGAAATGCTGACTCGGCGTTCTTGGAACAACAAACAATAGCAAATAATTTCACTTTTTTAGACAAAAGCACATAAAACACTGTTTGTGTTTGATTGACTCAAAATGCTGTTAATGAAAATAGCATCCGTTCATGCATTTTTCATCAGCTGTTGCTAGCTAGTTTTTTTTTTTTTTCAGAAACAACCAGTTCACCCTCCTCTGCTCTGTAGGCGCTTGTTGAGCAGCTACACTCTGTGCTCGTGAACTCGACTTCCTGTTCTCTGTGGACACGCTGTGATGTAGCTGACGAGTACATATAAAGAATGCTTCCTGTGACACCAGGAAAAAAAGGACCATGTAGTGCAGGCTAAAGACCAACCAATGTATCAGCTGATGTTATCTATATGCCAGTCTATCAATGTCTGCATTTATTTTTTTTAATAAATAAGAGATGGGAGAAACCTTCTTCAGGGAACTTATGAGTGTTGAAGTTGGATAGTTTGTCCACCAGAGGATGTGCCACATGTTGCCCACACCTGTTTGAAGTCCCACAAACACAACAGCCAGCTGATCGTATCAGGTCAGGCAGACAAATATTAGAGAGATCTTTTTATGTTTTGTACGTCTCAATAAGACGGGAAACATCATAGGACAATATATCTGAATTTTGAATTTTAAATCAGCTAATTTTGTTACTAATGTTAGAAAATACTGGCAATCACCAAGGTCACCACTCAGGTATCAATTTCAGAATACTAGCTGACTTCCTTCTTGTGTTATTGCATTCAGAAAATGTTCAGAAAACATGACCTCTGACATTGAGGTCAAACTCGTCCGAGATTATTATTAGACACACTTATGGTATCAATTTGAGCTTCTACATTGCCTCATTCTCAACTTTTCGCATTTACAAACATTTACTTTATTTCAAGCTTTGACTAACTTTGAAACTGTAGCACCACAGGGCAGAAAATAAGGCAAAGCTAAGTTTAACTAAATCCATCATGCACCATTTCCCAGTTAGCTACCTGACGACAGCAGCTTCCGGCAGCAGTCAGAGTGCGCATTCAAGGCAGCCAGGTGAAGAGGAAACATCCCGTGGACTCCTCGCCTTTGGAGAAAGACATGGGTATCTCTTTATCTGCATAACACGTCATTGTAACCAATAAAATTCTCAACAAGTCAACAAATAAACAAACAAACCTGGTGCAGTCGGCTCCGCTGGTGATAAGCGTGTTGATGAGGAGCTCGTGGCCATAGCGAGCAGCAATGTGAAGGGGAGTGTTGCCATCCTTGTCCACACTGTCGATCTCTCCGCCTGAAACAAAACGCGAAAAAAATAATGACCCAGTGGAGTTAAGGCAGCTTTAAGACACCGCGAGACAAACACAAGCATAAAGAAGTCTCACCGTTCTGGATGAGGGTCTGGGAGCGAGTGAACCGTCCGTGAACCGCAGTCATGTGGAGAGGACTCTTTCCATCCCGACTCTAACGTGGACAGAGAAGAAAAAAAGCTTTCGAATGAAACACGGACTTCAGACTTCAGTGTTTTTAATGAGCACCCTTAGCAGAAGAACACCCCCAAAGCGTAATGTTGCCACTTCTGTGCTCGACTCTGGGGACGGTGTTCTTTGGGTCACATTCAGTATTTTCTAGAATATTTTTACATTTCGTAATCCTCTCATTCAACATTCTAGAATCCTGGTAATATTTATCATTTAACATTCTGCAACTTCCCTGTTGCCTTTGGTGGACAAATTATGCAACATCAGCACTCATAAGATAACTGAAGGGTATTTCTCCTGTCTCTGCTTTACTTTGCAAAATTTAATTAATCAGCAAATAGCCACAGTTCATTTATTTAAACACTTTAAAATCATTTTCAAGAAAGCCCAAAATATTGACTAAAAAAGTTTTTAGCTTTAGCATTTAGCATGTTGTACCAACTAGCATGTCCACAGCATGTCTTTATCCTGTCTTCCTGCTCTCACCCCAACCGGTTGCAGCAGATGGCCCCGCCCCTCCCTGAGCCTGGTTCTGCCGGAGGTTTCTTCCTGTTAAAAGGGAGTTTTTCCTTCCCACTTTCGCCAAAGTGCTTGCTCACAGGGGGTCATATGATTGTTGGGTTTTTCTCTGTACGTATTATTGTAGGGTCTACCTTACAATATAAAGCGCCTTGAGGCGACTGTCGCTGTGATTTGGCGCTGTATAGATAAAATGAAATTGAACTGAGCTGAACTACTCGAACTGTCGACACAGACACTTCAGGTTCAATTGCAGCAGCACTCGTTTACCACAGAATACTAAAACACCTCTTAATGTGTCTAAACTTAAGTCTGTATTTTTTTGTTCCATAAAAATAAAAATAAACATCACCATTACCCTCGATATACAATAATAGCTGGGCTCCAGTCTTGCCAGTAACTATATTTCTCTGTACCTGTACATTGACTTCGGCCCCATTGTTGACCAGGAACTCCAGGCAGAGCGCTCCGTGTGTGGAGGCAGCAGCAAAGTGCAGCGGGGTGAAGCCTTTGTTGTTGGCCTGGCTGACATTGGCCCCATAATCAATCAGCTCACTGACAACAGCGTCCTGACCATTGAAACAGGCCACGTGGAGAGGCGTGTTTCCAAATGCATTGGGCTCATCTATCTGTGGTCAGAGAAAACAGAAACATATAAAGACTAGGTAAACTCTTTCAAGGTGCAAAGGGAAAACGGCACAATCAGCTCAACGTGACTAGTACTTGTCAAATCAGTTATAACTCCATTAAAAAGCAATAAAGCTAGTAAAAATATTTAGGGCATATTTGGGTTAGATAATAGTTTATGTTTAGATAAAAGTAATAGACTGTATGCTTATGCTATATGCTAGCTAAAAGAAGTGAACGAAATGGTTCACTTACTGAGGTCAGCAGCATATTTCTGAGGTATATAAGAATGAGCTGGCTCTAACTTGTGAACGATGCAATGAATGCTGGTCATGTTAGGATTGGTCTGTTCACTCAAGAAGGGACTGTCTGTCTATCTCTGTAGGGCATTCTGAAGTAAACAAGCAGGCGTATGAGTGACACGCAGAAGGAATGTTTTGAGGATTTCTTTTTAGATTCAAGGAAAATCTGACTCTATGTATCCTTTTTTTCCCTCTTTTATTTAGTTAGTGGTAGTTTTCACATTGAAACAGCAGAGCTACAGTGATGGCATTTTGAAAAGCTGGAGTGGGATCTAACTACTCTCCACAACATCCTCTCTACTGTGAGGGATCACTCGAAGCACTCGGAGTGAAAGTAAACTTCTGAATGTATTTTTGTTTGCAATGTGGACTGTTTGAAAATTAGGGACAAAAGCGTGTGTTTACGTGGGTGTATGTGTCCTGACCTCAACAGATAGGTTGAGCAGGTGTTTGACGACGGCAATCTGTCCACTGGAGGCTGCCGTGTGAAGCGGAGTGTATCCTCGTTTGTCTTTGCAGCTGATCTCTGCGCCTTTGTTTACCAGCAGGCACACCACATCCAAGTGACCTGAAGGGGGATTATAAGAAACACTGACACTCAGCTGATTGGTCGTCCTTTTCACCGAAGCACTGCTCCGATGAACCGCTGATGTCTTTGTAGACCTTAGAGGTTGTTGTTATGTTTTTGTTGGTAGGTTTTTGTTATGTTTGGACTGGTTTTCCATTTCCTTTATCTCTGTGACATGTGCTTAACAACCTTCACTTCTGTCTCTTACCCATGAAAGCTGCCCAGTGCAGAGCTCGGCCATCCTTTTTATCAAAGGCATTGATGTTGGCTCCTTTAGTGAGGAGAAGGTTTACCATCTAACAAATAAACAGAAAGGACATGAGAAGGAAATATTAGAGGGAGGTGTGCGCAACAGGATGTGTGAGCGGGCGGGTCTTTTTATAACAGCATTGTAAATCCATCTCATCTCTCAGCCCAGTCGCCGCATAAACACACCGGAGGGCCTATCGAGCAGAAATGAAGGCACCGTCCATTCAGCTCCGCTCCACAAATCTGCCGCCTCTCATTGTTAATTTTAGATCTGGCACGCTGGTGAATGATTCTGTCTAAGATGAGGAGTGCTTCAAAATGCACAGCCCACTTAATAATCCCAGTGACACAGCTGCACTCGCCCACCTGTTTCCTTCAACCAAGCTATTCAACCAGAACAGCACAAAGGACGGTTACGTCACAGCCTGTTTATTTGTGAACTGCAGTGTGAAGTGCAACCGAATGCGGCCCCACTCTGCAGCTTACGTGCTGATCATTTACTTCCAGTGCTTAAAAAGACGGCTCCAGGCTGCTTTACCTCAGTGTGGCCGTTGAGGGCAGCGTGGTGGAGAGCAGTGCGTCCACCACGATCTGACACGTTGACGCTGCTCAGCAGTGGGATGATGATCTCAGCGCATCGCAGCGCGTTATTCGCTGCTGCGACATGCAGCGGCGTCTGCCAGTTCTTGTCCCGCGCGTTCACGTCAGCAGAGTGGCGGATCAAGACTCGAACAGCCTCCTGAGGAAGAATTTGGAATTTTGCACATACCTGAATCATGTGACACCTGAATAAATGCAGTCCAAGCCTGCAGATAAACTGATCAGTCAACTGATATCTCAGAACATTATTTAACTAATGAAAGTAATGCCATTAAAACAGGGTAAGCTTCCTCTTTGTAAATCCCCTCCTGACTAACGTACTGAGACAGTTTTTACTTCAGCTCTTTTCTTTAGCTAGCGCTATCTAAGTGGTGCTAATCTTTGAAATGGGAGGAATTTTTTTAAAGTGGCTTTGAAACAAATAAATAAAGAGTTTTCTTGTAATGATGTGAGTTTATAGGTTTTTTAACGGAAGACACTCCCACTGAGATGTCACATGAAGCTCCGCATAGGCATCAATGATTTTACAATTAGCCTTAATGTTCTAATTAATATTAAAATTATCAGATATTATTTATTCTAATCTTTTTAGTATATTCACCTCATTTAGGGATTTCCTCATACTTCATGCTGTTGTTCCTATAACAGTATTTATTCTCAGTAATCAGCACATCAGTGAGAACACAGTTAAACCTGTAACACGTCCTAGGACTGTTTAACATTAACTGAGCAACATATTTTCTGTATATACAGCTGTGCAAAAGTCTTGAACCACAACTTATTTCCTTATATTTTGCTTTCAGGGAACCAGACTTGGACTACTTAATCGAATTAGAAGAAAGTACATGATAAATGGACCGATTCTTACATAGCGCTTTTCTACTCTACTGGTCTGCAGTACGGGGGCCCCACAGGGAACTGTGCTGGCACCGTTCCTCTTCACCCTGTACACTGCAGACTTCTCCATCAACTCCCCACGCTGCCACCTACAGAAGTTCTCTGATGACTCTGCCATAGTCGGCCTCATCACAGGTGAGGACAACTCAGAGTACAGACAGTGGACTCTGGACTTTGTGGACTGGTGTCAGCAGAACCACCTGCTGATCAACGCTGGGAAAACCAAGGAGTTGGTGGTGGACTACCGGAGACGCAGACCCACCACACTGACACCGGTGAACATCCAGGGAGTGGACATTGAGATAGTGGACTCTTATAGGTACCTGGGTGTTCACCTGAATAATAAACTGGACTGGAGCCACAACACTGATGCTCTTTACAGGAAGGGTCAGAGCAGACTCCACCTGCTGAGGCGGCTGAGGTCATTTGGAGTCCAGGGAGCGCTTTTAAAGACCTTCTATGACTCTGTGGTGGCATCTGTCATTTTTTACAGTGTTGTATGTTGGAGCAGCAGTTTATCGGCAGCTGAGAGGAAGAGGTTGGATAAACTCATTAGGAAGGCCAGCTCTGTTCTGGGATGCACCTGGATCCAGTGCAGGTGGTGGGAGACAGAAGGACTCTGGCCAAAATAACATCTCTGATGGACAGAGTCTCCCACCCCATGCATGTAAATGTTGCTGAACTGCAGAGCTCCTTCAGTGACAGACTGCTGCTGCATCGATGCATGAAGGAGCGTTTCCGCAGGTCCTTCCTCCCTGCAGCTGTCAGACTGTACAATCAGAACTGCTCCCAACAAACAGATGTTTACATCTGCGCTGTAACTGCAATAATTTAATCAACCAATTCGCACTACAACCTGCTTTACCTCTTATCTGTAGTTATTTTTATTTCACTTAATAATAGTACAGTACTCTGTTTATAGTAACCATTATCCTTAATCTAAATATGTAAGAAAAATTGTGTATGTTTCTGTTCTGTGTCCTGTGTACTGTTTGTTTGTATATGTGTCTTTCTGGCTGCTGTTACAGCCAAATTTCCCCTTGTGGGACAATTAAAGGATTATTCTGTTCTACTCTGAGTACTCAAAGCACTTTACACAACTTGTACATTCACTTGAGTACTTTTGGTGTCGAACTCCTCGAGGGCCGGCGTCCTGTAACTTTTCCATGTGTCCCTGCTGCAACACAGCTAAATAATATTAGTTGGTCATTAGAAAGACTGTATAGAACTGGACTGCAGGTGGCAATTCAGCCATTTGATTCATGTCACAGCAGCTCCTGAGTGAATGAATAAGGTGCAATAAAAGTACTTTTAGAAATACATTTTTTCTTTAAAACTTGCACTTTTATTTAAATATACTTGAGTAGGGTTAGGTGTCAGGTGTGTTGCAGCAGGGACACATGGAAACACTTCAGGATACTGGCCCTCGTCATTGTCATTCCTGTGCTTACTATCTAACATTCATATGCATTCATACTCCGATGGATGCATCGGCGTTAGCATCTTGCTCAGGGATATTTGGCATGCAGACTGGAGCAGACTGAGATCGAACCCCTGACCTGCTCTACCACCTGAGCTACAGCCAACCCCAGAAGCTTGCCAAAGAGAGCTCAGGCTATGTTGGTGAATTAGGATGTTCATTCCAGACATTGACTTTCAGCCTTGTAAGAATTGTACAAACTCTGCTTTATCCTTACAAACTATATTTCCCTGGTTGTTTGGTCATGTTTCAACTTCCCATTTCCCTGGCAAAGAAATGAGGGGTGGATCAAGACTTCTGAACAGTTGGAATATCTTGCACTTAAATGTAAAGACAGTGATCAGAATTTGAAAATAAAGTTAATCTGTCACATAAATACATACAGTCTAATAAGCAAGAGCTTGCTAAAACTCTAACCACTCTTAACGTGTACATATAAACCCATGATACTTGGTATCTATAAATGGGCACACAGCCAGTGGATCCTTCAGCTAGTCCTGCTATGATGAATTACCAGTATGGATACTGGGAGTTATGCAGCCAATGAATTGCTGTAACCCAGATTCCTTAAGATGGAGAACAGCGTGAGTTCTGGTTGAGACCTGAAAAGAAAAGTCATCTGTCTGCTTTCATGTAAAACACACCGAGGTTCCCTGACTGCACTGCCTGTGTGTGTGTGTGTGTGTTTTCACCTCACTCCGAGATGCAACAGCGCGATGGAGAGGGGTCAGCCACATGTTATCTTTGGCGTTGACACGTGCCCCTGCAGAGCAGAAACACAGCATGGCAAACACGGAAAAGATGTAACTTCACGTTTACAAAGCACTCTGGAAATTTCCTCACAGCTCCAGGAAACACCAGCCTTCCACTTCCATCAACTAACATGAGCCTTAGATGCATCCATACGGTGATTACTTTCACCAGAAAATGATGAAGCATATTGAGGGCGACAGTCAGGACGCTAGTGGCCGGGCTACGTAAAGTTTTAGCCAATTTAATATTATCAAAACAATGTAGGGGTTTGTTTGTGTGTTTGTTTTTAAATTGGACACGAGCTAACTGTATTTTATCTGGGATGCTTTAAATGTCATAAAGCTCCACATCTACATTCATTCAATAAAAAACAACAACAAAAACAGCTGAAATCTGCAAGAAAGACGTGGCGTGTTTTACCCGAGAGGATGAGGAGTTCGGTGATCTCGCCATCGCCCAGGAAGGCTGCTGCATGCAGCGGAGTGCGCTTCTCTGCATCCTGATGGAGGAACAGTGGTGCGTTATGAGACAAGTGACCCTCCCACATATGAGCACATGTCACACAGTTACAGTCCTAATTGTCTTCTGGCAATTTTCCCTCTGTGATGGTTTCTGTTATCTGCTTGTATGACTTTGCGGCTGTTTGATCGAGTCTCTGTGGTTGTTGTCGTGGGGGGGGTTGCCCCTTTGTGGTCGTTTCTGTGTCTCTGTGTGGCAGTTATATGTGTCTTTATGTTTCTTTGGGGGTGTTTTTTGTCTATGTGTGGCTCTTTTGTACATGCTTGCAGTTGTTCTGCATTTTTCTCGAAGGCAAAGCCAGTCTGCACAGCAACATTTAGAGCGCTCTGTGGAGTTTTCCTGTAAACACAAAAGCCTCTGTTTACATTTACCAAACATACAGCGTACCATCAACAGATGGATCTGATAACGAAATCTATAAGTATTTAAATCCAGTGCTATTTCCATTCATGCAGCTGGTATGAGGTCACAGATGAGTAGAGGATCAGTGACCTCGTGCTCAGAGCGTCTCATTGAATAAATGCCCATCACACTGGCTGAGTGGGCTGACATAAGCAGAGAGGACAGCCCCGACATGTGTTGTGTATTTATACCCATATGAGCAGATGTGTAAATAAACACTCACCCTGAACTCTGGTTTTACTGATTCTTAACTCGGAGCCCTAATTCCCTCATTCTAAAACAGGAAGTGGGGGTTGGAACGAAGAAAAAGGTGGTTGCCACCGAGTCCAGTTTTATTTCCCTAAAAGCTGACTTTGGGCAAAGGAAACTTTTTCTGCACTAAAACATGCACGCTTACAGACGATGGCGAGAACACAAGTGCTTTGTGTGAATATTTGTGTCCTGGATGAACAGAGTTATGGTGAAACCACTTAAATTAGATTGATATTCTTTATAAATTCAGCACATGCAGGGTGAACTTCTTATCATGTGTCACTTATACACATCTGTCATGTTTATAAATGTAGAAACCAAGAGCTAAAAAAAAAAGAGCTCACTCTTCCTCCACTTCACAGCAGCAGCCAGTGAGGTAAATACCTGCATACAGTTTATTTGTGAATACAAACCATCTGCTCTGTGGAAAATATGAATAGGTGAGTGTTTCACAGGCACAGAGACAGAATGCCTGTTTGGTGTACATGTGACCATACCAGAGCGTTGATGTCTTCAGACTTGTATATGAGCATACGGATCTCTTCAGAATCTCCACTGAAGATTGCCTGGATGAGAGGAGGCTGTGGGGACGAGAAAGAACAGTCACGTGACCACTACGGCCGTTACAAAAGGCTATGATCCTTCCCACGGTATGAAGTGCTGCCTATGTGTGCAGTACTTAAAGCTGCAGCGTGTACAAAAACTGCAGACTGTACACAAAAGAAATGCAAGCCTTCCCTTACTTCTTATATCTCCCGTTTCTCTGTGAGACAGAGAAACTACTGTGGAAAATTTTTGGTAGATACACATCACAAAAATAAAAAAGGGCTCAGTGTCTCCGATGCCCCTATTATTCTTTTCAGGATGAGAGAGGTGAGGTAAATACAGGCCCAAACAGCAGATATCAGAGGCTTTTGAGGAATGCAAAAACACAGAAAACTGGGACAACATGTGGCGGACTTAAAGGCCAGTTTTTAGGTTCAGGTTCATGCAGGTTTTGCTAAACAGTATTAAAGCCAAATATGTTCTTTAAATGTTTGTATTAAATAAATAAATACATTTAACAATCAAAATTGTCACGAGTGAAACAGCAGCCAATGTCCAAAGGCAAACCCTGAAAAGGAAGATTCTGACAAATTAGAACAAGTTCTGGTTCTTTGGAAGCAAAGTATGGGAATATCATTTTTCCTGATTACATTTCTGTTAACGATTAACCTGTTTTGAAACAAGCATGGATTAAATTCTGAAACACAATCATGATCTATGCACTGACATTATATAAACTCATGACTTTTTAAAACTGTACCTCTATTTTCTACTTTAGCCTATGAGGATTGCAGGTAATGTACCCAGTTTAGGTTCAGTTTATCTCATTCTGCTTAATCTATTAAATTATCAGCTAGCTTTATTTTGTTTAGGTTATTGTATCTAATGTAGGGCTGCTCGATTATGGCAAAAATGATAATCACGATTATTTTCACTGAAATTGAGATCACGATTATTTGACGATATTTATTTAACCCTTTAAGACCTACTATAGAACCAAGTCCACCAGAGCTTATATTATTTATTTATTTTTTTACATGTTGTAGTGCCATTTGTGGGAGCATTTCAAGTTGCTATACATCAATACAACTGTTATAGCCCATATTTTAATAATATGTATGCATTAAGTCCATAGTAATTACATAAATTGCAAAAAAGTGCAATAAACTACAAAAAAAAATTGAAAATCGCTTTTGTTTTGTTTACATATATTTCTACTTGGAGAAGTTTAAGAGGTTTATCCCTCAAAACTTTAAATACAATAAAGTTGCAAAAAATAGTTTCCCACCACAGGAAATTTATTTTGAGTGTCTTCATAGTTTTATTTTGGAGATACAGCAATTTTTATATACTGCAGGAAAAACAAAAAACAATCCTATGATGCAAATTTGCAAAGAAAACAGCATGTGCATCATTTCACTGTGGGAAGTGTTACGAACAGCTGATAGGAACGGCAAAGCGTGTTTCTGGAATATTATGTTTTTGTTCCTGCAAGCGCTTTTTATGCAATTTTTGCAAAGCTATATGTGGAACGAAACCGTGACCGAGGACAAGCTGATGGCATCAGATGTAAGTACAACTCCTCCGGTTTCATATGCAAAACAAATTATTGCGCTAGCTTACACGGTTCAGGTTCTACAGGGATTTAAAAATAGTTACGCAAAACGGAGCGTGCTGCTCTGACCGGCTTTAAAGGGTTAACAATGACTTTAAAAAAATAATATAAAATAGTGTGCAACACCACTGAAGTTTGTTTTGTTTTTTTTAACTCTTTTCAACCAGCGGCAGTCACTCTCCTCTCCAAATAACTTCTGCTTAGCTTTCCGAGCTTCCCTCGGGTCCTCTTAATCAGCGGTCTCCACCCTTTTTTGCGCCACGGACCGGTTTATGCCCGACAATATTTTCACGGACCGGCCTTTAAGGTGTCGCGGATAAATGAGGGAGGGGCTAATAATCGGCTCAGTCATTTTTAATGATCGTTGAAAGCCCAGATCGTAATCGTGATTAAAATTCGATTAATTGAGCAGCCCTAATCTAATGTACAATAACCTAAACAAAATAAAGTCATTATCACTGGTGTTATACTATTTGGGCTAAAATAGCAGGTGATGTTAGCTTGTTCAGGCTAGCAAAGGAGCTAACTATTCTTTTTTTTAGGCTAGTATGTTATGTTGCTATGATATCATTGTCATAGCAACATCAGTAGCAGGTTAATATCATTACAAAAAATTTTAAGCATTAATATCTAAATATGTTTCTTTATTGTTATTTTTATAAATTATTAATATTCTGAAGGCGGCAAATTTGTATTGGGGAACAAGAGTAACAGGATGCTAAGGACTACCAGTTTTTAGAAAATGATTTTTTTAAAGACAACAGCAAATGCTCCCATTTGAAAACGTGAAAAACAAACAGATATAGCTCCTTTACTTAAAAAAATACTAAAAACACAATTACAAATATAGTCAAAATGTCTCAATTTAAAATTTTGCAAAATTGAAACCGAAATGTAGATGATGTGTAGATTGTGCTCATTGTGTTATTTATGAACCAGGCTGAGCAGAGGGAGGCCTCACTTCACTTCCTGTGCGTTTCTGCTACTCCTGCCTCACTTCCTGTTACACAGTCTCTCCTTCTCAGAAACCTGAGAGAGGAACCAACCACAGAGAAGTTTTTCACTTCTGCTTTAAAAAATACAGCACGCCACAACACTTCTTCCTCATCGGACTGTTTCATTCCCCTGAATGTAATTTTGCTGCAGCATCCATCATCTCACTCACTGCTGAGAGTGAAGGCAGACACGTGTGCACAGCATGTCGCAGGACTGTAGCTGTTACTTTTACTTGCAGTACACAGGAGTTGCTTTTCTACCACACTAATGTTTAAAGCTGCTAGTTCAGATCAGATCTAATGTGTAACACTGACAGAGTCACACAATAATGCAAATGAGCTCATCTATGCTCGTTCCCACACTCACAAAGTTGCAGTGATGGAGTCAGGATTATAGGCATATTTAGCTCGATGCTTAGTGGCTGTAACAAAAACACTCAGCTGGCATCTCTCAGGAGTTGGCTGGTACTGCCACAAGAAGGCAACGATTCATAGGATGTGTCAGGGGAATACCTTAGTAGAAAAGCTAGTGTCCTCTGTTGGGAACTCTAGTAAATAAATCCAATAACTCAGAGAAATGCTAAGTGAGAAATGCAGTGAAGCTTGAGGAAGACAGGTTTAGACAGGAAATGACATCAGGACTTGGCTTTCTGCACTAGTCTTCCTGGTATATCATCCCCACAGGCTATTTCAAACACAGGAGCTCATTATTGCAGCTTGCACACATACACGCACGCAAACACAAACACACACACACACACACTTCCCATTAGCCTTAAGGCAGAACCAATGTGACCAACATCCCGTTAGTAACCAATAACAATGAGAAAATGCTCTTCAACGTGCAGTGTCAGCCTGCTGGTAACAGCCAAACATATTTGGCCATAACATATGCCTTTTTGTGTTAAGGATCTAATAATTATATATTTTAAATAAAAAGTCACACTTCTTCTATTCTCAAGTTCAAGTATGTCAACTGTTTAAAAGGCCCAAACTCTATAAATCAGAGAAATCGAACACGTGCTCACACAAGAGCTACTAGAAGAAAATTTTTGCAGTAACTCTGAAAGCTGATGAATATTTTTACTACTTTTTTGGTGGTGACTACAGACCAAAGAAAGTCAGTGACGTTCAGCAGTTTCAAGTGACTACTGGCAAAAAAACAAAACCACTAGTGCCTTGAAGTAGGCATGTCCCAATATAAACCTATCTCAACTTTGAGGTGTGCAACCAATGAGACTGCAGAACACATATGACTCTGTAATAAATACTTTAAAGGTTCTCCATTCACTAAAATTAAAAACAAAAGACAATGTTGATCTCTTTAAATGTTACTGTTTTATGACATCTACACCTGGTGTAATCCTCTACAAAGCCTGGATTTAACAACAGGTTATAGGGATGCGGGAGATGTTTTTAACACTAGTTACTAGTCAGGAGCCATTGTTGTTTGTGGAGTAGCAATGCTTCCAAAGGCTAATGTTAGCTTAACATTTATGAAAGCACCTGACCTTATTTTTCTTTGGTCTAAATCAGTAATTAATAGAACCCTGTTTGGGCCACAAACAGCAGAAGACGTGGAAATTCACTGAGCTTTATTTGTTGGTGCAAAAATGAAGCCAAGATGAAAGTTCCTTAAACCTAAATTCCACGTGAAGGCCAAAGACGTGGTTGCAAGACGACTAATGTTGTCCAGTTTAGATTCATCAATCAGCTACCATTAACATGTTTTGGCTTGTGCTATCCTGTTTAAGCTAATGGAGTGCTGCTTCTAAAAGCAAGCTGGGTCATTAGCATTCAGTACATGTGTTTTTTGGGGGAATTTCTGAACACTGATTTTACTAATCGTGAACAAGAACCGAGTGGAACCAGCTATTAGAACCTGAGGTTCTGGGCAGGACAATCCTCTCTCCACCTTATACTGCACAAACATCCTGCATCTGATTACCAATGTTTTCATTCCACTGGCATCCTCCAAACACACTAGCAGGCTAATCTGAAATATATGTGCTCTGCAACAATGCCTTAATTTCCGCTGATGCCTGAGGTAACAGGCCTCATACTGGCTCAGTCTCTTCTCCTCAGGCTCAGTGGCACACTTCAGACTTCCTCAAACAGTGAAAGCGTAACAAGTTTCTTTTGTCCTTGTAATTACCTGGAAACGTTCCTTGTAATTTCCTGAACACGATCCACTATTCAGCTTTGTAAAGACAATCCTATGGTTTGGGGCTAATTATAAAGAAAGTTGAGAACGTTTTGAAAGTTGAGACAAAATCGTTCCCATTTACTTCTGTTTGCAGTCATTTTTAAAGAGGTCTCAATGTTTCACCTGCTTCAAATCGTGTGCACATCTACAACAGACACATAACTGTGCTTTGGCACAAAGTCAGAAGTCAACGACTTCCTGTACTTCCTTTGTGTTCTGCGATGAGTTTTTTTTTTTACCCCACAGAGTCTTTCATTTCCACGCACGCACAAAAAACGAGAGAGAAAAAAAAAGTTGATGTTTATTCACAAACACATCCGAGGAATTTTAGACATGACGTCAACCTCGGAATCAATTCAGCAGATGACAAGTTAAAAGAGACGTTACAGCAGTGGGATTGTTATGGTACCCGCTGTTGATAAGCCCGGGATGAAAAGAAAAAAGTTTGAGGCATCCAGTTATCAGGCATCATCAGCATGTCTGAAAATAACAGGAAGTGCTACACTTCTAGGTCATACACACAGACACACACACACACACACACACTCTGACAGCAGCTCTTGCTTCCCTCAAGACATATCTCACATGGCCACATGAGAGCTCTGCAGAGAGATGCTGAGTCAGTTAACGTTGAAAAAAAATCTTAATGTGAGATTATGAAGGACCTCTGAGGGTCGTGATTCTCAAAGTCCTGTTTTAATAGGTGGTTTTGCTTTTGAATTTTTATTTACAAAATCACGTACTTTTACACTTCCATGCTCACATCTGCTCAGAGAGGTGTGTATCTGTGCTGCTGCCCACAGAGAGATCTTTGTAGTCACTGTGTATCTCTTCATTTTCTGCCCATATGTAGCTGGTTGTCTATGTGCAGCCATCATTTGTCTATTTGTAGCTGTTGTGTGTCTTTGTTATCAACAACTATCTCTTTGTAGCCAGTAAGTGTCTCTTTGTAGCAATATTGTGTCCTGTAGCTGTTACAAGTTTCTTTGTAGCCTTTAAATGTTTCTTTGTCACGTTTGTGATTCTTTTTGTAGCAGTTTGTCTAATTGTACTTTTTAACCAGTGTGTGACTGTAAAGTAACATAACAGTCGCAGACTGTGCCCGAGTTTTAAATGTAAATGTTCAAATTTATATTTCTCTGAACACCTTTAGGGCTGCTTGTTTATGACTTGTTTAAATAAAAATTCTTATTTTTCAACCTCTGCTGAAGAGTACTGTACACATCATGTCAAGTATGTCTCCTTGGGACAATTTAAATTTTTGGAGTTGGAGGTCATTTTGGAGGTCCTTCACAAGGAATCTGAAACATTACAGCACTGCTGACATACAGCCAGTAAGCATTTCTAACATTTTCATTGTGGGGCACAGGTACAGGGACCATACAAATGCACTCTTTGTCAAAATGCAAGCTATTAAATTCCAAGGCTTGGTGCAGCTTAAAACAGTGCAAATAATGTATAAAGTAAGAAATAAATTGCTTCCAAAAGAAATCTGTAAATTGTTCATAGAAAGAGAAAGTGGGTATAACTTAAGAGGGAAATGGAATTTAAAAATACAAAGTGCTAGAACAACTTTAAAAACTACGTCTATCTCAATTGCAGGAGTTAAATTATGGAACAGTCTAACAGAAAAGAAAGTAAAAACATAAACCAGTT
This sequence comes from Copadichromis virginalis, assembly GCF_057382275.1. Classification (NCBI taxonomy): domain Eukaryota; kingdom Metazoa; phylum Chordata; class Actinopteri; order Cichliformes; family Cichlidae; genus Copadichromis; species Copadichromis virginalis. The sequence goes on from NC_140633.1 coordinate 15,694,923, forward strand.
TAAATTAAAATATAAAAACCTAATTTTAAATAAGTATAAGAATGAAGAAAACAGGGTTAACCCAGGACGGTAATGTTGCTGGTAATGCTGTTTCAGTTCTTTTTGGGGGTTTTTTTGTTTGTTTGTTTGTTTTTCCATAACTTGTGAATCTGCAAAGTTACACATTCTGTATTTTTCATATGAAAGAAACTATACTGTGGTGGGGTTTGCTTATTTCTTGTTTTTGATTTATGTATGTTTGTTTTGTTTTGCTTTATTTTTGTTTCATATGTTGTTTGTTTAATTTAAGACTAAAAGAATTTGCTCGATTTGTTGATATCTTGAAATTAACAAGAGCCAAACTGATAGCTGTGAATGACTTCAACTAATAATTCAAACCTCAAATTTAGTCTGTGTACTTTAAATTCAAAGAAAAAAGAAAAAAAAGAAACACTGTGGTTGAAAAATTGAGTTTCAAAAAAATGGACAGGTTAAAATCATTTTAATATTATACTGAATAATTCATCAAGTAAATATTTCAGCCAGAATTCTACATAAAAATTGTCTGATTAAATCGCCTTCAAAGTAAAATATTCTCTAAGCTCCTCTTCGACATGTTCAAGGTGAAACAATCAGTCAATAAACAGAAAAAGAATTTCTTTAAGAAAAATTTTAAAACAATACCCACTGAACGAAGATTTTAGCTTTTTCAAAGACAACTTTAAATTTTGCGGTTTAATTACAGAGCACAATAGCTTCTGATTATCAGCTAGTTCATTAATTCACAGTTTACCACTGAACAGATTAGAAAAGCACTATATAAGAAGAAAAGCAGGATCTATAAGAACAAAAGACATACTTGGCTTTTGTTCATTTTTACCAAGAAGCAAGTTTAATAAGTCAGTTACAGATTAATTACACTATACTGTGTGCACCAAAATGCACATTTTATATGAGTGTTTTTAAAAGATTTTAAATGAAATGATGATAAATCATCTCATGGGCAAAAGATGGCCCAGAAGTAGAAGCAATACAATTTACATGGGCTGAGTGTTACTACTCTGCAGGCTTTCAGAAACTGGCCAATGGGTTTGAAGGCGGACTTTTAGGGAGGGGACCTTAAAGAGGAAGGAGCTGAAGCAGCCTGATTCAGACAGGTTGCACTGAGAGGATGCATAAAGAGTCAGTGATCCATACTTACAACTGTGAACTGTGCGAGTCTATTTTAGCAAAGTCCAAGAATACAAAGCTTGAAAGTATTGTTTTCAAACTTAGGGGCCTTCCCTGGGACATACTCGGGTACTTTGACTTCAACACAGTAGTTACTGAAGACATTAACAGCTTACAGGAGGAAACAGAACAGGAAATGTGAGACAGATGAGCTGTCACCATTTTAACGACATTTACAACAAATAATAAGGCCATTTTCTTTTTTTTAGTGTTATGCTAATTTATTGATAGAGTCCTGTGCCCAATCTGTAGGGAAGGAATCTATTTTATTATTTTCTAGGCTGTATAAAACTAAATAGCACAACATGTGCTACTGAAACACTTTCCTACCACACAGGAGGAGAAATACTGTGCTTCTGCAGATCTGGAAGCTAAGCTAACTGGCTAGCTGGTCCTACCTGGTCGGCCAGTTTGAGAACAGCCATCTCTGGGTCAGCTCTGGCTGCACATCCACTCCCTCCGACACCGCAGCACCATGCACGGTGCGATGCTGAGCCCCGCTCCGCCTCTCCTTTCTCCGCTCTTCCCACGGGACTTGAGGCGACTAGGTGTAGCGGTGTGGCTTTGTAGCTCTCTAGGAGTCTCACGGGCAGACGCTGAGGGTGATGGAGGCCGGGCCGAGCACCAGGGCCATCAGCCCCGTTCCACTGACGCTATCTGCGGCTACGCTGCTGAGCACAGTCGGCCGCTCGGAGTCGCTGGGAGGCGGGGAAGCAGGAACGGCTCGACCGACCGGTGTAAACAATCCGCATTTATGGCTGCTGCTGCTGATCTTCTGTTGATGCTTCTGCAAGAATATTCCAAGCGTCTCTGCGAGCTGTACACCGCCCACAGAAGGCTCTCTATCCCCCAGACTGCACAGCCTGTAAGCCTCCCAGAGAGGCAGCCAGGGTGAAGTCAGCTGAACGGAGATCACACAGGAAGTTCGTGCTTGTCTCTTTAGATGCAGAAGTGGAGGAGAAGCTTCCTCAGCATCAACAACAAGCAGAATACCCCTCGCTGCTGCCATCCACTGGATACAGAGAGAGGCCGAAACGCAGTTACACGATCCAAAAATAAGTAACACAAAGCATGAAAAATGAATGCGTGTAAAGAGAGATGGCTGTGATGACTGCAGTGATGTAGGTTATATAAAGACGTAGTGTAATTTTCATTCCAGATATTTGTTCATGAATTAGTCCCACTTCAAGTGACAAATGTAATTTCTGATAAGATGGGCAGACATCAAGCACCATGTAGACAGAGCAGATTGTTCTTTGTGGACTAAAACCAGTTTAATCCATCCATCCTGCCTGGGAGCTCCATATTCCACATCTGCTATCCATCCTCTGCACATGTTCATACCATCTCAGGCTTGCCTCTAACGCTGTCTCCAAAATGCTCAATCTAAACTGTCCCTCCGATGTACTAATTTCTAATCCTGGTCATACTGAGATGAAAACTTTAACGTCTTCAGCTCTGCCACGTCCAGCTTGACTTCCCATCTTTTTGTTAGTGCTACAGTCTCCAAAACACACTACATGGCAGCAGGTCTCACTACCATCTTGTAAACCTTCCCTTTCACATTCATCTTCACCCACTCCACTTTGTTTGCACTCTCTTCTATACACTTCATTTCACTTTTATTTGTAGAGCACCAAAATCGCAACAGAAGCCACCTCAAAAAGCTGTGGTCTTTAAGGCAAAGACCCTACAATAATACTGAGAAAACCCCAGCAATCAAATTCCTCCTTTGAGAAGCACTTGGCGACAGTGGGAAGGAAAAGTTTTTAACAGGAAGAAAGCTCCGGCAGAACCAGGCACAGGGAGCGGCAGCTATCTGCCCTGACCCAGATCTTTGTGCTTTGTGCTTCTGATGGTTGACCCCGGGTATTTAAACTCATTTACCTTCACTCTCTGTAGTCCTTGCATGTTCATCTTTTCACTGGTCTATCTCTCATTCACACATATGTGTTCTGTCTTGCTTTTACTAACTTTCATTCCTTTTCTCTCCAGTGCATACCTCCACCTCTCCATACTCTCCTCCACCTGCTTCCTACTCTGCAAACATCCTGGCTGCCATCATCATCAACCTGTCCATTGCCGCTGTGAACAAGAAGGGGCTCAGAGCCAATCCCTGATGTAATCCCACCCCCACTTTGAACACCTCCGGCACTCCTTCCAGACATCTCACCACTGTCTTGCTGTCCTGACTTCCTCGTGCATTTCTACAGTTCCTCTTTCTCAAGATCCACAAAGAATTGACAGTCACAGTGCAACTCCCGACCTCTACACTTCTCTATTAACACCCTCAAAGCAAACATCACATCTGTAGTGCACTTTCTTAGCACAAAGCCATTCTGCTGCTCACTGTTCATCACCTCTCTTCTGCTCTACAGTTGTGGTGAACATTTTACACACTCCTGGTGTACAGGGACCTTGGTGGTCCGATCCTGGCTGCTCCAGTCTCAAGTCTGCATCCCTAAGTAACTAACTCATCTCACTTCCTGCCTACATTCTCCCCCGACACCACCTTGCAGTCTCATATGTTTTTCGGATTGCACTTTCTGTAGTAGAAGTACTCCACCTGTGTGCACCTTCCTACTTTCTTATAGATCATCCAACTTACTCCAGATTTCCTTTCTTTTCTACCTGAAACCCAACCTTTAGTGCACTGACCCCCACTGCTCCTGGCTTTGCTTCTCTTACACCTGGTCTGTGCAAGTCATATATCTATCTTTCCTTCTTTCCATCGTGTTATCCAGCTCTCTTCCTTTGCCGATCACAGTCCCTACATTTAAAGACCCAACTCTCAACCCCAAACTCCTGCCTTTCCTTCTCTCTCGTCTCTGAAGATGCCTTTCCCCTTTCTTCTTCTTCCATTGTCTGCAACAAACATAGTTTATGAACAGTGAGTACACTGGCTTGTGGCCCAGCCATGGCTGGGTTAGACTAAACTTTAAACCACATCTTTACCCTAAAACATTGTGATTTAACTCATGTAGACTTTTTTTTTGTCCCTACAAGGAAGTTTTAGAGGGCAATACTTAACTTATGACTTACATTGTTATCCTGAATATTTCCAAACCTAAACTTAAGGTAAATATTCCCCCTAAAATATAACCATCTACCTTTTGGGGACTGACTTTTTTGTCCCAGTAAGGAAGTTAAGAAGCCACAGTACAAGTACACAGTCTGTGTGGTTTTCATGCATTTCTGTTAGTTGTGCGTTCTAAAGGTTATAACGGAAGGAAACTGAAGGAAGTACGGTGCTGTGCTGTCTCTTGAACTTTTACTCACAGAGAAATGTCTCAATAGACTCTGGATGGTTCTCGTAGGGTAAATAATAACGACACAAGTCTTTTTGTAGTCCAATGAAAAATTTAGCCAAACTGAGACCTTTAATTTATGAACAAATGTGTTAGCAAATCCTGACATTCAGAAGCTGATACAGCAAAATATGTGATCATACCAGTCACTTCCATAACTGTTGCATGAGACAACACAAAAATCAAGCCTATATTATTCTAATTTTAGCCAAATGTAATATTTTTTTAGGTAGAATATAACATGTAAGTTTACATACATGCAGCAATGATTTGCAAATCTCATAAAACCATATTTTTTCACAAAAGAACAGAGAAGATATGTTGGATGTTTAATTGGAGGGGGGGCGGGGGGGATCACTGTGTAGCAACCCCTCTTTGTTTAACAGCAGTCCGATTCTTGTCTCATATTAGATTGTAGCTGCTCAACAGTCCTGACTCTTCTGCTATAAAGTCATTGGAAAAGCTGAAGTATGCAGTTTAGCATTGTCTTTCTGAAATATGTGAGGCCTTCAATGAAAAGTATGTGATATGGATGGGATTATATCTTTCTCTAAAACCAGTATATACCTTTTAGCATTACAGACATCCCCTAAGTTTCCAGATGGAACTGAGCAATGATAACAAGCCAGGTGGTCAGTCTATTCTTTAGTCTGGAGGATGCCCGGTTCATGATTTCCAGAAACGAATTTCAAAGTTCAGTTTATCGTGGGGCGATCGTGGCTCGAGTTGGCAGTTCGTCTTGTAATTGTAAAGTTGCCGGTTCGAGCCCCGGCTCCGACAGTCTCGGTCGTTGTGTCCTTGGGCAAGACACTTCACCCGTTGCCTACTGATGGTGGTCAGAGGGCCCGGTGGCGCCAGTGTCCGGCAGCCTCGCCTCTGTCAGTGCGCCCCAGGGTGGCTGTGGCTACAATGTAGCTTGCCATCACCAGTGTGTGAATGGGTGGATGACTGGATGTGTAAAGTGCTTTGGGGTCCTTAGGGACTAAGTAAAGTGCTATACAAATACAGGCCATTTACCATTTTTTACCATTTATCTGAACACAGAAGAGTGTTCCGCTTTACCTTAGTGGATTTTCAATAAGCTTTCACCCAGGTGTTTCAGGATTCCTGATTCCTGAGTCCATGCAGTGATTACCTTAACATAATCATGCCGTCTGAGTGCTTGGAGGTCATGGGCATCCAATATTGATTTTATGGCTTGACCGTTGTGAGATTTCTCCAGATTCTCTGACTCTTTTGTACTGTACATGAGGAGGAGGAGCATCACTGTGAAACTGTTCCATAATTAATAGGCAGTGTTTTGCAGATTGGGGAAGATCTGTCCACTGTTACTTCTGAGAAACGATGCCTCTCTAAGATGCTCCTTTTCACTCAAGCAATGCTACCAGCATGTTGGCACTTACTATACCTCGTCAATGTTTTCCTTAAAAACAAACAGAAGTTTTGCTTGATTTACTCTGCTCTGCAGTAGCGTTGCTTTTCATCCACAGATAAAAATAATTTTTATCTTACCCTGGGTCTTGACACAGCTGTTCCGATTGGGTGCTGTAGCCCCTGGTTTTGATGACATGTGGGATGGTGTGTGGCTATTTACCACAAGAGGGACATCCACACTTAGTGGCATCATCTAGAGCAGGGTTAGGGAACTCCAGGCCTCGAGGGCTGGTGTCCTGCAGGTTTTAGATCTCACCCTGTGTCAACACATCTGAATCAAATCATTAGTTCATTCCCAGGCCTCTGGAGAACTTCAAGACATGTTGAGGAGGTAATTTAGCCATTTGAATCGGCTGTGTTGGATCAAGGACACATCTAAAACCTGCAGGACACCAGCAATCGAGGCCTGGAGTTACCTACCCCTGATCTAGAGGCAAGAGCAGAAAACCACTGGCTGAAACAGTGTTTAAAGCAGTCTGAAGCCTTTAATTTGTCTCACAAGGATTACTTGTATTTACACTGGCCTCATTATTTCAAACACCTTTAATGTGAGCATTGCATTTGTTTTTATATATATATATATATATATATATATATATATACACACACACACACACACACCAGTACATTTCCTCAAGTACTCGACTTTTAAAGCACCACATTTATGATACGGGAGCAGATGTCTTATACGATGCTGCTTATAAAAAATATGTTTTGCTTTTGATACATTATAAAATTCAAACTAAAGCAGAATAGATGAATTCCAGTGAACAGATAAGAACTCAGTACATCCTCCTCAGCTCAGCAGAGCTTCACTCTTTGTGGAGGAATCTGGGTCAAACAGTCTGGATGAGTAGCAGCAGTGAGTGAATAGAGTACCTACAAGGAGGGGGAGGTGTTTTAAATTGAGAGGCTGAGTGTTCATGCATGTGTGCAGGGAGGTTACGTTTTCAACTCTTTTATTTTTAATGGATTTTATTAATGATATATAATAGAGAGGCAAGGAAGATGGGACAGGTCGTCAGGTGCTGGGAGACTTCTAATTGATATGGAGAGCCGATGAGCTGGAGACTCATGCTGCAGTACTGCTTACAGGTCAGGACCCGGAAACCTCAGTTATGCTGTCAAACATGGTCAGACTACCACCGCTGCTTATCGCTGACCATGTCTGTATTAATCTCCATATTCTGCATTTAAATTATATAAATGAAAAAATCTCACTGAAAGGCAGAAACTGATTTTTATACACAAACATTTTATTCAGTTAAATAAAGCATGGATCTAATAAGAACAGAGGTGGTGTGAAACATGGAAAAAGTGTGGCTGGTACTGAGTCCTATCAATTATCAAGACACAAAGAGAAACAAACCCAGATTTAAAACATTGTAAAGACTGCTCTGCATTTAAAAAAAAAAAAAAAACATAGCTTGTCTGACTTCAGCTGTTTCTTACAGCACACTAAAAAAAAGAAGAAAGAAACGAGGGGGGGGGGGGACACAACAACAAAAACCCCACACATACAGACTCTACAAGATTACTTTTCATGTCCAGTTCAGAGTGAACAGGAGAAGCTGAATGTGACAAACACAGCTGCTAAATAAATGATGGAGAAAAGTATGTATGTGTATGAGTGTGTGATTTTTTTTTTTTGTATTCTTTTTTTGGGGGGGGGAGAGAATTTTTTTAAATTTTTATTTACAAGGTGTATTCGAGCTCGTAGCGGACGTAGACATTTTTGTCGTCGTTGTAGACCTGTGGGTAGTGAGCAATCAGGGCGTCCTGAGAGCCGATGTAGATGGAGTTGTAGATCTTCCAGTAGACGTCCCTCACTTTCCTGGCTGGATGGAACAGACCCTGCAGAACGCCAGACAGTTTTTGAGTTTACGCTTTATACAAACACAATGATTCAAACTTTTAAAGTTAGGCCCATTTTAACCCCCAGGTGACCAGAACTTAGTCAAAACTGCTTCTGATTCTTTGTCTCTGTTTATCTCTCTCTAAAGAAAGAATTAAATATTCACTCGTGAAAAGCAGCACAGAGAGCAAAGCTGGATTTCCACGGGAACAGCTGTAAATCCCAGCACTGCTGAGGGCTTAAAGAAGCTCTAATCTTCTGTCATGCATACAAGATGCAGCTCTCATTGCTTTACACTTCACACACTCTATACTGCAGGTGATGAGTAGAGTATAACCAGTAAATGATTTAGCCACATGTAATAACACACAAAGTGTGAATTCAGATTAAGAGGTCGAGGTAAACAGCATCTACAATGTTGACAGAAGGTTCGAACCTTCTGTCAACATTGGAAAATACTTGCATTTTGTTAGTTTGTAGAAATATGTGGAAGTGTTACTGCTGTATGAAAGCTGAATAGGTTCATGAAAAGGTCTTTATGGAGCTAAGCTTTGTGATGTTTGACTCCTGATAGTGCTGAGTAAAAGAAGAACACTTCTCCATGTTTCCACAGCAGAGCTCTATCAAATATCCTCCCTCTATAACTTTACTGTGTAGCTCTTAAGAGACGTGTTTATATTAAAATGCAGCTGTACGAGTAACTCCATTTCTTGTCCCGGTCTGCTCTCTTGTGGTTGTAGCATGTGCATGTTTGAATCTGTGTGACTTTTCTGTATGAATAATCTTTTAGCTGACAGCACTAGTGTGCAGACAAAAATCCTGACACACATCTTTTTTCATAATTCCAATTTCTGGTCCTGACCTGTAAGCAGTACTGCAGCATGCGGCAGGGCCCGAGAGCGACCCTCAGCCCCTCCAAAGCGCCCATCACAGCCTGGATGACGTGAGGTGACGTCTCAAATACGTTGGGCCACACGTAGTTCAACAAGTGGTTGAGGGAGTCCTCGCAGCCAAAACCGTAGACACCGAGGGACATGTGCTGAACCACAGCACTGGCTGTCTGTCTATGGACCAGGTCTCTGCAGGGGGGGGGGGGCAGAACACAGAAACACATAAGGTGCAGGATTCACTGATGTCTTTAACCCTCACGTGTGGGTAAAGAGTTTGAAAAGATATGAATACTTCCCCTGCCACAGTTTTTATCAAAACTAATCAGTCAAATTAAACCATGCTGATACCTGTCCATGAGAGCATCCTCCAGCAGCGGCGTGACGGCATAGATGTAGTCTTTGCCCATCTCTCCAATGTACTCGAACAGGAAGGAGAGGGACTTCAGTACACCGTTTTGCACGTTGAGCTCAGGCACGCGGTATTCGTTCATTAGGGCCGGCAGCACCGTGAAGGGTGAACAGGTCTCAGCAACGATGGCGATGGCTACGGTCGTGCAGACCCTGTTCTGTCGCTCCTGGACTTTAAGGTTATTGAGCAGAGTGGCCAAGACATCGTGAGGACTGCAGGGAGGAAGGTCAGAGAGAAAAACATTTTAGATCCACTTTAATGCGTACAGCCGAGACAAAACGAAGATGAAACCTTACATGTAAAAGGTGTGTACGTGACAGAAGGTACTCACCCGATGGCTTTGGCGATATAACCAAACGTGTTGACGGTGGCTCTGCGGATTGCCTTTTTGTGTGCCTTGAGCAACTCTAGCAACTCGAAACAGATCCTCATCCACTCCCTGGCAGACACGTACTCAGCACCCCTAAAAATACACATAAAAGTTAGAAAAGGACACAATCATATCCACAAACCTTGAGGTTGAGGCTTGTCACCACTGACCTGTCAGCGATCCTGCCCACCAGGTCGATGCAGTTCTCCTGGACTTTCTCATGTCTGTTCTTCAGGATGGGAGTCAAACGAGGAAGCAGGTCTTTGATTGGTGGGGTCATCTTGTGCATGCCTAAAAATGAGGTCAGATATCAGCACGGGTCCTTTTCCACACCCTGAGATGGGACTGAGGTGCAGGTAAACTTTGTTACTTAGAACAGAACAAGAGGTGGGAAGATCTTACTGTAGCTGTTGCTACATTTTTATTATCAAACTCTCAAAGGTGCACTGATTGCTATCGAGCTTCAATGACAGTCAAACTCTGTACCAAAGCCTAGTACAGAGCCTAGGGGCTCTACAAATTATTTGTAGAGCCCCTAGGCTCATCCACCGAGATATAAGAATTAGGAGGGTCGCAGCTGTAACTGCTTGCTAGGCCTTCAGCTCTGTTTCAGTTGTGGTGAGTGTTCTAATACAAATTAGCAGGTATGTGCATCTGTGTGAGACAGCTGTCCACTTTATGAATGCTGCTTGCTAGTGTTAGCTGATAGCTTAGCACTCCACCCTCTTGTGTAACCATGATCACTTTTGGCTCCAAAAGGAAGACGGAAGCAGTCAAAACTAACAACTGCGAAGTTCAGGAACCAAGATGAAACCAAATGTGAAGACGTTTATTTACATCCTATCAATAAAATACACCTGTGATCGGTGAAGATTACATACCAATGACGTTCACAATGGCCTTCAGCGCTCCAAGGATGCTGCCCAGCACCTCAGGGTACTCCTCTCCCAGATACTCGTACAGCACGACTCCCAAATGACCCATCAGCTTCTCCTGCAGGGACAGGGACAAGCAGAAGAGGTCAGTGTGTGGACTCTGTTACATATTTGTCTCGGATGCTGTATAGGTTGAATGTACCTCCTGGCACGTCTTCATGACCACGGCCGTGCGGGAGATCAGGTCAGCAGCTTGCTGACGGACCTTGGCCGACTTGTTGTTGAGACGCCACAGTACCGTACCACAGATCTGTGGCAGGTAGGGTTTCACGCGCTTCCCAAGAGCATTCACCACTGTACCGAAACCATTCAGCATGACAGAATCCTGCAGACCAAAGAGCATGGAGTATGAAACAAAACAAGAAACAAAATATTGTGAAAAAACCCCCACTTCTCTATAACTCCCTCTCACCTCTGTCGTCTGCTCCTGAAAGGCATACAGAATACCGTCGATCAGCTGCTCCTCCAGCTTGTGGTCGATGTCAGCTGCGCCCAAGTTGCCCATGATTTTTTCAATGGTCTCCATCACCATCTTCCTGTACTGTTCTGCCTCGTCTTTCAGGTCATCAACGATACGTGAGATGATCTCTGCTGCTCCCACTTTGTTAGCCAACTCCACTGTGGTGTCCACCAGCTGGATAAAGAGATAATAACTTGAGACGAGTGTGCAAAGCTTCAGACAACTCTAAGGACACGGTGTGTTTAACTGCCGACTAGATTATAACCTAAATGTCTATTTGAGTTGTGTGATCAGATCTGTTTGTCTATTTTGTGCACACCATTATTTTCCACTAGTAGAGTCACATGACAGGCAGACGACAGAGTCGATTGAAGCAAATACAGGAAACCCCGAAGAAGAAGCTGTGCCCGGTATCGTAGCTGTGTCCAAATTCAGGAACCGCATCCTCCAGTACCCGCATTTGTAGGCCGATTACGTTACAGCGACACGACAAAGACCGCCCAAATTCGAAGACTCCGACAAATGCGCCCTTCATTTCCCCAGATTTGAAGGACGGGTCGGGTGTATACCTGCTCAGTTTCCAACAATGGCGACAGCTAGTTAGTTTTAATATAACTCTTATTATTCTTTCTGGGCACAAAATAAACGTTTAACATATTTTCAGGCGGGAATGTAGCTGTGTAAACCTCAAATATCTGCTCGGTTTATCAAGACACCACATATTTTCAAAAGTGCTCTGACGTTTTCGGAAACATCTGTTACCCACCAGCTGGGGGCAAGGCTCACTAGAGCCTGTGAGAACACCGGACTCCCAGCAAATCGTTTTCAAACCCAACGCCGTCTTTCCCTACTCAGGTTAACATGATACATAAGTCACTTAGATCAGCGGTCCCAACCCCCGGGCCTCGGACCGGTACAGATCCGTGAGTCGTTTGGTACCAGGCCACGAGAGTTGAAGCTCAGGTGTGAAATGTATGGTTTTCAGGGTTTTTAAATCGGTTTTCAGAGTTATTTTGTTATCGTTTGTACCGTTAACTCGGTTTTCCTGGGTCTTTTCACGTGTGTTATGAATAAATCTTTTTTTCGGTACCGGTACTAGTTTTATTTTGTTGTATTTATCCGCGACACCTTAAAGGCCGGTCCGTGAAAATATTGTCGGGCACAAACCGGTCCGTGGCGCAAAAAAGGTCTGAGACCGCTGACTTAGATAACTTAAAAATGTTATTGTTTGGCTTTTTTCAGTATTTTATTTGTTTCTGAGTAAATCGGTTTGGCTGAGATTAAAGTTATAGTTTTTACACAGCTGAATAAACATCAAGCAGACAACTGATTATCAGAAGTGTGAGATGCTCAATATACTCCGGTCCTGTTATATTTTAGATAGCAAGGAGCAGACGGCTGAGTTTATTAAACTCCACCGAAACAATCTGCAAATTTCATTAAAATTTTAATAAACTATCATCTTGTCTTTATTTTTAGTTAGCACATACCTTAAACACTTCTAGCTGTAAGCTAATGATAGTTATATAAGAGCAGATGCATGCTGGTGCAATAAGCTGTACGTTTTACGTCCAATGGACATGATCTGATTAGTCGACTAAACGCAAAAATAATCAGTGACTAGGAGACTATCAAAATGATAGTTTGTGGCAGCCCTAATCTCATACATCAAAAACACAAAAAACCCACAAACGGGCTAAGATCAGCAGTTTTAGGAAAAAGAGCCAACCACACATTTCCTTTTCTAAGCTATTTTGACAATATTAGATTTTCAAATATATTTTAAGCTAAAGAATATGTTTCGCGAACCTGTCTGTAGTTGCGTCTGTCCAGAGCCATCCTGTGCTGCCAGAAATGCTTGAAGAAGGGGGGCAGGATTTCAGTCTTGATGTAGTTGGCCTCGACACCATCTGTGCCACAGCACTGCTTCACTACCTATGAGGCAAGACAGAAGGGAAACTGATGAGTTTCTTGTGACATCCAGAAAGATACCTTAATGTAACCAATGGGTGCAGAAAGACAGCAGAGGGGACATGCTAGCAGCTGCTCTGGCAATCCTGGTGCTCATGTAGCAAACAATGTTCATCACCTATGTGGCTGAAGAGGTGAGAACGAGTTACAGGAAGTTAGTTGACAGTTTGGAGGTGCTTCCTCACAGACAGTCCCCTTACCTTGAGCACAATCTTTTTCATCTCCTCGTCAGGGGACTGAAACTCTCTGATGAGGATCAGCATCACCTCTCTGGTGTAGTAGTTTGCATACTCAGCATCCATCAGTGGGATGAGGTAACCAATAGCTTTGAGGAAAGCAGCCAGACCCTGGTGACCAAAGGGGATAACATAAGACACAATCGCAGACATGTTTCACATATTTTCCCTTTACAATAACTGGTAATGTCCGACGCTTCCAGCAGCATATTAATGGTCTCTCATTAGACCTCTGCTGACAGCAGCAGCTCCTTTGAGGAGACTCTATAGCAAGCAAGTATTCACACTGCAGCCACAGGCAGGCTTAGTGCTGGGTGCTGATCTTGCGCTCAATGCTGTGAATGCTTTTTCCAAATTTCCTGCTCACCTTTCCTCTGTGTTGCCTGATGCCTTTCCACAGTGGCTTCAGCACAGAGTCAAAGGACTCGATACCGTATGGTGTGGCAGCTTCAGCCAGGGCAGCTATAGCCAGGGCACTGATGGTCCTCACCTTCTGCTGCTCATCCACAAGCCCTGCAGAGTCGAATAGTCGATGGTCAGAGCTCCAATGCATTTTAACAACAACAGCAAACCACGTATACTCAAAACAAAACACGTCATGTGAATGAAAAATTGGGCAAATTAGCAGTTACGCATTTACTAGTTAGAATAGTTAAAGGTGTACACCTGCATTCTGCTCAAATTCACAAACTGAGAACGTACTCATCCACATAATAAGCCTGTGGATGCCAGTGCTTTGAACTCTGTACTATTTAACGCTACGAACAGTTTAAGTTCACTTACCATGTTCAATAATCTCGACCAAACTGCGAAGGTGAGGCAGAATGGCGCAGCCCATGAGGATGGCGATTTGCTGCACAATCTTGATGCCTGTGTGCCGAGCTTGCCAGGACTTCTTGCTTTTACACACAGCTTTCAGGAAAGGGAGGAGAGAGGGGATCCCGAGGGCGGAGGCTACAACAGCAAAGGCTCGGGCGGTGGTGTTTCTGACATACTCGTCCATGTTGTCAATATCAGGTCGCATCGTGGAGATCATAGTAGCTAAACCAGCAGCCTGAGACACACAGAGGAAAGACACCAAGCTTTCAATCATTTAACCTCACAAACATGTCTCGAGCCAAGTTTAAATGCTGCTACAGATCAGAGATATGCTGAGCAGACATGGTGACAGAACATAAACAGCTAATGATGGCGGATTGTAACCAGCGGGTGCAGGTTGAGAACAGACGAGGCATAAACGTCCCGTCTGCTAGCTCTCATGCTGGTATTAATCTAGCGAACGACTAGCCCTCATCTGACCACGGACTGGCTGAACAGGCGAGAATGGTTCGCACAAACCACAGTCCATATAGTTTATGGGATAAAAAGACAAAAAGAATAAGGTGCTCCATGTTACCTTTGCCAAGTTAGAGATGATCTCTCTGCCTTCCACTCTGGCATAATAGTCTTCATCGATGAGCAGCGGCTCAATAACCACCAGGATCTGCATGCAGAAAAAGGACATTTAGATTGTCAAAGACACTGAGAAACCACTGAACATTTAAACTGAGCTGTCACAGATGATCGTTCACATTGAGCCCACCTTGTGAACATATGGTCGGACCAGGTCATCCAGTTTGTAGAGAATGCGGTCAATGACTTTAACCAAAAGATGGCGCTCCTGATCCTCCAGGGTGGGGGACATGAGCAGGGGCAGGATCTGGTTGAACAGGGGACCTGCTCCGAATTCGCGAGCTTTATCTGTGATCTGACGCAGAGCAGCCTAAGAGGAAAGAGAAGGTCAGCCAGTCAGATAATGGTCAAATTCTGAAGTATATTTGGCAAATCTGTTACTAAACAACACAGGAGAGACTTCATACTCAAAGAAACCTGAAACAAAACCTGTATGAGAACTCTACAAAGATGGTGACAGACTTATAACTTGCAGACAGGAAAAGCTTTTTAAAATCTTATTTTGGGGCAAAATCAGCAAAACCTTTTTAAAAGTCAGATTTGAAGCTGGGGTTTTATTCCGCTGTGAACAGTGATTAAAACTCTAGAGGAACCTGGTACTTGTCATGATAAGATGAGACCGGGTGGTTTCTGTGTGCAGCTCACAGCAGAGCATGAAGGTCTACACTGTGACCTCTGCTGTAAGCAGCAGCTCCTCAGAGAGAACGTTGTGTAGCGAGCAAATATTCACCCTGTAGCCACAAAACCTCGGTGCTGGGTGTTGATCTTGTAACTGGAAACTTTAATGCTGTTCCAAAGCTCAAGTTTGGCCACAAGCAAGAATGATTAATCAAAGTATTAAAACCCAACCTTTCTCATGGGAGGAGTTCCATTTTTAATCTTCAGCAGCAGCTTCATAATCTTCCTTTCTTTCTGCTCCTCGGGGCTCAGAGTGGACTCATCCACCTCCACCTAGCACCAAGACAAAAACCATGAACCTCAGACACAACAAACACCTGGCTCACACTGACTGTGCCATTATTTTATCCCTGCTGATGCTCACCAGCAGTTTGTCAAAGTACTGGATGTCATCAGGTTTGAGGAAAGGGAGATTTCCTGAGGGCTGGTCGTTCATCTGTTTTGTGGTGCGATCCTCTGCCTGCATATGGAAGCCCGTCATGCCTCCAATAGGTGTGGGCGTGGCTGCCAGCTTACGGGCCGGGGTACGGATAGGCACGTAGCCTGCAGGAGGCGGCAACACCTGTGAAGAAAAACACCTGTCAGCACTGCAGTCTAATAAATGACCTTCACTAATGCTTGTTGCTGGAAAATGAAATGCATCAAATAGACGTGGACCTTGTAGCCCTCTGGGAACATGGCATCCAGCTCCTCGTCTGTTAGAGGTCGGTTCCTCTCATCAATTTCTCTCTCCCACCTCCATGCCTGCAGCTGCTCTGGAGTCATGTGTGCTGAAGAAAACAGAAGATTAATTGTTTATAATCAAGTAGAAGAAAGACTAATAATAATAAAAACAAAGAGTAAGGCTGTTTACCTGTAGTTGGGGTTTGCAATTCCATAGCTGGTGTGCCTATGGGAGTTTTTCCTGGGGTAAAAAGTGGTGTTGAGGAGCCCATCTGACTGGCAGGGGTTTCATCCCACCGAGACTTCCTCTTACTGGCTCCTGGAGTCGGAGTTTCGCCCACTGACTCTTCTCCTCTATCTGTTCTTGGGGTCTCAGCCCAGCCGCTCCCATGTCCTGGGGTCTCCCTCTCAGTCTTTGGAGTCTCGTCCCAGCGATTTTTGCGAACGCTTCCTGTGGCTCCCCCGTGACCAGGTGTGGCATGGCCAGGCGTGTCTCTCCCTGGTGTGGCAGCACCGGCAGGCGTGTGGCTAGGAGTCGGGTCCCACATTCGGGAACTGGGAGTGGCCCCTGGGGTTTCACTGCCTTTAGGGCGGCCGGGGGTTTCATCCCATCGGCTGTTTGAAGGTGTGTGTGCAGGGGTATGTCCAGGAGTCTGCAAGGGACCAGAAACATCAGTGAGAAAACTGATATGCAAGACAGATTTATGTTTTATTACTGGGTGATATTCTTTAAGCTTACTTCAGCACTGGCATCAGCTTGGTCCCAGCTGGACATCTTTTTGGGTGTAGCATTGGAGGGGGTTTGGTCAGCTGTCTGGTCCCAGCGACGCTTACGTTTAGGGACAGCTTGGGCAGCAGCAGACCCATTAACAGCTTTCAGGTCCCCTGATTTGGCCTTCTCTGCCAGCTGCTGACGAATCTCTCTCTACATGAACAGATGCACAAATGTCAGGATAAATACAGAGTTCATGGATATGAAAGACTATAAAGATATCTGGTGACTGTGTCTGTTCATTTTATCTAAACAGAGACAGGTCGACAGTTCAGCCAAGGGCATAAAGGCTTAAAGAACTCATTTGAAAATGATGAAATTTCTATGAATCCTGTTACAGCCTCACACCCAAGAGCTCAACTCTACTGAACACCTATGGATCATTTCATACAGATGACAGCAAGTCTCAAAAAGCTTAATTTGATTTGTGCTGCGGTGTTGTTTGCATGTGCACATGTGTGTGGATATGAATGGCACACACTTTGTTAAAATTAATGATGAAATAATTTAATTTAAATTTTTCTCAGCTGAAAATATTTTTTTGTCAATTACTTTATGACTAATAACTTGGCGACATAAGCACCTTCTCCAACAGGGAGTCTCACATTCTGTGGATTAACTTTGGATTCACTGAACTTCAGCTGGTAACAGTAGTCCTTGTTCTGCAGCCGTACTGAGTTTGAGGGTAGCAGTAAATGAAGTCCTCCATCTGTTGCAGGTTGCAGTTAAAGCCCCTTTTCCATTAGTTCCTACTCGGATCGACTCGTCACAGTTTTCAATTAAACCTTAGTGCCTGTACCATTTTTTAGTACCTGCTTGGCAGGGTGTCCAAGTGATCGGAGCGGGTACTAAAATGTGGCGCCGTCACACTGCAGTGGCATCACTCGATGAGTCATGAGTGTCTCCTGCCATTTTTGAAATCCAGGAACGAGGGAATCGGCTGCACAGAAACAACACCGCGGTCCCTGATGATGAGTCTGATGGAAAGCCACAGACCGAGCAGCAGGTATGCCGTCGTCTTGACGTTCACTTTTGTTGTGGTGTTCATTTCGCATACAAATAACATCATGGGACGTACAGCCACGTTGCTATAACAACCCCACACACATTATGCGGTACTCGATTATACTGAAAAACGAGTCGAGCCGATCAGATCAGAGTAGGTATTAATGGAAGAAGCGCTTCAAGAGAAGAAAAGGGACCACTGCAAGTGCAGTTTACAACAGTGGAGATGAGTCTTCACTATACCAGATCATCTTTGTGGCAGTGATCTGATATTTCTACAGACACTGTGTTGGTTTGCCAACCATATAAACACATCAAGCAGGAAAGAAGGATTTACAAGGAGTGTTTATTTTTCCAGGTTCAGTTTTGGTTTGCGGTTTCTCATTTAGGTTTAAATTAGACTTAAAGGACTGTCATCTGACCGTTTCTGATATCTGATGATAATAATGTGTAGATAAACAGCATCTTACCTCCTCTTTGGACAGGTTCTGCTCCAACATGACGTCCACATACGACCTAACCTGCAGCTTGGGATCCGGTGTTTTGCCCCCTGCGCGAAAGAGCATGAACAAGAACATAGGATACTCATCAGCGTACGCTCCACAACCCCGAGTTATTCCAAACACAGCAAGCACAAACACAGCCAGCTAGCCCTGACTCTTGTTACCAACAGTTTAACTTATGTTCCTGCTCTGATAAACAGCTGACTGACAGTCCTAATAAATTACATACAAATGTACATTTGGCTTTCTTACATACAGTCATAGCATTCTAATGAAAAACAAGAAGATACATAGAAAGAAGAGCTGAGGTTGTGGTGTTTTCTTTAAGTGGATTAAGAAGTATAGCCATCACTGATGCAGGGGTCCTGGGCTGTGCTCTTCAGAATACGTACACTTTCAGTGCCAAGGGTCCATCTGCAGTCAGACTTCAACCGGCAGAAAAGAAGCCTAGAAAATTTCTCTTTACCATTAGTAACACTTTGGAAAAGGGTTTGAACTCACACACAACAGTATACCATTGTGATGCATTGATTTAAGGCAAAAAAAAAATAAAGCATCTTCTTGGGGTATTAGCACAATCTAGAAAAAAATCCCATGATATTTTGGTCCAGTTTCCCAGGTATTTACAGTAGCAGATAAATATGAAGTCAAGACTTTGAGGCTATGCCTAAGAAGGACATTAGCACAATAAAATCAAATGTGAGTGTTTGCATTCAAAACTAGAAAAAAAATATTGATAATACCAGAGTCACATGGACTCATTATTTAAACATCATACATCAAGATCTTGACTTCCTTTTTGGGACAGAGATAAATTTATGTAATCAAATATTTGGGCAGTCTGCTTCCATTACGGGAATATTTTATGTCAACTTGTTGGAATCCAATAAGCCAAATTCAAAAGAGGCTGCTGGGAGAACTGAGGTTTGTTGTAGCTGGGTTGCATCTGATTCCCCTCACAGCCTCCCACCAAAACAAGCAGCCAATGGACCCTGACCAAACTGACAAGTGCACCGTTCTCAGTGTTCCCCATAACCTACACAGGATGAGTTGCTGCACCCTTAACAGAGTGCAGTACAGGACTGGCAAAGCAGTACTGCTGTAGGAGAGAAATTAAGGACAGTTAGTATGGGCCTGTGGTATTTTGGTACACAATTTTCTTGATAACATATTTCTATTTTACAGAGAGAGTTGTAAAATAAAACTCTACTGAAACAACAACTTTGTACAAAGAGCCCTCTCTACATGCAGGTTGAATATACCTAGACCAAACCTGAGACATTCAGGCCATTTAAGCTCACAGTGTCAGGGGAAGTGAAGATGCAATAAATATGGAAAGAGGTAAGATAGCTGGCTCACAGCTACAGTTTCTGGTTTTCAGTCCGAGCACTAGTCGTCATGATAAGCTACACAGGCTCAGCCTAAAAGATGAGAAAAATGTGTAGGAAAGCTGGCCACATTGGAAAGAATAACTTGTCATTAGGGCTGTACCCGAATATTCCACTATTTGGAAATGTATGAACTGTGTGTGTATTCAGTTTACCAACATGGATTTATAAGAATGTGACAATAATCTACACTGCAACAATGATCATCTCACCTCACTGTTATAAATAAGCAACTGCCACAACATGCAGAAAGTCAATGGACAGTACTGCTCTATGGCAAAGCACCTTGCTGTCCTGTGGTAGCTGCACCCACGGAGCCTAAACTTCTGACTTAATTACAATGACCCTTTTACATACTACCACAATCCCAGCACAGCCATTATCCTTACATGCGTGTGGTGATTTTGTCTGACTTTGCCACAGTAATAAAAATACTGGCAGCTTCCAGTGCTACCTCTCATCCACCTAGTAGATGCACCTTTGGTATAAATGTACAAATCCCATGTTTGCATTCTCAGGTTATTGCAATCAGAAACTTCGTGGTTCCCACGCTGCCCGCCCACCCACCCTGTAGGGTGACAACAATACCCCATGAGTCTTTTGCAGCAGAAGGGTACAATAAGCCGATTCTCCATGCTTCCTTCCTCAAGACAATCACTGGATGTTTATTATGTGGGGAGAACTGTACCATCTCAGCTCATCTACCCGACATCCCTCTCACTCACAGCAGTGATGATCTTGCTTAGCTTACTTAACCATTTCAAATTCATACCATTTAACATTTTTAGCCTCCTGGCGTCCACATATGTGGACATCACATTTTGGGTTGTCTAGACCAAAATACTAAATTTTGCTCTACAAGGGCCTGATATCCACTTACGAGGACATTATACTGCCACTGTTCTATCAAAATTTAAAGCCAATGTGCTCATATATGGATCTAATTTTTTTCAGAAACAAAAATCAGGTAAAATAAATAAATAAATAAAAAAATCCATGTAATTCTTTGTTTTTACATTCGTCAGGTCCCAATCAGCCCAAACAGCAAAGAGAAATTAAAAATGCATGCCATGGAAGAGTTTGTGTCTTAGGAGGATGAATATGAACGTTCTTGCTGTACTACGCTTCACTCAAATTTCTGACCGATTATGTTTAACACTCATAAAATCTGAAAAACACAAAGTTTGATCAACTCTGAATTGCTGTAGCTCAAAAATATGATATTCGGGACAGCCCTACTTGTTAGGCAGCGCTTTACGCTGAGGCCCAAGACAATTTGCAGTTTGACAAGTCTCTCAAGTTTCTCTGTTAACTCTTAAAGAAAATAAAATTATGCTTCTGGTTCAACTACCACCAGAGCATATTAATGATATTCCCCTTATATATTTTATATTCACCTATAAAGCTGTGCCCAGTGTGGTAAAGCACAGGACGTGGGCAGCTAAATGAGCTAACCTTCATCCTCAACTTCTGTGACAAGCGGACACTGCACTTTCCCATCATAAATCACATTGGGTTGTTAACCCTTCGACCCACACACAACCCATCTGCAACCCATGTTTGTTAGGCAATAAACACCTAACCACCTCTCCCCCTGAAAAGCATGGTAACCCTATAATACCTTTAATGCATGCACCAAATTAAAATCCCAACAACACTGTCCCAAACTGCAATTATGGAAATGAATTGTGAGCCCACACTGACATTTGTTGGAAACAGTTGGAAATTTATAGTGGGAGAAAAACAGCGACACAAAATGTACATGAGGAAAGGATTGACCACAGGGAAGGCATTGAGTCTGGGAGGCAAGCTATTGCATTGTGGTCGAAGGGTTGAACAGTAAAAACTATTGGTGCAAAAAACAGAAAAAAAGAAAAAGAAAAAAGGGGGAGGAGGCAAGGAACTTGGGAAGATGTAAAAAGGTCACAAAAGAACAAAATTTACCATCTGCAAAGGGGTCGAGACGCTCAGGAGAGATGATCATCTGTCTGCGCCGAGCCTTGTATTCATCCTCCCGCTCTGCAATCTTCTGTGGACGATGCTCTGCAAATGGGTCGTACTGCAAAGATTAAGCACAAAACATGCGATGATTAGTAAAATAGGATTTTGTACAAGCCTGTTTTTTCATTTAAAAAATTAGATCCCGTTTTAACTGGAATTTAGCCCAAACAGTGAATGAACATACCTGTTCATCTGACTGTGGAATGGCATTAAGTATTGCCACTGGCGCGTGGTACCCTGGCTTCTTTTGTCCCAACAAGCTTGTTGACGTATCATCTTCATCGTCCTGAGGTAAGAAAGAGAATAAATGAGTCTATTCAAATTTTGCCAAACTGGCAAGGTTCTCCTCAAATCCCCAAAGCAAGCAGAGGGGAGCAGTCAAGCTCCTTACAAAACTGACAAAGGACAACCCGTGGCTCACAAAACAGCATTCTTGGAAGAAGCTACTTTGTTTGATTTGGAAAAGGAAAAAAAAAACAAAAAACCAAATACTTGCCTCCTCTTGCTCATTGGCAGCAATGGAAGTAACGTATCCTGCAAAGCGACTGTCGCTGCCTTCATAGATCTCTGGGTCAAAAACGCCAGTGGAGATCAGGCCCACTCCCTGCTCTCCATCCTCCAGCAGGGAGGCCTTCATCCCCTGGATCTCCAGGATCTGGGCCTCGATATCTGTAGGGGCACAAGGAAACATGGTGAAAAACTACCTGTATAGGTAAGCATGGATGACTGACATACACCCCGATATCAGCAGTGGTGAATGGAATCTATAAATATTATATTTACTGAAATTTATCTGAGGCATGACTTCAGTTTGTGCTGGATAAGGATGTAAAACCAGTGTGATAGAGCGTACTGTAAAATTTGATAACATGCCCATATATATATATATATATATATTTTAATTTAGTTCATCCCTTGGCACAGGGAAACAAAGGAATGCTTCATAAAAGGAAAAAAGAAAAAAAGCCTTTAGCTCTTCATCGTGGAATTTTTGTACATTTAATTAGAAGGATCTCCAGTGTTTCTTAGCAAAGAGAAAAAACAGATGGGGTATTGTACTTGCAAACGATGCTCTCAAAGAGATTTAGTCGTTAAAAAATGCTTTAACCCCACACAGAGAATTGGACTGATTGGCAAAGACTAGCAAACGGGCCTTTATTTGCACTTTCACACCTTAAATCAAGCTCAAATACTTCCTTACACTCTGCCTGTTAATATCACCGTATATGACTGTAGTTTTTGATGTAACCATGATCTGTTCCAAGACATTGGAACAGTCCCGCACTACAATTAAGTTTGGCTCACTCTGTTTATTTACTTTACTGTGAGGTTGCTTTAATCTTATGCATTTATTTTATTCTATTTTGCAGTACAGGGCTTTATGAATGCACGCCTGTGAACAGCGCTTTAAAAATAAACGTTACTGACATAATTTCTGCTTTCACAAACAAAAACTGGGTCATGTAACTCTCAGTCAAGTCATGTCCAAAAAGTGCATTAGAATATTTTACAGAAAAGGGTTAACTATTACCAATACTTGCTACAGAACACCGACTTTGAAGCTAATATCAGGGTCTGCTGCCGAACACCAATTGCTGTAGGCATGGTAAACGCTTGTTAGAGGTTGCTAATGCTAACTCGGTTAGCCACGAGAATCACTGAGACGTTAAAGAATTACCATCCCTTGGATTACACAGTAACAACAACAAGTAATACTAGCTTAAAGGCGTATCTGACCAAGACAAAAAGCCCAAATGGCGCCTACTATTGCATGCAACTGTGCAATAAGCTGAGAAAAATAGTCCACTCCAGCTAACAAGAAAGCTAAGCACTAACCACCAGCGCCATTATCTAAAGCTCCGCGTTGCGTCGTATAAGGCCTGGTGCTTATCGCCTTTTTCGCAAATAAACAGGAGCATTACCGTCAACAGAAATACCAGAAAATTCACCGCAATATTTACTGACACCATAAAGTAAAATACATGGTAAAACAGAACATATTTATGGAGGTTTTAGCAGTAATTTACCTTCGTGCGTTTTGGCGATCTTCGCCATTTTGGTGGCGGTTGTTCGAGACTGAAAGCGGATGTGACTTAATTCAGAGTTCCGTGTCTTTCCAGCTGTTCTCAGACCAGTTTCCAATCGCTCAGTAGTTATATTGCTAGTAGTAGCATAAGTATTAGACGTAGTATATTGACATACTTATAAAAGTTGTAGATACATTGAAGCAATTAGTATGTAACTTTCCGTCCATGTTTGATGTGTAATGTCCACTAGCCTAATTTTTTTTAAAACCCCATTAAAAAGTCTTAATTGACGCAGCCCTCCAATTGTCCTTCCTCATTTTATTCAGATTTCCCAGGTGTTTTTTAAGACTGCTAGAAGCAGCACTCTGATCCTTTAAGGACAGACGTTTATCAACTGAAATGGAGAATGTCTGCTGACAGAAATCACCTGAGTAATATCTCCTTGCACAGCTCCTTCTTTGTCTCCTGGAGTAGCCTACATTAAATAATTGGTCTACTTTGTAAAAACGTATACCAAAAAGCCTGTAATTTCACTGTGTATGCCACAGAAGTGAAAGGGATAATAAGACAGGTTTGGTTGATTAGAAGACTTGTTTTTCACAGGGGCTATTCTGGCATGCAGCAGTAGGTAAACATAAGACTTTTCTAACACCTGGTTCAGAATTGTAACTTCAACTTAAGGCATTTAACCTCTCGCATTACTAACATCTGTGTTTACCTAGTATTTCACGTGAAACTAGCTTCTTTGAAAGAGATGTATGGTTGGTAAAGTTTCTTCCCCAAATGTCTGCACAAAACACCTGTGATTATAGTTTATGTCCTTTTCTCATAAATGCCCAGGTGTTATTTCTTAGATTTTCTTGTGCCCCTATTGGCTAGAGGACCTATATCTGAAACACTGCATGGGAGGCTGTAGCTCACAAGGTATAGCAGGTCATCCACAAAGGCTGGTGGCTAGATCCCTGGCTACATGGAATATCCTTGGGCAAAATACTGAACACAGAGTTTCTCTCAGATGCATAGGAGTATGAATCTGTGTGAATGTTGGAAAACAGAAAAAAGTGCTTGCATGAATGGCACATGCTGTATAAAGTGCTTTGAGTTTGAGTGCTCCAGCAGAGTAGAAAAGCTATATCCATCTACTACAGACAATACTTGTGGAGCTAATTGTGAAGCTTTTTCCTTTTCACAGAAAATTAAATTTAAGGAACCAGTCGTGCATTTTGGTTATTAGAAAAGGAAGCTACATGACAGAAGGATGAGGAATATAGCTGTGGGGAAAGTGACTGATTAGATTGAAAACAGTTGAGTTTTACCTGGTGGCTCAGCAGAAAGATGCCAGAAGATGCATGTCCTTGCAGGAAAAACTTGTACCACCAGCTGTGAGGTACTTGACACAGAAGGCAAAGTTTGGATAATAATGATGCCGCCAAAGTGTCCACAAACAACCCTGACTGGGGAGAAATGTTTATACAATTGACAGTTTCTGTGTTTAACCTGAAACCACACTGAACTTTTTTTTTTTTTTAAACTTTCATGAACTTTACTAAAGTGTATGTTATAACATATATTTTGGATAAGAACACCAGTGCTGATAAGGATATATCATTTCCTTCAATATTTATTCATATATATAATAAATGCACCTTACATGTTAGTAAAACAAATATAATGTATCACGATAAGCAAAGAAACTTTCATAATTTACCCCTGAATTGATGTATAAGTAAACAGCTCCCCTTTCATTTTTAAAAAGATTTTAAAAAAAGCACACAGACAGAAACCTGTTCACTTTCACTTTCAATGTCTTCCTTACTGCAAATAAATTTAAATATTTCTTTCACTTTGTTATTCAAAAATAGTAGAAACTGTATTCTAACAAATTTGCCCAACAGAGCAGGAATAAATGACAACAAAGAAGGTGTAGTGTAGCCGACAGGTCAATACGTTGACCTATTGATAGTTTTGATATACAAAGACAAACAGGTTTCACCCGGTTTTCTCAGTAGTGCAACCCGAGCCAACAACTCGTGACTCTATGCGCGTGCGAGCTCGTGCACACGGACCTGAATACGTTGGCGTGACAAACGGCGGGACCGCCCAATAAAAACATTCGGTGGCCTCAGGTCGTCCAATGGCAAGCGGGTTAGGCCAGTTGAGGGTCGGGCCAAACTGCGCGTTGAGCTCCTTGTCAACTGGTTGATAGCGAGGGAGTGAACAAAGCCGTTAAAGAAGAAGAGAAGATGGCGAGATGCGGTCGGAACTTGAGGAAAGTAGCTGAGTGCATAAAACAGTTACCGTCCACAGCCAACCGGGATATCCAGAACAGAAGCAACGTTAGGTAAAGTGTTTGACTTTTTCAAGTTGTTGTCTGAAACGAGACGGTGTAAAATATGAAGACATAGCTCTAAAACGAGCATTTATACCAAAGTTAAACTTCTGGTACGGGGTAGCTAAACACTGCCGCGGTGTACGATTCACGGCCCTATTTGACTCAAGAATCTCGTTGAATTAGTTAACTACATCTCTGTAGATGATAGAAAGTAGTGAAATGAGGGTCGAGTAAAAGCAGTATTGGTCTATCTTATAGCAAATGTAGTACAGCCACGATGTTGCAGTGATAAGCCGCATAGCACATTACATAATAATTTATATTCACTGAAACATTAAATTGTCGCTCTTTCACTTTCACGCATAGAAAAGTAAAGCTGATTTCAGTTTCTTTTACTGGACTATATGCATTCTCCTGTGGGGAGCAGCAGTCTTAGCGTAAACTACAAAAATGCGCGATAATTTATGTATTGATTATAAACCAGGCTCATTAATTATTACTATGTCTGCGTAGTGGGTTTTTTTTTTCTTTTACGTCCCACCACTGCTGATAGCACAGCCAAGTTGAAGACTTTACATATTTAAATCCCCACGATAAAAAAATTTAGAAGCATCGTAACGATTAGCATCGATTATCTGTGATTTGCAAAACAGTGTAGTAAAAACGACATGCAGGTACAGTCTGAAAATATTCCTAAAACCGTTAAGTCCCATTTGGTAAATGAAACCATCACCAGAACCTGTAGCAGCTTTTCACCAATTATTGTCTCACATGTGATGCATATATTATATTAAGTTTACTGTTTGTCAGTCATTATCTGTTTATACAACAGCCTCTCTTTAACATCAAAAGCTGACTGCGAAAGAGTATATTATAAACCATGCAGATATGTTTAATACTCCGTATTGTCACTAAGCAGACAGTGTTTCAGATGATTAGTCTAGGTTCCTTTTTCTATTTCAGCTAGTTATCTCTTATATTGGTCTTAATCCAGTCCCCAGTCCATTCTCTCAGCCATTTTATCTCCCACCCCCCTCCCTTAAGTCATCTTTCCTCTGATTGAACAGCGGGTGGGTGGGGTGTCTCTGCTCACAGCCAGAGCTGTGTGCCTGAGATGACCATAGTAAGGCTATATGAAATTCTAAGTTTAGAGCAGTCTGAAGTCTTAGGTTTTCGGTCACACGGTGCACTTATACATACACCGACCTCATTATTTGAAAATTCGGTCATTTTTAGTATGAGCATCTGCTACTGTATGTGGTCTATATATTTACTCATCACAAGGTAACATTACTTGTTACCTTAGCCTAAACAAGAGCACATTATCTGCTCCCTTAAAATTAAACAAGATAATGCTTTTATCTACATTTTCCTAAAGAAGTGTTAAACAAATCCAAAGTGTGCTACTTTAATTAGTTTCTCAGTGTATTTGTATACTTCCATGAACTCATTGTCCAGCTCGTCTGTTGTTTGGGTTTAATTCTGCTTTGCACCTTTGTGGAGTTTGAGGTGTCTCATTCACCTTTTGCTCTGGGCCATTCTCAGCCTGTACCCAGGATACGTTTAGAGGTCAGGTGTATCATATTTCAGGTAGTAAAACAGGAGTGAATAGGCTCCTGTTTAAGGGCAGTGGGTACATTGGAATTTGATGCAGTGGGGGATGAGTTACTATGGGAATGGAAAACCTGATTCATTTGGGAACAGGTTACAAAACTCCATACCTGTGGGAATTGTATTCCTCTAAGCTCATTGAATGCTTATAATTGCTGGCATATTTTTTCTGACAGTTGTGAGTCAGTCTTGTTGCACACCTGTGCCACAAACAGGCCTTTATGCTTCTTATTTCACAGCCTGTTGCTGTCACATATTTAACTTGTTATATTGTCACACCAAAATGTTTGAAAAAGCATTAAATTTATTGTAATTATCGATGTGTTATTGAATTGCTTCCCGTCATGCTGTGGCAGGGGTACTCTGGAACACAGAGCTACAGTCAGCCACAATGGACAAAAAAACCCCTCTTAGACACACTCCTAAGGAGTGGCCAATGAAAATGCGCCTACAGGCTGCTTATGCCTGAGTAACAGGATCTCTAGTTAAGTTGCTGTGGTGAAGGTTATGAGCCAGTTTAAGTTGTCCCATTCATGGTGTCATGGGAGAGCTGGGGCAGGGCTTTTCACCTGATCCAACCTTCTCTGGAGCTACTGCTACATGTTGCCTTGAGGAAGGATTACATACTTGATTAATTGTAGAGTTGATTAAAGTAGAAAATATATGTGGATTGTGGTTGTCCACAGTCCACATATATTTTACTTATATCAATATAACATTATAAATATAACCTAATCATCACATTGTAGAAGCTGGAAACAAATGCTGATGTGATGTTAAGAGCTTTATAGCGTACAAGTAATGAATCACCGAACAATGTAGGGCGATTATTTTAAAGGGTACATAGCATTTTTTTCTTCTTTATTTTCCATCTTATGTATCTATCTTAAATATGGTCATTAATTTACAGGTGCTCACTCTTAACAAAAAGAGACCACTCTAAAACATTTACTGTTAAAATATTTATGAGGGTGCAACCAATCATAAGAAAAGAGCTAAACTAAACCAACTCAACTAAAAGGCTTGTGTGAGACAGAGGATGAACTACATGTGTAACTGTACCTGTGAAAGATGTACAGGGATAATTGTGATCTATTCAGTTGTTTAAGAACAAAAAATTGAAGCTGAAAATGTAGGTCCACTTTAAGTATGAACTAATTATCACATTTTTTTCTTATCACCATATAGCAACCCTTTTTTATTTTTCCTCAGTTAACATCATGAATTGTTTCACAGATATTTATGACAAGTTGGAACAAGTCGAGCCTTTCTGTCAGTGAGGTGTAAGACAGTCTTAACAGTCTAAGAAAATAGCCTGGAAAAAAATGTTGAGAAATGAGAAAAGGAGGGAAGTGTATGTAAAGACTTAACTGATTTTACTAGTTAATGATTTTTTTTTTGTGTGATCAGCTGCCTAGAACTGCTAATCATGTTTAATTTACTGCTAAAACAAACCAAAAAAAAACCACCACAGAAAAATCAAACAAAGAAATCTTTTAGGTCTCAAAAGAGACTTTAAAGATCACTCATTCAAATAGTTGTAGATTAACTTTCACAGTGAGGAAATCTTGAACGAGTGAGAAAATATTCTAATCTAAGATCTTGATTATTGTAAGATGCAGACACAGAGACCTGGAGAGCAAATGGCTGAGTAGTCATTCCTGTTCTATCTCTTTGAAGTCTGCTTGCCGTCTCCCACCTGGGTTACATGGATAGTTGGTCACAAAGGTGTCTGCACAGACCCTCCCCTCCAAAGCTTAAAGTAAAATCAGTGTCCTTGACCTTGTTACGTTACTGCCATCTGTATTTGTGTGACTTGTTTTATTTGAGTGACAAATGCTTGGCAGGCGTGGCGAGTTTCCTCTCCCCAGGCTGGGGCTGGGCTATGTTTACAGGTACTGCAGGATAATCAGCTGGTTATATGCTGGTATAGATCAGGACTTCCTGTCCCGCTTAGCTTGATTATGAAAAATATTACAGCTGTGCACCCTGAGGACAAAACACATTCAAGAGTGGAGGCACAAACATTAAAACGGCTTTTCAACTGACTCCTTCCTGTGACCCAGACAGTTCCTGTCAGAGATCTAT
Organism: Copadichromis virginalis; assembly: GCF_057382275.1. Taxonomy (NCBI): domain Eukaryota; kingdom Metazoa; phylum Chordata; class Actinopteri; order Cichliformes; family Cichlidae; genus Copadichromis; species Copadichromis virginalis. Next base: position 15,724,520 of record NC_140633.1, read on the forward strand.
TTATGCTGAAGCCTCCAGGAACAGAAACTCCAGGATGCGAGTTCCACCTGGAAGCTTTTGTATTGCAGACAGTGTGATAGTTATATACTACCCTCCCTGTGAGCTCTCTTTCAACTAGAACCTCGGACACTGCACGGGTCAGTCAACTGGCCATCATGAGAATGGAAGCACCGAGTTCCTGCAGACTTTATCCCCTGACAGTTGAGTTATTTAAACAGAATGGCTGTTTCCTGGGTGTTGACAGAAAAAGAGAATTTGGGGTGTTTTATAAAACTCAGAGGCTACTCGCTGTCATTAAGCAGCTTTCTGTGGCCTCAGATTGTTTGGGTAAAAACTAGACCTTTTTGGATGAGAAACTGCAGTTTTTTGAGTAGCTGGCAGAATGTTGATCCAGAAAGGAGTTAAAAACATTCTTGATGTCATAACAGCAGCTACTGGAACATTTTCACAGTACAAAATGGAGAGGAGGAAACAGTTGTCTCTCAGTCTGGCTTTTGAGGCCAGGAGGGGAATTAAAGAAAGGTTTTTCTTAATGTTTCTGGGTGCCTAACATTCTTTATATCGTTTTACGAGGGAGGCCACAGTCTGGTGCAGGAGCATGACATGTGCTTCACTGTGTGCTTTAGCCTGAACAAGAGTAAAGATGAAGAAGAACCCACAGTGAGAGGCATGAGCTGTGGGTACTTAACAGTCCAGTATTTCCCACTGCAGGAAGCACAGACCAAACACAGTCACACCCTGTTTGTTGTGTTAAAAGGAATTTAAAGAATAATGAAATGTCAATGTTGTGTCAAAACTTGCTTGTGCTGGCCATTCTCTGATCTCTGCTGTTAGACTGGGGTCAAATCACACAAACTTTCCAAACTGAGAACAACAGATCGATGCGCCCTGGTCTCCTCTGCTTTCTGAGAGCTTATTGCGTTGTTGGTGACTTGTTGTTTTTTGTTTGGTCATCAGATACCTTTCATCATGCGGGATCCTGATGATGCGTGCGCACCCACTGCTGAGTGCAGCCGTGCCAGGGCGCCCCATTACACTGCCTTCACGCAGCTTCTTCAACCTCGCAGATTCCTTCTCCAAGAAGAAGGAGTACTCAGAGAGACGCATCATTGGGTTAGTCTGGATCCACTTACAGTGTTTTTGTCATTTTTATTTTTAAATTAATTTATTTTTTGCCTCAAGACACGTTTGGACAGGATTTTTATCTCAGGAGGAGACAGTGTCTGCGGGCAAAAACTTGTATTTTGTATAGAAACAGTTTTTTCAGCTCTCTCCTGCGAGTGTTTTTTTCCCCAGCTTGTATTTAACCACTTAAAGTCCTTAAAATATATCTTTAGCTCCTGTTTGTGTTTGTTTGACTGAAATACGCTGACCCTCCTGAAAACTTAAAAATAGTTTCACAGGCAGCTTTTGAAAAAGGATGGAAAAACATTCATCCATCAGAATGGCTCCAAGCTTTCTAATTCCTCTCATAACTGGCATCGGTTTTTGGCGGTAGCACATTGTTAAACAATGACGTCATGATTTGTAGAATGCCTGAGTCACACGCAAGCCCTTTGACTTCTATTTCTATCCTGTCCTCTGACTCACAGATAAAAAAACAGCTGAAAAACATGTTTACACACCCAGCAAAATGATCAGAAATCAGTAATGGCACTGATAAAGAACTGGACCTATGAGCACAATCAATAATGCCACCAACAAAGAGAAAATCTTAATCAATATCCATAATTACTTCTCAGTGTCTTTCTGTGATATCTAATCAGACTTTACGTCTGGGTTGTCCTGCTGCTGAGCTTTTATGTCCATTGCAGAAGAGATGAAATGTAACCAAACCACACGGCTACAAGGGCTGAAATTGAAGGTCCAAAATATGATATAATGCACCAATGTCAGTGATCTCCAGTATTAGCAACATGCGGTGCGCTCAGCTGCTCTGAAATGCCCTGTGTACCAGTGAGTGTTGGGAGTCTGGTCTCTGTACCCTACGTGTGTGTGTGACGCACTAAATGTCCTCCTGTGCTCCTCAGAGAGGTCATAATCACTAAATCTGCTTGTATAAATAGACATGGGCACTGGCAGCTATTTTCCCTCAGCTGGACGTCTGGAGTTATGTAACACAGTGTCTGTACGTGTCTGTCATTCAACACCTCCGACTTTTGTTTTGTGTGCTTTACTGCTCTTCTTTTTCCCTTATTCCAACATCCCCCTACTGACCTATTTGAGCCTTTTCTGGGTCAACGCTGTTGTATTATGGTTGGTGTCTTGTCACACAGTTGCTGACCTTCATCTCCTTGGTGATGTGCAGCCTTGCGTTAACATATTCGCTCTCTCTGTTTCCGTGTCCCTGCAGGTATTCCATGCAGGAGATCTATGAAGTGGTGGCTGAGGTGGAAAACTACCGCCTCTTTGTTCCCTGGTGCAAGAAGTCCGAGGTGGTCTTCAAGAGATCCGGCTTCTGCAAGGCTAAATTAACCGTGGGCTTCCCCCCTGTAGTGGAGAACTACACCTCCCTCGTCACTACAGTACGCCCTCACCTGGTCAAGGTAAGATACTGCTTCAAGCTCATGGTTAAAAAACATCCACTGTTGATGTTAGTACTGTGACATTATTAGGAAAACACAGAGTAGGTAAAGGAAAACACTCAATCTAAAAGAAACAGACTAAAACGGTAAGAATGAAAAATTCATTTAGATGGACGTCACAGATTAAGCTGGTTTCAAGTCAAAGTCAGGATACGGTTTTTGAATGAAGATTGGCACGACAAAGCATGAGCTCCCATTTAGTAACCTTCATAGTAGCTGTATGAAGTCGTCAGCCTATTCAATAAACACTCCATTTTACAATATTTTGAGTTTTCTGGCAGTTATTTCATGGTTCAGGCTTTAAAGTGTTAAGAAAAAGAAAAAGGTCTGCAGCTAGTCAACACAGGCCAGCGGTCTGTGCTGGGGAGACACTCTTGGTGCCTATTCAGCTGGACTCTACTAGGTTACCGTCGTTTTCCATTGCAGTGGAGTACCACCTAATGTGTATGGGAGCATTATAGAAACATGGCAGAAAGTCTGACATCACAGGATGATGGTTGATCACACACACACACACACACACACACACACACACACACACACAGAAAAATATTTAGTATACACATCCAGAAATGCATATACTATTATATATTGTACATATATTTATTAGTTTCAGATGTAGCCATTCTTGTATTTTGCACAACTCTGTTGCTTGTGAAGCTCGCACACAAGAATTTCACTCACATGTGCTGCACCAATGTACCTGCACATGTGATGTGACAATAAAAGTGAATTGATTTAATTTGATTTGATCTATTGCTTTTTGTCAGACTCGGGGACCACTGTGTTGCTTTGTTTTTTTGCAGCTGTTTTTCCTCATTAATGGTGGTATTGATTTTTGTGAAAGAAGTGCTCTAATGATTCAGTGAATGACGCCATTGACTGGCCAATGCGTGGCACACAGTCTGTCATTGTCACCTTTTTGGATCGCCTCAGATTGCTTGAAAGCCCAACCAAGTTGATACTTAAACTGCCCTGTACCAGGTACTATCACCTAATGGAGAATCCTAAAAACCCTGTCGTTTCGAGACAAGTGGGTACTAGTGGAAAAGGGCTGTCTGTGTTAAGTCCTGATTAACGTCTTCCTGCAACGTTGTATATTTTTGTCTCGTTCGTTATTTATCCCTGTTGTCATTACACAACATGTGATGGAAAGTTGGCCACACAAGAAGGGGGTGTAAAAAGCTGGCTGTCACAGAGACGTGAAGGCTGGCACAAATAGCTGAATAACAATTGAAAAAAGAGGAGACAATACCTGCCCCTGTCTCACCTCAGCAAAGCTGAACAAACAAAGGCTGAGGTGAGTGTGAATATCAGAATCAGAATGGGTTTATTGCCAGATGTTGAGGTTTACAACATTAGGAAATTGCTGCGGTGCTTCAGTGCAGACAATAAGAATTAAAGTGCTAAGTAGAAAGAAAGATATGTGCATGAGATATACATGAGATATATACATGAGAATAAGAATTATGAGTGCTACGTAGAAAGATATATACATGAGTGCAGGTGGTGATCAGTGCCAAACATGAAATGATGCAGTGACACAGCGTAGGGTCATGTGTTAGTGGTGGGAACAGTCATATGGTTATTGTTCATGTGTCCAACAGCAGAGGGGAAGAAACTGTTCTTATGGCGAGAGGTTTTGGTGCGAATGGACCGGAGCCTCCTGCCTGAGGGGAGCAGGTCAAACAGACTGTGTCCAGGGTGAGAAGGGTCAGCTGAGATCCGAGCTGCACGCCGCAATGTCCTGGAGGTGTACAGGTCCTGCAGAGATGGGAGTCTGCAGCCAATCACCTTCTCAGCAGAGCGCACAACACGCTGCAGTCTCTGTTTGTCCCTGATAGTGGCTCCAGCGTACCACACGGTGATGGAGGAGGTGAGGATGGACTCGATGATTGCAGTGTAGAATTGCATCATCGTCCGTGTTGGCAGGTTGAATTTCTTCAGCTGCCTCAGGAAGTACATCCTCTGCTGGGCTTTCTTGATGACGGAGGTGATGGTGGGCTCCCACTTCAGGTCCTGGGTGATGGTGGTACCCAGGAAGCGGAATGAGTCCACAGAGGTGATGGGGGTGTCAGTCAGGATGATGGGGGGGGAGTGGGGCTGTGTGCTTCCTGAAGTCCACAATAATCTCCACTGTCTTCTGGGCATTCAGCACCAGGTTGTTGTGGCTGCACCAAGACACCAGACGTTCAACCTCCCTCCTGTAGGCAGACTCGTCCCCGTCCGAGATGAGCCCAATGACGGTGGTGTCATCTGCGAACTTGATTAGCTTGACAGACTGTTATCATTAGAAGATAACACTCAGACGGCACCTCTCTGAGGTGTGAAAGGTGCGAGAGACGTTTGCAACACTATCTGCTCTTTTCAGGCAGATCAAGGCAGGGTTATCAGCCTTAAATTCAATGTCTGTAAAATGTAAATAGAACAGACTGCCCTGATTGGTGAACTATCACACTGACTGAAAATCATTCAGGCTGGAGTGAGAAGCACTCCACACATTTTGGGTATGAGAGTGTAAACTGTAAATATCACCCTAGTCAAAACAGGCCGTCTTTGAAGCTGGGATTAGGTGCAAAGTTCAGCTGGAAATTCTTTTTCCTTTGTTTGGCTGCTCAGAGGGTGTTTGCAGTGTTTTCTGAGGCTGTAAAGTTACAGTTGTTGCTCTAAGCAATTCACAAATGCAATGTCTCTCCTGTTGCTGACTGACCGCAGAAAACCTGTACATGTTGCTTTTCAGGCATCGTGCTCAGAGGGTAAACTGTTCAACCACTTGGAGACGATGTGGCGTTTCAGCCCTGGCCTCCCTGGGTACCCCCGGACCTGCACTGTGGATTTTGCTGTAAGTACAAACAGCTTGTTGCAGGGCAACATACTGGAAAATGTCCACTATGTGAGAATGTGCTCTGTGATCATGTGTTTCATACAGTCACAAAGTTAGAGACTCAGCTGCTAACTTTACCGTCTCCTCCTCCTCAGATCTCCTTTGAATTTCGCTCCCTCATCCACTCCCAGCTCGCTCACGTGTTCTTCGATGAGGTGGTGAAGCAGATGGTTTCTGCGTTCGAGCGGCGTGCCTCCAGTGTTTACGGAGCCGAGACGCCCATCCCGCGCGAGCTCATGTTCCACGAGGTCCACCACACGTAGCGACAACCTCCCTCTGCTGCACAAACACGAACCCACAAACAACAACGTCAGAGAGCCCGAAAAGAGACTGTGTTCCAACTGAAAGTGCCTTTCTCACAACAATGAAACCATTTCCTGTGTCAGATTTTAAAGCTGGTGTGGATCCTCCAGCTGATTTTCACCTTGGTGCTAATGCAGGTTCCTGTATCAGACCTTGATCTGGTAGTGAAACTGAGCCCGCAGGTCAAATGGAGGCCCCACGGTGCGTCAGGCCAGTGCGTCATCACTTCTGTACACATTAGCTATAGGGCTGCAGGCACACAACTGAAAACGGAGACAAAGCAATGATGAGCTGCAACATGCAGAGTTTATTCAGATATTTTAGATATTTACTTTTGCACACAGATTCTCTAACGTTACATTTACCTGCACCTAACAGCCCAAGACATGAAGATATTCAGTTTCACACATGACACAGGAAAGCAAAGAGTTCAGCTGGAGCCAGACAATGACTGAAATTATTCTGGAAGCTGCTGAATAATTTAAACCTTTTTTTTAAGTAAGCTGTGTTTCCATCAGATGGACCAGAGTGTAGGTTAAGTTCCAGAGGAAAACGTTTCTGCTTACACTTCTCAAAAGTACAGGAACGTCAGAGGGGAGTGTGGCGTGTGATTGGTGGCGTACTCTGGAGTACTGAATTACCACCAACTACTGGACTTTTTTTTGTGTACAGTCTAATGCTAAACCAGCTGTCACCTATTTATAAATGGACTAATTTGCTGCTAATCTGTATGAAGGAACAGTTTAGTTCCTGGAACTCTGGACACTGAATGGAAAAGCAGCTTTAGAAAGAAAAAAAAAAAACACAGGCTCCAGCTGCTTGAGTGTGTGTTGTGTTGTGTTTTGTCAAAATGATTGTGAAACTGAAGATTTTTTTGGTCTTGGACTGTTGGTCGCACATTTGAAGACATTGCAGTGCACTGTGTCAAAACACGCAGGGCTTTTCTCAGTATTTACTGACAGAAATTGAGGATTGTGAAAGCAAACATTTATTGTGGCTAGCCTAGTCTGCTGATGAGCACCACTTGAACATTTCTCACCCCGTATGGTTCTTTTAGTGCAATGGAAATGGAAAGGCAGCTTAATTTATATTCCAAACACAGAGGCAAAGAGCATTAGACCAACATCACAATAAAAGCAGAAGAAATTCACTGAATGTACAGCAACGTGACATGTAAAGTATAAAATTTAAAAAATGAAAGACATAAAGAAAGAAGAAAAAAGGTCCCAGTGAGAGACAATACAGGATGTAGTGACGCCAAAACAAAGTGACGCAGTTTCAGGGAAGCACAAAGTTACTAATAATGCCCAAATGCCGGAAAGCTTTCCTGCCTTCCAAAATGCACTTTACTGAAGTACGTAGTGTGCACACAGCTGGGACATACTGTGCCATAACATTGCACCTTGAACTCTGACCCTCTCGCTGTATCTGGCATGGGATTGTAGGTCAGAATGGCCAGAAAAGCGCACACACATACTCCGTACCCCCTCTGGATACTGTAGAACATCCTGGTATTTTGGCATTTATATTAAATCTTTTTTCTTTTCTTTTTTTGTGGCAAACTCCATAATGAGTAATGGAAGTCAGAACCAACACCACTGAAATCCCATATCTTTGTACCAAAGGTAGAGCAGAGTCCTGCCATGTGCCCATGTTGGGGCACAGAGACTGTTATGAATCCCCTGTTTTAACAGAAATTCTGAAAACAAACCAACATGTTGTATCATGGCCAGCAGATTAGACACTCGCTGGATGTCTAACTGCTGACAGACTAAGCTCCTGTTATTTAGCTGCTTTATTTTCAGTGTGGATGGACACTGGACTTCTATCATTACTTAAATGGTTTTTCAATTTCAACAGCAGTGGGTGGAGATATTTGGGCTTAAGTGTGCAATAGCAGCAGTGTGTTGTAGTCATGCTGAATGCAGCCGAGCAAGCATGTAAAACCCACTGCTGATGTCAGGGCCCAAAGCAGCTGCTAGGCAGGAGCTCATTTTATCAAACTAATGAGAATTATTTTTGGTTGTAGTGTTGTTTTTGATTTAACTCCTGCTGTATGCAGATTAGCTAGTTTGAAACTGGGGATTTTTTTTAGATTTAAAGAAAAGCTTTACATTACGTGCTGAAGTGGCTCCATCTTCAGTCACAGTTCTGTTTATTTGTTTTTGGAGCAAGATGTTACCATGTTTGAGGAAGAGCTGGTTTAGTGAGCAAGCTACATTAGTGCTCAGTAACACTCTGTGACTAATCAAAACTACTCTGATGTTTTGGTAAGAGGAAGTCCCTTTCAATGAGATGTAGTGGACCCTGACTGACCACAACTTCTTTCAAAGTAGCCACTCTCTAAGTGAACAAGTCATACACTCATTTAAAGTGTGTCTCTTTTTTTGTACCAGGCTGTAAACATATTTTTGTCCTGCTGTAAAGTTTGTTTTTAGCATTTTTAACATGGAAGTCCACGAGGATTGGCTCACTTCTGGGGCCAGCTTTAAGTGGCCACTACAGAAAATGCACTGTTAGGCAATTCAGCTTTGGCTTCATTCATCATCTCCCACCATGTTATTAGCAGCCTCCATATATGGTCATAAATGTGCTTCATGTTTGACCTCTGACTGATGTCAGAGTGGTTCTCCTTCAGTGTTGACCCCTCACAGCCCAGTAAAAATAAACTAAGAGCTAAGCGAGCTCTATGGAGAATGTAAAGGGGCGTAGCCCTGCACATGCTGGCTCAGTCACCCCTACTGTTGCTTTGCTTCACACTGGCACCTTTCAGTTAATTACCGTATGAATGTCAACCGCGTCCCACCAGCCAATTGGAAAAGCGAAGCCTTGACTTCTTAATAGTTTATTCAGTGGTGTCTGGTTCTGCAGGATCACGTGTTTGTGTGCATGTAAGGATTATTTAAAGGTAACTTAGTTTGTGCTGAATTAGCGGTGATATGTTTTGTAGGCAAATACAAATCAATAAAAAGGGAATTGGCTGCAAGGGAATACAACTGTGCGGCAAGACTTTCTGTTGATCATGAAACAAAACCGTGAGAAAATGATACTAACCCTGATAAATGCTAACCTAAGGAAGAGAAATTGAATGTTTAAATGCAACACATTGATTCAGAGAGTGCACTGTGATCATTATTATTAGCAAACAGCTCATTGTTCAGTCAGAAATGGCTTTTACCATCACACAACCAGCATGTTACCTGTAGCGGTTTGATAAAATGGGGCTCAGATCAGGATGTTTCCGTGATGAGTCCGCTGACCTGAAACCTTCCACCTGTCCGACACACAGCACCCACAGAGTGCCTCCAGACCTGCTGGCAACATATTTATCTTCATTTGTAAAGGAACAATAGACTCATTTTATCATATTTATTACTTAGTTTAGGTGTAAATGCAAGCACTTCACTCTGGGAGCCAATGTTAGCATTTAGAAGCAGTATTCCTAATACAATGTCGTTTTACAGCACTGGGGGAACTCCTCCATCAGTGTTGCTGTATCAGTATCGTCATGTTTATACACTGCTCTGCATTTGCCTTTTCTCTGCTTACTATAACCGCTTTACTGCTTATGAATGCTAACTAAGGTGGCTTCATGTGAAGTGTAAGTGTGTGAATACTAGTTTTAAGATCACATTAGAGCTACACACTGCTGTTAAAGAGTATGATTATGGATTTGTGTCAGCTTGTTTCATGCAATGTGGAAAGGACGTTTTGTTTGTGTTGAAAAACATGGACCGACTGCATGATTTATAAAGTATTTTTTCTAAAAAACAAACCTGGGTTCTCTGGTGTGTTTCCTCCCTCTGGGCTGGGACCAGACAGAAATAGGGTCATCATGTGAGCATTGAGAATAGACCTGCTGCAAGTGAAGCGTCTGAACAGTCTGTCATGAGCTTTGGAAATGTCACTGCAGGCAAAGGCCAAAGTAGAATCTGAAATTTCCCTCTGCCCTTTCAAAGCTAACACGGATCACTGGGAACATCTGAAAGCAGACTCACAATTATTACTGTGACATCACTTGATTGGTAGTTGACCTACTCGTACAGTTACAGGACATTTTAAAAGGTGGCTCCTCGTGAACAAAAGCCAGAGATTTGAAAACTGGGGACAGCGTGTGTAGTTCATTCACAATGATGACTGTGACATGTGAAACTGAAACCAAAAACTCCCCAGATTAACTCGTAAAAACACCCCACACAGCTCACATCTCCTAAGTTCAGCATGTAGCTCACTGAATTGTGTAAAATTATTATTTTTTTGCAAAACAGCTCAAACATGCACTGTGAAAAATATCTGAACCTTTTCATGTGTAGTGTGTCACGTCTTATTTATAGCCTAAAGCACATTTAACCAACAGAAGCTGACCCGAAGAGATTCACGGGCAAAACAGCACATGTAGAGAATAAACTGCTTTGGTGTAAAAAGTTAATATTTGAGACAAGTGGTGAGTATTAAAGATTTCTAACTGCTCACCCACTTTGTCACAGGCAGCAGCTAATCAGTGATGCGCTGAGGCCTCTGCCACGTATAGGTGCTGAGGACACCATATATGCCCACACAGCCATGCTCAGTAGCGTTGTAGCTTTAGTGGAAGGCTGTGCAACGTTACAAGATTACTTGCAATACCGGCTGCAACTGAGTACATAATCAAATGTTACATCAGGGTTATGGACAGCCTCATCTTCGTCTCCCTAATTGTGTTACATAATGATTTTGTAACCAGTAAGAGGAGAGATCCACCCAAAGGTGTTTGTTTCCTGCTTTGCATAATTGGTAAACAAAACAAAACCCTATTTGGCTAATAAACAATAAGCTCCTGCTAGAGCTGGGCGATATGAGATTTTTTCATATCACGATATGTTTTTTTCATTTCAGGCGATAACGATATCTATCACGATATAAGCCAAATAACTATATTTGTAAGATTTAAATGTGCCGTTGCTCACAAGTAAAATGTGAAATAATCAGCAGCTTGTTTTTATTTAAATATTTATTTCCCATAATAAGTTCAACAGGGTAGATGTACTTAAGGAACATGAGACTTTTTCAGATAAATAAAGGCAAATATTGCAAACTACACAAAAGGCAGCCGCTAAAGCGTTTAAGTTTCAAAATAGAACAAACGAAACAGACTAAATTGTCAATTCCACTTAGAAACAAAATATTAATTCTAAAAATAAATCTTAGTTTGTTTTACAGAAGAACAGACAAAACTGACTAACTTTTGTCAATATCAAATAAACTGAGAACTAAAAGGAAATTCTCAATCTCTCCTTGTTGTATAGCTGAGCTTTTCAAACAGTTTTAACAGTTACTTTAGTCTGACAAAAGCCGAATGACGAATTAGCGCTTCCAGTCAGAGACTGAGGCTACGTCCACACGTACACGGGTATTTTTGAAAACGGAGATTTTCCGTTTTCGTTTTAAAAAATAATCCCGTCCACACATAAAGGCAGAAATGAAGGAAAACGCTGCTATGAACATGCCAAAGCAGCAGGTGGCGCTAGATTCCTAACCGTGCAGAAATGTTGGCCAATCAGAAGTCTAGGTGGGAAAAACTAAACAAAGCTGGGGCATAGAAGCAGAACCGAGTCGTATGTGTGGACGGACAGTAACTGTGTGTATATGTAAGCATTTAAACACTGCAGAGAGTAGAATTAACAGTATTGTAGAAATTCATTTCACCGAAACAATAACGTGGTGCACAGTGTGACGCATGCACCAGTTTATTGTATTTCCAGACTTGCTTTCGGCACAATTTACAGTGCACGCTACTCTGTTTTTTGTCAGACTTGAAATAGCCGAAATACCTTCACACTACGGAACTTCTATGGCTCTTCCGTTCGACAATCTCTCCGGCATTGGAACCATCATCTGTTTTCTCTTTGGTCACGCTCGGTTGATTTTTCTAGTCGGCACACTCATTTCCTCCATTAGGCGCTGGCTGCTTCCCAAACAAACACACGTGCGGCTTGGCACTTGTGCTGTACGTAACAAGTCACGCGACGTGACGCTGCGGCTGTGATTGGTTCGGCTCTGCGCTACTTAATTTGGATTGGCTGACCTGTTTTTTTTTTTTTTTTTTTTTTTTTAAGAGGACAAGAGCGGCGAAGTCTATCGCGATAGTTGAATTTCTCTATCGAGTAAAAGTTATATCGCGATACATATCGTTATCGTTCTATCGCCCAGCTCTAGCTCCTGCAGATGTTTCATAATAGAAGCATTATTAAGAAATGAAATGTTTTCTGTCTAGGGAAGTGATAGAGGGCTTTTAATGAGTCTACAGTTTATAGTGCAGGAACTTTAACAAAAAGTAATACAATAGTACAAGTAGTGCTTTTAGAAATGAAGTCTCTCACTCTGAATGTTGGACATTCAGAGTGAGAGACCCCCGTCTGTATCACCGTGTCATCTATTTGGACTAAGACTCCTATTAAAGCACATGTCAGTGAAAGGAGCTCCTTTCATGCACTACAGTCTGACCCAGGTGAGTATCTGTGACATAGCTACAGAATAAATATTTACATACAATTTCCTAGAAATAATTCATTAATCATTTGGACTAGAAGTACTTTGATGAAACTCCCCTAACCTGTCACATTGGTTTGCCCCAAACCGTTGGCTGTCAGGCAGGTGATTGAGTACCAGCACTCACTGGTACTCAATCACCAATTCTGCCAAAAACTGATTGCGGCTTCTACCTTGTTACACGAATGTTGTTTGTGGCTCAAGATGACTTTATGTCATCCATAAGGGATGCATTTGACATATGTTTCACATATTATAGGACAAAACTTACTTATAGCAGTTTAAATACGAACAATCAGTTTTTGGCAGACAATCACTTTTTGGCACAACACCTGTTGTGCGATCTAACATTACAACCGACCGCACAGCAAGTACAAACCATGGCTGATGTGGGTGCTTTCACTTGAGCTTAGTTTGGCCCAGGAAGATGGCGCCTCAACCAGAAATCCTGGCCACGCCCCCTCTCGTGACATCATGCTCATCTACCAGTTGGAAGGTTGGTGAACTGATCTGTGGCTCCTCCAGTCTGCACGTCAAAGTATCCTTAGATACTGAATAAATGAATAATAAATTAACTGAATAATAAATAAGTCTCAGTGTGTGTTTGGGTGAACTTGTAGGAGGAAGTGTTTTGAGTGCTCAACTTTAGCAGACAGGTGCTATATAATTACCAGTCCATTCCATCCATCCACCCATCCAGGGCCGCGGGGACAGCAGCCTAAATCTAAGCAGATAAGCCCAGACCTCCCTGTCCCCAGCCACCTCGGCCAACTTGTCTGGGGGAACACAAAGGTGTTCCCAGGCCCATGTCCTGGGTCTGCCCCGGGGCCTCCTCCAGTGGTGGGACATGCCCAGACTCACCCAGGATGCATCCTTGTCAGATGCCCAAACCACTTCAACTGGTTCCTTTCGATGTGGAGGGGCAGCGGCTCTACTCTGAGCCCCTCTCAGATGGCTGATCTTATCCTATCTCTAAGCGAGAGGCCAGCCACTCGGAGGAGGAAGCCCATTTCTGCTGCTTGTATCCGCGATCTCATTCTTTCAGTCACTACCCACAGCTCATGACCACAGGTGAGGGTAGGGACGTAGACTGACCGGTAAATTGAGAGCTTCGCTTAGACCATTTCTGAAATAGTGTGTAGCCAGCATCTACAGAACTTTGGAAGGCCCTGAAAGAAACCCAGAGGATTATTCCTAAATAAAGGTGGCCATACCGAGATGGTCTTTTTAGGATTGTTGTTGCCTTAGAAACTGCATTTCCATGTAGGTTTGCACACTCGAGTAAATCACTGAAATGAGGGGTAACTCAAAACTTTTGCAAAGTGTTGTACTATGATGAGATTCTAAAAAAAATAAAACATCTCATTCGCTTAATAAAGTGATGGTAATATAGCTTTAGGTTTGTAGTTTTGTTTTAAAGGCAAAAAATGCTAAATTGAAACATAGCAATTGTTTAAAGCCTAACTTGTGTCTTCTCAGCCATCACGGCAGACGGACGTCCCTCCCTGAGCCTGGTTCTGACAAACGTTTCTTCCTGTTAAATGTGAGTTTTTCTTTCCCTCTGTCGCCATGTGCTTACTCATAGGAAGTCATCCAATTGTTGGGAAATATCTCTGTATTATTGTAGGGTCTTTACCTTACAATATAAAGCACATTGAGGCAACTGTTGTTGTGATTTGGTGCTATACAAATGTTATATAAAGAAAAGCTTGAATTGAACTGAGTTTTGTTTTTGTTTTTTTTTTACTTTTATTGCCAAAAATAACAAGGCAATTCACATCAACAACATGACCTGAGACCAAATCTGCTGCATATAATGGTGGGGGTTATTCAAAAACTTAAAAGAAAAAACATATATACACATATACATATACATACATACCAATACCTAAGCACAGATTTAACAATGTTAAGGCTTGAGTGTCCTTTCAAGATATTTTATAATTAGTCTCCATTTTTTCTCAAAGGTTGGCACTTTTAGTTGTAGTTGAGCTGTTATCTGTTCCATCGTATAGACATGTCTAGTTTTCAGAAGCCACTGGGCAACCGTGGGTGTTTCTGGTTTGAGCCAGTGAATTGTTATCATTTTTCTTGCAGTCATAAGGAGGAGATGCAGGAGAAAGTGCTGCTCATAGGAGAAACCATCACGAAAGATATCCAACAAAAAGATCAGGGGATCCATTGGGAGGTTGACTGACAATATGTTTTGTATAATGTTCTTGACATCCATCCAGTACTGTTGTATGTAAACAGAGTCCCAAAAAATATGCGTCTGGTCCCCCACAAACCCACACCCTCTCCAACACTTATCACTGACACTACTTTTGGATAGAAAGGTTTTCAGTGGAGTTCTAAAAAATCTTAATTTAACCTTCCAGTCAAATTCCTTCCACATCTGACTACCCACCCCTCTATGGCAGCCACAACACACACTCTCCCATGTGACATCATCCAACATTATATTGAGCTCCATTTCCCATTGTTGTTTTATATGATAGGCATTATCAGACATGTCAATCAGCAGCTTCTGGTAAATCAAAGACACTTGGTTTTTCAATGTACCTGACTTTTCAAGCAGTTTTATAAAATGGTTTTCCAACCCGATTGGTTCTCTTCTAATATTGTCCCAGTCTTTATGCTTTGTAATGTAGTCCCTTAACTGTAAGTATCTATAGTGGTCCCCTGGGGATAAAGCATATTTAGCCCTTAGCTGGGCAAAACTTTTAAGAGTATTCTTTTCAAACAGCTGATTGACTGTAATCAATCCTTTCTCCACTCACCTTTCAAAACTCCGATCTGACAACGATGGAAGGAACTCGACATTTCCATTTATGGGAACAGCTCGAGACATGGTCAAATTCCCTTTTAGCATTTTTAACACTTGGTTCCAAATATTTACAGTGTGCTTGACCCATGGGTTAGTTATTTAAATTTTTTTCTGTGATTTTGGATTGAGAAATGGGAGACTCCGAAGGGAGATACCTGGTAATGAATACTCTTCCATAGATACCCACTGCATTTCTGAATCATGAATAATCCAGGCAGCCATTGATTTTAATTGAGCTGCCCAGTAGTACATTCTGAAGTTTTTTTCCTTTCCAGACATTAACATTTTGAGTCTGACCCTTGGTCGTTTATTCTGCCAGATAAATTTGGATGTAATGCGTTCTAATAATTTGAATGCAGACTGTGGGATCAAAATGAGTAGGTGCTGAAATAGGAATAATAGGTAGGCGTGGAAGAATATTCATCCTTATACATTCAATGAACTGAGTTTTTAACACAATAAATGGTTCAGCCATAAACTAGGACAGCAGTCTCCAACTTTTTTTGCGCCACGGACCGGTTTATGCCCGACAATATTTTCACGGACCGGCCTTTAAGGTGTCGCGGGTAAATACAACAAAATAAAACTAGTACCGGTACTGAAAAAAATAAGATTTATTCATAACACACGTGAAAAGACCCAGGAAAACAGAGTTAACGATAAAAACGATAACAAAACAACGCTGAAAACCGATAAAAACCCTGAAAACCATACATTTCACACCTGAGCCTCAACTCTCGCGCCCCGGTACCGGTCCGAGGCCCAGGGGCCGCTGAACTAGTACACCTTTTAATCACATGTGGGTGACACAGCTCCAGTCTAGCTGTGCCTCAGGGGTGGGCAATTCCAGGCCTCGAGGGCCGGTGTCCTGCAGGTTTTAGATCTCACCCTGGGTCAACAAACCTGAATCAAATGATTAGTTCATTACCAGGCCTCTGGAGAACTTCAAGACATGTTGAGGAGGTCATTTAGCAATTTGAATCAGCTGTGTTGGATCAAGGACACATCTAAGACCTGCAGGACACCGGCCCTCGAGGCCTGGAGTTCCCCACCCCTGCTGTACATAATGCCATCGGTGGGTCGGAGTCATTTTGCCAAAGCATAAGTAGCTGACAAAAAAAAAAAAAAAAAAAAAAAAAGCCCTGTAGTGTATTCTGAGGTCCTCTGGCCTGGTGATGGGGACATACTGGGTTTCTAAATGGTCCTAACAGCTTCATAGAGGCAAAGTGTGCTCACTTTGGTCCCAAAGTTATAGAGCCACTCCTGATTTAGTGTGACGATTATTAACCGTTTACTGAGGTTAAACATTAAAGCCAACTTTGACAGGAACTACTGTAGCAAAACACTCTGGGTACAGTGACCTCTCCGCATTCAATAAGGCCTGAATGGTTTGGAAACAGGTGGGAGCGACTGGACAAACTGTGTATATGCAGAAATCTGTACTTAATCCTCCATCTGCTAATGTTTATGCACAAGTTTCATCTGTATCGTTTTCATGGTTGTACTAGCAAGACATCTTCAGCTTCTGCCTGGATGGTTGAACAAAAGGTGAGCTTTGGTTGAGAAGACAAACTTAACCCCAACCTGCTTTACTAAAGGAAGCAGACTGATTTGTGGAGACTACATAGCAGAAACAAACATGAATCTGCACATCAGAATAAGAGTTTATTAATGAAAATTAAAAAAGAAACCACAATTAACATCTACACGAAAGAGTAGTGGAACCATCACTGCTGTTTGGAATAAAGTAGCAAGACAAAGATCACTCTCCGGTTGCTTTCTGTGAGTGCTGTGCCACGATGGAGGAAACGAGGATTTCACATCTACTCCATAGCAAAGGATCCCGCGCCCCTCACATACAATCAGCTGTACACTCCGATGCAGAAACGCGACTCGGTAAACATTCAGACTACACGGGCTCCTGACGACGCTCCACTTCTGGTCACTTAGGCACTCTTTGTCCAGTTGTAACAAGACAAGATGGAGAAAGGCTCCGTGTATGTACGAAAACTGCTTTAATTCAATCACAGATGAATTCAAGTCAATCACAGACAACACATACAAATAATTAAAAAAAAAAAAGAAAAGAAAAAAGACAAGAGTGAAGGACAGATGCTGAGGCTCTGTGGTCCATTTAAGGATAGTTACAGTTTATTCCACCCTGCTTATTTCCCTTTTGTAGCTCATTGTCAAACTCATTTTGGATTGTGTTGTAGAGGTTCAGGGTAACAAGGAGTTGCAACACTAAACTAAATCTGGGCAAAAATTCAGGCCGTCTACCTTTCAAAGAACATTGGACTTGTGCAAAACCCATACCCTCCATTTATGGAAAGCAATCCCATGTGAACCCAACATGAAACCTGAAACACAGCCTCCCGATGAGCAGGTGAGAGCTGTGCTTCTGAGTACAGCTGGGTCACTGGAAAGCAAAGGCGTGAAGAAGGCCGCTCTCACTCAGAGACAGCCGATGAAGAGACACAAGAGGACGGAGACCCAGATGTTCTGGAGTTTAGAAGTTTTACTCCTTGTTTCCCTACAACAGATGTAGTGAGTACAAAGTTTATGATCTAAAGACCCACACGGGAAATACATCAGGTAGAAATAAACTGGAACCATCCTCAAATATGAACACTGCTGAATTTCCTTCTTCACTGGTATTAGTTTAAGTCTGTTGAGCATTTGACGAGGAGTTAAGTGCTAATGGAAAAGGTTTGAGGAGGACTCTAGTGTAGCAGGTGGACTCGTGGGCTCAAGTCTTTTGAGCATTTATCAAACATTTGCATCTCTGACATATTCGTCGTCAGTCCGTCCATCACTGTGGGCAGAGCTCAGTGGGGGCAGTTCTCCAGCTCCACTAAGCTCCTGATTGAGTCTGTACACAAAGATCAGGAGGAGTGGCTCAGAAACCCATTCCACCCCCCATACCCCCCATGCCGCCCATGCCTCCCATGCCCCCTGGCATTTCCTTCTCCTCCTTGGGGAGCTCTGTGACGACAGCCTCAGCAGTGGAGAGCAGAGATGCTACTCCTGCAGCATCCATCAGTGCTGTCCTCACCACCTGTAAGAGGAGGAAATAAAAAGTTAAAGCTCCTCCATAATCTGCCATGAAAAAAAACCCAAAACAAAAAGCTATATAGCATCCATCTTGCGAGTGAATGTGATTGGCTGAGCTGTACCTTTGTGGGGTCAATGATGCCCTTCTCCACCATATTGACGTACTCTCCCTGCATGGCATCGTAGCCCGTCCCAGGGGATCCCAGCAGGATCTTTTCCACAACGAGTGAACCCTCCACACCTGCGTTTTTGGCAATGGTCATGGCAGGAATACGAAGCGCCCGTCTGATGATGTCCACACCTGTTTAGATCGAGGCGCTGGTTAAAACCGAAGCTCGTATGTAACCCTAGGAGTATGGGTGTTACCGAGAAGAGGCTAAAGCACAATCTTACCGATCTTCTGGTCAGAGTTGGCAGTTTTGAGGGCGTCGAGGGCGGGGATGCAGCGCAGCAGGGCACAACCTCCTCCAGGAACAATGCCCTCCTCAACAGCTGCCCTGGTGGCATTCAGAGCATCTGTCACGCGGTCCTTCTTCTCATTCACCTCCACATCACTTGTTCCTCCCACCTGAAATAGAGCAAAGGTGTCACAGCTTTGCCTCTCCACAGGAAAAACCACTCATCCACAAATGGTGCCGAATCCAACCTTGAGCACGGCGACTCCATCCGAAAGCTTTGCCAGCCTCTCGTTGAGCTTCTCCTTCTCGTAGTCACTGGTGGTGCTTTCCAGCTGCTCGGCGATCTCTGCCGCCCGTTTCTCAATCTCAGCCGAGCTGCCTCCTCCCCTCAGCAGCAGGGTGTCGTCTTTAGTGATCTGCACCTCGCCGACCTTGCCGAAGTCATGAGCCTGGATGTCCTCAAGAGCCAGGCCCAGAGCCTCATCCCCAAACACCTACAGATACACAAAGAACGATATACCATCAGATGGCAGTTCAGATTTATAAAGAGTTGCCACACTTAAGACTGATGAGAACCTACAGTCCCCCCGGTGGCGATGGCCATATCCTTCAACTGGTTCTTCCTGTTGTCGCCAAAGCCTGGGGCTTTAACTGCTACCACCTGAAGCCCAACCTTCAGCCTGAAAATAAATAAATAAATAGCTACTACACATTCAAAGTTCCCTCAGTGTAGTTTTCTCTTTTTTCCTTAAGCAGTTAACATGCATCTCAGTCCCCGACTTCACAACAACAATGTACCTGTTGAGAACCAAGGTGCTCAGAGCTTCTCCATCCACGTCCTCTGCCACGATAACCAGAGGTTTACGGTGCTGGTTGGCAATTTCCAGAGCTGGCACAATGCTCTGGACACTGGAGATCTTCTTCTCACTCAGCAGCAGGTAGGCATCCTGGAACTCACACTTCTGGCCTGGTAGAAACAGGAAGAAACAAGACTTGGCACATGAAAACCATTCACAGTTTAATGGTTACAAAACCTGCATGTTTTACTGTTAAATCCAGTCAGCACACAGTATCGATGTTAGACGGATAAGTTTGAAAGCATGCTTCTGTCTTTTTTTTTTTTTACACTTCAAATTTGTCTGTAAAGATTATATTTTGATGCAAGTGAAAACACTAACAATTCAATAAAGCAAACCGTTTCAACACTGTCACAGATAGGGATGGGTACCGTTCTGACATAAACGGTAGTAACCAGACCGAAAAGCAGCGCACATTTCGGTGCTTTATTTTCCTGAGCTGTGATACACTTTAGATTCTAGCCAATCATTTTACGTTTCCGAGGATAGTAGGCGGGGCCAGGTACGTACGTTCTTTTAGAGCAGAGCTACAGATTAAAAATGCCCAAGGCGAAGCGGTCAAAAGTCTGGCTGTACTTCACAGCAAAAGATGCAAACTCAGCAGCCTGCAACAAGTGCTTTAAGGTGATACTGTGCAAAGGAGGTAACACCTCGAATCCGATGAAACACCTGGCGACGCATAGCATTTTTTTAAAGTCGAGAAATGCGCCGTATTTGATAGCTTGCTGTGAGACCTCACACCGAGCGCATCTACTGCGGGTGGGTTGCCTGTTATCAGACCCGGAGTTGGCAACATCCCCCAAAAACCCGAAGAATAGAGTCCTGGCCCCTAGCCCTGCCAGTGTAGCAGAAATGATGACGGATGATGATGGCAGCAGCAGCCGTTCTTCTCTGCGTGAGTAGCTTAATGTTGTTCGTGTGTAATTTCCGTTGAGTACGCTAACCACGTTATTACATTAATGCATGTAAGGTGAACTAGCAAACATCATCATAGCTACATGATGCTGTCTTCTTGTGGAAAACAGTTAAACATGAGAGGTTTTTGGACAAAGTTTGTGTTTTTTTTCCATTGTTTAAGCACTGCTTCCAGCCAAGAGTGATACCATATATGCCCCATAGCTGCAGAAAAGGCTAACATTGTTATCTTTTTACAAAAAAAACAAACAAACAGCTGAACATGAGAGGTTTTTGGACCAATTTTGTGTTCTCCATTCTTTAAGCACCGGTTAAGCACTGGCACCGTTTCAAAAGTACCGGTTTGGCACCGATATCAGATAAAACCTAAACGATACCCATACCTAGTCACAGATAATGACTTGTGTTTAAAACACTGTCAGATGATCTTCTGGGGTGCTTGCCCTTTCCCTGATTATCAATGCGTTATTTCCAAATACCTTCTGCAAAGCATACACTTTCTCCAGCAGGGGGCAGCACTTAACAAGTCAGTGTGTTGAGATGTTTTTGGAAGCACACTGCTGTTGAACTTTAGACCCCATTACCTCAATGGACTTTGCCTATTTTCCAAGTCACCACTGAATACAAATGCCTTGTCTGGGCTCACTGCCCCACCTGGTGGTGCAAACCAATATTACATGAAATAACACATTTACAAAGTGTCTAACACAGATTCAGACAAAACCTATAAAATAAAAATTTAAGAAACTAACATGTTATGCTGGACATTCTAGTCAGGCAGCTACAAAGAGATAAATGGCAACAACTAAAGAGGATAAATAGTTTAGATACGGTTTGTTTGTTGTGCTCCTGTAGGAGGACAGTGGGACTCTTACAAGCCTTTCACACTAACTGGTCATTTTATAATGAGTGCACAGCACCGGTTTATCAGTTAAAACTTTTAGCACAGCTGAAACCTGTTCAGCAGCCTTACCTTTGGCAGTGTTGATGAAGTAAGGGGAGATGTACCCACGGTCAAACTTCATACCCTCAATGATCTCCAGCTCATCATGCAGAGTCTTCCCATCCTGGCAAATTGAACCAAACATTTACAAGCTGTCCTCAAAAATCAGACAGTAAATGTTCATTGGACGAGTAAATGAGGTTTTCTCCAGCAGGAGGAAATCTCTGAAACCAACCTTCACGGTGATGACTCCCTTGCGGCCAACTTTCTTCATGGCATTAGAAATGATGTTGCCAATCTCCACATCTCCATTGGCTGAGATTGTAGCAACCTGAAAGAGCAGACTCATAATTAAAACTCAAATCCCAAATGCCCGAGGCCCCATGGAGACAGCAGAAACATTACCATACCTGTGCGATCTCCTCGGGGGTTGTGACGGGCTTTGAAAGGTTCTTCAGCTCGTTGATGATGGTTTCTACAGCCATCATGACACCTCGGCGAATCTCCACGGGGTTCGCACCTTTGCTGATGTTGTCGAAACCTTCCTTGGCGATGGCGCGAGCCAGTACAGTGGCGGTGGTCGTGCCGTCGCCGGCCTCCTCGTTGGTGTTGTTGGCCACATCCTGCACCAGCTTGGCACCAATGTTCTTGTACTTGTCCTTCAGATCAATGCTCTTTGCCACCGTCACGCCATCCTTGGTGACCTTTGGACTGCCCCAGCTCTGCTCGATGATGACAGTGCGACCCTGAAATGAGCCAGAAAGTTGTGAGATGAAAAGTTCTGCACATATGTTTCACAAAGACAAATAATCACTTTCATCTCCAGTATTTTCTTAAGTCTATGCCATTTGTTGCATTGCAAGAGGCATTTAGCATAATGATTAATGCATTTTGTTTAACACTTGGCTGATGAAGGACTTAGGCTAGCATATCTGCTTTATTAGTCCAAATACATCTCAATTCTTTGCTGAAATTAAACCTGCTTTTGGCAAGAAATTCAGTGATTTCCCTTCTCTGCCTGTAGAGGGCAGGGTACCCCTTTGTGGCATCAAGTCAAAGTGTACAAATATCTAGCTGTAAGAGCCCCAGTTCTGCCCACCTTTTGTTCAAATATCTGTATTTATTAGTGCCAACCACTCAGTAAAGTTGGCCCAATGCAAGACCAGGAGCTGAAAGCCTACACCAGGGGTCGGCAACCTGCGGCTCTTTAGTCCTTGTACTGCGGCTCCGCGTGGTTTGGGAAAATAAATTAGAAGTATTTAGCTGAAGTGTATTATTTATTATTTATTTATGTTAGTTCTTTTTTTAACTTTTAGTTCTAAAGTGGAAGATTATTGTAATATTGAAATGTAAAAATAAAATTATATTCTATTATTTTTTCATCGCTCAAAATAAGCGTCACACTCGCGGAAGCCAGTATACCCGCCGAAACGCTGTGCATTTATCGAGACTTTCAACCCCAGGTAGGCCAATTACGGATCTTCGGAGCCACATTATGTCAGCAGCTGTTCTCCACCGTGAACTATGTTAAAAACAAACACCGCTCACGCCTCACAGATGACAGCTTACAGTCCTGCGTAAAGATGAAAGTGACTTCGTACAGCCCCGATTTGCAGACTCTGTGCGCAGAGGTTCAGGAGCAGAAGTCCCATTGTAAACATACCACAGCAGACCCGACGATGTTTCCGTGAACATGCTTTTCAGCATCTCTTTATTGACCACTTTTCACACACGGTTGCTGTACGCATACAGCCGGCTGTAGCTTTTCAGCTCACAGCCCGACACACATCAACACAACAGCAGAGCGAGCACAGACGTTGAGGTGGCAAGGTGTGATTGCGGGTGCAGCTCAGGTGCGTCTGCCTCCGCTGCAGCGGCGTTTCAGACCACGCCCCGCCACACACATTAACCAGGTAAAATACATATTTAGGCAGAATTTTGCAAATATCTATTTTTCATTTTTCAGCAGCATAATGCTTTTTTTCCCCAATTAGATTTTAAAAGTCAGGTCAAGGCTCCAACAGCCCAAAGGCAATATAAGGGTGGCGGCTCACAACAGTTTTTGTTTGCTACATGGATCATTTTAGTTCAGCTGGGTGTCTTTCCTTTTGTTATATTTCTTTAAGAGTTCAAAATGTGTTAATTGAATAAAATGTGATTTTCTCTGTAGCACTTCGTGGATTTCATAAGCAACACACCTTAGTTGTTCACACAAAGCACAAGGTAAAAAACAATATATACAGTGTTATCTTCATTTTAGATGTCAAAACGTATTAGCGGCTCCCAGTGTTTTCTTTTGTGTGGAAACGGGCTCCAAATGGCTCTTTGGGTCTTAAAGGTTGCTGACCCCTGTCCTACACCAACACTCAGTGTAAGATATCAAGGATCTTTCTGTACAGTCTCCTAGAAAACTGGTCTAATATTCAAGAAAAGAAAAAATAAAAATAAAAAAATTATATATATATATATATATATATATATATATATATATATATATATATATATATATATATATATATATATATCAAAGGGGGCGTTACCTTTGGGCCCATGGTGACAGCCACGGCATCAGCCAGCAGGTCCACTCCCTGCAGCATGAGGGCACGAGCGTCAGCCCCAAACTTCACATCCTTGGCGTAGGCTCGTGTGAGGTGGGGAGCCAGCGCGCGGCTCACAGGCCTCACCTGCCTCATGACTGTGGCTAAACGAAACATGTCTGTGGGAGGAAAACACAGGTTAGGCCATAATGATGACTCCAAGTATTCCAAAGTTTAATTACATTTCTTCGCATATGTAATACGTACACCCCTAGTGGCCGCAGACGGCATGACATGAGACTTGTGAATGAATGAATAAAGGAACATCTCCAGTTGTACTAAACAACAAGGGGGCAGAGTCCCCTGGACTTATCATTAATCTGCAAGTTTAATGGTTTTAAGTGTTACCAATACTGGTTTTGGCCTGCCTACCTACATATTAAAAGTAAAGAGAGGTGCAGCTGAATACATTTTATTAATAGTTGAACAACACAATCTGACAGCCAGAATATCTGAAAATGTGTCAATTAAGTGGTTGAAACTGGAAGATATTTCATTAACCTCCTAAGACCTGAACTCTTCCACAGCATGCATTTTTAATTTCTCTTTGATATTTGGACATAATGGGGCCCGATGAATGTAAAAACAAAGAATAACTAGTTTTGTTTTTTTTAAACACCTGATTTTTGTTTCTAAGAAAAATGACAGCCACATGAGGATATTCGATTAAAATTTTGATAGAACAGTAGCAGTGTAATGTCCTTGTAACAAACGAACAAACCAAAGAAAGAGCCTGGAACATTCTTTAACATTCATTAAGGGGTTAGTAAAAATGACAAGGTAGCCCCAGAGCCAACCTGTTAAAACCAGTTAGGAAAACCTGTCAGTGACTTCAGTCAGCCAGATCACACCGGCTTAGCGAATAATGACCATATTTTAATCATTGAGTAACATATCAATTATCAAAAAGTAGAAATTGTAAATTATTGGGTACTGCAAGAACAACAAGCTATTACGAGTTTAAACTGTGCAGCAGTAGTATGCAAGAGCCCCTTGTCGGTTATCGGCGATTTTTAAATGGGGTTTACAACCATGGATTGTTATTAAGGTCTAAGGACCACAGGATTGTAACCCCAGATAATCCATGTTTTTAAAAGTCGTGTACAACACCACCCCCGCGACTTTATCCCCATTCTTGTTGTAATTACTTGAGGTTAAGCTGTATTTAAGCTACTGAGCGACCAATAACCATAGTAAATTCAGTGCAGATGAATATAAAAAAATCAATTAAGTGTAACTACTTCAAAATATGTGATAGTTGACTAAAAGATGTTCTAAATGCTTGAGTCTCTTGACTGTTAATTCTATGCGCATTGACCGTGACTGGATTAAGAAACGTCCACCCCACGCGTGCGCTCTTCAGGTCGTGCGTCACAAGGTCAAATTTGTGAAAGCACGTGTGGAAGTGCTTTCTCCATCCCTGCTCAGCTCATACACGGTCTCACTGCGAGGTTTTAACTGCTTTTAATCACTCGCTATCTTCCTCTTACTCCACACGAGCAAAGCACATTTAACAGTCGAGACAATACACTTACGAGGAGAGCACAGAGACAGCTAGCCTGTCGGTTAAAGTCTGTAGTCACACTCGTGTGTCCTTGCAGTTAGAAGGGGAAGAAATATGTTAGCGCGGAGCTATCAAACTCGAGCCTCCTGAGCAGCATGCGCAGAATGTACTCTACATAAAAGCTAGCGCTATTCGCGAGTATTCGGGCTGTAACGTAAACTGAGTAGCTTCAGACACTTGCAGCAGTGTCCACACTTACCTGTGAGTTGAGGTAAAGGCTTGCTGCTAGCCGGTCTGCAAGACGGAATGATATAACGACTGGAGGAGTAACGGAGACAGAACTGCACATGGCCTAGCACATCCGGGTTATGTACCGGCCCGCCCAGACTGTGTATAAACCATAACTACCTAATAAAAGTGCTCTTCTTTTAAAATTCATAATGACGTGCGGGCACACGATTACTTGAATTATAGTTCTCGATAAAATAAAGTCAAAACAGTGTGTAAAATAGGCTAATTAGGATAGAAATATGTAGAATTATAAATTAATGCTCGTTCCTGGGCAAACGGTTCCAGAATTTTCTGGCGTGCCATTGGCGAAAAAAAAGGGTCAAAGTTGACATTGTGCAACATTGCCTCAGCTCGGAGTGTTTCAAAGACCGAAAAGTCACTAAAGCAGTTTTAGAAAATGTCCCGTACATGTTTTGCTTTTATTAAATAATGTGTGAGCTTTTAAAAAAATATTTTGATGTTGGCCTTGGGTGTACTAGAACTTTCCCTTGCGCCTGACGAGTTCAGGGCAGGTTAGTGCGCATGCGCATTCTGGATATTTCTTCACGTGGAGCTATCCTTCAGCGTACCATATTCACGCTCACCAAGGATTCGGGGTGCAGATTCACGCCGGCTCTCAGACCTCACACACGTCCAGAAATGGTAAGGTGCCTGGTTAATTTAAAAAAGGCGAACAAAAAACGAGCGTCAATCACCGCCGAGTTCTTTGATATAGGTGACGCAGTCAGTAGACGGTTTAAATAAACTGACCAGCTTTTAGTTATTCTTAGCCGCATGTTAGCTAAAGTGAACATCAGTGACAAGGTCACGCTGCAAGGGAGCTAAGAATGAGCTTAAACAAATGCACGTTTGTCTTAATGGCAAGCCACAAAGCCTAAAACTAGATGAGGGATCATAAGACCTGTATACAAGTACAGCTATGAGCGCACTGTTAGCTGAAGTAAAAAGGTAAGTAATTGCACTTAGTGTAGCCATTTATTCATTCATACACACACACACACACACACACACACACACACACACACACACACGGTGCAGCAAGTTTGCGTTTACCGTCAAGCTCAAGGTCACAAACCTCCAGGCATGAGATTTAGTGAGGAGCGACATGCAGTCCCATTGTTCCTGCTGAACTACTACTGACATCATGGCCTCTGAGTCAGGAGCAGCGGAAGTTTCGTTTGCTTGAAAGTAGTTTTTACAGCAGCATCCACTCAGATTGCATTCAGGACAAATGAGGTACTCAAGTACTTTATCCACCGCATTTGAGGAAAATTGAGTGCTTTTTACTGCAGTAAATCTCTTTAAAGGCTTATCAGTGTAGAGGGAGTTATACTTGTCTGTACACATTTGCTTTGGAAAAGTTGCATCACCCCTGTGTAGAAACATTGTCACAAGTAAAGGTAATGCTAATATTTAAAAATGTACGAAATCAAAAGTACTCATTGTATAGAACAGGTTACTACTAGAATTGAGTCTTGCCACTGGTCAGCCATCTTGAAATGTTATGAGACACTTAGGTGGGTAGTTCTTTTGAACCCTTGTTTAAGTAGAAACCATGTCTGCCAAAACTAGATCCTCAACTAGCTTGATACTCAATTTAAATGTAGATGTCTAGTATACATCTGGTTTTCTCGTCAGGTCATAAGCCAATCAAAACACTATCAGTGGCTAAAGTATAAGGAGAAAAGTTGGTGCATCTGACAGAAATGTGGGGCTAATCATAATGAGCTTATGCAACTTGTTAAGAACTTTGTGAAAACTGCTTCGTCTGGCCTTGGATTTTATCTGGTACCAGTGAGCAGGAGGATGTTTGATCCAGGCTCAGGGCTGATTGATGTTGGTTAGTTTGTTTTATCAGTGGAGAGGTGAAGAGTCCTTGGCCTGGACCCCTCAGACATAGTGTGGAAGCTCCGCCTCCTTTCCCTACTTATCAAACTGGGACCAGTCCCACTCCATCACCCTCCTCCATCACAGTCACAAATGACCTTTACTGAAGGTCACTCATGCAGTTGCTTTTAAACAAATGTTGTCCTTAAAGTCGTGACAGAAAAAAGTTGATCAGTGTCTCTTTGAAAGGCTGCACAGCTGCTGTCCTCCCTCGTGATTTCAGACTCAAGTAGATAAGTGAGGAAAAGTTAATTTTCAGTTTAGCGGAAACTGATTGACAAAGGCTGCCTCTGTCGCTGACCTCCACCCGCTTTCTTTAACTCAAACCCAGCAGTTTATTATTCACTCATGCATTATAACCAGCACGTTTCTGTATTAACTTACAGCTTGACTTAACTGTAAGCATGTGAAGCACTGAATCTAGTTAATGTTCACATTTTAAAACCTTTGCAGCAAATCTGTGTGTGTACAGATAACACATAAGTCAGGGGAGTGGGGCGTGTTACACAAGAGAGCCAACTTAAAAGTTTGGAGTCAAATTTGTAGGATTTTTCTTTTCCTCCAACTTTTATTTCTAATGATGAATCATTAGCTGCCCAGTTCACCTAAACATAGTGTGATAGTCGTGCTAATATGTCCTGTCTTTGTGTGGTCTCCAGGCTTTCAGAAAATTCCTTCCTCTGTTTGACCGGGTGCTTGTGGAGCGCTTCACAGCAGAGACGGTAACAAAGGGGGGCATCATGCTGCCAGAGAAGTCTCAAGGCAAAGTGCTGCAGGCTACAGTGGTGGCAGTCGGACCTGGCTCTGTCACCCAGGTAAGCATACATGGCATAGCTGCTACAAGAAGAGTGTATGGTTTTTATTTTATAAACTAAAGCTTGTTTTAGCAGTTGGTATTAAATTACATGAAAATCTCACAATTCACAATACCATTAATAAAAACAATAATTAAATTAAGAACTCTTAAACAGAAACTTTATTCCCCTCTAAAACAAGACAGTTATGAATCAGTATATCATGCTTGAGATGGGTTTTACTTTGAAAAGATTCCAATATTATAGTTATTGCTTATCCTTCAGTGTCCCTGATTGGGTTTAAAGCAGGGGTGGACAACTCCAGGCCTCGAGGGCTGGTGTCCTGCAGGTTTTAGATCTCACCCTGGGTCAACATACCTGAGTCAAATGATTAGTTCATTACCAGGCCTCTGGAGAAGTACGAGAATTGTTGAGGTCATTTAGCCATTTGAATCAGCTGCGTTGGATCAAGGACGCATCTAAAACCTGCAGGACCCCAATCCTTGAGCCCTGGAGTAACCCACCCCTGCTTTAAAGGGTTAGGCTGATGCAGCATAATTCTTTTTATGCGCACGACTCTTATTTCTGTATACACAGTTGCTCCTGCAAAAGCAAAACTGTTCAAAATAAAGTCTGTTATAGTTTTTACAATTTCTGGTTTTAGTTTTCTGAAGGTGCTGCACCTTTAAATATGATGCATTAAGAGAATAAAATCTGGACTTTACTATTTCCTGAACCCTGGTTACAGAATTGGGTTAGCACTGCTAACATAGTCAGTGTCTGGTTGACCTTCAGACCTGATCTAACCTAACCTAGGATTTTTCTCTCAATGATGCATTTGAAAACTGCAGTAAAAATGTATCTCTAAATACACAGTAGTGAACAGGACTCCTGCTGAAGCACAGATCCTCAGCCATCTGCCCTTTAAAAAGCTGTTAGGATCAGGGAAGCTACGTGTCATGTGACCATCCACTGCATGACTGTATTTTCTTGTAAATTATAGGGTGAAACAAAAATACAGATTTTTATTGATTTTTAAATATAAAAGACTCAGTAACAACTGTGGTGTTACTTCATGCCTAACATGTTTTTCTCCTTCTTTCAGAAGGGAGAAATCCATCCAGTGAGCGTTAAGGTTGGGGAGAAGGTTCTTCTACCAGAGTACGGTGGGACTAAAGTCATTTTGGATGACAAGGTGCGGTGCAGTTTCCTCAGACTCCGTCCACACTTTTGTGCTGAAATTAGTTACATTTTTTCTTGTCTTTTCTCCCATAGGACTATTTCCTGTTCCGTGATGCAGATATCCTCGGTAAATATGTTGAATGAGTCGCCAGTCCTCATGTAAAGTCCCTGACATCCCCGGAGAGAAGAAATTAAGTTCATTCATGTCTGTCTTTTTTTTTTTTTTTTTCTTCTTTGTTCCTGTAAATAATTCTAATCATGTTTTGTTACAATAATAAAAGTGAAGACTCATTGTTGGGCTTTTCCTTTGACACACCTCCACCTGAAACTGTGTGATACTTGTGTAATCTTGGCAGAAGGAAAGTTTAATAGGCTTTTGTTCACATAAAGAAAAAAATGCAAGCACAGAAAAAGCTAAACACAAAAGGTGCTGCTATAACTTTTAGCTGTTTTGGTTTTGCTGTAGTTTTAGGTTGGCAGAGGGTGTTGTAGTTTCAGATGGTGTTGCTGCACTTCAAGTGATTGCTTTAAACCTTTGAAATCACAGTAAAACCCCAGCATTTAGTAGTATAACATTTGTAACCATAGGGTTAACGTGGGCTGGAACCAGGAATGATGTAAAGTTTCTGTATTTTCAAAGCAGAGAAGAAACAAAAACGAAACAATGTGCGACGCTGAGAGATGGAGAAAGATTTGCGTAGCTGAAAGGGAAATGAGAAATTATGTTCAAAAGTAAGGACTGCACAATAAGTTACATCTGCTAAAGTGGAACCATACTGTTCTAATTAATGTTTTTAAATCAAATATCGAACTTATATATAATGTACTGATGAATGTGATTTTGTGGAAAATAATGCAAACCAGAAGTATATTCATTTTTGACTCATTTGAACTTCAGGCAAAACTGGTTAGTTTGTAGTAAAGTATATATTAGACCGGTACAGAGCAGACCAGTTGTTCATGGTTAATACTAGGTTATAGCAAGGGTAGCAGATATCAATCTATATTTAAGGTTATCTATTAGATTCACCCACTAAATTCTCACTTTTATTCTAACTTTCAAGTGTGTTTGGGTTGGGAAATCAGCCACATGCACCCTGAAATACCTGCTTATATCTTAAATGCATATGACTAAACCCACAACGAGCAGTGCATGTGGAAGGAGCAGCACAGATCAGCTGATCAAAACAAATTATTTATTTCTAAGGAATTCTTTTCTCAGCGTTACTAAATTCGATTTTAAGGTTTCCCAACCAGCCAAATCCCACTTGAGCCTGTAACTAAGGGACCCATGACACAGAAAAACATACAGTAAAACGAAAAACTACAGATTCCTAACTAAATCACAGCGCCTCTCTTTGTAGACAAAGTGAGTAAGCTGGGTTTCCTTATAATTCAGACTTTGAGGCAGTGCACCCAGATTTCATGCGTAGCTGTAAAAACATTAAACACTGTTTTTGGTGTTTGTCAGGTTGGTCTGTGTCTTTCTCATTGGCACTTTGCAGGTATGCGAACCCCCTGCATATTGGCTAAAGAAGAGTGCCCTATCACTGATACGGGTCTCCTTACATAAGAATGAAGTTTGAGCCTCTTTGTGTTACCGTATCCGCTCAGCAGCTACAACACCGCGGCTGACGAACATCCGGGTATTCTGTCGAGATGGTCATGGCGGAGGGTACTGCAGTTCTCAGGAGGAATCGGCCTGGAACCAAGGCGAAGGTGAGTTGTGGTCTGTAGAACCACTCCAGCATGAGTACAAGAACCCTCTCCGCGGCTGGGAGAAGCTGCGTCTGTGATGCTGTACAGCATTATCGTCCTCATTTTCGCGACAACTTTGTCGCAGACAGCGTATAGGAAGGGCCTGACCTGGAAATAGCCAGCTAGCTAAGATTAGCGGTTGCTCCGTCTAGTTCCTGGAGTAATGTTAGCGACTCTTGGTCCTGCTTTCCCTGTTCTGAATAAGTGTTCGGCTTGAATAATTCCTTCGCCAGTTTGATGATACATTTTTACACATACCTCGATCCACGCGTCCGAGAAAAATTGTTAATTTCGCCGGAGCTTTGCAGGAAATAGTCATATCCCAATAGACGATACATAACTATGTAGCTAGCTATCTGCCTTCGGAGCTCAGAGTAATGTAGGAAAACTATGGCTGTTAACTTAGGTACTAACGTTTTACCCTCCGAAAAACTTCACCTGTCACCGACAGTTTGTCATCCCGTTACCCCCCTCTCCGTGTGTGTCATATATGATTTATAAACTGCCAGGATTGGCAATTTCTTTTCATTTTACGTCAGATGACAGTCACATTATATAGACTAGCTTTTGGATAACTGGCGATACATTCCAAACACTGAGTGCACACTAATACTGTCCTTCTTCATTGTGCAGGATTTCTACAACTGGCCAGATGAATCATTTGAGGAGATGGACAGCACCCTGGCTGTCCAACAGGTGGGTTGACATTTCGTGTGTGTGTGTGTGTGTGTGTGTGTGTGTGTGTGTGTGTGTGTGTGTGTTCCCCACTCAATTTTAGACTGTCTGGTGCTGCTGTCTTATCGCTTGAGCTTAAAGTTGCTCAAATTAGACAAGAATTTGACTACATAGAGCTCGGAAATCGCAAAGCATGTTGATAGGCACCATGTTGTTCACATAAACAAAACAAAGTTAGATCCTAGCAGGCATTAGGGAGGAAAACGGGCTAATGAATTTAATGTTGCACTGTAATAATAACCTTATGTTTACTACGTACTTTAACTAAACTGTACTGTGAGTCTGAAGAATGAGTCATTCAGATGCATAGCAGTTTTGGCTTTTATTATGGCAGGTCGTGTCATTGCAACATTTTGTGGTGTGGTGTAGCACCAGCTGCAGGAGCTTTTTTTTGTTCTCCACTGATACCAGTCATTGATACCACCTTGACTTCTGTGTGTTCACTTTCGTAGCCCGGCCACGATCACACTATCGCAGAATCTGTTTTTCAAAATCAAAGCATGAAGACTTTCTTTGATTCCAGCTATGCTGCCAGGTAGCTACAACCCAGATAACTGACACACCTAGGGTGTGTAGCATAGCAACAGCCCTACAGCATGTAACCACAACAGTTAAATATAGTGTAATTATAACTTTGTGGTATGAAATTCCTGTGATCACACTAACATATTTTTCAAAATGTTGTTGAAGGTGATACGTTTCCTTCTTCCAACTGCTACCCAAGCCAAGCTCCTTGTTGCTGCTTCCTGTCTGGAAAAGGGTTTCCATTCTAGTCACATGTGCTGTTTTGTCATTTTAAAACGTTTTAAATGTTTTAAAACGTTTATATATTCCATTATCAACTCGAACTTGCTTGAAAAACAATCCCATTATGCATTACATTAGTGATGTCACAATCCTGAGCTCTATATTCGGTCAGTGTAAATGTTGTTAAAGGTTTAAAAAACTGTGGGGGGATTTCACACTCAACCTAGTGAAGTGAGTTTATATGTATAGTAGAATTTAAAACCAAACTTTTAACCAAAGAGCTCTCTAGGTGAAACTGGATGAAGTCCTGACACAGAAAAACATTGAACTGAGGGTCAGTGACTTTAATCAGCCGGTTAAATTTGACATTTTTGACTGTGCTTGCAGGCATCATGTGTTGTCTTTACATGCCTTTGTCGGAACATGATTTTGAGACAGTTTGCAGTGTTTGCTGCTTTTTCTGACTTTAAGTAACCAAAATCTCTCCAAATTCCTCTGTGCCTTCTTTTAAGCAGTAGGGTTAGCACTGTGAGCTTTGGATTATGAGCTGTGCTTGTTGTGACATCTTGTTTTTAATAATGTTGTCACTCAAGTTTTTCTCAACATTTCTGTTGTTATTTTCTTTTTTTCCATCTGACTCACTCCTAACGTACCGGTGTGGCTGACAGTAGCCCAAACATTTACACATGTGCTGCTCTCTGCTGTGTGTGTCAGCCTACCTGGTGCGGCTCTGACTTTATTCCAAACACATTATTGGTTTGGTGCGGCACTGTTCGCATTGTCATTGGCCTTTCGTGATGTATGAACACATTCACTGTGTGTTCATCATGTGTCAGGTGATGAAAGTCAGACTGGACTGTAAGTGAGAGTCTGTACTAATGTGTGTGTTTTCTCTGTGTCAGTATATTCAGCAGAACATCCGATCAGACTGCTCCAATATCGACAAAATCCTGGAACCTCCTGAGGGTCAGGATGAGGGCGTGTGGAAGTATGAGCACCTCAGGTAAGAAGTCTTGGGGCACATATTTCTAAACAGGATCAGAGCTGCAGACAAGCATTTATAAAATGTCCTTTTATATTCTGGCAGCTCCTACACAGTATAGCAAATATATACTGTACTTTTTGTTTCTAAAACATGAAATGTTTTGCAGGCTTCATTAGTTCTGTGTTCAGTCCTGTGCTTATTTCTACTGCGTGCAATCAGTTTTTAGTAACATCTCTGAAGAAATTATTAAATTAAGTTGAATATGTAGACCAGTGCCGTTTCTAGAGATTCTTTGAACCAGTTCTTTGTTCAGATATGAGGAGCTTTCAGATAAAAAGAAAGTGAAGTATAGGCGATCGCTACTTGCTTAAATCTTGTGCTCACAGTTGGGCTAAAACCTGGCTGCAGAAGAAAAAATCATGTGATCAGAGGATATTTTGTTTTAACTCTGCTTTCATTGGATCCTTTTGTAGGCAGTTCTGCCTGGAGCTCAACGGGCTAGCTGTGAAACTGCAGGTGAGTACACTAAATCACCACAAACTTCCTTTGGTTATTTTGGGGTTTGAGCATTCTTTCGTCCCTAGAAATTCGCCTTAATCCTCTATAGATCCCGAATCAGGTCTCATTTAAGGTTTAAAAAAAGATAGTGCAGTCTGCAAAAATGGTCATTGACACATAAGTCAGCAGCATGTAGGCTTGCTACTCTTTGTAAACCAGGAATATTTCTCTCTAGTGCAGAACGGTTCAGGAATATCAAGTAGTTGGTTTAGTAAGAGACTGTTAGCTGCAGTGATTTTGGTGTTTCTGCCTGCAGAGTGAGTGCCATCCAGACACCTGCACCCAGATGACAGCCACGGAGCAGTGGATCTTTTTATGTGCTGCCCACAAGACACCCAAAGAAGTGAGTCAAAGCTTCCAGCTGTCACTCAAGCTTTTCAAGCAGCTGCTCTCACATTGATGGGTTTGTGTTTGTTTTGTGATGCTGCTGCTTCCACAGTGCCCTGCCATCGATTACACCAGGCACACGCTGGACGGAGCTGCCTGCCTTCTTAATAGCAACAAATACTTCCCCAGCAGGTCAGTCGTTTTCCATTAAGCAGCTATAATTTATAGAATAGTATCAAATCAATTTCAGGTCATTGTTTAGCTGCTAAGCTGAATAACCAGACTGTTTCTGTTCACTCTTAATACTCTTGAGGCATCATTTTCAGCAGGCATCCGATTTCAGTATCCAAGCTCCAAAAGTACTCTTCAAGCTTCAAATTGACTCCAATAGGTGCTTCTACTAAAAAATCTCAGATGATTTAAAAAATGTGACCTCGATCTAAAGGTCAGAGGTCAAGTTCTCTAAAAACCCTTGTGAATGTGACAACTTGAGAACGAGGGGGGGATGTAGGATTTTTCAAATTCATACCACAGGTGTGTATTTTATTAAAAGTTATGCACAACTGTATTACTTTAAATTGCTGTTTGACAGGCATCAGCCACCACAGACATGACTTGATTACATGAGAGACGGAATAAAGTGTTGGAGGTGGGGTGGTAGTGGGTTGTAAAGTGGCTTTCATGTGCGCACACTGTAGACAGGCTAAAGCACATTTATTACAATGCCTTAGATGAGGTTGGATTTGTATGGAGAAAGTAATGGGGCACCTATACATTTCACCAGCAGCTGCTCAGCTATGGAAACCCATGCTGTGATGCTCCCAGTGCACAAGCTAAATCACCACTGGTTTGTGTCTACAGGGTGAGCATCAAGGAGTCATCAGTGGCCAAGCTGGGCTCTGTTTGTCGTCGCATCTATAGGATATTCTCTCATGCTTACTTCCATCATCGCCAGATATTTGACAAGTATGAGGTAGGCGTTTACAACCTTTGCTTCCCATCGCTCTCTGGTTGTTGCTGTCAAGCTAGAAATTCTAAAATGTGATTTTATTTTTTCCTTCCTGGTATATGGATTTGTTTTTTCTTTTTGCTGTTACAGAAATCAAACTTGAAGAGGTCATAAAGACTGTTATAGTCTCTCTTGTATTTTTAGTGTGTTCATCATTGGTTTTAAGTAAATGTGCTCTGTTCAAGTTAATTTTTCCCCATTTCATTTCCATTTCAATTGCTAAATTGATTGTAACAAAACATAGAAAAAGTGAGGCATTCCCCATCTTTGAGTGACTTCACACAATAAACTGTGGATCAGTTCTCTGCAGAAATCTAAATGATGCTTACGAACAATCACAGTGCTTTACCTCCACTGTGCTCGGTGGCAGCAAACTACACACAGACTCCACGTCAGTGCATCAAATCAAACTTTTAGCCTTTTAATGGTGACACTGGTGAGCAAGCACGTTAACGTTAGCCAGCTAGCTGCTGCGTGGGATATAAGCAGTTTGTTCACAATAGCTTAACAAAAGACTATTTATACAAGTCCATAATGTCTAAGGAAAGAGGAATTTGAATGATGTGTCAACTAGTTACCATCAGCAGGGCATCCCATCCAAGGAGGGTTATTTTGAGTTTTTCTTTTCAATTATTTGTCGACATGTCCAAATCACAACTCTGAAACTGTAAGTGAAGATTTAAGATTTGCACATTTGTCTTTTTTTAATCACAGTTCTCCTCCTACTTCATCTGCCTCACCCACCACTGCTGTGTCCTCCCTTATTTCCACCTTATCTCCTGAACTCAAGTCACGGCTCCAACATAAGAAAATGTACATAAACATGTCTATTTATTACAATATTGTTACAGTTTTTGTCAGAAGATGAAACATGAGACCCTGCTGTAGCCAGCTGAACAGCTGGTTATAAGCTAACATTATGCTAGCTAATGTTAGGTTCAAGTGTCGTTAAAAAAAGAAAAAGAAAGAAATCACTTGTGATAAGCTGTTTGATTATTCTTTATTTATTTATGAAGTGTTTGAAGTGAATTCAGCAGCAATGGCAGTAGGGCTGGGCGATATGGCCTAAAATCCATATCATGGTATACTTTGAAGCATGTGTGGTAACAACATATCGCGATATAGTCTTCTGTATAAAGTATTTTACACACTATAAGGCGCAGTTACAAATCCTTTAATTTCCTCAAGAATCGACAGTGCACCGTATGTATGAATTCTGGTTGTGCTTACTGACCGCAAACCGATTTTATGTGGTACATGGCGTGCAGAAATCTGTCAAAAATGTTTTAGTCTGACTTTGGTAAGCTATGAAGCCACACAGCTTGATGGATTGGTGGAGCATTACGGCTACCGTAGTCAGGAGCCTCTCGGAGTAATCTGGGTCCAAAACTACGTCTACTTCAGGTCCCAAAGTCAAACGAACACTGCGGCATCACTGAGAGTTAAAAACTGTTTCTTTCATCTTTAATAAAATGATCAGCATTGCTGCTTTACCAGGTGCAACAATTAAGTTTAACATCCAGACGTCCATGAAAACAGGATTTATTAAATTTAGTTAGAGTAGAGTTAAAAGTTATCAGGAAGTTAGCTCTCTAGCTTCCACCTAAACATGATATGGCATGTTCTGACAGAGATTTCTGAAAAAATTCAAATGTACTGCTCTGCTATCACTTCCAACATAAATGAAGACAGAAAACTAAACAGCAGTGACATTTGTAGGGTTACTGAAGTTGGGCTAGCTGGTATATAATGATGTGCTACGTGATCGTAGCGTCAGAGCTATGTTAGCATAGCATTAGCACAGTGAAGCTGGAGGATGAACGCTAACTTTTTTCCACTCAATAAAAGTTAACGTGAGGGTTCCTGATGGTTAGGGACAAATGCAATTGCATGGCAGGATGCTGTAAACGGACCAAACTTCTACCGTGTACAGTTTATACCGCCCAGCCCTAAATGGCAGCATGCTTTGTTCTCTGCCATCATGAGGATTAAGGTTCATATATGCTTATTTCTCAGAAAGTAAGAGGAACGTGATCATAGGACAGGAGTGTGTTCTGAATCCATAAAGTAGAAACACACAAATGCCTCTCACCGTTCAGCTTTAGAATAAAACATTTCCAGCAGTGGAGTCTCGTGGTCTGTTTCCAGCCTCTTATAGAACACTGAACTGGTAACACACTGGCTACTGTGATCATTGCTACATATGTGTGTGCAGAATGAAACGTTCCTGTGTCACCGGTTCACACGCTTCGTGATGAAGTACAACCTGATGTCCAAGGACAACCTGATCGTTCCCATCCTGGAGGAGGAAGTGCAGAACACCTCTTCAGCTGGGGAGAGCGAAGCCTAAGAGACAGCTCCTGCTGCTGCCACCATAAGGGAGACACATGTAAACATATTTCTACATTACAGAGGAGACTCATTCATTACACACACACACACACACACACACACACACACACACACACACACACACACACACACACACACACACACACACACCAGTGTATTGAGGCTCCCGTCTAGTAACACTGTCCATGTCCCTCCTCCCCAGTCACCTGTATCTCTAAAAGGATGTAAGGGTAAAGATGACCAGGAGCAGAGTTCAGTCATGCCTGCAGGACACAATTATTTTTTCTATTTCCACTCAGAGGTTGGGGGTACAGCCCTGCTCTCACTTCTCCTGTAGGGAAACCCTGTTCATAATCCCGCATGTCCACAGGATCCAGCTTGTGTGCTCACGGCTCCGTGGCTGCTTCCCAGCACGCTGGAGGCATTTAGTTTTCCAGCAGATGAAAACACTCATTTAGATCAATTGTGGCTGTACTTGAATTTAATGACCCTCTGTGCCTCTTTACTTCACTCGCCCACCAGTATAGCCCATCTCAGATTTATCTTCACTATATTTAGAATAAAGGGATAAATTTTTTGTTTTTTAGCACACATGAGCACCTATAATCTTATTTTAGATAAGAAATAAAGGAATCATAAATACCGTGTAAATAAGGACAACTTTAACAGCATTAACCATGAAAGCTTAAATACTGATGGGGGAACTGCAGTGTGAAAGGTTTTACCCTCCAGCAGTTCCTGATTAGAGGAGCATTCTTCAGATTTGAAGGAAATATGCAGCAGCTTTAAAGCTTGCAGTCAGTGTTTTGTATGGTTGGCTAACGTTTTAACGTTTGGAGCCCTTTTTAGTTCCCACACACTTTGACTGTCTACGTTATAACACCTTGTACTGAGCATAGAACACGAAGCAGTTCTTGCAGGTATTCATCCATCCTCAGCAGCGATGGAGCCGTGACACCACGCTGCCTCTCGCTCTGGACATCGCAGGCTAATCTTCCTCAGGCAGCTGGATTTGCAGAAAGCCTCTGTAACTATGGTGACCTGTATTGTTGAGAAAGGCCCACACTGACAGCTCTCCCTCCTTCTGTGTATATAAACCCTCTGCCACTCCTCCCCGTTTAAATTCACTCATGTTTTCTGTGCACTTTTCTCCTGACTGCTTCTGTTCTTTTTGCTTGTATTGCCTACCAGTCTGATTTGGGGGTGTCCCATGAGATGGATCACTAAATTAGCCTGCTGACTTAATAATGCTATTAAAACACAATGTAGGTGTGCGGTTCGTGTGGTAGTGAACAAAGAAAACCGTAATCTCTTAGCTCTGTATGTGTACTAGCAGTCAGATAGTCTCTTCGGCCTTTGACGTGTATAGGAAGGCTGTTTGGCTAACTCTGATCCTGCATCGTGACATGTCCCCACTTCATAATACTGTGTCCAGTGTGCCTGATGTTCTCATCTCCTGCAGCAGTGGGCAACGTTTGGCTGCTTTAAGCATTCAATAAGTCATCCAGGAAGGAGAGAACATCGGCCACATTTACATGTCGGAGCACAACCTTCTTTTACCCTCTCCCTCATTAAGTTATTTTGTGGGAGGAGCCTGATCCAACCCACTTTATTTTTTTTTATTGGACTAAAAAAATTTTTTGTTACTGTTGACATTTTCATGTCTGTTAATAAAAACAAAAAGACTATTATTCAGACGTGTGTGGTCGTGTGGTTAATCAGTGAGTCAGACATGGGAAATACTGTTTAATAAAAAATAACAGCCACAATAAAGGAAGGGAAATGTACAACTCTCGGAAAAGGGAAAAGCTAGAATATTAATACTGACAGTGAACACCCATTTAATACATTTCCATTCAAACTAAAACAGCACCTTATCTATAAAAGTCCTCAGATTAACCTGAAAGTTGATCTTTAAGGAGACCTGCTCTGCTTTCCTCATTTCCTGACGCACTGTTCTGATCATCGAGCTCATTAAACAAAGCAAACATTAACATAATGAGTTCAGGGTATGTACACGTTGGCCATTTCTACTGTTTGCTCTAATAAAGCCCCCTCAGGCTGCAAACACAGAAGCCCCACCCACCTGTAAACGCTTAACGAAGGGCAGCCAATCGTAATAAAGTTGGCTTAAAGGAAGCTAAAAGTGGCTTCAGACGGGATGAACTGAAGATCAGCGCTAATAAGAACGGTTCACTGGGAATAGTGCAATGTGACTGTTGAAACCAGTCCAAGATCAAATCTGAAAATGAGAAGAACAGGTCCGCTTAAAAGTCATTCCTGATTCATAAGGTCACTCCATATTTTTGTCCCAATTGTGTCCTATTATAAAGTAACTTCCCTTTATAAAATCCCAGAACAAACAATAGTTTAATCAGGAATTGGCATGGAAGCTCTCCCTCATCCTGAAATCTCAAATCTCCCTTCGAAAAATTAGTTTCCAGGGTCTTTTTTTAAAAAACATTTTGATACTATTCACACAACATGGCACCTGTTAGAAATTCATGTTTGTGGCATTTAACTCACATTTCTTGTATTTGTGCATCACAGACTGCAAACGACATCGATCGCTTCTATTTCAAAGCTCAGCTTTAGAAATGTTTTATATAAATGAGACAAATACACTTATCATCTAATATACTTATACACACACATGCACAACAGCAGAAAAAGAGCCCTCCATCCATTTAGGATGTGTGTAACACTGAATGTCTGGAAAGCAGCAGGAATATTAGCAGTACCTTTAAAATGAAGGAGGAAAAATAATACTTTTAAACACGATGAGCTGTATGAATGACTTCCAGAGTAATAGCTGAAAAAGCTGTAACATCTCAGAGAAATAGGCTTTTCTATACAAATATACTGTTTCAGGCACCTCGCTTTCATCATGTACTGGGGAGGTATATAGGTTAACTACATATCCGTACGGTGGCTCAAGTAGTTCAGTGACTTTTCTCTTTTTGTGTGGTTACCTGGTGAAACTACAAAACAATTGTGAAACATCATATGTGACAATAGAAACAAAACTTCAGTGGAGAGCTAAATATCAGATAAATGTATTCCAAAACATGTAAACTGTGTGATGATCTCATCATCAGAACTTGGATGTAATGAGCTGTGGGTGTAGCTCTGACTCAGACCATGTGCTCACCGACTGTATGAGTCGTCCTCTCTGACACTTGGAGTGACCAAACTTTACAAAGCGGAGCGTTTTCATCAGTATGATCCAAAATACGTCACTGAACTGGTGTTTATAGAGGTCCAAGCAGGGGGCTGTTTCCTCATAGACTTGTATAGGACCTGCAACCTTTGGTATCACCCCCTGGTGGCCATTAGAAAGAGTGCAGGTTTAAGGCACTTGTGTGTCTGCTTCACTTTTCAGACAAAGAAGCCACGCCCACCATTTATACCTGGTATGTTTTCAGCACAGAGCCTTCATCACAGCGTAAGAGCTACACACTGAAGTGGTGCTCCAGTTGCCCTGTGTCACGCACACCAACATCCCTCACTCTCCTCACGTCACACACCTGACAGACACTTCCAGTTCACCTTTAAACTCCAAATGCTCCCATCTCCTCCTTTCACACGTCAGAGCTGCTGCCCTGCATTGCCACGTTTTAGCGCAACACCTCCACCACCCCGGCATCTTCCTCGAGGCTCCAGGAGTCTTCCTCGTCGATTTTTATGAGCAGCACATTAGCAAAGAGAGAAAAGAACTCCGAGTCCAGACGCTGAACTTCTGCTGCTTTTCTGACTGAAAGTCAGTTATACACACACGCCAGCAGAAAGCGCACACAGCTGGGGCTTTAAACCAGTTATGAAAGAACAAGTCAAATTTTTACTGATCGAGCTCCATCGTGTACGATATTAAACCTAATAGAGCCACTGACACCACACAGTGATCACACAGGACGATGGCAGCCGCACCGAGCAGCTACATCCACACACTTCAAGCTGAGGTCACCGGTCATATGTCAAAGTCTGGAATGTGCTACTTTCTTTTTCCTTCCACAGTTTCTGGAATACATTTATTACTGACAACTGATTACTTGACTGAAGGATGTTGTCTCACTGATATATAAATCTAAAGCTGACATTCATGAACTTTCTCAGGAAACATGGATTTTAGAGGGCTGAAGTAAGAACAAGTAGGCCCTTTTAACCCAAACTGCCTGTGACTTTTTCCTATTATGTTTAGTTATAGTTCCACATCACTTTTTGTACTCTTTCTAAATAACTATAAACTAAACTAGATTTCTTCCTGCTTCAGTATGTTTCTGAGCTGTGAAGGAGCATAACTCCAGACTGTAAGCAGAAAGCAGAGCCCCGCTCCTTCAAGTTCTCACAATAACATTAACATATTTCCTGTGCTTTATAATACTGGGAGCACCTGTTATTAGGCGTGCATCACTCTGCACATCTAAGTCCAACCGTTTTCTCGTTATGGCTTCGTTAACAACATTTTCAAAGTGCAGAGCCCCTCTACATTAAAGTCTCTGTCAGATGGTGAATAGTCTGAACCTTCCACAGTTCATATCTCTTTGCTTGGGTACTTCCACCTGCTTA
Source organism: Copadichromis virginalis (assembly GCF_057382275.1). Classification (NCBI taxonomy): domain Eukaryota; kingdom Metazoa; phylum Chordata; class Actinopteri; order Cichliformes; family Cichlidae; genus Copadichromis; species Copadichromis virginalis. Next base: position 15,767,106 of record NC_140633.1, read on the forward strand.
CATACAGGTGACCTCAGCTTTCCCCTCGTCCTGCTCAAAGCCACCTTCCTCCATGTGGGATAGGGAGCTGGGGTACCCTCCTCCGAACACTGGGAATCCCCCGATGCCTCCCGCAGGCAGAGCAAGGGTGTCTGGAGGGTCGGGGCTGCTGGCTGCCCGACTCACAGAGTGACTGGACACAGACTGGAGACAGAGAGGGACACCAGTCAGAACCCATAACAGACCATGAAATGACACAGATGGACTACGATTTAAAATAAAAATCTAAAGACAGATTTTCTTGAGGGCGGCTCTGCAGACTGGCGACTGGAATAAATAAAGCAGCTTCATGAAAACTACACCTGGAATAGTTTGCAGGTAACTGCTGTTTTGTTTTTCTGCCCTCCTACGAGTTTGCAGTACTACTGCAGTGAACTCCGAGTAGTACCGACTTTCTCCACCAGGGGGGGACTTTAGCCACACAGAGGATATTCCTGCTTATCCAACAGAGCCATTTTTCATTCATCTTCATCGGGGTGATGCTGGTAATACAGGTCAGCTCTTTACTTCCACTAAACACTGCTGCTGTTCTCCAGTCACAACATTAAATAAAAGCAATGTATACTTTCTAAAGAAAACTAGCATGTTTAGAAGTGCTTTCTTGAAAATCCCAAAGAAAAAACTCTTCAGCTTAATGTGAGGAAGCTACGCTGAGAGGTGGAATTATGAAATGTTGGCATGGGTAAGGAAATTAAAGGGAAATTTGCATCCCTGCTGGCGTCTGAATTTACAACCTCCTCACACACACTGTAAACCAAACTGACTTTGGGAAAGCAGGAGCACAACACTGACATCGCTGAGTGCAGTGATGTCTATTCTAGCTCTGTTTCGGGTCTCCACCTGCACCTGAGAGACTTATTAGCAACTGAAGTTGCTTAACATCCCAACGTGTTCACCAGCTCGCCTCTTTCACTGCTGCACAAGGCTTTTGTAGGTCTATCCAACAGAGAACGCTGATGCCAGATGCAGATTAAAGACCATTTAAACATTTGCTTAACGTTCAGCTGCCTCATCATGTTTCTTGGCCACAGCGAATGTGGAAAAGGTCTCACCTGGTTCCTCGGCTGTCCGGCTGTCTCACCTCTGACCGGCCTCTGGAGGAATACAACATGCTTTGTGGCCAGATTCCCGTCACTGCACACATCAACGGGAGCATGGTCAGAAATGAAACTGAAAAACATGTTTCAGGAGAGAAAACATCTTCAAAGCATCTTCTTCTACCTGTCGTGCCGGATGATGGGTGTGGGCAGCACGCACGTGAGCAGCCAGCCAAACTCAGCCAGAGTGTGGAGGAGTGGCCCGTAATCTGTTTTCACATTGGAGTCCTGCAGGAGAGCAACGTGTCCAGATATAACAGAAGGGCTCAGAAAAAGCAACCTCTCTGGCTAAGAGCCAGCCGTGAGTCTCAGTAAACACCACTTCTGGCTTGATTCCATGTTAACATTTGATTATTTTAGAGCCGGTCATTAAGGGGAGCCTTTGAGAGCCGGTTGCTCCAAAGCACACCTGCTTTAGGGGGCCAGGATCTGGTCTCTCAGGAGTTCCTTGGAAATGCGATGTAGTTATGATGATTGGTCTATACTGAGGAATGAAAAGCTGGCAATGATATTGTTTAGAAATGCTGTGGGGGTTTTCTCTCTCCATGGAGACACTGATAAAGTGGACAGCTGAGCTCAGAGAGCTGTGAAAGAACGACTGGATTGTGCTTAGTAAACAAAGAGTGTTTGGGAGTATTTTAGAGCCAACAAACATGGAAGAAGCTGCACAATTCTTTGCCTCTAGTCACATCCTAAGTGTATAACACTTCACACTGGACCTCAGCTCTGCTCTAAGGTGTCATGTCAGGGTCCTCAACCAATAAGCACAGCAAAGGTCTCAAACCTGTGGCTCCTGAAACGATTTTATTTAACCAGTTACTAACCTATGGAATAAAAATGAAATCAGTGGAAGAAACTACAGAATTTAACAAAAGTTGATTTCAGTTTCCAGACCGGATTTGCTGTGATGCTTTTTCTTCACTTTCATGCCTAAATATGTTTTGTGGCTCTGTGCTTTGCTCTTAACCGATCCCTGGTGTAACTACACGGTGAGTTGTGCATTAATGGCATTATAAGTTTACCAAACGAATATTTGTAAAGACAGACAGCAAAAGTAACAACGTGGAATTATCGAGTCAGCCAATCCATCACTACAATGATTTCTATTGATTAGATAAATACTGTCATATGGTGTATAATGTGAGGAGGTATGAAGGTATAAAAAAAACCAGATGCCTCACCAGCCGACCAGCTTCAAACTCTTCAAACCGTCTATTTGACTTTCTAATTCTGTCCCAGGTGCTCACAATGTTAACCACACGTACACATACGGGTCATTTTTTATCTCAAACTGTGTTAAAAGCTACTAATGTTCAAAAAGAACTTTTTTTTGTCTTGTTTAAGCCTCACAGTTTAACCTAAGCTTGCTCTTAAAGAGTGGATAAAACATCTCTGTTCCACAAACATCTCTCCAAAAATCTCACTGACCTCGATGACGGTCCACTGCTCGACAACAATTGTGTCATTGGCAGGAGGAGACGTGCTTCTCTCCTCGTACACGAACAATCCCTCCAGCGATCGAGGCACCGGCTCGCCTGAAACACACAAACAGTGGCAGTGACACAAACGTCTGTTTGGAAGACACACGGTCACGTTTTTGTGGTGAAAACAGAAAAATTCATCTTCATATTTTTGTGTGGCATGGTTCTTATTGATAAAGTCACAGTTGTGGAACTCAAACTGCTCAGAGGGCGCTGGATGACATTACGCAAGTCAGCTTTGTGAATCAAGTGGTCTAACTGTGCAGTTTCACAGCTAAAAAGAGCAAACAACTAAATGCTGCTATGAAAACGTACAGAACAACAATCAAACATTTACCAGATTCTTGACCTTGTCTGGCAGCACATACATGATTCACACCGCTGCAGCTAGCCAAGTTTCAGCTGCTGGGGAAATGAGAGCGTCGCTGGGTTGATAATGACCCAGTTATTAGAAATAGGTTGAGAGTTCCCACGTGTTCATGTGTGAGAGGACAGCAGCGCGGAGGGTTCGTGTTGTAGTCCGTCTGTACAAACCTCTCCATCACCCTGCACCATCAGCGAGCTGCCTAATGCTCCCCGATTCATTAGGAAGAAGGATAACAAACCCAAGTTATCTGATTCTATGCACGCAGTAAAACGACTTAAAATAAATTCATAAAAGACTAGAAAGTATGACTCGAGTTTGCACAAAATAAACTGTGGCCAAAATGAAACACATGAAAAACATATGCGATCCATTTCTATCTCATAAAAAACCCAAAAACCAAAGACTGACATAAACACAAAAAAGTCACTTCCTGTTTTGGTTCCTTTCTCCCACTGCATCTATATTTGGAGCAGTCTTCCCGACTTTGGCGACCTCGCTTCCTGTTCATCTGCAGAGCACAGCTCTGCAGCTTCACTTGGACTTATTCAAGGTTATTGGGAGGCTCGTTGTTCCAGCGTTTTGGACAACGGGGGGTAGAGCAGGTCATCTACTGATCGGAAGGTTGGTGGTTCGATCCTGTGCTCTTCCTAGTCTGCATAACCCCAAGTTGCTCTCCGATGCATCCATCGGAGTATGAATGTGTGTGAATGTGGTTAGTAAGCACTTAAAAGCATAGAAGAATGGATGCCTGTGGCATGTTGTACAGAAAGCTTTGAGTACTCTGGGAGAGCAGAAAAGCTCTATACAAGAATCAGTCCACTTACAACGTGACACAGGTGGCTTTAGATCAGTGTGACACATTTCAAACTTGTTTTAGTCTTTTTAACATTTTTTTGACAACTCTGGTTTCATTTGTGGATTTCAAGCTGACGTCAGACTAGTTAAACATTTGGAACAGGTTCTGACTTTGGGCCCATTTTACAGTGTTGTTGGGCTGGACGTTAGAATCACAATCGTGTTTATTGGCCATGCAAACGCGCAGACACATACAAGTTACGTTAGATGGTGACTCAAGCATAGCAATGTCAATCACAATAAGTACACAACACACACACACACACACGTGTGTGTGTATTGTGTATACATACACAAAGCTGTGTAAAGTTTAAGATTGGGTCTGAACTTGGTTTTGGACCATCTTATAACTTGTATTGGGCTGTGATGTTAAACAAATTGCTACACTTGTTTTGGACAAGGATGTGGAATGTTTTTATACCTAATCTTTGACTTGGTTTAGACTTGGATTGGCTTCTAGCTGTGGCTCTGGTTTGGGGTAGGGCTGGGCGATTTGACCCAAAATTCATATCTCGATATTTTTTAGCTGGGTGGCGATATAAGATATATATCTCGATATTTTTTTAAAGCCATAAGTTAAGAACAAAAAGAGTTCTTAGTCACACTGTGTCCCAGATGTCACACAGGCATTTTTATTTACATACAGCATAGATTTACATGAAGAAATTACTCAAAAATAAATTATCAGCATTTATTAAACAATCATGCTCCATAAATAAAAGAAAACGATGTTGTTTTTGTGCATAACAAAAAGCTCATAATTGTGCAGTCAAAATCTAACAGACGCTGAGCATAATAACAAAGACAGATTTCACAGCTGCTCTGTTCCCAACTTCTACTGCATGACTGACAGCCTTGAGTTTGAAATCCTCTTTGTAACCATGTCTCCGAACATGTGCCATTTATGGCCCTTATACACACACAATACAGTAATATTACGTCGAAGCACAGTACGTATCACTCCGCGAGGGTCCAGACTACAGTAGCCGTAATGCTCCGACAATCCATCAAGCGCTGCAGCTCCGTAGCTTACCAAAGTCGTAAAATATTTTTGACAGATTGCCGTCACCTAAAATCGGTTCGCGGTCAGTAAGCACAACCAGAATTCATACATAAGGTGCGCTGTCGATTTTTGAGAAAATGAAAGGATTTTAGGCCGTGCAGCCCCTGTGGGCTGCATGTCGTTAGCGTGGTTAGCTCGCTAACACGTTGACGCCGTCCAGCCCCACAACTCGCTAACGGAGATTTGCCGTGTCCATCTGGTCGCTGCCTGCAGGTGAAGCTATGGGCGAGGGGGAGTTGTATTCAGTGAAGGAGAGGCGAGGCCGAGTAACGTTGCGTAGAGACAAAAGTGGACGAAAGAGAGGCAAACTTGTGGCTCCACAAGTATAATTATAACGTAACATAGACTATATCAAGGATATTGTCACATCTTATATCTTGTATGAAAATATATCGATATTTTTTAAAAACTCGGTATATCGCCCAGCCCTAGTTTGGGGCATAGTAGAATGGTTTGAAACTTGGTTTTGAACCTGACTTTTGGCTTGTTTCAAACTTGGCTTTGGTCTGGATGAGATTTTGCAATGACTTTGAAAGTTGGTGTTGGTTCTGAATCTGAATGGGTTTTAGACCATTTTCAAACTGTTTGAACAATACCTGTTGTCACCGGACAGCTGAGGTTTCTTCAGTCTTTTAGTTTTGGAATCATGACTAATGTTTTTAAGTGCTCAAGCCTGCAGAGGACAAACATACATGCACCGCTCCGTGCTTGTTTAACATCCACCATCAGACCAACCTTTAGGTGTGTCCCAGTAAACAAAGGAGTCTACCAGAGACCAGCCTTTGCGATAGTAGGCGGCAGTCAGCTCCAACCAATCAGCCTCCAGAGCACTGACCACGTGGCCTTTCCTGGAAACACGCATGGAGAGTGCCCCCTGGTGGTACTGACAGCCCAGAGAGTCCAGAGGAGCACAGCCAGGAGCCCATGAGTGGAAGAAGACCAGCAACCTCAAATCTGGAAGGAGAAGGAGCAAAAGTATGACTCATTTTACCATTTTTCTTAAAAAAATAACATAAAATACAAGGTTCAAGGGTGAAATCTTCTCGACCATTTGACAGTCTAACACATAACACCATTATTGTCACCATGGATGTGAACCTGAGGTCACACAACCAGTCAGAAAGTCCCCACATGAATATCTTGTCTTACCGGGACTGTAGGTGTTGTCATCCAGCTCTCTGTCTCCAGGCAGTGTTTCAGGAGGTGTACGTGGAGGCGAGCGACAGGCCCTCTTTGGACTGTGCACCCGGCCATTGGTGATCCCACTCACCTGCTGGAGGACGGAGCCAATGAATCGAACCCCTCCCCGTGCACTGCTGTTCACCTACAGCAAAGATAAATACAGATTAAGAAGTTTAGATGAGGTGAATGCATTTTCCAACATTGCTTTCAAACATTTTTCAGCCATTAAAAGTATTTATTTATTGCTTTTATCATACATTGACCACTCATTTATCTTGAATCCATTGAGGATGTCTTGATCGTAACATATATACTAAAAATCCCTTCTTTGATACTTTGATCTGACTAATGCACCGGTAAAGATGGCTGACCCTATCGATGAGTGCTCTGACAGTGTCAGCCGTCAGCGAGTCTCCAGGTAAAGGCCACTCCTCCACCCTCAGCACCGGCACGCTGTGATACATGGATGCTGTCTGCTTACTGAAATCACATAACAAAGATAAGTGTTAGACCCCAGGGAGACTTGTTCAGCAGAGTCCAGCTGTCACAGAGCTGCAGACACAAACAAATAAATCATTTACATGCTCAGCAGGCTGCTGCTACTGTAGTGATAAGAGTACGCACAGACCGTTGTAGCACCGTTTCAACATGAAGGTAAACGTTTCACTTTGTTCTCGTCAGTATGAGGAGACAGCGACTCGATACGAGCATAACACCACAGTCTGCAGGAAAAAATCCCCCCACACAACTAACAGAAAAAAACAACACAACGCTCCACAAACCTATGTATTTTTCGGACCATAAGGCACATTAAGTGAAACAAAGCAGTCAGATAAGTCAAACTTTACTCAACTCATTCTTCTTGCTTCCTCCACTTCCGTACCATTGATTCATTAATGTTGAATTCTCTCCAGCTGCTCTATTCCCATGTTGTTGCAGTATATTAATGACTAACCTCGTATTGTGGATGGATTATCTCAGTTGTTCTCGAGTGGAAAAAAGTTAGCGTTCATCCTCCAGCTTCACTGTGCTAATGTTATGCTAACATAGCTTTGTCGCTACGATCACGTAGCACATCCTTATATACCAGCTAGCCCAACTTCAGTAACGGACTAAAACATTTTTGACAGATTTTTGAGCGTCGTGTACCACATAAAATCGGTTCGAGGTCAGTAAGCACAACCAGAATTCATACATAGGTGCACCGGATTATAAGGCGCACTGTCAATTTTTGACAAAATTAAAGGATTTTAAGTGTGTCTTATAGTGCGGAAAACACGGCAATACAGTGGTCCCTCGCTATAATGTGGTTCACCTTTTGCGGCCTCACTGATTCGCAGATTTTTTTGGTGCAATTTTGCATTTTGTTTTTTGTTTTGTTTTGTTTTACAGCACATTGTGTTCTGTGTCCCGATCAGCTGTAGACCATTGTCAATTAACCTCGTGCTGTGTCTCCTGTACAGTACAGAATGCGTTCAGCTTGTCAAATTTACATAAATCTTAGATCGCTACAGTGTGACTCTGAAGTGCTGCACTTTTTAAGTTTTCTCTCCAACAAACAACAATGTCGATGAAGCGTTTTGCACCGTCAAAGGCTCCTGCGGTAGCACCTAAAAGGCAGAAGAAGATGCTAACCATTGCACATAAACTGGGACTTCTGGACATGCCAAAGGAAGGTAGAAGTTACCATTCTACTTGCTTCCTCCACTTCCGTACCATTGATTCATTAATGTTGAATTCTCTGGCAGCTGCTCTATTCCCATGTTGTGGACCTGAAAACAGGGTTTGATCTTTGGTTTCATTCTATAATACTGGACTTATTTTTCTACGAAGGTTTGAACTTTGAGAGTGTTTAAACAAGAGAGAAAAGTGTGAAAATGTTCGTGCCTCGTATTGGTTGATTTGTGCAACTTTACCGTCATGTTGCTAATAATCATGTTTATTTCCTCTGTGGTTGATTTTAGTCTCCTGGTATTTAGTCTGTTCGTGGTTGTTTTGTGTTGCTGGTAATCATTTTTAGACTCTTCTGGTTAGTTTGGCTTCCTTGGTGGCTGTTTTATGTTTCTCGGTTTCATGTTTAGTTTCTTTGTAGTTTTTTTCCGAATGGTAGTCGTGTTTAGTCTTGGAGGTTTTATTTCTCTTTGTAGTCAAGTCATGTTTATTCTGTTTGCGGTTGTTTCAGCTGTGTATGGTGATTCTGGGTCCCTTTGCGACTGTTGTGTGGGTATTGTGGTTTTGACCTTCCTGGCAGTGGGTTTTATATCTCTTTGTGGTGGTTTTGTCGCCCCCTTGGGTCCCTCAGCAGAGCCCAGTAGGCTTGAGAGATCAGACATACTCCATCCTCATTGGCTGCTGAGAGATCCCTGTTGTCAGGTGAATTTTAGCCAACAGAAACTGAACAGTAGTCAAACCAAAACACCGTCTCCTCTCTCTGCTAGCACGCAAGTCAGACCTCCTATCAGCAATCTGCATTAAATATGCAGCTGACTTCATTTATCTTTCATATACCTACTAGACAACATCATGGCAAAAGCTTTCTTTGACCATGACATACAAGAAAAAAAAAAAAAATCAATAATAGGCCAGTTTTAAGATAAATTTGATGACGTTGGACTAGGACTGGCGTACCTGGGTCTAGGACGGGCCAGGATGGCGCGGTAGAGCAGGCTGAAGGGAAGCGAGCGAGTCCGACCCACAGACAGGATGATGGGGTGAAGTGCAGCCAAGAGGTAGCCTTGGGTGTAGTATGGCTGTAGGGCCTGAGGCAACTCAGACAGCGAGGACACATACTGGACTGTCGGACGGCTACCTGCACACACAGACATCATCTGCTCAGTTTTCAAACCTGCGCTCAGAGTTGAATGACACATCCGAAGACTTTGACACACAAACCATTTATTGATTATTCATAAATCAATCCAACTTTTATGACGTCTGAAAATGACATGTGACCACCGGCTCCATCAATCACCTTCCATGATCTACCATCAAATAAACACCTTTCCCCTTACGACTCTAAAGCCTTAAGGGGAAGAGATCCTTTCTGTTTTCATTTTATCCATTTGTGAGCCATCAGAGGTGTGAAGTGAGCAGAGAGAGCTGGAGAGTTTGTGAATGGCGGAGTCTTGTGCCATTTTTCCTAAAGTCCTGGCTGGAAATCCATGCGGCTATCACCATACTTCCTGTGTCCACAAAGAGCAACTGTTCAGAGGGGTTTGGCTACACGCCGTTTGTGCGCAGACACACACACACACACACACACACACACACACACACACACACACACACACACACACACACACACACACACACACACACACACACAGCATTCCAAGACTTTAAAGAACAATTTGCACATTTTGGACAAAGGATGATTAAAAACAAGGAAAGAAAAAGGACACAAATGATAAAGAGCAAGAGCCTTCAGAGCCTTACTCCTGTTTATACAGTCACATTGTGGAGATTCATTGTTTGTTCTGACAAAACTTCCACTAATTGAGCTTGACTGAGGGTTAGGGCATGTCAGCATCAACACAGCTTTGTGTGTTCTTCTCATTATTCTGTGTACAACTCATGTTGTGGGTGGGTACTGATGTTTAGGTAGAAAATTAATGTGGTTACAGTCTCCTGATGTCAACTCATCTTGTGTGTAACAGTATTACTAATCTTGCGAGATACAAGTTTACACAAACAATGTGGGGAATTCCCGTCTCCCTTACTGGGACAAACTCTGGATAAGACTTAAATTTAGGGAACAGAGTGAAAGACTGTACAGCAGCCTGTGAAGCGATGAAAACAAGACTGTGTGTGTGTGTGTGTGTGTGTGTGTGTGTGTGTGTGTGTGTAAAAGATGGCAAAAAAAGCATTCACCCCACATTCTCGTGAACAAACACCCAAGAGACCTGGGAGACCAGCATGCAGCTGACATCACTGCAGCCTCTGAATGAGCTGTCTGGCTGGCTCCCTTCATGAGAATGAAGACCACCAGAACCTCAATAAAACCAGTAAACACCAGGGTCGGGCGACTGCTGCAACAGTTTACAGGCATTCCTGTGGGCTTAAACCCCGCTTTCAATGCTTGAGGTGAATTTAAATTTAACACATGTTGTAGCTGCTGGAAAACAGTGATGCAGCTCTAAAGAGAACTTGTGCACAGGACAGCAGTCATGAAATGAAGTGAATCCAAGTACCTCAACACAGAGAAAGTCCCATAAAAAGTGGTAGTTTTCCTGGAATTTATGAACTTTTTTTTTTTGAAAAACTTTTTGAACTTTAAAATATAAAAAAAAAGAAAGAAAAAAATCAGACGTACATGATAAAAGTTAAATATCGCTGTTGTAGCAAGTAAATCCTATATTTTGATGCTACTGGTTGCTACTTGTTTGTTAGTAGGCGTTGCTTTTACGTGCACTCAGTCACAGTTCACCGTGCCAAATCTTTGTTTTCATTTATATTCACGATATTTATATTCAGTCATTTATTTCTAGGGGTGGGTTTTGATAATTGATTTATCAATTAAAATCGATTCTGGCTTGGATAACGTGATATTGATTCATTAAAATCCTGAATCGATTTTTTAATATAAATTTATTTTGCCCGAAACGCCAGAATCTCAGGTTAAACCTCACAACAGTTCAACAACCAGCAAACAGCTAAAACAGTAAATGAGAGCAGAAACACGGATTCTGCACAAAGACGTAAACACAAAGCGTGGACCCGCCGATGGATCAGAATCAGTGAGATGTCGCCTTTCTCTCACCCGATGGCACGACACGGTCGGGGCTGAATGCCGACAGCTCGCTGATTCTGATCTGTCGGCAGGTCCGCGCTTTGTGTTTACGCCCTTTTTGCGCTGATTCTAAAGCTGTTAGTTTGATCTCTCTCCAAACAATATTGACCGAACCAGCAGCAAAAGAAGATCCAAACTACGCTTCACATAAACATCGTCATGGATTCCCTCCGACTTTTGCTGTTTTGCTTCCACCACACGTCATGCACAGCTCTCTCTCTCTCTCTCTCTCTCTCTCTCTGTACTTCAAGAACAGTTTCCCGTCTAAAAATCTGTTTTCTACATTATTCGCTTGCTTGTTACGCACAAGTCTACCGTTGTTTACAGCGCTGTCGGCCGCTGTTTTTTTTTTTCCTTTTTCTTACTTCTGAAAAGAAAACCTAATTTCTGCTGTTCAACAGGCTTCTGAACAAATGTCAACTTTTTAAAATTATGCAAAATGCAAAACGCTCAGCTGTGTCTCTAATAAAACCGCTGTAACGTCAGAGGTAATGTTCATATGTTGATTAATGGTTTTCTTTCGTTTTTGATGTACTGCAGAATATTTTTATAAAATCCCAGGCCAGGAAAATCACCTTCATGTTTTTCTGTTTTATCTTCAGTTACTTTGACACAAAGGCATCTGCTGTGACGCTCACACCTTTGATAAAGTCTTGCGAGTGTCAGCTTCCTTTTTATAGATAGAAAAATATGTTAATGTACTGATCTGAATTATAATATTTCTGACTGTCTGAGGCAAAATTCTCCAGATTTAAATCAAATTGAATCGAATCTAATCGAATTGAATCGTGGATCGAATCGATTCGGGACCTTGTGATCGGAATCGAATTGATTCTAGAAATCAGTGACGATACCCAGCCCTATTTATTTCCTTTGCAATGCCCGTTTATCTTTCCATTTAAACAAAGACAATATTTAACCAGACTGAGCACAGCAGAAAACCGTTTGCCCCGTCTCATCAGCAAGACCTGAACAGAATTAACCTTGACCCTACATAACCTCATACCTGCCTGTCATAACAAGTGCATAAAATGAAATACAACCCCCTAGTGGTGATAAAGATAGGGGCACAAGAAAAATGACTCCTACACCAGTTATCTTCCTATACTACTGTTTTTATTAGCTCGTGGTTTGTTTGTTTTTTTAGACAAATATGAAATTGTAGCAGCTTTTGTTAATGCTTTTATTTAAAGGTAGCAATTTATCTTCGGTTCTTTAGGCTAATGTAGCAGCTAATGTTCAAAGGATTAGGCTAGTATATCAGCTAAAATTAACTTGTTTTACATGCTGTTAAATTGTTTAGGCTAACATAGCAGCTAATGTTATCTTGTTTAACATAATGTAGTACTTTATATTAGTGCCTTTATTTTAAGCTAGGAATGTGTCTTGTTTAAGCTAATTTTAGCTTGTTTAGGATCATGTCACATCTTATGTTAGCTTGTGTAGCGGAACATAGTGGTTTACATAGTTTGTTTAGGCTAATGACGCAGCTACTGTATCATGAAATGAGGCCTGTGATATAGAGTGGCCACATCAGAAAAACAGACCACCACAACTGGAGTTCAGTGCTCCCAGGACCTCTGTGTTAGCATCCAAATACACCTCTAAACAAGGCTTTTGTGACAGCCTTTTGCTCGTCTCCTCCCCCGTTTCAATCCTCACACCCCCTCCCATTCTGCTGCCACTTGGCCCTTGGACCCGCACACTGAGGCCTCTGTTCAGTGGGGTATGGGAGAAAAAGGAGGAGGTGGTGGAGGGGATGAAGAAGGGAAGCTTAGAAAGGACGTGGTAAAAATGTAGAAGCCGTTCAAGAGGAGTTGAATAACAGGAGGGCACACAGAGGGGTGACAGAGCTGAGAGAAAGGGAGGTAAAGCCAAAGGGAGATGGAGGGGGGAGCGGGTTACAAGACGGATTTCACAAACCCATGTGTGAAGGTGTGAAAAAGGGAAAGCTGCCTAGCAACGAGGAGCAAATAAATGAAGAGCGACATCCACACTACGAACCTCAACACGTCTGTTTTTTCAAGTCCTTGTATCGTTTGTAGTCGAGGAATAAAAACGATCAGCAGGGAGAAAATCTAAGGTTCTGGAATTACAGAGCCAAAGCAAGTTACACTTTCTGCATTAATTTTAGAGAAATCTATAATACTGTAAAAGCAACAAATTAAGGTCACTTGAAGACTGTGTGCGTGTGATGGGGATTAACAAAGAGTTTGTTCCTTTATTAAAATGCCCATTTAATGGTATGCAACAATTCAACAAAATCAGCTGCCTCTGCGGTGAGTCGTCCACCCCGTGGATGAAGTTTCTTTCTCAGACCATTGTCTGATGTCCATGTCAGTGGGGAGTCTGTCTGACTGAGACACTCCCAGAGGAGACAGTGAATGACACCGAGGACCACCACATTAATGCTTTTGGCACATAAATACCACACAGGGAGAACAGGGACTAGTATGTTTTGAACTTTATTCTTATGTGAAGTTATTGTCCTCTATTAAACAGGGTTGGAGGGAATAAAAAAGACCCAGCATAGCATCACAATATGGCAAATAGGGATACCAAAATACTTAAAATACTCTGGGGCACTACAAACGAGAGGGTCACCTCATGCTCAGGGCTCATCATGAGCTGAGCCCAGCCAACACTGGGCACACTTAGCTGACAAAACTACCTCATGACTTCACACAAGTGAAGAAAGGAGAGCAACCTTTAGGTTAACTGCAGTCGCTCAGAGAGATTGTTGAAGGTTTGGACTTGAATAATAGTTTAACATGAATTTCTTTGTAGACAGACGACTGCTGTGTGATTTTTAATGATTTATCACAGTTAATTGATGTATTTCCAAAAACAGATTGCATGTTAACTTGACCCCATCCAGTTGCAGACTGATAGCAGACTGACTCCAAGTTATGGCAGGTTTTAGTAACAATGTTGGTGTGATTGATTGATCTCACTTTGAACCCCCCAAAAAAAAGAAATAGAAAAAAAAAAGAAAAAGAAATGTCATAACTTATTATTGAATAAAACTGATACTGACAGTTTAACTTTCAGGACATTATTAACCTTTTTTTTTTTTTTAAAAGATGATAAATTGCACGTGTTATTGAAAGATACTAAAAATCACAACAATATCATATTGTGAGCAAAGTATTGTCAAATGGTATCTTGGCTTGTCTGGTGATTCCCTCTTTTAAATGGATCGTAGATAGAGTCATTATCTTTAACGTATCTTTTTTTTTTTTTTTTTTTTTAATACCAGCGTAGTCTCACAATTAATCTGTGTAGAAATGTCGGCCCCAAAAAAGGATGCTATTACAAAACAGTAATAGTAAAACACACATGCACAGAAGTCTCTATCGCTACATGTTTATTAATTAATTATTAACGCAAACAATATTAATTGACACATTTTAGTTTTCAAAGCCACTATCAGCTCATCTGCTTCAAATACGAATGCTGCTGGTGAGGAACAGTAACTGATCAGCAGGATCAAGAGGTGAATGCAAACCTCTAAGCTGTGATTATGGTACAAACAGTGTGTGTGTGTGTGTGTGTGTGTGTGTGTGTGTGTGTGTGTGTGTGTGTGTGTGTGTGTGTGTCTGCAGTCTCCTGCAGCAGACCTCATACCAGAAAAAAAGCGATCCAGGGCGTGTCTGAAATCAGTGGGTGCTGCACAAGTCCTGACATGATCACTGTTTGCCTAAAATCAGATCTGGATAAAAATGAGGAAAAGCCAAAACAGCTTGAATGAGCTCTTTAGTTGTTAACTCGCTTCATCAATTATAGGAAACAAATACCTCCAAACTGCTGAGCATTTGATGTCAGCTTCCTACACCATGTAATGTCTCCCGCTGGAGAGACCAGTCCACTGCTTCAAACACATCATGTAATAAAATGAGGCCCACAGATGGTTTCCTGTCATCATCTCCAGCTTTTTGAGTCAGGGGCAGATCTGAATACTAGAAAAGCAGCTTTCTGTTTCTCAGTTGACCAGTAAGCATGACTGCTGACTGTTGGCTGTTAACGTGCTCAATGCTAATGTTAGCTTTCCTAACATCAACCCCCCCCCAAACAAACAAAAACAAAAAACACCAACAACACATGTACTTTCAATATGTATCATTTCAGATTATTCATGTCATTCATGGTTACATTTTTAGGTCTGCATTACCTTTCAGTGTCCTTGAAATCTCCTTCAAATTTAATACCTAAAACACAAACTTTAATCTGAAAGGATCTGTCGTGGACCTTTAAATACTAGGATTAGACTGAGATTACAGACAACTGCGCTACCCTCTGGAGATAATAAATAGACCTGGCAGGCAGAAACAGTAAACGCCTCATCACAACTGGGACAGTCATCTAAGGCTGAGGTCAGTCAAACCACTTCACAACCCAATCCTCTCTCAGAGGAAGGCGATTGAAATCACCGTCAGTCATGAATAAACATCACTCCAACCATCCTCCAGTTTATTGATGTGGTCCTCACGTCACCTTACATCACCATCTACTCCCTGATTTCCCTCAGTCCTGTTCAGTTGTTGCACAAAGCTAGTCCATGAGCAGGGAAATACAGGACAAGGCTATTCTTCTGTCAACACTGCTTCTAGCCTGTACAGGAGTAACTCACTTGTTACAAGAACAAACAGGAGTTTGAAGGAGCATGCTACACAGGAACCTATAAAGCTACCTGGCATTTTTATATGAGACAAACAAACATAAGAAAACAAACTGCGCGGAAAACTGCTTCAAAAAGCGAAGGTAACACCAGCAATCTGTTGGGACGTTTACCGTGTAGCTGATATGAGCCCATTTAAGTCCACTATTACAACAGGCTACATCATCCATCACTTTATGTGACAGGCTGAGTTAAGCTTAATGACGCTCTGTTTCTGGAAGACTAATAATTTTCTCTTCATTCAGGAAGTCGTAAACAAGCTCTCAGGTCTTAAGAATATGTTGATTTTTTTAAAATAAAGAGCTATATATAATTTTTGAAATTATTATTATTTTTTAATTATTATTATTTTTCTGTGCACCTTCTTGATTCGCAGAATCTCTACAGCTGAGGTAAACAGTGCAAAGGAAAGATGACCCATGGACAAAGTGTAAACACATGCCTAAACAAAGAGGAATCATTTAGAGATGATTTAGCCATCATTTAAAACGTTTTTAGAAAGTTTCATTTACAGATGGAAATTCTGCATTTTAGTGTGAAAGCTACCAAAAACAGACGGGAGATGCTGCAAGTTTGTTGGCATAACATGATCGGGATGCTCAGCGCTGTCCGGATGTAAGATGCACTGTGAGCAGTTTGCTATGAAAAGATCAATAACTACAAAGACTCAGCTCGACATGCTTTCTTTCCCCTACAGAAACAGAATATGCATACCATATATGAGATATATATATATATATCCCTCCGCTAGTGATAACCTCAGGAAGCATTAGCCATTAGGCACTTTGATGTACTGCCTCGGGCTCCAGGCCCCAAGTCCAGTCTCCTCTCAAAGTGGAATCAGGCCAAGCTGACTGGGAGCACTGGGAGATACATGATGGGTGTGTGAGTGTGTGATCGCCACTACGTGTCCCAGAAATGCTTCACTGCTTCAAGGAGAGGTGATGATGTCCTTGAACAAGGGGTAGAATTTCATTTATTTATTTAACACACACCAATTAGTTAAACTGCAGGAATGTCTTAAAGACATAAAGACCTGGATGGCCGCTAACTTTCTGCTTCTTAATTCAGATAAAACTGAGGTTATTGTACTCGGCCCTGAAAATCTTAGAAATATGGTATCTAAGCAGATTCTTAATCTGGATGGCATTACCTTGGCCTCCAGTAACGCTGTGAGGAAACTTGGAGTCATTTTTGACCAGGACATGTCCTTCAACGCACATATTAAACAAATATGTAAGACTGCTTTCTTCCATTTGCGCAACATCTCTAAAATTAGAAATATCCTGTCTCAGAGTGACGCTGAAAAACTAGTTCATGCATTTATTACTTCCAGGCTGGACTATTGTAATTCATTATTATCAGGATGTCCAAAAAACTCACTGAAAAGCCTTCAACTAATCCAAAATGCTGCAGCAAGAGTGCTGACAGGGACTAGAAAGAGAGAGCATATTTCTCCTGTTTTGGCTTCCCTTCATTGGCTTCCTGTTAAATCCAGAATTGAATTCAAAATCCTGCTCCTCACATACAAGGTGTTAAATAATCAGGCCCCATCTTATCTTAATGACCTTGTAGTACCATATCACCCTATTAGAGCACTTCGCTCTCGCTCTGCAGGCCTACTTGTTGTTCCTAGAGTATTTAAAAGTAGAATGGGAGGGAGAGCCTTCAGTTTTCAGGCCCCTCTTCTGTGGAACCAGCTTCCAGTTTGGATTCGGGAGACAGACACTATCTCTACTTTTAAGATCAGGCTTAAAACTTTCCTTTTTGCTAAAGCATATAGTTAGGGCTGGACCAGGTGACCCTGAATCCTCCCTTAGTTATGCTGCAATAGACGTAGGCTGCCGGGGGATTCCCATGATGCATTGAGTTTTTCCTTTCCAGTCACCTTTCTCACTCACTATGTATTAATAGACCTCTCTGCATTGAATCATATCTGTTATTAACCTCGGTCTCTCGTCCACAGCATGTCTTTATCCTGTCTTCCTTCTCTCACCCCAACCGGTCGCAGCAGATGGCCCCGCCCCTCCCTGAGCCTGGTTCTGCCGGAGGTTTCTTCCTGTTAAAAGGGAGTTTTTCCTTCCCACTGTCGCCAAAGTGCTTGCTCATAGGGGGTCATATGATTGTTGGGTTTTTCTCTGTATCTATGAAGCGCCTTGAGGCGACTTTTGTTGTGATTTGGCGCTATATAAATAAAATTGAATTGAATTTATGAAATCCAGTTGTGATCCTACTTAAAAAAATAATAATCTAAAGATTTTCATACATATTTAGTGGATTTTGTTTCCCTCAAAAAGGCCCTCTGAGCCAAGGACAGGACCCTTTAACAATGAGGTCTTGTTTTCCCAGCACAGGCACCACACTCACCCTCTCTGCTCTGTTCAGTGAGAAAGCAGTGAGGCTGAGCTAACAACAACGAGCAAAGCTCTTAAACCCAAAATGTGACATTTGGGTTGTTCAGAGTACTGTTGAGTCAGTTCAGTTTTACTTATATAGCACCAGTTCAGGACAACAGCTGTGTCAAGGTGATTTTACATAGTAAGGACCCAACTACCCGCCTCCACCATACAGCTTTGTAATGTGTCACTTCCTGTTTGCCAGTGAGACACCAATGTCCAGTGTAACTCATCCTTATTCAGGATGAGCCAAATTACTGACAAACTAATTAAATGAATAAACAGTATTCTGGGCAAAATGAGAAATGTTACATTTAAATATTTTTATAACTGGATGAGAGCCGACTTGCTCACTGCCCCACAATCTCACTAGTGCACTTCACTGTGGGATGTTTCCTATGTTTGCATATTACATTTCCCAACATTTGGCATAATACTGGACAAACAACACAATTTTTAGAGGTACTAACAAAAATCTACCTAAATATTAAACAAACATAAAGATACCCAGCGATTCAACTGCTTACCTCTGTATATTGTGTATTTTATTTTATATATATGCACGCACACACACACACACACACACACACACACACACACACACACACACACACACACACACACACACACACACACACACACGTATATATATACATATTTGGTATACATATTCAGTAAAGCGCATACATTCTTATATTTGTACATATATTTATCCTCATAATTCTCAGATTCTTATTGTATTTTGCACACCTCTGTTGCTTGTGAAGCTTGCACACAAGAATTTCACTCACATGTGCTGTCCCAGTGTACCAGCACATGTGATGTGACAATAGAAGTGATTTGATTTGATGTGTTTCATAAATAAATATGCACAGGCATACAGTTCAACCTGACCTCTGGTGGCTGTAAGACATCTGCAGGCCAGGTGCTCATCAGGAATGTTAGTCATGCTCTCAAACATTAAACCTACATAAAATCTGTCCTTAAAAACAATCCAACTGAAATCTGATCACCAGCCAGTAAATGTGGTGCACATTTGGTGGCACAGATTGGCTTTTTGAGGATCATTTTCATGGCTCATTTGGCAAGAAAAAATCCAACTGACTAAACCACTACAGACCCCCCACACCCCCCCCCCCCCTTTTTTTAATACACAAAATCATAAAATGGGGAGATTAACAGTCTGTACTAGACCTTCACAGACTGGAATCATTCCAGTTTATCTTTAGCTGTGCCAATTATGGAGCTTCACACTCAGCAAGAGATATTTGCACATTTCAAGTGAGATTCCATGACACGGATCCAAGAATACAGGAAGCCTGAACATTAATGTGCTATTCTCACACTTAACTCACAAAAGAAAAGAAGCCCCCTTCAGACAAACAGTCATAAACATGCAGCGCTTCTGAGCCTTGTGTCGAGGTTTGATAGAGATATAAGTGACCGAGATTTACAGGATAACTTCAGATTGTTTATTAATACTCTTATTGTCATTTAAGCCCACTAGCCCTGGTGTGATCCATCACTTTGCTGCTGAGCACAAATTAATTTTGTGTTACAGAAATGAATCCACTGTGAAGCAAGGACTCCTCACAAAGCTCATTATTGTTGTAACTCGTGTGAACCAGAGTTTGTCTAAAGTAGATCTATGACTCACACACACTCTGTCTAAAATACTGTATTTATAAGTGTGTCTGAGGGCAAAACCCATGACTGCCCGCTCATGACTGGCTCAGAGAACCAGAAGATTTAAAATAATTTTCCACAGTGGGTCATGAACCCACTGCTGGTGGGTCATACACAGAGCTGTCAACAAGAAAAATTCCCATGGCAACATTAAAGATTCCACAGAACATATAGAACAATCCAACGAACCTGTTACTTTTATTCACCCATATGTTATGTAGTATCTAAAGTATACTAATAAAGTTAATCACCATCTGAACTACTTTTTAGAACCGTTCATTAAATACAAGTACCAATAACATGCTACGAAAACACCTCACTACAAGTCAGACTGTGTATTATTAGTAAAGTGCAGTTAACCCTTTAAAGCCGGTCAGAGCGGACACGCTCCATTTTGCGTAACTATTTTTAAATCCCGGTAGTACTGCAGCCACGTAAGCAAGCGCAATAATTTTTTTTGCATATGAAACCGGAGGAGTTGTACTTACATCTTATGCCATCAGCTTGTCCTAGGTCACAGTTTCCTTCCACATATAGCTTTGCAAAAACGGCATAAAAAGCACTTGCAGCAACAAAAACATGATATTCCAGAAACACGCTTTGCCGATCCGATCAGCTGTTCATAACACTTCCTACGTCCATCAGCGTGAACTATCGCATGTCTGCCATTACCTGCCCGAAACCGGAAGTGATGTCATTTTGCGGAAATGTACGGTAGTTTTTTTTTTTTACCATCGGGGCCTCATGAGCCTATACTTGTGTTTTTAAGAGTTATGTTTGACTTTATGACTTTCTGTGTCGTTTCTGGGATGCTTAGGACTCATATTGCACAGCTGGAAATAGTTTATTTTGATGCATATGCTGTTATTTTGCAAATTTGCAGTATAATATTTATTTTCGTTTTTCCTGCAGTATATGAAAATTGGTATATTTCAAAAATAAAACTATGAAGACACTTAAAATAAATTTCCTGTGGTGGGAAACTAGTTTGTGCAACTTTTTTGTATTTACAGTTTTGAGGGATAAGCCTCTTAAATTTCTCTAACTAGAAATATATGTTAAAAAAACAAAAACGATTTTAAATTTTTTTGTAGTTTATTGCACTTTTTTGCAATTTATGTGATTACTATGCACTTAATGCATGCATATTATTAAAATTCGGGCTATAATGGTTGTATTGATGTATAGCAACTTGAAATGATCCCAAAAATGGCTCCACAGCATGTAAAAATATAATATAAGCTCTGGCAGACTTGGTTCTATGGTAGGTCTTAAAGGGTTAAAGTAAAAGTAATGATTCTGATGAACAAATGTTCAATCAGTGTTATACGGATCAATATTACTGCTGCAGATGTTTAAGGCTGTGTTCAGATATTATGGTTAACTGTCACTATCTAAGGCAGGAGTTAAAATCTTAATGAAACATTAACGTGGCATATTAGCAAAAAACAAAACAAAAAAAATCCTATACTTAGCCACTAATTTTATAATACATTTCACCAAAACTACTACTGTTACTACTACTACAAAAATAACAAAGATTATAATAGTAACTATAATAGTGCAGAGAAATCTGCAGCTTTATCAGTCAATAATGACAGCTCAGACAATGGTAGCTTCTACTGCTACCTTCTTGCAGACAGCACAACAGGAGCACTTTGCTCCCCTGACCTCCTCTAACTTTGGCCGCAGTACTTCCCCCCCAATTCATCATTGTGCTGGCCTGACGTTAACGTGCTCAGCTCCCATTCAGAACTTAATCACCATTTCCTTCCAAATAGGTCACAGTGAAAACAGCCAGTCGGGAGACCAGATGAAGGGATTAGCCTTGAAAAACAGCAACCTTCGCATATGTTCAAATGAAACTCCACATCAGAGCAGGTGGTGTATTTAGTATTTAGTATTTATTTATTTATTGTCATTGTCAAGAACAATGAAATTGCGTTTGGGGCTTCCATACAACCCAAAAAAAAGAAGAAAATAATAAAATGGTGTTGTTTACTCTGGAAGGATGCTGCATTTAACTGCATAAGAAGGTACGTCAATCTGTGTGTCCGTGTGTTTGCTGAGGTAACAAGTGACTAGCAAAGGCAGGGAGGAGGGCACAAAAACAAAAAACCTTTGGTGACCTATTTCATGATAGGCTAGGCAAACAGCCCTGTTACCAGGAGAAACCAAGAGTTAGATGCTAACTCATTACATGTATGCTAAACACTTGAAAGTAAACTAACAGGTCATTTCCTTTTTTTCTAAAACAGTGATCTGGACATCAGATGCTTCCTGTCTGGCTGTAAGGTGCTTTTATTACACTTTTCCCCGGGGAATAACAAACTACAGTATCATAACGTTTGCTATTTATGGTTATTTTAGGGCCAAATAAACAAGAGGAATGCTTGAATTAGAAAAAGGAACACTTTCAGGCTTTTGTTAAGAGGAAACGGGAAAGAACCTGAACTATTTGTTCAGCTGAAGGGTCCATTAAAATTAACAACAATGGTTTACTTTGAGGCCAGTGTAAGAGGTACCAGAAGTAAACTAGAGATGCAACTGCAAATGAATTAGGTGGACTTGTCTTATCTAAGCAACAGCCCCAAAAATATGCACTTTATACATTTATAAAACAGAGGAGAATACAAAAAACAGCCAAATGTTTAGTCCTTTTAATTTGAAAAACTGACAACAAGCCTACAGCTACAACAGCTGACCAAAAATGTTCAATCAACATTTTGAATAATCAAATCACTGCCTCAGAACATCTCACAGCATACTTGATTGTAAGGCTGGGAGATTAGCTAAAAATTAACCTCTTCAGATCCTCTAACCGATATAATCTGCCCGTGTTGATTGCTGTTATTGGTTTTAAATTCTGTTAATACTTCCCCATTGTATCTTGTCACATGACTCTGCCCTGTCCAGCCTGTGACATGGTGACAGGAGGAAAAGTCAATCACCGAGCAGACACTAATACTACTACTACTACTACTACTAATAATAATAATGATGATAATAATAATAATAATAATAAAAAACAATAATAATACAATGATATTTTTGTTTGTTTTTAAGTTGCTTCATTTGTTCTGAGCATCAGGTTAAGAATCCACCAAAACTGTTGCCATCCATTTGCTGTCAATCAATTGATTAATCAACTAATCGTTTTAACTTTGAAGCACTTGGAAAATGTTAAAAGTTAAATGTAAAATTTTTCTCATGAATCATTTGCTGTATAAAACAGTAAACATGTTCCAATATCAGTATAAACAATAAGATTACGCAAATAGATTTCTGATAAGACAAAGAAAACCTGCTATGTGCTCATGAATATGATGTTGCAACACAAAAAGCGACGGACTATCAGAAACTGTTAGTGGGTCATTTTCTGTCAGTCCGTTTATCTTTGCTGTAGTTTGTATTCAGAGTGTGAAGCAACAGAGGATGAATATCATCGTTATAAGAAATATGTGCAGCTCTAAAACACTGATGGGACATCTTCAAACAAGACATTTTCTGTCAGCTAATCGATTGATGGATTAAATATGCCACACGCCTACCTTCCAAGCTGAAGTCTAGCAGTACATACTCGTACACGGTGTCTGTTTTGGTCTCCACCTGCGGTCTCTTCAAGGTGGAGTAGATTTTCCCGGGGCTGCTATCCTCCGGGTCTTCTAGTTTTCGCAAGCCGCAGCCCATGGCCTCCAAGGCGGGGACTGGCGTTACTGTGGTGGGAGCACCGGAGGAGACTCAGCCTGTCTTTAGCTCGCAACTTCAACTGGACCGCCCCATCCCGCCTCGGTCCACGCTGTTGATTCCTTGGAATTTATTTTGAATTTCCACTGAAAAATAGCAGGAAAGGCTTTTGCTCGGTGGTTTTAAGAAAAGAAGTGAAAAAAGCCCGAGAGATGACTTCGTAAAGCGGCTAATGCTTAAAGAGTACGCCGCTGAAGTGGCTGCACGTCAGGAGCGTGAAGAGGAGGAGCGCGAACCTTGGAGAAAAGTTTCCCTCTACAAACAAGTTAGCAAAAAGGCACCAAGAACACAACTTCCGCTAAGATTTCAAAATAAAATAAGAAAAACAGGAAACGGCTCATTTCAATTACATTTGAATGCACGCTGGGGTTTGAGGATTCTACAAACACTACTGCTTTGCTTTATTAAGTGGTTCACTTTCATACCGTCGCCATTTTTGGTGAATAAAAAAAACAATAAAATATTTAAATTATAAAAAGTATCAATATAAAAGCTGCCATAAAAACTTATACTTGTTGCTCATGTGTCATCTGAGATCATAACATTAGTAAATATCAAAACTTAAAAGCACAAGGAAATGCAAAATAT
Source organism: Copadichromis virginalis (assembly GCF_057382275.1). Taxonomy (NCBI): domain Eukaryota; kingdom Metazoa; phylum Chordata; class Actinopteri; order Cichliformes; family Cichlidae; genus Copadichromis; species Copadichromis virginalis. The sequence goes on from NC_140633.1 coordinate 15,791,074, forward strand.
TACTATTATATGCTATACTATTATAAGAAAACTAAATGAACCAATTACTTCTCAGAACCAAACAGAACAAAAACCTAGACCCAAGCACCCAAGAACCGACGACCATGACTAAAAGGGTATGTTTCCTGCTTTCTTGTGTTTTCTGTTTTGCTGTTGTGTTGCTTTCAAAGACTGTGCGGGTGTTAAAGCCTCTTTTTAGTTTACTTTGGTCTGTTTGCTTCATGGAGGCCATTATGTGTCTCTCTGTGTTGTTCTGCACGTTTTTATTGAAGGTTTTCTTTCTGTTTGTTGTCGTTTTCACTGTTGGGGTCCGTAGTCGAAAATATAAAGCATTACACTTTACTTTTCTTAAAAGTCACGCAATGCATTACTTTCTTACTCTCCGAAGAAAGTAATTTATTACACTACTCATTACGTCACGATTGTTTTACTCACTAACATAACCTGAAGTGTGCAGTCACATACCATTACAGTCTTCCACGCCAACGCATACACTCTTTCTTTTATTGTTTAAGTTTGAACACAATGCTGCTAACATAAAGCAAAAAGTGGTTTAAAGCCAGTCCAAAGAGACTTCAGTGTCCCCACGGTGATTCCACCGTAGAGACATGTAAAGGTAGAAATGAAGTCTACAATGCTACAAGCCTGACTCCTTGTCCCTCAGCAGATGTTTGCAAACAGTCGATGTTGTGTTAGCAGTATAATACTTTGATGCATTTTGCACTTTACCGTTGCACTTTGTCCTTTGCTGATATAAAAATCTGCAAATCTCTGCTTCTCAAAAGTTAGATACCGCTCCACCACTGTCCTCCTCACTGCACACAAACCACAATCAGCTGACTGTAGCACAACTGAGCAGGAAGAAAAGGACACATTCGATGCTGGTGTGTAGACAACTCAACAACCTTTGTGATGCAAGCAACAAGATAATTGTAACCATAAAGTGATTACTGACTTCAGTACAATAACTTGTTGCACTGCAGTGACAAATGTTACACTGAAACATGTTTTTCCTCCCTCCTTTGGCCATAACGATGAAAGCATGTTTACAGCATTTTGAGCCCCTTATGATAGTTATTCTGACTCGGAGATATTGACTAAAGATACTTAAAAAAAGAATTGTTGGGTAACTTTTAGTACTCAAAGACACTCATCCTTTCTAAATAATGAAACGACAGCAAAATAACTAAAGAGAGTCTGAGTTAGAAGTTTTTGTCGTCATAAAAATAATAACAAGTAGAGCGGAAACCAGAGAGAAATTCAGGTGTTGGAGACGTGTGACCCAGCTTAAACTGTCGAACACATTATTAAGGAGCAGTTCTTTGGAAAAATGTCATGTGTGTCGTTCCGTCACTAATGAGGGCGCCTCCTGTGCATCAGCCTGCTGTTCTGACTCCTAATAGTCTTCAGTGGAAATCACAGAGTGACAGAGGTCTAAGGTCAGCATTGTGAAGGTGTGTGCAGGGGTCACTGGCTCAGTCTTGCAGTTTGATGCCACATGTTCTGCTGCCCTCCAGCTCTGCTCCAGATGTTTTTAATTAGCACCCAAAGATGAAGCGACAGCAGTCAGCCTCTCAGTTCCAGATAGCTTAAAGAGTGTGAATCCATACAGTGTGACACGAGCATGCTGGTAAAAAGGGCTCTGATTAAATTACGCACTGGCAGCTATGTCAGTGAAAGCAGATGGGCAGATGGCTGACAGCGGGACAGGGAGGCGGAGGTGCGACAAACTGTTCAGTGATTGTGCGTGTGGCTCTGGGAACTACACAGTGTCTTGGATACATTAGTGAAGAGCAGGTGATGTGGAGTATTTCCCTCACTCGATGTTTCCTCTGTTAATGTTGACTGATTATTGAGAGTTTGGTGCACTGAAACCCTAAACTGTTGCCAGACAGACTGTGAGACAGCTGGCCTTTTAGTCTGTGTTAAAAGCTTGGTAATAGTTTTCATATTAGTGCCACTTCCTCAGAGCTCTGGCGCAGCTGTAAGAAAAACCCCAACTTATATCTCCTGAGTCTGGGACCCCAACTCTGTTCCTAAGTTAACTCTCCAACCCCCACCACCCCATGCAATATGATCTTCTAACACATGAATAAAGTGTTATTTTTTTATCTGTGTCTCAAGTAGGTGTTTTACATTTCGGGTACCTCCTTAAGTGTATCATTGGCAACAATCAATGCAGAGGACTCTAGAAGAGAGTTTTCACCATATGTATATGAAAGAGTAGACACTGTGGAAAGGCTGTGCAGTGTAGGAGATGCTTTTTTTTGAGACAGCCATAATACAAACTGACATAATTTGGAAATCTTAGTTTTCTATAAAACGTTTATTAAAGTGACTACAGACCACAGTAAGATTATATTAGCAGGCACCTATTAATATATAAAATAATTATGGTGTAATTTAACCTACTAAGCCCCGAACTCTTCCACAGCATGCATTTTTAATTTCTCTTTGATATTTGGGCATATTGGGGCCCGATGAATGTAAAAACAAAGAATTACCAGATTTTTTTTTTACCATATTTTTGTTTTTAAGAAAAATAAGAGCCACATATGAGGATATTAAAATTTTCATAGAACAGTAGCAGTATAATGTCCTCGTAAGTGGATATCAGGCCCATGTAGAGCAAAATTGAGTATTTTAGTCTAAATAACCCAAAATGTGATGTCCACATATGTGAACACAGGGTCCTAGGAGGTTGAATTGATATCGTGCCTGTTTTTGCTTCGTTAATGATGTTTTCACTCATGTTAACTATTGTTTGGTCTGAAGGAACGAAAGGAAGGAGACAAAGGAAGGAAGCAGCTTGATGGATGAAGGGCATTATGAGAGGAAAGGAAGACAGCTGCAGAAATCACAAATATACACAGATATTTGACATTTATAAACTGTGTGTAAAAATATGTTTGTTATAATTGTCCTCCAACTGTCTGTGTGATCTTATTTTTGGGTCACGCTTGCTCCATGTGGGTTTTTTTTTTTTTTTCATTTTTACCCAATGCACTGCATACATAGAGCTGCATAATACTGATTAATTAGAATGCTTGACTCAATTAGGGGTCAAGTTCAGTGTTACCTGGCTTTATGTTCAAAATTAAAACAAACAGCTTGCAAATGACTACCACCTCAGCCTCTCCGTTAAAGGGAAATGTACCAGAATGACATGAAAATAATGTGAGCACAGAAAAAACCCTGCCAGACACATGATGACCAAACCCACAGGGATTTGGGATGAAACTTCTAAAATAACTCTGAATAGTTTAGGCCTGTCTGAGCCTCAAGCAGGAAAACCACTGTCATCCAGGAGCTCCACCCAGTCAGGATGTGCTGAGAAGGAAACCCGGGGTCCTCCTCCACTAAACACAGACTGGAATACAGGAAGGAAGGAGACAGTTTATACGGCAGTACATTAAACGTTTATGGCATTAATGTCTTCCTCCTAATAATCCCATAATTACTACAGACATTATTTTTATGTAGTGAAAAAACAGCACACAAATGAATGCTATGTGGCTTATTAGTAATATGGTTTTGTATAGAATAACAATTTTATGAAACGGGCTTCTTTACTTCAGTGATACAGTACAGGTATAGCATCAAAATGCACTTAAAGTACTAATGTAAAAGTACTCAGTTCCAGATTCAGAGGCATCCCCTGCCCCATATCTATGTATCTTTAATTCTTTTCTCTGCCTTTTTTAAACATTTAATTTGAAATTTTTTAATTCTATCAGACTTAAAATGAAAATATATTTAGCGTATAACTCATTGCAATCTTTTTTTTAAACAGGGTTTCTTGAGATTTACAGTAAAGCAACAGATGCCACAAAGTATACTGTCAAGGTACAAATAATTGAATTTTGTATCATTGCCCTAAAGATGAAGAGGCTGAGTCGCTCAGAGCTGATGGTTGGGTTGATGGCGCCATCTAGTGTTAAAAACACACACATATGCATTTTAAACTGCTGATCATGTGTTGCTTTAGCTTATTTTAGAGACCAGTGGACTTCTGTATTTCTGTGGGCTTTTTCAGCTATATTTATTTGTTTATTTACATATTTATCTGATTATTTTACTTCCTAACTTTTCAGAAGAAGAAGAAGAGGCAGGTGTACAGCCTCTCTGTATTCTTGATAAACTTTACTTCTCACCATCATTTAAGAAAATGTTTTCTTTATTTTATTTCTTTAGTTTCACACTACTTTTTTATTCCTTTGTAATCCCTGCCCTAACTCCTGCCATCAAACACAAAGTGACAGATCATAAGACATCATGCATCATATATTGTCATGGTCTGTGTGCAGCAGGCAGGAACGGAGGACCCAAGTGCAGGACTCAAGATGGCAAAACTAAACTCAGAACAGCTTTATTTGGTGGACGCCAAAAAGAACAGAAAACTAACTAGACTGGGAATCATGACAAGGCTTAACAGGCAGACAGAACACACAGCCAAGTATGAGGGTACAACACAACGCAGAGCAAGGAAAATTGTGTGTGTAAGGTGTGCAGCAACATCTCCTCAGATGGACAGGGATGCTCAGAATGGAAGTGCTGTTTGTGTAAATAAAAGCAGTTGGTGGTGGTGTAAAGTATTACCTTACTAACTTCTGACAGGCTGCACAATGAGCAGACGTCCAGGACAGCTTCCTGTTGTCTGTGCATTATTGTTTAAAGAAAAACATTCGGTCTCAGCGTGATGCTGAAAAATGAGTTCATACATTTGTTATGTCTAGACTGGATATTACCAAGTTGTTCTAAAAGGCCCATGAAAGCCTTCAGCTTCTCTTCATATTAGCTGCCCTCTTAAATCCAACATTGAATTTAATCCCAAATGATCTAAAAGACCTTGTCGTTAGTCCCAGTAGAGAGCTTCGCCATCACACTGCCAGCTTACTTGTGTTTCCTGTAGTATTTAGCATTATAATGGGAGGCAGTGCCTTCAAGTTTTAGACCCCTCTCATCTAGATCCACCCTGGTTTCGGGAGACAGACACTGTCTTTACTTTTAAGAATAGGCAGTAAACTTTATAGTTAGGGCTGGATCAGGTGACCCTGAACCTTGTGGTTATCCTGCTATAAGGTCAAGCTGCTGGAGTCTTCTTTAACTTGTGAATTTACATGTCACTATTGCATGTCATTAACTTTTGTCTGCTATTTTGTGTACCTTGTATTTTGGCCTGTTTTTCCTACTAAATAAAACTGAAGTAGTTATTTTTGAGAATCAGAGAGAATGCTTAACGTTCAGTTCCCAGGTTTACTCTAAAATGAATGACCACTAACCGAGCCAGAAATCTTGTAGACGTGGGTGAAAACCTGAATTTTACCAGTCACAGAAAGACTGACATTTAGCCTACTATCACCTTAACATTCTAAGAAATAATTGCCATGATCAGAAGAAGTTTGGTTGACTCAGAAGTGAACTTGGAGTTGGGACACGTTTAACAGGTTTATCTACAGAAAGTGTGAAGGGTTTGGTGATGGGGCTCACAGAGCAAGGGCAGCTGGGCTGATGATGGAACAGGCAGACAGTGATGGCTTCCATCGGTGTTTCAGAGCTGTGACAAAAGAGAAAACATGAACTAAAATAAAGAAAGGAACTATCAGTGCTACCACTAACAAAGCTGTTTAATCAGCAGAGGTGGGAAGTAACAAAGTACAAACACTCATTTACTTGAGTAGTTTTTTTCTGACTACTTTTTACTTTTAGTTCCTACATTTCAAACAAGTATCTGAACTTTCTACTCCTTAAATTTTCTTTTACTTACTTACTTTAATTACTTTTGGTTTAAGTGGGAGCTATTTTACAGGAAGGGCCAGAGTCGTCTCTATTTTTTGAGGCGACTGAGGTCCTTCAACATCTGCCAGAAAATGCTGAGGATTTTCTATGAGTCTGTGGTGGCCAGTGCGATCCTCTATGCTGTTGCATGCTGGGGGAGCAGGCTGAGGGTCGCAGATGCCAACAGACTTAATAAACTGATCCGTAAGGCCAGCAATGTTGTGGGGATGGAGCTGGACTCCCTCAAGGTGGTGTCGGAGAGGCGGATGCTGTCCAAGATAAAGACAATGTTGGATAACACCTCCCACCCACTCCATGACATGCTGGTCAGTCACAGGAGCTCGTTCAGTGAGAGACTGAGATTACCGAAAAGCACCACTGAACGACACAGGAAATCATTCCTGCCTGTGGCCATCTCCCTGTACAACGCATCCACTTAACACACTGTTTGCTGCTACAACTACACATGTTTCTTTTCCAAATATTTATTTATAAGTGACTTATGTATGTATGTATGTATATATATGTATATATTGTACTATTCTTAGTTAGCGTATTGTCTGTCTTGTCTTAATGTTGGTTTAAAATGGAGCACTGTAACAAAAAATAATTTCCCCCAGGGATCAATAAAGTATTCTGATTCTGATTATTATTCCTCGTCTCTGCAACACTGGAACGACTGCAGGTATGTATGGTTAGGCTACTTCAGCATCTAGCTAGCTGTACAGAAGATGAGTGAGCATTTATGCTTTGAAGTGACCTGAAACAACATGTTAAAGGGAATAACATGTTGTTTCAGGTCATTTCAAATGCAGCATTTCTATGAGTTCAACAAACATCAGCAACACACAAACTGTTTGTGTTCAGTTTGTTGCAGAGTGTGTTGCTAGCTCAAGGTTCAGAGAGCTAACTTCACTCAGAGATGGAGTGTCATGGTCCTGGGTCGGTGACCCAGCGCTTTTAGTTTGTTATCATTTTCTAGATGATTGTTTAAGTTCTGTGTTATTTTCGATCTGCCTCTGAGTCTGCGTCTGTATCTGTCTGTCTATGGTGTCTCCCCATCTGTTTGTGAATCTGTCTGTTTAGTTCAATGTCTTGTCTGGTTCCATGTATCTGAGTTTCCTGTTTTATTGTGAAGGTCCGTGTCATATGTGAGTGTGATCAGTTTACGTTTCCCCTGTCCCGTCAGCCCAGATTCCTCCCAGCTGTGTTGCCCTCCTGTCTCTCATCCCCTGATTACTGGTGTGTGTATTTAAGCCCTGTGTGTTCTCCTGCCTGTTGCCGGTTTGTCTGTGTAACTCCGTGTCAGTCTGTTACCCTGTGTTCCTCGTCTGCGTCTCTCTGCTATTCATCATCCGTTGTCATATGCTCCCAGGTCTGTTATTTTTAGTTCTCCCAGTTTAGGTTTCTTTAGTTGTTTGTTATGCCCCACTGTTTGTTTGCCACTACACCTCTGTAAATAAAACCACCGGTATCTCATCCACTGCCTGCATCTTGGGTCCTCCTTCTAAATCCACACGGCTCGCCTCGGCAGCCGTGACAGTACGAACCGGCCACTATGGACCCAGCAGCATTCAACCCGCCCAAGGAGCTCCGGGAGGACATTGTTTACTCCGTGGACAAATTAATCAACGCGTGGCTGGAGCACGAGGGGAGAGAATTTCGCCAAGCCGTGGCTAATCGGCTACAGCGCTTGGTTTCTGGTCTCCCCTGGCTGCTCAGCTCACTTCACCCGCTCGCACAGAATTTCATTCTGAATGGACTCCGTCTTCACCCCCCGGCTGCTACCACCCACCCTGCAGCTCATGCTTCACTGCCCAGTCCGACAGAGGATGTTCTGCCCGGCCCATCAACCCAGCCTTCGAGGGGGAAACGGCGCTCACGCTGCCGACGCTCCTCGCCACAGTCGGACCTGGGGATTTCCGAGCAGCCAGCTGTGGTGAGTGGACAGGACAGTATTATTGGTCTGAACTGTGGGACCGTTTACTCAGGGGTGATGTTCTGTACGGCACAGGACAAAAACTGTTTATCGCCAGAAGCTCAGTTAGCCGCCCGGCCAGAAGCTCAGTTAGCCGCCCGGCCAGAAGCTCAGTTAGCCGCCCGGCCAGAAGCTCAGTTAGCCGCCCGGCCAGAAGCCCAGTCGCCACCTCCGCCACATTCAGCCTCACAATCCATAGCTCGATTAGTCACAGCCAGACTTATTACAAACCCTGTTACAATCCATGGCCCAGTCAGTAGCCCGGTTAGCAGAAGAATCATTAGCTTTATCCTCAGTTCAGCCTCCTGTTCAGCAGTCACCAGCCCTGCATCCTGTGTCAGTTGCTCCACCACCTGTTCAGCCATCACCTTCACCTACTCCTCCTGTACAGCAAGCCATGTCAGTCCAACCCATAACGGACAGTTCAACAATTCCGTACTCTAAGCAGAGAGACAAACCCAAGAACAATGTCGACATTCCTCAAAGGCTGGCCAGTTCTGAGACTGAGATGCACTCCAGGGCCTCCCCAGAGGCTGGGTTTCAGCCCCCATCAGACTCTGGACCCCTGGAGTTTAAGAAGCCAGCTGAGGACTGCACCCAGCTGTCGCTGCCTGAGCAGGGTCAATGCTCTGCGCAGCTGCAGGCCGCTATGTGTTTGCCAGAGGCCCGTGTGCCTGCTGGTTCTGTTGCGTTCCTGCCAGAGGCCCGTGTGCCTGCTGGTTCTGTTGCGTTCCTGCCAGAGGTCTCCGCACCTGCTGGTTCTGTTCTGTGTGTGCCAGGGGCTCCAGTGCCCACTGGTTCTGAGACTGTTTTTGCTGGGGGGCCCGAGGAGCCCGTCCAGCCATCTGCCTCGTCAGCTGGGGGGCCCGAGGAGCCCGTCCAGCCATCAGCTGCAGTCTCATCGCCAGCTGCAGTCTCATCGCCAGCTGCAGTCTCATCACCCTCGCCTGCTGCAGTCTCATCACCCTCGCCTGCTGCAGTCTCATCACCCTCGCCTGCTGCAGTCTCTTCACCCTCGCCTGCTGCAGTCTCTTCACCCTCGCCTGCTGCAGTCTCTTCACCCTCGCCTGCTGCAGTCTCTTCACCCTCGCCTGCTGCAGCTTCATTATCCTCGCCTGCTGCAGCTTCATTATCCTCGCCTGCTGCAGCTTCATTATCCTCGCCTGCTGCAGCTTCATTATCCTCGCCTGCTGCAGCTTCATCATCCTCGCTTGCTGCGGCCTCAGAGTCTTCGGCCTCGCCTGGTCCGGTTCCTGCTTCAGCATCGCCTGGTCCGGTTCCTGCTTCAGCATCGCCTGGTCCGGCTCCAGCATCCTCAGCCGCTTCGCCTGGTCCGGCCTCCGCTTCAGCTTCCTCATCAGCCGCTTCGCCTGGTCCGGCCTCCCCTTCAGCTTCCTCATCAGCCGCTTCGCCTGGTCCGGCCTCCCCTTCTGCTTCAGCCTCGTCTGGTCAAGCCTCCTTGTCTTCATCCTCATCAGCGTCGCCTGGTCCAGCTTCCGCTCCAGCGTCCTCATCCGCTTCGTCTGGTCCAGCCTCCGCTTCCGCCCCGTCTGGTCCAGCCTCCGCTTCCGCCCCGTCTGGTCCAGCCTCCGCTTCGCCTGGGGTTGCAGGGGCCACGCAGCCTTCAGGTCCCCTACTACCACCTCCACATCGTCGGTCATCTGCCAGGCCGCTTGTTGGGCATCTCCGCCACCGTGGACGCCCTCCTGAACGCCGCCACTGCCTTCCGCGTGGCCGGCCTCCGGACTTGTTTCCACGCCACCGTTGCCGTCCGCACGGTCGGCCCCCAGAACTGTTTCCACGCCGCCGTTGCCGTCCGCACGGTCGGCCCCCAGAACTGTTTCCACGCCACTGCCTACTGCGTGGCCGGCATCCGGACCTACCCCGTTGCCATTCGCATGGTCGGCCTCCTGAACTTGACCATCTGGGTCTTTTTGGACTCTGTCCCTCCGTCCTGGGCCCCCTCCGCCCGCCCTGGTCGGGTTGTTTTCTGTTTTATTTTGGTCCGTTTTTTCGTTTCTGCTGGGCTGTCTGGTGCCAGCCCTTGAGGGGGGGGTACTGTCATGGTCCTGGGTCGGTGACCCAGCGCTTTTAGTTTGTTATCATTTTCTAGATGATTGTTTAAGTTCTGTGTTATTTTCGATCTGCCTCTGAGTCTGCGTCTGTATCTGTCTGTCTATGGTGTCTCCCCATCTGTTTGTGAATCTGTCTGTTTAGTTCAATGTCTTGTCTGGTTCCATGTATCTGAGTTTCCTGTTTTATTGTGAAGGTCCGTGTCATATGTGAGTGTGATCAGTTTACGTTTCCCCTGTCCCGTCAGCCCAGATTCCTCCCAGCTGTGTTGCCCTCCTGTCTTTCATCCCCTGATTACTGGTGTGTGTATTTAAGCCCTGTGTGTTCTCCTGCCTGTTGCCGGTTCGTCTGTGTAACTCCGTGTCAGTCTGTTACCCTGTGTTCCTCGTCTGCGTCTCTCTGCTATTCATCATCCGTTGTCATATGCTCCCAGGTCTGTTATTTTTAGTTCTCCCAGTTTAGGTTTCTTTAGTTGTTTGTTATGCCCCACTGTTTGTTTGCCACTACACCTCTGTAAATAAAACCACCGGTATCTCATCCACTGCCTGCATCTTGGGTCCTCCTTCTAAATCCACACGGCTCGCCTCGGCAGCCGTGACATGGAGAAAGATAAGAAAGACAGGACAGGAGAGGAAGAAGAGGTTAGATTTAAAGGACTGCTCAGTGGGGTTGGATAAACTGTATATTTAAAGCTTACATGTAAGTCCTCATGTTTGAAACCAGATATCAGGTCTGTACACGTGACATTATGTTTTTTTTTTTCATATCATGAAACCTGCTGCAAAACAAACTTATTTAAAGTCTGAAAATCATGTAGTGCGAGCAGAATCATCTGAAGCTCAACGTGGCACAGAACAAAGTTTGGATTGTGGACTTTAGGAACACCAGGAAAACTTTGACCCCTGTTTCAACCCAGGGGGTCAATGTGGATTTTGTGGAGGACCATAAATACCTCGGATTATATGTAGATAATAAACTGGACTGGGTTAAAAACACCACTGCACTTGTTGCACCCTCAGAGAGACATGACTCAATTCTCCTTTTTCTTGCAACTTTATTCCCCTCAGTTCAGGTTTGGAGTTTACAGGCAGGAGAGCGTATCATCAGCAAAACATCGCTCCCTCACGTCTCAGACACTGTTTACTTTTTTTCTGCGCTCACTGATGACATCACACATCTGACCTCTGACCTCCTGGAGCCAGTAAACTACAAAAAATAACTAGAAATGTGTCCAAAACACAATTAAATAAGAATAGTCTTTAAAGATTTTCCCAACAGTTCAGAAAAATTTAAGTTTTATAACTACTTTTAGAGCGCAACACCCTCCCCCACAAAAAAAAATGTTGCCACACATTTTCTTTCTAATCTCTGACAATTTACCAAAAATAGAACATTTAACCAAAGATGAGTGAGCAAACAAGTATTTCCCCACATATTACACATTACTGGGTGAGAGGCTATACCATCTCTTAGTATCTCAGGACAAGTCTCTCATGGTCACGATACAAAACTAAATGTTCATAGTCCTTTTGTACTGAAGGGTGGGTTGTCCCTCGAAGCATTGGTGGGCCCGCCAAATCTTCGCAGTGGGACAAGGAAAATACCATTTACACCCCAACATCATGTGATTACACACTTCAAAACCATGAGTTCATTAAACCCATATTGCACTTACCACTGTCTTAACTCTCTGACGCTAGAATGATAAACCTTCCCTCTATTTATTATAGTAATAATGCTCAGAGTACCTGTTTCTCTTTTAACTGTAACATGTGTCAATACCACATCAACATGAACTACAACTGTAATGTTACGCTTAGATTAAACTCTCTTGTGAAGTTGACTCTGTGTTTTTCTGTTATATCTATTCATACTGTGAAGGATACATGAATGATGGTGGGACAGAGGAATGATGGATGCCACTTGAAGGGCTGTTCACACTGACAGGGCATGTGCTCCATTGCTGGACGGTTGGCTGGCCTAGTTTTTCATATGTGTAGACACGCCGGGGCTGTCTCATTCTCTTTGGCTTGTGCCTCCATGTCTCAGCATCGCTCTGCTCACTCTCGGGTCCGACAGCTGGAACTTCAACCTCCTCCTCCAAACTGTGTCTCTCCTCCACCTGTTCCTCTTCAGGATGCCCCTCTGCTCTGAAAGCAGGCTCAGACTTCTCTCCGAGTGCGTCACTCCGGGGGCAGAAATCCTCTGTTTCTGGATTGAGGGGTGGATCAGCATATCTGAGTGCTGTCCACATGTGACAGTCGTCTTCACTAGAACTGCCTGTGTCTGTTTGGTCAGTATCGGGCTTGGTCTGATGTCTTCTTGCTGACTGTCTCTGTTTGTTTCCACGGCTTTTCTCTTTCAGGCTGCTTTCACACACCCCAGACTCTTCAACCAGGTAAGGACACGGCAACAGTAGGTTACGGTGTAACACTCGTCTTCTTCCTGTTCCCTGCAATGGCTCAACCACATACACTGGACTATCAGGACCTTTCCTCTCGGTGATGACATGAATCATATCCTCCCAATAGCTGCGCAGTTTCCCAGGACCTCCTCTGGGTGTGAGATTTCTCACCAAGACATGGTCACCTGGCTGAAGCACAGAGCTCCATGCACGTCGATTGTAGTTTTTCTGTCCCCTTCTTGCACTCTTTCTCATGTTCTGCCTCGCAATTGTATATGCCTCTTGCATAACTCCTCTCCATTTCTCTGCATAGCCACTGTGTGACTGACTCTTCTCTTCTTCTCTTTTTGGGAAGAGCAGGTCGATAGGCAATGTTGGTTCACGGCCAAAGAGAAGGAAGAATGGAGAAAATCCTGTTGCTTCGTGCACAGTCGAGTTGTAGGCGTGAACTACTTTGTTCAGATAGTCTTTCCATCTTGACTTCTGAGATTCCTCAAGTGTCCGGAGCATACCTAGGAGTGTCCTATTGAAGCGCTCTGCAGGATTGGCCTGTGGGTGGTACGGGGAGGTACGAGAATGGCTGATACCGCAGTAGCCTTGAAGCTTGCGGAAAAGGCTGTTCTCAAATTCTTTCCCCTGGTCATGGTGTATTTTGGATGGGAAACCGAAGCGCATGATAAAGTCATCAAAGAGCTTTCTTGCTGCAGTCTTCCCAGACTTGTCCCTTGTCGCATATGCCTGGGCACATTTGGTGAAATGATCCACAACTACGAGTATGTATTCTTCACCTCCTGTGCACTTGTCCAAATGCAGATAGTCAATGGATATCATCTCAAACGGCGCAGAGGTTTCAATGCTCTGAATTGGTGTTCTGGTTATTCTGTTAGGCTTCTTCTTCTTTATACAGCGACACACCTGAGTGACATAGTGCTCCATTTCCTGCCTCATTTTAGGCCAGAAGAAGCGCTCCCTGGCGAGAGCAACCATCCTGTCTGCTCCTAAATGTCCCATCTCCTCATGTAGATGTTTATAGACCATGGGCTTTAATGAGTCAGGAACAACAAACTGTTTTCTCCTGGTGGTCTCACGCCTCAGAATGCCATCTCCATCGATCTGCAAATGGGGCCACTGCCGAAGAAGGTACCTAACTGCCTCACTCTCCGCCATCTTTTCTTTATGCTTCAGGTAGGTGTGTGTTCTTTTCAGGGACAAAACTCTGTTTATGGTTATGTCTGCATCCTGGGCGTCCCTGATGTCGTCAACTGCAAACGGCTGAATTGGTTCTGAGACGATGCATCCCTCTGGCAGCGCGTTGACATTACAGGTGACAGCTGAGATCCAGTTCACTTCCCCTGTTTTCTCTCTCTCTAGGGCTTTCCCAACACATTCAATGTCATCTTGCTGACACTCCTCTGTGCATTCCTGCATGATATCTTCAATGGGCTTTCCTCTTCTTGATAAGAAATCTGCATCTCGATTCGCTGCCCCTGGCCTGTACTTAAGAGTGAACCGATAATCTGCCAACTCCGCCACCCAGCGGTGTCCAGCTGCATTCAGTTTCGCTGACCTCATGACGTATGTCAGCGGGTTATTGTCACTGTACACAGTAAAATGAGGCGCATGAAACAGATAATCACGAAAGCGTTCTGTTATGGCCCATTTCAGTGCCAGGAATTCCAGCTTGCCTGAATGTAGCTTGTAGTTTTTTTCTGCAGCTGTCAGTGTCCGTGATCCATAGCCTATGACTCTCAGGGCAGTCCCTTGACGCTGGTACAAGACTGCACCCAAACCATCCTCAGAGGCATCTACATGAAGAACAAATGGCTTCTCTAGATCTGGATATGCCATGATTGGTGGGTTTGTCAGCTGGTTTACCATTTTGTCCAATGTCTCTTGGTGAACTGTCATCCACTGGATTGGATGGGATGGTGGCAGCTGGGCAGATTTGCGGTGGCACTCCTTACTCTTCCCACGCTGCTTGTGTTCAGACTTAGGCTTTGCTAAGAGTTCATAGAGGGGTTTGGCTGTCCTTGAGAAGTCCTGTATGTAGGGTCTGTAGTAGCTGAGGAAACCCATCAACTTTCTCACCTCTCTCACGGTCGATGGTTTCTCCTGTTTCAGTGCTTGCACTGCTTCAGCTTCTTTGGGGTTCATCTTGTATCCCTCTGCTGAAACCACTCGCCCCACATAGCAGACTTCACGTTTGAAAAAGTCACACTTCTGTGGCCTTAATTTGATACCACATTCTCTTTGGCGCTGCAGCACTCTCCTCACATTTTGGATGTGTTGTTCGAAGCTTGAGCTAAAGACGAGTACATCATCCAAATATGGGACACACATTTCATCCCTGAGGTCTCCCAGGCATCCCTCCATGTAGCGCTGGAATGCTGCTGGGGCATTAGTAAGGCCGAATGGGACCCTAACCCACTCATAGAGTCCCCATGGTGTTATAAATGCGGTACAGGGTCTGCTGTTCTCACTCATGAAACCCTGGTGATAAGCCTTTCCCTGGTCCAATACTGTGAACCAGGAGTTGCCCCCAAGGTTTTCCAGGATCTCCTGTATTCTCGGGATGGGATGTCTGTCAGGCAGTGTCTTTGCATTCAGGAGCCTATAGTCTACACACAAGCGAAGGCCACCATCTTTCTTCCTGACACATACCACAGGCGAAGAATATGAAGAACAAGATTTTTGGATCCAGCCCCGATTGAGTAAGTCTTGTATGTGTGCTTTTACCTCCTGATAAAGGTGTCTGGGGATTGCATTATATGTCTTTTGCACAGGCACTTTGTCTTTTAGCTGTATCTCCAGCTCTAGATCTTTAATGCATCCCGTGTCCCAGTCATCTTTTGCAAAAACATTGCATTCCTCCCTCAGCATCTGTTTTACCTGCTGCTGTTGGTCACTTGTCAGATGGCTCAAATCCGCTGGTGGGTCCCAGGGCTCAGTTTTTGTTGTCTGACTGGACTGCACTGTGGGTAAGGAAGTACTTGCGTCTGATGTCTTAGAAAGCTCACCCTCCATACATTTTACATGTGGCATGTAGATAGCATCAACATTGTGCAGCCACCCCAGTGTAGTGCGACCACAGAGGGTGATATCATGGTCAGTCATGTTTTCCACAGTCACTGCAACTTTAGCATCACCTTCTGAGGGGAGCTGAATTAGCTGTTCTCTAACAACTAGGCCTGCTGGCCATGGTGTCTCACAGTTCGGCTCCAACACTGCATGTGACCCACTCAACACACTCTTATTTAGCCAACCACATTGCACTGTCATCATGTTACGCTTCGGGATGGTCACAGGTCGCCTTCCTACTCGGGCTATGTGGGGATGGCTGTCAGGCATTTGTTTCTTTAGGACAGACAGGACAGCTCTTGCAGTTTTGCGCCCCACCTCGAATGCTGAGCACAATCTGTCCAGCATATGCCCTGGGGGGATACAGTCTTTGCTGGTGTCATTTCTCAAAGCTAATTCTTCTATCACATTAAAGCCGATGATGGGGCATTCAATGTCACCACTGGCGACTAGGATTGGAACTTGGACGGGCCTGTTGGTCATCCCAGCAACAGCATTTTTGGATAGGCTGAACTCAGTCTCTATCCATCCCTCATATGGAATACTGGTCCCATTAGCAGCTGAGAGCTCTAAAGCTCCCTCTTCGAGCAGCTCTTCCACTGACCTCATTTCAGCATCAGGCAGGTGTTTCTTTCTCCAGTTCGTCCCCACTATCGATACTTGTGAGCCGGTGTCCCACATTATTGTGGTGTCCACACCTCCTAAGAAGCCACGGACCTGGCATCTTTTGCCTACCAGCTTCGCCATTTGTTGCTGTTTACCAGTGAGGGGTGCCTTGAGGCTGAATGGGTCGGTTTGGTGCTTCTCCCCTTCAGGGTTAAGTATGATTTCGATCTTACTTGAATTAGCTGAGCACTTTTTCCTACGACAACCTGCCGCCCAGTGTTCCGTACTGCCACATTTGTAACAGTGGTCACATTTGTTTCCTGTATTGGATGATTGACACTGCTGGCACTGTCTAATGTTTGTGCTCCTAGGCTGTGATTGGTATTTCCGGTCAGGTGGTTCGGCCATTCTCATGTGCTGAGGCTTAACGGTCTGCTGGAGGCTGGCAATGTGAGTGGTGAGGTTCTGCAGAGCCTCACATATAGCCTTGTTGCCTTGATCAACTTTATCCATTAATGTGTCTCGTTTGACCGCTCCACCTTGCCTGTTCTTACTGTCTGATGTGTGCATACTGCTTTCTTTCTCCACCTCTTGATCTTCCCCACTTACTGCTGCAACTTTGATCATCTTTGCTCTTGATGCAGCTGACAGCTTATTCTTTCTTTCCATTTCCAGACTGTATGCCGCAGTCATTTTTTCCAGAAGAACCTCATCTGTGATTTTAGGATTTTGCAGGTATAGCTTCACATCAGCTCGGATGGTGTCATCATGGAGGTCAGTGAGTACTGTCTGGAGAAACTGATTTTGGATGAGCTCCGAACTGTACTTTAAACCAGACTTAACTCTCTCTGAAGCAAGAACAAGTTGTCTCAAATCCATTGCTCGCATCAAAAACTGGATTGGAGTTTCTTTTGGCTCCTGTACAGCACGTGTGAGCGAATGATACAACTCTGTGGCATCTTTCTCAGTGTAATGAGTCCGTAATATTTGCCTGAGAGCTTGCAAAGTCAAATCTACTCTACTCTCAAGGTAGCTTTTCAGTTTTGTTCCTGGGGTTATAGCTTGAATGATGGCTTCAACAATGTCTCCTTCATCATATCCCCTCTTCAATGCCCTCTGGATTTGTCTTTCCAAGCTAGTGTATGTTAATTTGTCCTTTTGGTTTGGTTCTCCAATTTGTCCCATTATTTTCAGATCCCGTCAGTACAGTGGGTGTACAAAAGGGACACTTTGAGTGGCGACCGGGGTGACTCGTGTAGCATTCAGATGAGAAACACTTTCTCTCTGCTCGTCTGAATTACTGGGTGTTATCACATTTTCAGCCACAGGGTGGTGCTCTTGTACCACTTGTTGAGACAACGGGGCATTACTTTCGCATCTCTTTTGCTTCACTTCATTAATTTTGTCATCTAATTCCAACAACAGAGACATTCCTTCATCTTCTCGTGCAGTAACATCCTCTCCCTCTAAGTACTGGAGAATACGCCGCCTCAGTTTACGAGGTAAGTCTTTTTCACTTTCATCCACGGCTAAACTGAGGGCAGCACAAATCTCATTCAAATCCGGTGCTAGCAGTGTAAGTAACTTTTCCTCTATCTCCTCAAGAAGTTGCTCCCAATCAGGAGACATCTGCTGTACTTTAGACATGACGAAAAACTTTTACCTTCACTGCCTTTTCTTGGAGGGATGGGACTGCCTTACGAGTTCAGGTGGGGGGTAGTGAGCGAGGCTAGTCACATGTAGCTCGTCCTTCTTTGCGGTATAAACTCCAAACCGGGCGGAAACACCAAGATTATGTTGCACCCTCAGAGAGACATGACTCAATTCTCCTTTTTCTTGCAACTTTATTCCCCTCAGTTCAGGTTTGGAGTTTACAGGCAGGAGAGCGTATCATCAGCAAAACATCGCTCCCTCACGTCTCAGACACTGTTTACTTTTTTTCTGCGCTCACTGATGACATCACACCTCTGACCTCCTGGAGCCAGTAAACTACAAAAAATAACTAGAAATGTGTCCAAAAACAAAACACAATTAAATAAGAATAGTCTTTAAAGATTTTCCCAACAGTTCAGAAAAATTTAAGTTTTATAACTACTTTTAGAGCGCAACACACTTTACAGGAAGGGCCAGAGTTGTCTCTACTTTCTGAGGCAACTGAGGTCCTTCAACATCTGACAATGCTCAGGATTTTCTGTGAGTCTGTTGTGGTCAGTGCTATCCTCTTTGCTGCTGCATGCTGGGGTAACAGGTTGAGGGTCGTTGATGCCAACAGACTCAATAAACTGATCTGCAAGGCCAGTAATGTGGAAGATGGAGCTGGACTCCCTTAGGGTGGTGTCTGGGAGGTGGATGTCGTCCAAGGTACGGACAATGTTGGATAATACCTCCCACCCACTCCATGGCATGCTGGCGTGAAGAAGTCACAGGTGAAGAAGTCACAGGAGCACGTTCAGTGATAGACTGAGATTATTAAAAAGCACCATTGAACGACACAGGAAGTCATTCCTGTCTGTGGCCATCTCCCTGCACAACTCCTCCATCTAACACACTGTAAACTCTGCAATAGTTACATCCTTTCTGCACATGCCCTGTAGTAAAATAGCAAATGACAAAGTTCACAGGTTAGAGTCAAATGTCAGTCATTTATATTTATTAGGGATTAATAAAGTATTGTGATTCTGCAGACAGGACAAACCGTGTACTTAGAGCTGGGCGATATAACGATAACGATATGTATTGCGAAATAACTTTTTCTCGATAGAAAAATTAAACTATTGCGATAGACCTCACTGCTCTTGTCCTCTTAAAAAAAAAAAGAACAGCCAATCCAAATAAAGTAGCGCAGAGCCGAACCAATCACAGCGCACACGTCACGTCACGTGACTTGTTACGTACAGCACAAGAGCCAAGCCTCACATGTGTATTTGTTTGGGAAGCAGCCAGCCACCGTGCCGCCCGGGTAATGGAGGAAACGAGTGTGCTGACTAGAGAAAAATCAACCGAGAGCTTGGGTGACCAGGTTACCAAAGAGAAAACAGATGATGGTTCCAATGCCGGAGAGACTGTCGAACGGAAGAGCCATAGAAGTTCCGTAGTGTGAAGGTATTTCGCTTATCAAGTCTGACAAAAAACAGAGTAGTGCGCACTGTAAATTGTGCCGAAAGCAAGTCTGGAAATACAATAAACCGGTGCATGCTCAATCTCTGACTGGAAGCGCTAATTCGTCATTCGGCTTTTGTCAGACTAAAGTAACTGTTAAAACTGTTTGAAAAGCTAAGCTATACAACAAGGAGAGATTGAGAATTTCCTTTTAGTTCTCAGTTTATTTGATATTGACAAAAGTTAGTCAATTTTGTCTGTTCTTCTGTAAAACAAACTAAGATTTATTTTTAGAATTAATATTTTGTTTCTAAGTGGAATTGACAATTTAGTCTGTTTCGTTTGTTCTATTTTGAAACTTAAACGCTTTAGCGGCTGCCTTTTGTGTAGTTTGCAATATTTGCCTTTATTTATCTGAAAAAGTCTCATGTTCCTTAAGTACATCTACCCTGTTGAACTTATTATGGGAAATAAATATTTAAATAAAAACAAGCTGCTGATTATTTCACATTTTACTTGTGAGCAATGGCACATTTAAATCTTACAAATATAGTTATTTGGCTTATATCGTGATATATATCGTTATCGCCTGAAATGAAAAAAACATATCGTGATATGAAAAAAATCACGCCCAGCTCTATGTGTACTGTCAGTATAGAGGATGGAAATCAGCCAGGACACGTTATGAAACATCTGCTGACATCTTATTGAATTCAGCCGTGTACATCCACAGAGAGCAGCAGTAGCCCAGATCAGCTGATCACAGCCTGTACATATGGAAAATCTACTGAAGCTCTGATTAGAAATTACTGAGTTGTGATTCTTTTCCTCACATTGAGCCAATAAAACCGAATTTAGGGTCCCACCACCTGCTGAATCCCTCTGTTTAGACGAAAAGTCAACCTCTGCAATGTTGGCAGTACAAGTAGGATTAAAAATTAGACGAAAATAAAGTTTGTATTCCCATCTACTGATTTTATTTTATTATTACATTAATATAGCAAGAGGTCCAGTTAGCTTTGCCCTAAATATCTGGTAGAAACCAGATTCCAAAGAGCTGCTTTTTACTTTCTTACTTTGAGTACAGAGCCTGTATTTTTTTTTTTTAACTTTTCCTTGAGTAAAGAAGTTGAATCAGTACTGTAACTTTTACTAGACTAGTAAACTGCAGACTAGTAGAATACAGACATCACTAGTATCTATACTTCTACTTAAGTACAGAATGTGTGTACTTATTGACACCTCTGATAATCGGGTGCAGAGCGGAAGGCTTCCTTATATACACAGATGGGTAATGAGCTTAAGGAGAGCAGGTGCAGCAGACAGAGATCTGTTGAGAACTGGAAAGACGACATGATTCCAGGAGGACCTCACAGAGACAGTAAGACCTGCTCACTCACACACATTCACAGCAAAGGAATGAGCGGGAGAAGGAGAAACAAAGGAGAGAGGAAGAAAGGAGGAAGGAAAGGAAAATATGGGGACCAGGGACATTAGACACTTGGAGGATGTTCATTCAGCCTTTTTTACTTTGTGGTAAATAAACAAACCACAGATATGACCCCAAACCATTTTATGTTACATAGCTGGACATTCTTGCTTGATAAAAAAGAAAAATTATTCAGATTAAAGACATTTTTTCCCAGATCGAGTAAATGAAAAAATATGGAATTATCTTTTTAAAACAAATACCTACATAAATCTGAATATGCAAATTAGTCTGCAGTTAAAAAGTGAAATTTTGCAGAGCTTTTGCACCTGGCTGATTGAAAGGAAGCATGGCAAGAGAGCTGTCGGTTAATACAGTGGAAAAGATTAAAGAACGAATTTAAGCCGTAAACCCAACATGGAGTGTGCAAATACAAATAAAGCAGGAAGATTAAGAAAATAATAATATACCAGTAGATAGGACACTGCAATATGCCTTTGATATCTGAAAAATGCACAACAAAATAAATGAAAAATAACTGTCAGCAGTCAGTGTGACAGAAGTGAAGAAGGTGGATTTATGTCCATAAAAGCCAAGAAAACCCAGCATTGATAGCTAAACAGAAGAAAACAAGGTTAAAGGGTGCAGAGAGAAGCAGTGGTGGATTGTGGATGACTGGTGCAAAGTGATGTTCACTGATAAATCTGTATTAGCTAAGGAGATGATGCTGGAACCTTTGTGTGGTGGCATTCCAGTGACACGTGGAACAGGCATGACTACTGGAAGAAAAGAATGAATTCACCCACTCATTTGTGATATGGGTTTGCATGTCAGGGAAAAGCCCAGGGGAGCCATTACCTCAACTGTAAGTGCACAGCTTACAGATTTTGGACACTTTTGTCATCCCACTGACAGAATTTAGGCTCACTGGAGATGCATTCATTTTTTAGGATGAAAATGCATTTTGCCAGACATCAGTTCTAAAGCTTTTCTCGGGAAAGGCCTCAATGAAATGGCCCACAAACAGTCTAGATCTCAGTCCAAATGAACATTTATGTTGGAATTGGAGGAAATGATCCATGATAAAACTGCATCCTTCCTGTGACCTCTGTTTCAGAAAGTTGGAACCAGCATGATGGAGAATATCGTTTTTAATTAGCATAGCCCAAAGAGTTCAGGCTGTTATAAAAGCCAGACGAGATGGAAGAAAGTGCTAACAGTATTTACTTAAGTTTCATTTATGATTCTATTCTTTTTTTTATGTTCCACAACCAGGTCACCGTGTCCATTTCACACTTTGCGTGTGAAAGAGACGCATGCAGAAGTTGCAGTAAGCTGCAGTACCAGCAGAGGGAGATATTTTATTTCAAGCCAGCAGGAAAAGCATTGAAAGAGAGATTACTACATGTTTACAAAGACTGTAGAAAACTCGACAGCTCCCCAAAAATGAAGCCAAAACGTCTCTATCGCCCCCTGGTGTCTGGCTGTGGTATAGGTCATAAACCCCGCCTCCTCCATGTTAGCGGATGGGACTAAAATAAATTAATTCTCCTCAGATAAATTTTTTCCAAAGACTCTTTCTTTTGTTATCAGTAGTTCTCATCACACTGATTTTGTCACGGTTTAGCATGGCAAACCGTGGGAGGTGTGGGGAAGGAGGACCCAGGCGCGGTGCTCTATGTACAAACAGTGCGTTTATTTACAGTGTATGGTACAAAACAACAATAAATCCCCCGTGCTCTTTCCCTGACTCCCGTGTCGTGTCTCTCTGTGAATAGTCCGTGTCTCAGTGCTCTCCGCTCCCGTGTCTCAGCACCACTCGTGCTGGCTGCTGTCTGGCGCTCCACACTTCTCCTGGGGACACAATAGGGCTTTGGAGCGTGATATCGCGGGAGCTGGGCCACGCCCCCTCCCGCCATGACAGTAGGCCAAAGAAAGTACACGGAAGCGTCAGCTATGGTTCGTACGTGCTGTGTTGTCGGTTGCAACGTTAGATCACACGATAGGGAAGGCAAGAAGCTGGAAAATGGGCTCACTTTTAATAGTTTCCTCTCCTGGAGGCAACGGGAGGGATTTCATGTATCCGATATTACTAAACGAAGATGTCAGGCTTGGATTGCAGCGGTCAGATGAGCGGATATCGAGTTCTCTGCCATCCCCAATTTTTTGTTGGTTTGCTCGCAGCATTTTCTTTCCGGTGAGTTCTAAATAAATTCATATCTCTCTTAATAGGCTTTTAGTGTATTTCGAATGCGCTGAGATCATAGATAATTAGATAAAACATCGTAATGTGTGATGCTATAGAATCACGTCATGTTGACGGAGTAGCTTATTATTTGGCATTATTGCAGGCAAACCAGCATATGAAATATGAAACAGAAAAGAAAATTATGTTTATTTTTTTTATTCAAGATCTGTTCACCTGTACTTAGCAAGTACATACACATGAAATGCAAACTATTTACATGGCAACGCACAGCTGGCAACCTGGCTGTATCTTGGTCATATGGTCAACGTACTCACAACGTGGAGGCTTAAAAACGGCCAAATCTTGTACCCAACTAGAACTAGATGTGTGTCTCCAGGAATTTATAATTCCGAAAATGATTCACCGTGTATGCGCTGACTCCACAGACAGGGTAAGCGAAGATATCGGGATAGGACAACGGCGGTAGGCTGTCTGGGTTTCCACTCCACTGCCTTATTTCATACGGGTCCACATTACCGATGCACGCTATTTTTTTCCAAGTATCATCTCTTGGCGTCTGGGCACAATCGGTCGCGATACAGCCCTTTGTCTTTTGCGTTGATTTTAAGCAAGGTTCTGGCAGTCCCGCTTCCAACACAGTGTGTTTGATTTGAGGCCTTCTGACATGGTGCCACGATCCCACAATGCACTGCGGCGTGACGTCAACTCCAAAGCCCTATAGACGCAGCCGTCAGGACACATATAACCGCGGGCATACACACTAACTCAGTTCAACTGGATGACTAACGTAGAGTCTCATGGAATGATCCCATGTCGGTGGGAGCTCCAAGACTCTCCTAAGTAGCTCCCCTGACGAGGCCTGATCAGCAGCAGGTGTGTGGCTTCGGGTGTGGCCAGACCGTCAGCAGGGCCACACCCACCAGGCCTGAAGGCGCCCACCGAAACACAAATACATACACACGCAAACAAGGAGAAGGGCAGCAACACCAAATATACATATAATAATAATAATAATAATAATAATAATAATAATAATAATAATAATAATAATAATATAATTCATAACTGTTCAGGGATCCTGGGTCGCTCAGACCCAGGACCCTGACAGATAAGTTTGATTCTAATTCCTACCGTGGCTATGTTAAATTGGGGTGTAATGTCATCATAACAGCTTTGACTGGCAGCTGCAGTCATGGAGAAACTTGTGTATCTCTGTTCGGGAATAGCAGATAGAGCGTAGGCTCTGAGAGGAGGGCCAGCGTTTACGTTACAAAGACACGAACGACTGTTTTAACCTGACATCCTGAGCGTCTTGATGCATGCTCAATAATCCAGGTAAGTAAATCTCCAAAAGTTGATTCTGTTCATCTGGACGTAGCGTTTTCAGTGGGAGAAATGTTTCGTCACTCATCCAAGTGACTTCTTCAGTCTCAGCTGACTGCAGGTTTCCCTAATCTTATAAACAGTACATTTGCATAATGACTGAAACCAGCCCAGTGAAGGAACAATGGGCTGGGAGGTCAGTTCCTTTATCATAATTATGCAAATTCTCATAACCATTGATCAAGGCCCGCTGATCAATGGCCACTGATCAATGTCCATTAGTCCCATTCACAGAGAGTTGGGGAATGGCTGCAATCACAGCATTGTAAGATGGTGACAGATAGGCCCCCTCCTCGATTCAGAGATGGTCTTTTCCTTTTCACGTAAATGGCCTCCTTGACTCCGCGCTCAAACCAGCGTTCCTCCCTGTCCAGGATGTTACATCCTCATCCTTGAAAGAGTGTCCACTGGCCTGCAGGTGTAAATAGACTGCAGAGTCCTGGCCTGACCTGGTGGCTCTTCTGTGTTGTGCCATCCGCTTTGCCAGAGGTTGTTAGGTTTCCCCAATGTATAAATCCTGGCAATCCTCCTGGCACTTAACAGCGTACACTATGTTACTCTGTTACTCTGTGGGAGCGTGACACAGTCGCTCCACCTCAAGACACTACTGCGCAGACTCCAAAAATGCAAGATGGCAGCCTCCACAAGCGGGATATTTTGGCTTCATTTTTGCACAATGTCGCGTCGTCCATGTTTTCTACAGTCATTGGTTTACATATACATACATATCAGCCACCTAGCTTAATCCTTTTTGGTGATTAAGGACCCTGGAATGTACGTCATGCCTTCCTCTGCTCTGCTGGTAATGCAAATTCTCTCCACTCTGGTTTTTTCCTGCTGTGGAGAGGTGAAGAGTGAAACAGACACGCTGAATTGGTCTATCTATTACACACTTTGCTGTGATATTGGATTGTGCTTGGTTTTTTCCTTTAACGAGGGAGTTCTTTCTCCCCGCTGTTGCCAAGTGTTGTTCACAGGGTTTTCTCCTTGATGACTGGATGAATTCCATGAATTCTAAGCTAACTTGTTCCTTAATTCTGTAACAGTTACACAGGTGTAATTAATTTTGAGAGATGTTTGACTTAAGAGGTAAGAAAAGGATTTCAAAGTACTTGTTGTTAATCTCTGTCTGTCTTCCACAGCATGTCTTTATCCCGTCTTCCTTCTCTCACAACCAACCAGTCACAGCAGATGGCCCCGCCCCTCCCTGAGCCTGGTTCTGTCGGAGGTTTCTTCCTGTTAAAAGGGAGTTTTTCCTTCCCAATGTCGCCAAAGTGCTTGCTCATAGGGGGTCATATGATTGTTGGGATTTTCTCAGTATGTATTACTGTAGGGCCTACCTTACCATATAAAGCACCTTGAGGCGCCAAATCACAACAACAGCTGTGATTTGGCGCCGTATACATAAAATTGAATTGAACTGAAAAGCTGCCACAGAAATGTACTTCTTCTGAGCAAAGGAACCAGAACACAACATGAAGACATTTGAAAAGGGAGATTCGTGTTATGAAGAAAGAAAACTCCTTCATTCTGTGTACAGCAATTTGGTGAACAACAGTTGCTCTGTAGTGCAGGTGTAGGAAGCTTTTGTCACTCAGACCCAGGAGACAGAGAGAGACAGATTTGCAAAACACCCTGGGATATGTAGAAGTTCAGTTCTCAACACCTGTTCTTCTTTCTCTTCTTCACAGGTGAGTACTCCCTGTGGAGCATTCGGAACACTTTGACATACAGATCCTCCCCCACACACAGCACAAGGGAATATTCGAGAAAACTTGGAAAATTGTTTTTTTTTTTTTTTTTCAGAAGTAAAGCACCAAAGCCCAGTTTAGCAACAAAAAAAGTATATTATTTACCAGGCTTGATTTGATGGTCTTAACACGTACAGAAATAGCTGTTCTGTGTCAATGCTTCCACCTTAAGCTGTATAAAAGTGGGTTATCTGCTGACTGATAGGTGGAGTAGTGTTTCAGGCAGATTTCTTTTAATCTACTGAGATTATAACTGGAGCCAGAAGGCAACATGAAGAGCAAGGAACTAGCAGGAGAAGAATTTGCCTGAAAGAAGACGAGAACAGAGCAGAAAATAGATGTGCCAAGTACAGCAGCAGGGAAAAAAAAGAAGGAACCACGGGACAGGTCACGCATGGAAACCTGCTGGATGTGATAGCAGAAAAATATTTTGATCAAGGCCAATGCAGACAGAAGAGAAGGGTAAACATCAGACATGTAGAGGGTGTACTGTAGGATTTAAATCTCTCATCAACAGCAGTGCAGAGAGGTAGTGGAGATGAGACCAGTTTGAAAAATGACAAAAAGGGAAAGGAAGTGTGTTCCAAACTGTAGTAGCTCATCAGACCAAGCATGCAGGGTGTTATATGTGATGGCCTGGGTGCTACCTCTGGACCTGGCTTAGTCATCTTCATGGATGATGGTGCAGGTGATGACAGCAGCAGGATTTTGCACACAAACAGTCCTTGTTATGTACTCACTGTCACTGCTATGCACCAACTCACACCATAGACTGTATAAAGATAGTCAGCCATACAGCTCTCCAAAAGCCAAACCAAGATATGAATAGCTATTGTACACATAAGTGTATCTCCAAAATGAGTCAGTCACCATATGTTTTGGTAAAATGCCCAACTTTCAGCATCTTAGTTGGATTTAGATTTTAAAGGACTAATTTGAAATCATGATTGTTTTTTCTATTTCAAAGATCCTCCATCTGTGATGTAGCTCACTGCTTTCTGCTTATTGAATCCTCAATGTTAGCATTTCAGCTGCTGCCGTGCTGGTTTTCTGAAGCCAGAATTGACCATATTTAGACCCCAGAGTAGCTTTCTTTATCAGCTAATGCTAACAAGCACGGTTAGCTATCTGTTCCTGTAAACTGTATGGGTGCACTGACACACAGACGTGGATGCAAATAAGAGACCAGTAACGCATTAATAAACCAGAATTTTCACCACACAAAACTTAATGGGCAGGCTGCACCTCACAGCAAGCTGTGTTCCTTAATCAGGCACTAATAGCAAAGGCATGGTTGAGAGTTCGAGTCCAGTTTTAATGGGAGGCCTAGTAGACAGGTGCCATTAGAGGAACTCCAGCTGTTTGGCAGTTTAGCATCAGCTTGATTTTCTAGCTCCAGAGGCTGTGGCCTGTGCATCACCTAATGCCTCCTACTCTTCAGGTGTATTGCTGCCCTCAAATTCTCTTGTCAAAAAGCTTCATGTTTTCCACCATCAATGATTGCATCCAGGCTCTGAGGAGGCAAAGCAACTGCAAACCCTGATGCCACCTCCATCATGCTTTAGTGCAATTTTAAAGATATTTCAGAGTCCTTTAATTCACACCATTTTTTACCCAGTGTCACGGTGTGTGATGGCAGACCGTGGGGATGTGGGGAAGGAGGACCCAAGTGCTGGACTCTTTATGATGAACAGTGCGTTTATTTACAGTGAAGTAAATATAACACAACAAATCCCAGTGCGCTCCCCTGACTCCTGTGACTTTTCCCAAAACTCCGTGTTTAGTGCTCTCCGCTCCCGTGTCACCACACTCCCCGTGCTCGCTGCTCTCTGCTGTTCCACGCTCCTCTGGGGGAAACAATAGAAGCAGCTGCCAGGACACTATAAAACTGCGGGCATACACACACTGAACTTGTTACACTAAGACACTGACATGGAGTCTCACACAACGATCCCACGTCAGTGGGAGCTCAATCACACTCTTAGATAGCTCCCCCGACGAGGCTGATCAGCTGCGTGGCAAACAAAGGGAGAGTAGCGACTCATAGCATGTTAAATAAGATCTGATAAAGCACAAAAGGAACGTGAGACACTGCAGAGAGCGAATGTATCTAAAGACAGAGTTTCCATGACACAGAGAAGGAGCTTGTAGGATCACATGAGCTGTTTCTCAGCATCGGGAGTTTGTTTTTCAAGGTCCTGACGAGAACAGCACGCACCCTTATGCTAGGGTTGCCAACTCCCTGAAAAATAAATAAGGGACACCTCGTGGCCAGGGCCGGGCAACCCAGTTGTCTTCACCCTTCCCAGTGTGGTAGCTCTTTTTTTTGTGTGTGAAATTATTTTTTAACCATTTGACTTGAATTTGATTTAAGCAGATGCATATTCTTTGTGATATGACCATATGGGAAACAAATGATCATTTAGCCATTTATTTTTAGCTCAAAATGACAACATTAACACAGTAAAACAGGTCTCTTTCTTAAACAGAAGCCTGTCATGCTTAACTTTTGAGAATATAAGTAAATCTTTCTTTAAAAGAACTCTGTCCTGCTTAACTTAAAATTATATAAATTAATAGAAAGCAATACAACAAAAATATTCTTGTAACAGTGCACATATAGTGCATTTAGTACAATTGGCTTCAGTTGAGGTATTATTTCAGCTTTTCTAATGCTAATCAGCTGCTCCTGTTTGTAAACCCGCTTGTTCCCATGATTACGCATCTTAACTCATCATCATTATTCATCTATGTATTACTTTTATGTATTAGTGATCTATTTGTTGTAATCATCTATCCTTGGAGTTGTTTATTACACAAAATAAATTATAGTATCACACTTCTGGCCACATAGCGCTGATATTCACTGCACATGCCCATATTAACCTTAACCAGAGGGTTTAAAAAAACAAACCAGTGTTTACATGCCATATCTGCTTCTGCCATGGCCTGGTGGACAAGAAATTGGTTAAGGGTTCCCCGAGCTTTCACGCCCCTCATGTTCTTCATGTGCCCACCACTAGAAGCATGCCTATGGAAAAAGTGCTCCGGCACAGTGCAGTGCGCTTTAAAGGTGTTATCGTGCATTTTCCCAGCCAGGTGGTTTCCTTTTCCCATTCCTCCCTGTACTTTCGCAGCCTTTTTTTCTTTCTCTGGGCGAACAAACATTGCTGCTCTAATGCTGGGCTTACACTGTGCGATTTTTGGCCCATTTTGAGACGATTTTTGAGTCGTGCGACCGATTTGGTGATCGGCCCGATTTTGGTCTTCATCGTGCGTCGTGTAGTATACGTGGGGTAACGAGAAGCGATTAACACCTCGAGCAGCTCCCGATCATCAATCGCTCGTGAGCCGCTCACACTGCTCACGCGCAAACAGGTAAACGTCGGTGAAAAAGATGGAGCAGCACGGCTGTGCAGCGTGTGATCTGGACACAAGCGATGGAGGCACAACTTGTAGAACTTTGGAAAGCTCATCCGAGCCTTTTCGATGTGGCCTCACAAAATTATCACGACCACAACAACCGTGAAAATAGTTGGATTTACACTGCTGCTCAATCACAGCTGCCTGATCATGTTTTTCATTAGCAATTTAGCAAAGTTGATGGTGGTGGCGTGTCTGTGTGAGTGAAAGACAGAGAGAGAGAGCGACAGATTTTCTGTTATAACCTTCATGTTATGGACGCACAGTGTGAGCACTCGGGTCGCATCAGAGCATCGGGCGGTATAGTGTGAGACCCTGCATCGTGACCTACCAACTTCTAACCCCTGCGAGTCAATCGTGCAGTTTGAGCAGGAGCTGAATAACGTGACTGAAAAAATCGCACAGTGTCTGCCCAGCTTTAGGTGTACTGTCGTCCGAGACTTGCACCGCAGTGTCGGCGTTTGTTTCCCTGTTGGCCATGCTTCTTGTTGTGGTCATCTGTTGTCTTCCGGTATTTTCTCCATAAGCGACCTTTCCTCGACCAATGAGATGAGCGGTAATCTGAATTGTCATACTCGAATTGTCATAAGTGTGCTGTCAGCTCATTGGCCACAAAGCAGGAGAGGGGCTGGGAATTATGTTTTCAAACAAAGCGTTAATTCCATAAACATTTATAGACTACTTTTGATTCTCACTGTATTACGGGACAAAGTGCGTCCCTTATTAGCTCAATACGGGACGTGTACTTTTGTTTCTAAATACGGGACGATTCCGTTTTTTAAGGGACGGTTGGCAACCCTACCTTATGCTGACCAACATTTTACACACCTGCAAGAAGCCTTTACTCTGACTTTCTCACACTGCGGTGGCAGCATAGCATGAAGGCACGAGTTTCAGCAGAGGGACACTCTGGAGCAAAGTCATGTTCCCGTTTTTATCCTTTGCAAAGTGTCACCCAGGAGTCAAAGCACAAACTTAGCTGGCACCTCTTCTCAAAACTGGTTTGTCAAGTCGCAGCAGCAGTGAGCGTGCTCACATTTGAATGTCAGTCATAAGCCTGGAATTCCAAGTTTCAGCAAACGGGAAGCTGAATGAATCTCCACTTTGGAGAGAAGTGGCCTCGTATCATCTTCTAGCTCTTTTTGCATGAATTAAAAGCCTCACATTAAAAGATCACATTATTAAAAACAACAGTAAACCTATTATTCTAAATGATAAATGATGCCACGTCACACCTTGAAATATTTTAGATGCCTTCCCTTCACTTTAACCCTGATGCGACCGTATTAAGGACGTCACTGTGACATCAGACAGAGCCAAGAGTGGAAGATTGAGATTACTTGTTCACACGCAGACCTGTATCATGTGAAACTTAGCCATATTTAATTTAAGCATGCATAAATAGAACACTAGAGAGAAAATAAAGAAAAGCACAATTCCAGTTTACCTGCACGTGACCTGACACCTGTCTGTCTCTGTTGTGGTTTCATGGGTCATGCTACCTTTGCCTTATTATTCACCTTTTCTCTGTCTGTTTTTGTTTAAAGAGGGTGACTAATAAATCTTTAGAAAAAAGATTATAATCTTGGAACCTTGGGAACATTTCTCTTGTTTTACCCATATGCTAAATCCAGTTTCCCCCTATTAGCTACCATTTTGCTCTGCACTCCTACTTGTTACAAGGAAGCTATTGCCCCTGTGGTAAAATAACTTACACAGCTTGAATAGGCAGGCTTTGTGCTTTCAAACAATACATAATTTGATTTACCAATAGGCCAGCGTCAATCAATTCAAATTACTTTTATTGCCTAAAAGAGGGGTGGGAGACATTGTTAGCAAAAAAAGGGCTTAGCTGTGGAGTCACATCTATGTGGGAGAAGGTGAATTCAGCATAAATCAGACGATCTGACGGATGAGAACAGTGGATTGATAAGACAAAGGGAAAAAAAAAGTGCATTTCAAGTTTAGAATACAGAGTAACTTAGAGACTTTCACTCGTAACTTTTAGAAAGCAGAAAGAATAAGTCACACATGCAACATCCATATTAAAAACTTCCTGGATTCCTGCCACTGCTCCCAAACAGCTGATGAATGAATCACTGCATCCTGCCTGAGGCTCTGACGAGGTGGCTGAGCCTCACCACCATCTAAAGACGTCAGATTAACATTTTCAGAGCTGATTCTGTTTTCTTCCTGTTCCCTTTAAAAAGACAGAGACTATTAAAATATTCTGCAAGGAAGCAGAAAAATCCAACTTAGCGGTAAGAAAAACGCGGATTTGTGTATTTTCCTTTTTGTGTTTCTACGTCCTTTGCGTGCCAGTGCTTGCTCTGAATACTGAGGAATAAATAGTGAGATAATTACAGTAATGTAAATAACTAATAAGAAAAGATTCCTCTCTGCTTTCTCTTATTCTTTTCCCACTATCATAAAGTTCTTCATGCTCTTTCATGTTCCCGTCTCTTTGACCCAGGAGTTCATAGATAAACTTTATAGTTTGTGTCTATTTGAATATCTTCTGTTTGCTTTCTGTTACTATATTTTCTTCATGTATTTCCTAAGTGCATTTAGTCTGAAGCTCTTAGTTCCTGAGTACAGTTTTGTTTATATTGCTTTCCTTTTATTTGATTGATTGATTGATCATACTTTATTCATACTTTATTTCTCGTTAAGTCTCCGTTTCTGTTCTTGTTCCTGTTGGATATTGATAATCTTTTGTCGCTCGTGTCTTGCTTTGACTTTTACTTCCTTTATCTTGTTTCCCATGATTGGTTACACCTGTTTTTTAACTCACCTGTTCCACATTTACTGAATCAGCCTTTGTGTATTTAAACCCTCAGTTTGTGTCTGTCCTTTGTTGTGTTGTCTCTCATTGCTCTGTGTTTTGTGAGTACTTTAGCCTCTGAGTATCCTGTGCCAACTTTTCCAGGACCCACAGAGCTCCTGTAAAACTTGTATATGTACACGTCACATGAGCCTTAGGGGGTCTCCACCTCTGCTGCTGGCTTGGTCAAAGTCAGTCCTCAACCAAACCACTTGACGGTCTTCCTCGCTGGTTGCCAGCCTCCAGAGGAGAATCGTGACGTGCCCCATCTCCTTCATCGCTGCCTGCTGCCTCCTTGACCTCCAGTCTCCAGCGTCCTGCATTTTGGCTCCACAATATACTGTTTATACAGCAGAATATGATACAAAAATGTCAAGCTGTTCCTTTTATTTATTTTTGTTAATATAAACACAGCCTTGAACAGATGAAATAGGATGGAAAAGTTTAAATCTACAGTAGAGATTTTCCTTTGAATGATTTTGTACTAAAATAGATTTAAACTCCAGTAACAGTAAAACAAGCTTCTCCATGTTCCTGGTTATCATGGAGACAAGCTTCATAACCAGAACAATAAGTACCACGCTATCTATTACATGTCTAAAAACAAGCAACGGTGATTACACCTCCGCCCACCTGAAAAACCCTGACACTGTACGTGCTACTGTGCATATTAAAAACACACACCGTGTAAACAGAAATGTACAACCAAAGGAATGTGGTAACTTAAAAAAAACATACACAATCTTTAAAACTGTATCTGGAGGAACAGATACCATAATCTCTATAACATTGCTTTATGGGAAGAGCTTTCGAACTGGTGTAGCAACCTTTATTCAGCAGAAACAGAATGATGTGGTTTGCATAACTGCCACCTGCTACACAACAAATTCAAGGGAAGACAGCTGACCTCAACTTGAATCACAATGCATAATAACAACCATATGTATGTGTTGTGCTCGCAGACAAACGTAGCCACGATTATAAAATGTAGGATTCATCTCTTTGATAGAAACGTGCACAAAGCAGGAAAGAGATTTTCTCACGGTGCACAGGTGGATTCATGAAATCAGCAGCACTGGCACACCTGGAGGCACTGAGAGTGAGTGCAACACATTTTCAACACATTCAACTGAAAAAGAAAGAAAAGAGAAAAAGTATTTGCATATATTTCATTAAAATTTGTATCTGTGTATGAAAATGCTGTGTGGTCTATGTGCATTGTGCAGATACCTGAAGGTCTTTTCAGTTTAAAGAGATATTATTGACAAAAGATATAATAAATAACTAAATAAAGGGCCAGCAGCAGCAACAAATATTGAGAACCGTTTAAAATAAAAGGGAAACAATAAATATTGAGAGAACAAAGTTTTTAATCTTCAGGATTATTGTACATCTATTTAAATGATAAATTAACAGTTATGTTACAGTAATGTACAAAGTCACAATAAAATCCCCATGCAGCATTTCCTGTTTGCCTATAAGTTTTAAATATAAGCAATGATGTATATTCTATTTTTTAAATATAATATTTAATATATTTGCAAGAGTTTCAAGTAAACTTTTGTCATTTATGGGTTATTGTGTGCAGAATTTTGAGGTGAAAAATGAATTGAATACATTTTGGAATAAGGCCTTCTGATCAATCTATTACCCTTTAAGGAGGGGTCAAAGGTCAAACATGACAGCACTACCCATATTGGTTTTGATAGAGACAGTAAAGCAGGGAGAGAGAGGGGAAGACATGCAGCAAAAGGTCGGGGGTTGGACTTGAACCCGGGCATACTGCTCGCGGTCCTTAAGGCATGTGGTTGCCCACTCACCCTGCTGAGCTAAACCGACGCCCCCTTGTACAGTATTTTACAGACATTATATAGACAATACACGGCGCACTTAGTGTCATAGAATTATAGTTTCTAAGTTTCAAGGTTTTTTGTCAGTTTTGGACCAATAAGTCATTAAGATGACCTTGAAGGCCTTGGTGGTTGTAAGCCAGATTTTAATGTTAACATGGGCTCGCTCTGCAACTCTAACACATTTTATCAGCATGCATTCAAAGTTTCTCAAGGTATCGTGCTCATAGACAGAATGAAGAAACACAAGCAAACGCTACCAAAACACGACGTAATCGTAATTATTAAACAGAAACTAGAGTTTGAAATGATAATAAAGGGAGGTGCTGTGGTGTCAAGGCCTCAGATGCAACCCATGGTGGTTCAGAGGGGGTCAATATTGGCCAGATCAGGAGTTTTTCTGTCGTTCGGTGGTCAGTAAATTGTTCTTTTAAATAAATTAATGGGTATATGGTGTAACATTCCTCTTATCTAGACAAGAGTAGCTGCTCTGGTTGCCCCCAAAGGCTGAGGAGGATGCTGATCTAGTGCATACCACAGTATGTCCCAGTGCTATGTGTGGCTGTCACCCCAGCCATCTGAACCAAACCAAGAAGAGGTAGGAATGCGTTCCAGTTGTAGTGTTTCCATGGTCAGTTACTGCCATCCAAAAGGAGTGGACGGGGGTGACGAACCCACATGGCATGAAAATAATCATCTGTGCTCCTTGAAGTGCACTGTGAACAGGTGTCTGTGTTACTTAAACTCATTTAAACTGCAGGTAGCTCAAAGTCAAGTCTCATCACATGTACTTCCCAATGTGTGACTTGGCCTCCAAATCACAAATGTCACTCTTCATCATCTGCTTAACCACCGCGGTCTTTGTGTCTTCAGACAGACCAGTTACCTGCATTAACCCGAGCTGGGTTATTCCAACAATAACTTCTTGCAAATGTGGATCGTTAACACTTTCATTACCAACCTGCATGACATAATTATATTTATGTTTGTAAAAATATGATTGTATGAATTCAGCTAACTTTTTCGATGGCCCTGACCCTCAGAGCTCACCCATAGCACCACTGCTGTCCTTGTAAAATTCCTTCAGCTGCAACACATATGATAGGCTCCTGTCAAAATCACGGCTATTTAAAGTCACCCGTGACATTTCAACAGTATTAAAATCGAGGCCATTCATTAAGCCTCCACTTATTCTTTCTGAGCCATTCCTTGGTGGATTTGCTGGTCAGCTTAAGATCATTATCCAGATCAAACGTCTACTTTGGAATCTGCAATTTTCAGACAGCTGGTGTCACAATATGTTCAGGCAGCATCTGATATGTTGGAGAATTCATAGTTTAAATAGGCCTAATAGGCCTAATCTCATACACCTTATACTACTATAAATAGATTTGAAGGTGTGGTAAATGTGAGTTCAATTCCACCATCTCCACACCATCTTTCTGTGTGGAGTTTGCATGTTCTCCCCGTGTTTGCGTGGGTTCTCCCCGGGTACTCCGGCTTCCTCCCACAGTCCAAAGACATGCACTTTGTGGGGATAGGTTAATTGAAAATCTAAATTGCCCATAGATGTGAATGCGGGAGTGAATGTGAGTGTGATTGTCTGTCTCTGTGTGTTAGCCCTGCGACAGACTGGCGACCTGTCCAGGGTGTACCCCGCCTCTCGCCCTATGACAGCTGGGATAAGCTTCAGCGCCCCCCGCGACCCTGAAAAAAGGATAAGCGGAAGCAAATGGATGGATGGAGGTGTGGTAAATGTCTGGTTGTACTCTTTTCATGTGATATACCTTTACGTTGCTGTTCATGATGAAAATGAATACAAAGTGGCAGTTTTATGTGGCATTTGAGTATATAACAAATAAAATTTGTTGATATATAATAATGTTTTCTTTAAAAGTCATCAGCTTCCTTGGGATGGGCTTAGTTTTCATGAAACCTGGAAACTACAAGGCAACAATCTGTGCCTCCTCTCCTTTTATGGGAAAATATAAACAAATGAATTCCTTCTTTCTCCGAACAAACCAGCTTGCATACTTACTAGCAGCGAGGTGCCACTGGCCAGCTTTATGCACTAATAGGCCTCACCCACTGACCAAATTCCACAGCTGTGTGGCTAAAGGTCCAGCCATACACACACACACACATTCATATCTACTCAGTTGGGAACACCTTCAAATAATAATTCAGGGGATTCAGTGAGTTTAAGCCAAATCTCGACCAGCTTCAAAGTGTTTCCACTACATGAGAAAGGTGCTGAAGTTCAGCTGGGATTTAGGACTCTTTCATGTTGGCTTTGTGGCATAAAGGTATATTATTTCACATGAGCATTGTAAGTATACTCTCTCTGCAGGATCTGCTTAAACAGGAATATTGTTGATATATAATGGCAGAGGCTCACAGTCACACCTGTTTAAACGCAGTCAAATTTCACATTATTTATTATTTAAACTGGGATTTTTAGGCTCCTCGAATAAGACTGTTTGGATTTCATGATGAGTTCGAATTAAAAATAATTTTTGAAAGTATTTGGAGTTGACTGCCATGACACTTAACACATATATTCATGACTCCCAGAGGATGAATCCGATAAAGTGACTTTCAGCTGCTCCCTTACTCACAGCAGGTAGCTTCACATGTTTGAACCAACAGATTTTCTTTCTTTTTTTCTTTTTTTCTTTTTTTTACACCAGATAGCCTTCCTGCCACAACTCCAGAGAGATTTGTGTCTCCTACCAGGATTGAACCAGGGATTTTCCACGTGGTAGGTAAAAAAGGAAACGACGAGCAAACACTTTCGATGTATGATGATAATCCCTTTGCTTAGCAGTGCTGCTTTTAATGACATGATAGCCACGTTCCCCAGAGGATGAATCCTATGGATTATGAGGATCTCCTGACTTTTCTTCAGCACCTCATGGTGGTTTATGTTAGGTTATTAATAAAATGTCGAGGCAGTGAGAGCCCTGAGATGTCTCAGATATTCTTGTTCCCCAGAGGATGAATTATGTAGACACTGATCATACCTTTTGTTTTTAATGAAATGAAGACTTGTTAATTTTTCTCCCAGATAAATTCTACCCTTTCTTTAAGCTTCCAACTTGATGATTTCTGTCTGTAGTATCTAAATCAGATGGTCAGCACCTGTCACCTGCTTTGAATAATGTGGTTGGCTGGGGTTCCGGCTTCCTTCCACAGTCCAAGGACGTGTGTGTTAGGCTGTCAGCTGTCCGGGGTTTACCTCGCCCGAGACAATAAATGGATGGGTGTTTTGCATCCGTCTTTCCCAATACTTTGTGGCATCTGTCTGCATCAGTTCACCCTGTTTATACGTCACTGAGAGAGCAGTAAATCCCTGTTGCTGCCTCTTGACCCTGATCTCTGACCTCCCTGGAAGAGGCTGCTGCTGTAATGAATGAATAATGTAACACACTTTTATTGCACCTCTGCACTAGTCATTACTGGTTGCCTGTCACTCTAAATCAGCATCCACTGAAAAGGTCAGAGGTCATAGGTCAGGCTTGAAGCACATCTGTCTCAGTTCTCAGTTGCCTGACCATGAAACCCAGAAGACGGGTTGGTCCTCCTGGGTAGTTTGATGAAATGGCTTGTTTTGATGGGAAATTCCCATTTCCCCGCATTCCTCTCAGTGGGTCAAAAATATGTTTTACACTAAAAAAAGAAGTTCAGATTCGATGTGAGAGGCTCAGTGGATTTTTTTTAGTTTCATTATCTGGTTTTCAGGCTATGTTCTACAATATTTGGGACTTATATGTGTAACCTGGGATGTCTAACAGCATTAGGTATAAAGGCTTTTTTCCCCGTCATATCAGACCTGAACCTAAATGTTACTTTTATTATTCATTGTTATTGTTTGGCCAGTTTATTTATGAATTCTTTGCCAATAAAACATCAGACTATAGTCAGAGTCAACACATCACTTTTCTTTTGCTCTGCTTGCATCTAGTTTTGAGGTAAGCGAAGAAAAACACTAGAAACAACATTTTGATAAAAGCATTCATTTACACTGAAAACCTGCCTAAACTGAATGCGTAAAATCTGTTCCTCCTCTAATCCAGGAGCTGAGCTTAATTAGAATCAAATATATGATCCATTTCAGCACATCGGACATGATTTGCTAACTCTGTGCGGATAAAATGGTTTAAATTTAGGCTCAGCTGGGAAATACAACCAATACATTAGCCCACATAATGTCCTGTCAGCTCCTCCCCACGAAGTGTTAGGAGTCTCTCTCGGTCCCGTGAACTCGGTCGTCCACCTATCGGAGGCTCTGAGTGGCTCGGATCTCCCCAGCCGCCGCGCGCACTGGCTGCTCCGCGCGTCATTCGTGCTTTTTGGCCGGCGTGTGGGAGGAGCTGGGTGGAAGCGGTGAAGGGAGGGGTTCGCGGGCGAGAGGCGGCGCGACTGTCAGTTGTGTTCCGCGTCCTCGTCAAAAGTGGGCTCTTGTTGGTCTGAGTGCAGCCAGCACAGCCGGAGCGGCTGTTTCAGTGAGAGCGACGCGCTGCCAGGAGGCTTAGGTTTGCTCCTCTCCGCACTTTGACGTCCTCGCGCTGTGGGAAGAAGGCAGGGGAGCTGCGCAGCCACGCAGGCTCTACTCTGAAGTGTCCTCCAACATTTTCTCTTCAGCAGCAGAAAAAAAAGAAAGGAAGAAAGAAAAGGCGCTCCCCGAAGCTTTACGCGCGCTCCCATGTAGTCCCGCTGTTCGAGCAGCAGAGGAGGCGGACGGGAGACGGAGAGGACTTGTTGCGCGTCTCCGGGGGACGCATCAGTTCAGCTTTCATCCAAGTGTGTCTGCGCGCGCATGTGATGCTCTGATTGGAGCGGACATGGACTGTGGAGATCAGCTCCGACTAACAGCCTGAAGTCAGCGCGGATTTGTGCTCAGCGACTGAGAGAGTCTGCTCACAATCAAGGAAACCGGGGTGCTTAGTTTCCTCCAGGCGGACAGAGCTGCTGCTGCTGTCGGTGCTGAAGACAGGACTCGTTTCATCTTTAAATGGCATCCAGGCACAGCAGAGGCAAACTTTATTCGGGTCAGATCCGACGAGTTGATTAATTTTCCCTCTCAAATTACTTTTAAATCAACTCCTCCGTATCCTCGTCGACATGTCTGAGCGTGATGGATGTGGAGATGGGCTGTGCAGCGACGAAGCGCCCGACTATATTCCACAGAGAGCGCCCCGCGGTCGGCGCAGCGGTGTCATCCTCCCCGGCGGCGGCGGCGGCGGCCAGGACACTGATACCATCCTGCTGGAGTCGGTGAAGGCGGCACCTCGCCGGAGCAGCATCATTAAGGTAGTGTAACGCCAACCCAGCCTGCCACACTGTTTATTTATTCATTTATTACTTGTTGTTCTGGCTCAGTTTTCCCGTTAAGTCATGAGAACATGAGCCCGAACGCCAAACACTGGATCCGTTGGATCCACTTTGATTCATTCACGGTTGGGAAATGGCTCAACAAGTGACACGCCTCCTCAGGAGGAAGCCAGTGAAGCTGCAGGGACGAAAATTTTGGGAATAAAATGTCACAGCTTGCTTTTAAATGTTTTGACTTTACAGTCCCTGTGACGCCAGGGTTCACGGACCACTGCACCTTCCCAGTGCCATCCAAGAATTTTCATGGCGCGGATGCATGCCAGCACCCACGCATGTCATAGCACACTTCCAGCTTATAATGCCTGTAGTGTATTTTATCTTTTAGGTAACATGTACCTAAAAGATAAGTCCACAGTTTGTGTCTTTATCATTTGAGCTGAGCAAAATGTGCACAGTTCTGAGCCAGCTGCAGGGAGAGGATCGTGCACAGCAAGGGTGAAAGAATGCGAGTTGTTTATGGATGAAATGCTCTGATAAGATCTTCTTCACTGTGCTTCCCTGCACTATGCGTACTTCCATCCTGGCTCACACTGTAAATAAATGTTACCTGGTTCACCCTCGTCTCTAAACTCAAACTCACCTCGGCTTACGCTGGAACGACCCCTCACCTGCTGGCCCCCTGACCTCTGACATGCTGCTCCAGCCTCACCTGTGCTCGGGTTGCAGGTCACTAAACTTTCACAAGGAGCTGAGTGAGGAGGATCGTGTTTGAGGGATGTCTAACATATCTGCTCAGCAGGATCCTCTCCACCTCGGCTCACATGTCACTTGACTTGTAGCAGCAGTGTATGTTAATAAAACTCCAGGTACCGAGCTACTTAAGTACAATTTTAACCCTCCTGTTGTCCTGGGGTCATTTTTTACCCCAGAGGACAAAAGGAGTGTGGCAATCAGGAGGACATTACAAAGTTTAAGCTTCTTCTCCTGCCTGTATGAAAAATTCACAATGCAAGAAATGAATAAATGAGATCAAACGTCACTAAAATTTC
The DNA here is from genome assembly GCF_057382275.1 of Copadichromis virginalis. Taxonomy (NCBI): domain Eukaryota; kingdom Metazoa; phylum Chordata; class Actinopteri; order Cichliformes; family Cichlidae; genus Copadichromis; species Copadichromis virginalis. The sequence goes on from NC_140633.1 coordinate 15,831,342, forward strand.
GTAGTTTGTGTATCACTGGTGTAGCCCACCTGGGTGGGCAGGTGACTCATATACTTTTAGGCTATTGCTGTTGTGAGGTCTGTGTTCAAATCTGCCTTGGGGTCATTTACCTCTGTCTGTTCCTGTCTTACTCTCCAGTGTTGTGTCTCAAGAAAGCCCCCCCCCCCAAAATAAATCCTATAATTTCACTGTTTCTTGCAGCATGTGCTTGCAGCAGGTCAGTTACCCTTTTTCAGTGCTAGGGCTTCTCTAACTGTGGACTAAATGTGGAGATATATATGCACATTACATCGACGCCCCTAAATCAACATCTTTATGCGCGTCTCAGACAGTGTAATATATTAGTTATTATTAGTTTTTTCTGTAACTGTGAGTGCTTTCAGTTTGTGAAGACAAAATTTTGCTCCCAGTTTCTATATTGTGATGTTTGTGCTGTAGTCCTTCCTTCACATTAGAGGCAAACACTGAGGTTTATGACCTTCTGAGTCCGCTTCCCATCTGATGCTATCAGGTCATTCCCATATTTCATGTCAGCAGTCAAGTCACATGGGATGGTGACGTTTCTGGCCCTCATCAGGGGTGTACACAGGCAGAGAGAGTCAGCCCCATCTGGGTGACCCAGCTGAACACAGAGTCCTTTGACAGCTGCCGGCAGAGGAAGTAGATAAAAAGATGGACGGATGAGAAGCGTGATGTCGGTGACAGCCACTGTAATTAATGGAAATGTGTCAGGATGTCAATTACTGCTAACAATCAAAAACAAATTGGATTATGATCCACCGAAAACCCCAACTTTCCCTGATTCATAAAGTGACTGTGATGCACTGCTCATTGTTGACCTGTGTTTAGGAGGAAAAGACCTTTCACATCCTCTGATAATAAGAAAGTTTGTTAATATCAAAGCTATAGTCTTACCTTTTGGTGTAGTGAAACCATATAGAAATATGTGGCTATAACTATATGGACAATGACAGTTATTGTGAATTAATTGAATGTGGGGGTTGTTGTGTTACTTCTTAGGAAATCATCCCCACCAGCAACCAGATTCATTAAGAACTAAAGCGTCTTAAGAAATTTGAAATGACTGCTCTGATGTTTTTTAAGTTACAAGTTCGTCAAAGTTTAAAAGAAGATGAACAAAACAACCACAGAGACACTAAAGCTGACCTCAAAGCTCAAAACCACCACAGAGAGACTCAAACATACAAAGAGATGTAAAAACTGATAAAGTCTGATTTATGCATCATTTTCTAGTAGGATTGCACTTTTAATTTATAAATACAAAGCAGGAGTGACATAGTGTTCAAAGTGAAGGAGTCACACATTTTTCCTCCGTCTACACACACAAACTGGGATCTCTTGAGATGAAACCAACAGAGCTTTTTACTTGAAATATGTTACCCTTTACCTTCAGTGAAAGTGAAGTGAAAGGACGCGGCTGCTTCCTTCACATCTCACATTACTATGACAACAAATGCTCACGTGCCTGCAACACCCACACAAGTTACATGTCTGTGGGTACACACACCCCTGTTATTGCAGAACACCACATCAAAACACACACACACACACACACACACACACACACACACACACACACACACACACACACACACACACACACACACACACACACACACACCTAAGTCACTCCTTGTCCAAACTTTTGCACTGATGCAGCAGTTGCACCTTTTAGCTTTTAGCTCAGGACCTTAAATGTAGCTAACAGCAGAGATCATTATATCAGTTTGTTCTCCTCTAAGAAGCTTTAAAGGGCGTTGAATTCATCAAATGGCTCTTATATGAAATTATATGTATATATGTACACGGAAACATTAGTATCGTAACACTTTCATTAAATCTGTCACCTTTCTCCGTACCTTACATATTTAATATGTTTGAAAAATTTGCTGTGTCCACTAGAATATAAAGTAATGCCCATGGGTTCCAAACAATATTCGGCTGCACAGGAGGAGTTTGTGGCGTCACTCTAGATATGTGTGAGAACACTGAGTACAGACAGGGAGTGAGGGGAGATGGTGACAGGTATGACCTGCAAAACAAGTCACTGGACAAATGTTTGTTTTGGACCTGGGTATTCTTGAGTTTTTTGGTCCAATTTTTATCCAGTCAAAAAAATCGTGTTGTTCTAGTCTGTGTCGCAGTTCCTGGTAATCTGTCAGTACTGAACCTGTTCTCAAAGAACAGCAACCTTATTAGCAGACCTCGAGAACTCATGCACATTTGCAACAACATTTTTATTAAGCAACTACAACAAGTGTTGGGATCTCTGGTGATCAAATGTTTTGGAGTCATGGCTGACAGGATTACACAAGTGTATGTCTGTTACCTCTGAACCGCTGTTGTTCATCTTTTCCCCTCACAATCTATCTGGGAGAGTTTCACGCCCATCCAAACCCTGAAAACCTTCCAGCAGCCAGTCACCTCTTGACCCCTGTTGCCAGAAATAGCTTGTCCTCCTTTTCCAGTTTAATAAGCAAATAATTGTATGTGTAGGGCCTCAGAGAAAAGCCCTCTGTTGCTTTTTAAGGGTGGAGGGGCACAGAGAAGAGTGTAGTAAGAGCAATGTGAGCTGGTTTAAAATGCACAAACTTGCTTGTTAGTTCATTCGCTTTAATTTTTTTCTCGCTAATACAAATTAAGTAACAAAATTGGTTGAAGACCAGAGTATCTTTCAAAAAAAGAATCAGCAGAAAGACGCCTGAATACACAGCAAAACTTGAAAGTCTTAAACTGTTCCCACCTCATCATTCAGGCTCATTCATGAGTTATAATTCAGGTTGTAGTTGCTGAGGCAGCTGCCAGACGCTGCTTCATCATGTATAAAGAGTGAGCAAAGGGGACGTTAATCTCAATCAAGTTAAACACATTAGGCTCAGGCTGTAATATCAATTTTCCCTAGCAAACCATCAGAAATTAGCTTACGACATTACTGTGTAACAGACCAGAAGGCAAAACATGCACTCTGTGGTAGACATGCCAGTCAGGCTGGGGAGTGGGGTGTAGGATTAGCAGTGAATGAAAACAAACACACGCAGACACACAGGTTTTCAGGATCGAGCTCAGGGGAAGGCTTGGTTGGATGTCTCCCTGACAGGCCTGCGTGTTGGCTGACTGCTCACTGCTGGAGTGCTGAAGGACACCATCTCTCTCCATCTCTGTTGCTGTAGTGTTTTGAGCGTAGAGCCTTGATGCCTCACAAGTTGACTAAAATTAAAATTGCAGCAGCGTTTCCAGGAGCCATCGAGTTTCCTAAACATCACAGATGTTTAAGAAGTGAGACAGGAATTAATGCATTATCTAATTCTTTTTCACAAGCAACTTGATGGAGATATATTCATCTGGCTCGGTCTGAAACAAATAATGTAACCACTATGCTATTCGAGCTCTGGAGGCCAGGATTACTGCATTGGAGACTCGGCTTCGTACCCTTGAAGAACCTGTAGCTACCCAGGCCTCTGTAGCCGGTGCATCCAAAGGTAGCGTAGGCTCCGGAAGGACCCTGAGCAGCCGGGGAAACAGGATGGCTGGGTGATGGTGAGGAGGAAGCATAGTCTTAAACAGAAGCCCCAGGTACACCCCCAACCTGTTCATGTGTCTAACCGCTTTTCCCCACTCTGCGACACACCCGTCGGGAATCAAACTCTGGTAATTGGCGATTCTGTTCTGAGACATGCGAAGCTGGAGACTCCAGCAACCATAGTCAATTGTCTTCCAGGGGCCAGAGCAGGCGACACTGAGGGAAATTTAAAACTGCTGGCTAAGGGTAAACGTACATTCAGTAAAATTATAATTCACGTCGGCAGTAATGACACCCAGTTATGTCAATGTTTGTAAAGACCCTTTGGCTGGCTTTCTGATTTTCTACATCTGAAGATATTCATCAAGAAGTGTTTATCATAGATTCCGACCGTGTAAGTAATACTTTATACTTTGTGACAAATATTTGGGGAACATCATGAAATGTAACATCCCCAGTGAGTGTGCTGTCCTGTGGATGGCCTGAGTTCAGCCATGGTGAATTGACTGAGATGTGAAGTAGCCAACGTTGTTACTGGCCAGCATTGCAGGGATTAGACAGAATCAGAATCAGAATCAGAATACTTTATTGATCCCTGGGGGAAATTATTTTTTGTTACAGTGCTCCATTTTAAACCAACATTAAGACAAGACAGACAATACGCTAACTAAGAATAGTACAATATATACATATATATACATACATACATAAGTCACTTATAAATAAATATTTGGAAAAGAAACATGTGTAGTTGTAGCAGCAAACAGTGTGTTAAGTGGATGCGTTGTACAGGGAGATGGCCACAGGCAGGAATGATTTCCTGTGTCGTTCAGTGGTGCTTTTCGGTAATCTCAGTCTCTCACTGAACGAACTCCTGTGACTGACCAACATGTCATGGAGTGGGTGGGAGGTGTTATCCAACATTGTCTTTATCTTGGACAGCATCCGCCTCTCCGACACCACCTTGAGGGAGTCCAGCTCCATCCCCACAACATTGCTGGCCTTACGGATCAGTTTATTAAGTCTGTTGGCATCTGCGACCCTCAGCCTGCTCCCCCAGCATGCAACAGCATAGAGGATCGCACTGGCCACCACAGACTCATAGAAAATCCTCAGCATTTTCTGGCAGATGTTGAAGGACCTCAGTCGCCTCAAAAAATAGAGACGACTCTGGCCCTTCCTGTAAAGTGCTGTGGTGTTTTTAGCCCAGTCCAGTTTATTGTCAATGTGTACTCCAAGGTATTTATAGTCCTCCACAATGTCAACACTGACCCCCTGGATTGAAACAGGGGTCAAGTGTTTCCTGGTCTTCCTGAAGTCCACGATCAGTTCCTTGGTCTTTGCCACGTTGAGCTGCAGATGATTCTGCTCACACCACGTGACAAAGGAGTCGACCACAGCCCGGTACTCTGTCTCATCATCCCTGCTGATGCATCCAACCACCGCAGAGTCATCAGAAAACTTCTGAAGATGGCAGGTCTCTGTGCAGTGGCTGAAGTCTGTGGTGTAGAGGGTGAAGAGGAAGGGGGAGAGGACAGTCCCCTGTGGTGTCCCTGTGTTGCTAATCACCTTGTCAGACACACACTGTGGGAGACGTACATATTGTGGTCTTCCTGTCAGGTAATCAACAATCCAGGACACCAGAGAAGCATCCACCTGCATCGCTGCTAACTTATCACCCAGGAGGGTCGGCCTGATGGTGTTGAAAGCACTGGAAAAGTCAAAAAACATGACCCTCACAGTGCTCGCCGGCTGGTCCAGATGGGTGTAGACACGATTGAGCAGGTAGATGATGGCGTCCTCTGTTCCGAGACGAGGCTGATAAGCGAACTGAAGGGGATCCAGATGTGGTCTTACTATGGGTCGCAGCTGGTCCAGGATGAGCCTTTCCAGGGTCTTCATGATGTGGGAGGTCAGTGCCACGGGCCTATAATCCTGGGGGCCACTGGGACGAGGCGTCTTTGGTACAGGGACGAGGCATGATGTCTTCCAGTCCTGCAGAGAGGAAAACTAACGTTTCTATCTGGCCCAAACTTGGATAAGAGAACACCCGGGATATTAGTTGAACCATATACAACAACAATTGCTACATAATAGCTGTCTGGAAAGGTCTGATGCTAAATGATTAGCAGTGAAACGAGCCTAAAATGGCTTGTGTCAGGTTAAAACGAGGGACTGTATAAAGCGTCAGTAGGATTCTTTTAAGCTGAATTATGCAAAGCTACTTGAGTAGCTGGAGTATCATAATAAAAACATAGAGCTGGAAATAATAATAGGTCTCCTTTTAAAAGCCTTTTAAAATCATAATGAGGTGAAAACATAAAGGTTTAGAAGTGCACAGGAATGTGGCTCTCATCCATTATCCCAGTCTGCCTCTTGCCCTCCTGCAATCCGCTCTCCTTGTTCTGCATCTTAACCTTGCCAGTCCCGGCAACTTTCTTCCATTTGCCACCACTTTGATTTTTGTTGTTTTCCAAGGCATCATTGTTCTGACTTCACTCTAATTTTCGGCCACCCCCTGCTGTGCCGAGATGTGAACAATGATTTGCTTGCACTGTACTCCTGGAAACCCGTCAAGAGTAATAACAAAGCATCCCTTGTGGTTATGTGGATTTTGTGTGTGATCAGTTGCTAACCACTAAGGGCCCTCTGTCTTCCAGTATCATTCAGCCACTGGTGCCACATCTCTCCGAGTACAGACCTCATCACAGCTGCTGGTCAGGAGTTTGTGTGAGTGAGAGCGAAAGAGACAAAGCACATGTGGCTCTGTACACACACTTGTTATTGTTATCATTTCTCCACACTTGTGCGTCTTTTGGCCTTGGAGGGTTCAAAAATAGAGAGACGGCAAAAGTTATGTCTCTTCACCTCAGAGTATAACGTGAAATTTTGTAGTAATAAAAAAACAGCTAATACAGGAAGAATGTATTATGGTGCCTGCCTTTACAGCGCAGTGTTGTGTGAAAATAACAGATCCATTTCTATAATATTTAAAAAAATCTGATCCATGTAATTGTAGGAAGTAGTAAAAAGCTGAATGCAAAGAGAATTAGCATAGGTACAAAAAGTAACTGTTAGAGCCTGACTGATTGATCAGTAGGCCAATACTATACATTTGCCGATATATTGGTATTTGAATGATCAATAGTGGTGGCTGTAGCTCAGGAGGCAGAGGAGGTCATCCACTCATCAAAAGGTTAATGGTTCAGTCTTTGGCTGCTCCAGTTTCCAGACAAGATACTAAAGCCCAAGTTGCTCTCCAATGTGTTGATCAGGGTATGAATGCATGTGAAAGAAAGCTTGTATGTGCTTGTATAAATGGTTGAATTAGGCAAGTTCTATAACACACATTGAGTGCTCAAGTAGAGAAGAGAAGTACTATTAAGGAACTAGTCCATTTACCAATAAACGAAAATTAAAATGGTAAAGAAGAGATGGGAGAACGAGCAAGGGGAAGACATTCAAGGGTCCAAAGCCTGCATTAGCCTTATATGGCTACCTGCTCAACACAGCTGGGGTTTCACTTGATGCAAAAACAGTTAGAAAAGAGCTCGGGAGCCACCTGCAATAGCCAGAAGAAGAAGGCTAATTTAGTCTTATGAAGGTGTACCTATAAAAATGAACCATATAAGAGGGAACGGGATCTCAGAGAGCACTTTGGTCTCAGCACATTATTGGAGAAAGCTATAAAGCAATCTCTGAAATCTATCTGAAAGCCCATCTATCTACTATGAGGCAAGAAATAGAGTATCTTCTGAACACAGTGAAACAAATAGATCAGGTAAAGGCTAGGTACCATAACATCACAACATCTGCTCATCTGCCTTCCTGATCTGATACACGTGGATACTTCACACATGAAAGGCAAATTTAATAGAGTTAACATTATTGGGAATGTCCACTTACTGTGTCAACTTTACCTCTGGACAGTTTCAGCGTTCTGGAAATCTATTCTCCAAACAGATGAGCCAACAGTGGAGCTGTTTTGTTACCACTAAAATAACCATATTTGGTGAAAAGGCAACACTGCATCCAGCTAAAAGAAACTTTTTTCTAACACTAACATTATTGACCGATATTAACTATTAGAACATTGAGGACTTTGCATAATGAAAGGAACCAACGAATCAGGCTTATCGAGACATTCTTCAGTAGAATGTCATGTTGTTGGATATGGGTTTGAAGCCTGACTGAAAATGGGTCATTCATCAAGAAAATGGCCCAAAGCATTCCAGCAAAATAATCAAGGCGGAAAAAGACTAATTGACAGTCTGCATTAGCCATGTCAGAGTATGTGATCAGAAGGCTGTGGCAAGGAGCAGTGTGCAAAAACCCCTGAACCGGGGAAAAGACATGCTTTTCTTTTCTTTATATAGAAGTTCTTTGGTTGAATAATTGTTGGTAATGTGGATGCAAGAAGCTTTTGACAACTGTTAGTTTACATATATAATCTAAAGGCATCTCAATCAAATAAAATGTTACTAGTGTCACAGGTAATAGAGAATGCATTTAGCTATTTTGCTAAACTAGGCTAGTAGGCATTGAGCAGCACAAGGATTTTTTATTATTAAATGGAGCGCCTACATTGATTTCTGTCAATTGCAAACATGCATCAGAATGAGCTTTTTGTACAAGAAAGGAAAAAAGGTATTTTTGGCTATGCTATTGCGACGCTGCTTGTAACAATGTGGTGTGTAGTTCTCTTTGTATTTCACAAGGTTATACAAAGTAAAGGTCCCACGTGTGTCACGGTAAAGTATTAAGGTCACATGGCTTTGTAGGTTAGTGTATGTACATTTAATGGATCGTGTTTAACTTGAATAATCTGACTATAATCAGAAGTTTAACTTTTTAAAGGAAGCAATCACTTGACTGATACTTGAGGATGTATTTTATAAGGAGCTATAATCAAGTTTGTTGTAAGTACGGGAAATACAGCTCACAAGCGAGGAGTGCACATCACTGATGTGCACATGATGCACATCAGAAGGCTTCCAGGCCAATCTGAGGAAAGTAGAATTTTACAAAAGGTCTTAAAGAGAGCTAAAACATCAGAGAAAGAGGCGTAGAAGTGAGCAGCTGAATAAAGGGTCTGTATCAGTTAAAGGTAGTAAATGATGACCTTGGAAAAAAGACGCATTTGCTTAAAGCACGTGAGAGTGTGCTCGTATTTGTTGTCAGAGTTAATGCGACCAATATGGGATTTTAACGGTGAACTTCACTGCAAAGTCGACAAGGTCTTTGGTGCTGGAACTGCAGACGCTAGAGCGTGGAGAGGATTTTGGATTTGAATAAGTGAAAACACAGAGTAGTTTAAAGTTGAGTGGGTGCCATGCAGGGTGACTGTGGGCAAGGATAGAGGAGAGTTGTTTATATCTACAAATCACTTCCTGTTTAAAGCTCTCTGATGCATCCATCCGCATAAACACATGCACAGCTGTCTTTCTGTCACTGTCAGTCTTTGGGTTTTTCCCTGTGAAAAAGAGAGGGACAAAGAGGAAAAAGAAATGTCAGGAAGCAAAGAGAGCAGAGGGATGTTGAGATACACACACGGAAAACTGCTCAGTGTGTTTTGACGCGTTGTAGAAAGCGAAGCGCCAAGAAATAAATGTGAGGGAGGGTACTGAAAAAGGAGCGAAGGAAAATTAGTGTCATCCAGGCAGATGTAGTTTGCAGTGTGTGTGTGTTTGTCTGAGTGTCAGCGCAGTAGTGTGTGGCGTTAACCTCAGGGTGGATGTATCTGAAAACTCTAGAGACTGCATGTCAGCTTGTTTTGCTGTGTTGGGCTTCAGCCTGGAGAGCAGTGCACAGACACACCAACAGACATTCAGATCCTAAATGTTACAACAAAGGCCATTTTCTCACTGTGCTTGCTAGTTTGAATCCCTTGCTCAAAAACACTGCTTCTTTGGGATGACATGGAATTTGATCCCAATACCACTGAATTTCCACCACATTAATAATGCACTACAAACATACTGCACTAAAGCATATGCACATGGTATGACTCTATTTATATTTCGAGCTGCTGCTGTTAGCATTGGGAGATAACATACTAAATTAATCCAAAGCATAAAGTGTATGTAAGAGACAGGTGTAGGTTCCAGGTGAATGTGATGTTATGATGGCTATATCCATTAGAGCCTAAACAATTTATCAGCGAGCCAATATTAATGACCGGTTATTAGCTATTTGCTGATCTATCGGTACTGGCTGCATTTATCAGCCTATCAATGTTCCCTTTTTATATAAGACCTTAACAAGATGCACAAAAGATTTGCTTAAGGCCCACAAACACAAATTCCTCTTTTTATGTTGTAAAAATTAAAACTTTCCAAAACCTCAAAAATACTTTTATAAATTTCAAGTTTTGTCTGACCAATGCTCTGAAATTAAGCCAATGTACAGCCGATTACCAAACATAAAGACAGCAAATGTAGCTGTTGATTTCAGTTTCCTGTCATAATGCTAAGTTAAGCTTATCTTAATTGAGTTGCACAAACATCAAAGTTGTATAAGAAAATATTTATCATCTTTGTAGTGACACCAGGTACTGTCTATGAATCACAACCCAATCACAGTAGACTGAGAACGACGACGAATGTTTCTTTAATAATGTCAGAACAAGACAACGTAAAACATTTTTGTCTGTTGTTTTCTTTTTGCTGGCAGTGCAGGAATGTCGTTTGTGATGTTATCGTGATGCAGTCATGAACTTTATTTGTATGAACTGTGATTCCACTGACCTAGACCAGCTAATCGTCATGGACTTGGTTTGGGGGTAAAAATGTGCACATTTCAGTGTAACTGTCTCTGGATTGTAGCTCTGGTCTTTTGTCTGGCCTGTTGCTCTGTAGCATGTTTTCTGCAGCAGTGCTGCATCATTACAGTGTGTTCGGTCCAGCTGACATGTTGCTTGACAAAGACAGTGGGTGTGTCCTGACTTACCAGAAACTTGTATCTGGTCGTGTGTGTGTGTCATTTACAAATGTTTGTTGCTGTCTGAAGAATAAACAGCTGTCACGTGATTGTGAGCTTTTCTCTGTAAGCATGTATGAGTGAGTGTCTGTCAGTGAGTTTGTGTTTGCAGGACATGTTTCATTTTTTTCAGAGAGGAGGAATGTGCGCGGCTGCCAGGGTTGGCCTCTGTGACTTCACTTGGACTAGCACAGATCCCTGGCAGCACATACACCTGCTGCCATGGTAACCACATATGACAAACTCCCTCCACATTCTAACCTACCCCTTCCGCTCTCTGTGGTGTTGACCTGTAGTACTCAGTTTGTGGTTTCTGTTTACACAGGTTCATTGTGGGTTATCAATTAGTTTTTCTGACACAAGGCAAATCCCCATAAGCTAAATAATTGATTTTAAAGTGAAGATCTGGTTGAAGTGTTTGGGTTACTGTTCTCACTAGAGTCCTTTTAAAGGATGGAAACACAACTGTGCTGAAAAAATGTGTTGGCAGTCCTGTGTTGCTCATCGAGACCAAGCAGGTCTTAGAATGAACACGTTTCTTTGTCACTGCAGCACATCAAATCAAACAGTCTAGGAATGTTCTTGATAAGTCTACCCATGCCCAGTGCTGTGGTGGGTCCATTTGTAGATGTTAGATAGATCCTTTCCCATTTCCAGTCTTTATGTTAAGCTAACAAAAACATATTTGGTGCTTTTTTGCTGATGCTTGTAGATTAGCTTGGCATTACGACAGTAATCAGACAGCTAACTTTGCTGTTTTGCGATAAGCTCTGTGGTTGGCTGTAGATTAGCTTAGCATGACAAAAGAATCCCGAATAAACAGCTACCATTGCTGCTATATGACAAGCTGATCTGCTACTGCCTGTAACGTCATGTACATGCTAGTCTGTTAGCCCTGAAAATGTGTCATATTCTCTGCTGCTTATCTGGGTCCAGGTCACAGGGGCAGCAATCTAAGCAGACCTCCCTCTCGGTGGCCAATTCCTCCAGCTCATTTGGGGGAATACTGATGTGCTTCCTGCCAGCTGACAGATATAATCTCTCCAGCGTGTCCTGGGTCTGCTCTAGAAGAGCGGTCTCCAACCTTTTTTGCGCCACGGACTGGTTTATGCCCGACAATATTTTCACGGACCGGCCTTTAAGGTGTCGCGGATAAATACAACAAAATAAAACTAGTACCGGTACCGAAAAAAAGAAGATTTATTCATAACACACGTGAAAAGACCCGGGGAAACCGAGTTAACGATAAAAACAACAACAAAATAACGCTGAAAACCGATAAAAACCCTGAAAACCATACATTTCACACCTGAGCCTCAACTCTCGCGGCCCGGTACCAAACGACTCACGGACCGGTACCAGTCCGAGGCCCGGGGGTTGGGGCCGCTGCTCTAGAATATATGCCTGGAACATCTCACCTAGGAGGCGCCCATGTAAAGCTTTCCCGTAAAGCTAAAAATATTACATTTTAAGTACCTACAAATGTTTATGAACAAGAAATTCTTTCATGTAAAATATTTTAGTGCCTTGATTTGACTTTTGCTGCCAGAATCACATACATTTTGTCATGCAACAAACATCTATGTGCCTGCGCCTGTGCATCTGTGGAAATTTACATTACAACACACTAACTACACATGCACCTCCGGCAGTAGTGATATAATACCAATGAGTACTCGGCCATGGTGTCCCCAGCTGTCCATGTCCATGTCAGGACCAGAGTATAATCAAGGCAGAAGTCAGCAATCAAACTGAGGCAGGTTAATGTCATCGACTGTTTTAACTATTTTGTATTTAAACTGTCAAGTGGCAGCTATTATTCTCCTGTGTCAACCTCAAGTTTCTGAATCTTATGGTACCATGGTTATGTCCATTTGAAGAGTGTACTGCGAGTGTACTAAGATGGGTTTTCAAACATTGCTCCTGTGGAGTCCGAATGGCATGCTGCTTGATGTGGATGATGGTCAAATGCTTACTGGTTGATAAGTGAACTTGAAAAGGGAAGGAAGCTACAGCAGAGTTTACCTGCAGACTAGTTGAACCACATATTATTGATACTGTACCCATCTGACACAGACCCACAGACTGGTCTGCCAATGTGCCACCACCACTGAACCATAATTTCTCAATAACAGAGCACTGGTAGCATTTTGATAGTGGGAAACATACAATATATGGACAAAGTACTGGGCCACCTACAGGAGCAGCTGGGCCATGCCGTAAATCTCCCGGTGCACAGTGTTGGTGCTGATGTTAATCCCAAAAGAGGTTTTGAAGTCTGAGTGATTGAATCAGAAGAGCTTTGGCAACTTTTGTTCACTATGTGCCTCAGCACTTGGCAACCTCACTCTGTACACTCTGTAACTTTATGCATTCTGCCACTTTGTGGCTCAGTTACTTGCAGATGGCTGTAGGATATTCAAGAGGGAAGAAAATACACAAATCTGCTTGTTGTAACAGCGCCATTCTGTTAAAATATGAAATTCAGTAAGCTCTTTAGAACAAACCATTCTTTCAGAAATGTTTGTCAAGGCAGGCTTGATGGCTAGGTGCTTTGTTTATATATATATATATATATATATATATATATATATATATATATATATATATATAATTTTTTTATTTTTTTTGATGTATGTGTATGTTGTTAAGATTGGATTGAAAACACCTGAATTCAAAGATTAAGATGTCTATTAGTGATGGGATTTCTGGCTCTTTCGGCTCCGAACCGGCTCTTTAGGTTGTTTTGTTGCTTTAATTAATTTATTATTAACAACAATATAAAATTATGTACAAAAGGAATTACTAATGTAAAAAAAAGTGGTTTTATTTATATATGTTTATACAGAAATATATGCAGTGGCCCCTAGAGACAAAGCATGTACAAACTCCAAAACACATCTCTAGCGTTAACTGAACTTCCAAAACAGAGCTGCCTAGATCACTTAAATTACACGACTGAAAGCATATATGAGTGCTTGTGTATTTATACGCCATTTATATGGATACACCGTAATAAAATGGGAATGGTTGGTGATAAAGTCCTGTTTGTGGCACATTAGTATATGTGAGGGGGCAAACTGCTCAAGATGGGTGGTGACCATTTTGAAGTCGGTCATCTTGGATACAACTTTTGTTTTTTCAATAGGAAGAGGGCCATGTGACACAAACTTATAGATAATGTCACAAGAAAATCAATGGTGTGCTTAGTTTCAATGTAACTTTTAAAATTTTCTACTCTCATGTGAAATTCCAATTTTAAAGCTTGTCATGAATCGCTGTGTGGCAGGCAGGAATTGGACCCAAAATGCAGGCCCTTAGACACGAGGGATGAACTCAAAACCACAGCTTTGTTTGCTGGCATGGGAAAAATGAACATACAAAGCAAACTAAACTGGAAACAACTGAAACTCACAGGGAAACCACAGGGCAATCCGCACAGCATGACAGTACAACACAACAGAGAGCAAGGGCAAACACAGGGCTTATATACACAGGGGAGTAATCAGGGAATGGGAAACAGGAGGGAGGCACGGCTGGGAATAATTGGACATAACGAGACAAGGGGAGAGAAACTAGAAACACTGACGAGAGACACGGACCTACAAAATAAAACAGGAACTCACACATGCAAAGACACAGACTAAGAAATGCAGACTTGACACAGGAATACACAGGCAGAAAAGACTAAACACTGAACTGCGGAAGAACAGAACTAAAACCCAAAGAAATAGAAAAACAGAACCAAAATACATCACAATAATAGAAAACACAAAACGCTGGGTCAAAAGACCCAGGATCATGACAAAGCTGTTCTAGTGTTTTTCAACCTTTACTGATATTAGAATTTGTACTATTTTTGATTTTGCCTTCAAATTCTCACATTTGTCAAGGTTTCCTTCCTTCAGATGATTCTGTTGTTACACTGGTGCACTCTCTCCTGTATCAGCTTTATTCAGCCTTGGATAGCAACAGAGGAAAAATGGTAAACGACACAAAGGGTGGCAGCTTCACAGTGAGCCAGGCACAGGTACAGAAGGACAGTCAGGTGTTTTGAAGGCACAATTTGTTGGGACACGTCATATGGAGTTATTAAGCAGAAAAGGCTAGAGCAGAAGAAATAGATCCAAGGGTGGAACGTGCAGAAATGTGCAAACAAACAAACAAGCAAACAGTGCAGGTGTTTGTCAGCCCGCAGCAATATATTGTCACAATATTGCTTCTGTCCCTCACAAAATAACATTCTGTTGCCTCTGTTAGGTTGTTTTTGCCCCAGACGGTAACATTTCATCTCTTCTCTTTTTCTCCAGGTGTTGATATTGCCTAAGGTTGATTGTCTTGTTGTTCTGTGTGCAGTTATACAAATTTTGCACTCTCAAGTACTCTCCTCACGTTTCAGTGGGTTTTATACTATTATGTTTTTGCTGCTGTGTAAATTATAATTACATTGGTGAAATTTACTGGATGTTCCTAGTGATCCACTTCCTGGTTGATGAGGGGAAGAATGTACTGATTGAATGGTAGGACTACGAAGGGCTGTTTAAAAAACCAACACCCCCCCCCGTCCCTGTCCAAAACCCCCCCAAACAAAAAACCCCCAAAAACCCAGGAATCAGCACAATTTCATAGATAAGGTTGAATAATGTGTATTTAAGTAGTTTTTATTTTTACTTTGTAGGTTAGCATTAACGTTTGCTACTAAATTAGCCAAAAATAGATATTGTTAGTTTTTGCATTAGCTAGTAGAAGCTCGTAGGCTGGTTCATTCGGGAGTCCAGACTTCCGAGCAGTGGTGGTCCTAGCTTGTTTGGCGCCCTGGGCGAACACTCCCTCTGTAAACCCCCCCCCCCCCCCCCCCCCCCCACACACACACACAAACAAAACATATTAAGGATTGTACATTAACATAAAGCTGTTGTACACACACACATATGAAGAGAGAGAGAGTATGCGTAGTATGCAAACGGCTACCAATGTCAGGCTGTGATGTCAGGCTGACCTGACATCACAGCTCAGGTCGGCTATATCAATGTGAAACAATTTGGAAAAATTGTGGAAGACGCTGGATTGATTTGTTCATTATTTGCATACTGGAATGATCTTTGAATGTTGGAAAGAAGAGTGTACCATTATACTGAAGTAAATACTGAATAACTGACAGATTTGTAACATTTCAATAACATACTGAATAGACTAGAATATATAAACCTACAGGTAACAACCAGTATTATATTAATCTTATGTATAGTCCTTAATCTTATTCATGACCATTATTGTAATGTTACATTACGACAGTTCAGCCTCATACAGAACTCAACAAGCAATGACTGAAGCACACACTTTATCTCCTTTCAACATTTGACATATAAACAGAACTCACATTGCTTATTGAACAAATAACAAAGGTCAGACGTTACAATTATTTTATTTTATTCTAGTCTCTCTCACAACTAACAACAGCCAGATGGTGTTCAGAATCGAGTTCAAAACACATAATTTGATGATTTCTGGAACTGACTTCACATCAGTCTTCTTCTTCTGAAAATGCTCTTGCCTTCCTTTCTGGATTAAATCAAAA
This sequence comes from Copadichromis virginalis, assembly GCF_057382275.1. Classification (NCBI taxonomy): domain Eukaryota; kingdom Metazoa; phylum Chordata; class Actinopteri; order Cichliformes; family Cichlidae; genus Copadichromis; species Copadichromis virginalis. Next base: position 15,847,439 of record NC_140633.1, read on the forward strand.
CAGGTTTTAATTCAAAATAAGATGTTAAATCAAAGATGAGTGAAAGATTCAGTTCAAAATAGATAAAGTTGAATAAAAGGATCCAGTTATGGAGGTTTAACTTTAATTTCAGCATGATGGATTTGCTCCAGAACATGAAACAGATATAACCTAAGTGAGTTATCGCTCCACTGACAGGCAAATGCCACCGAGGGTTTTGAAGGCAGTGTGCTGGGAGCAGGCTGTTCTAAGCGGGTATCACAAATCCTGACTGCCCAGTTAGCGGATGGCTGGCGAGGGATACTGGCTGTCATACTAGAGGGAATGGACATCTCTGAAAATGTTGGCAAATAGGAAATAGCTTGATAAATCTAACACATATTTGAAAATTAGGCAATTCTCACCGAAAAACAAGTTTTATTGTGATAGCTGCAAATAAAATGTCTACAAAGCTGTAACATTTGTTGCAGGTTTATACAAGGTTTAAGTGGAAACTATATAATAAAAGACGTAAAGACATCTGAAGACTAAGGCTTCCTCATTTCACACTCACACATACATGTACAGTGACTTAGCTGCTGAGGTGACTGCTCTGTGTGCTGGCTGGTGGACAATCTCACATACGTGGAAAAACCAGGCACTCCTCTTTGTCTCTGGCACACTAACCTGAGTTTAAATGTAAGTCAGATCTCTCTGTTTCATAGACGCCATCCATGACTTGTAACCTTGAATGAGGTCATCTTTGGTTTGTTTCCTTGGCTACCAAAAGGAGAATAAAAACACTGACTTCCTGGACTCTTTGGCTCTTTTCTAATGCACACACCCATTTCTTTATGCCAACAGATTTTTGGAGGGTCTCAGCTGTGAATACAATCCTCTGAGATGAAACTGTAGGGTGGATCAGGCTCATGTTTTCAGTGGAGCTTTAAGTCAGTGTGGAGAGAAAAAGAGAAATACCACAAAACATTTCCATGGCTTAGCTTAGCAATAACCAAGATGTTCATGAAAATGTGACCGTATTGTACACCAGGAGAATTCTGCTGGATTTCAGCCTGAAACCTATTGTGGCTCCAGTCGTTATGATCAGCTTGGATTCTCTCCCACTTGGGCCTTTGTCTTGTGACCTTTTGGAAATTGATCCGTTTGAATGATAGTGCAGCACATGACAGCTAGCATGAGACCGTGAAACAGCAAAGCTAATTTTGCAACTATATAAGAAAGCACGATTGCCATTACTGATGACAGTTGGCTCACCTTTAATTCAAAAGCAATGATGTAAGAATTTAGTAAAAGCCGGGTGATGCAGTACCAGCCGAAAGGTTGGACACACCTCATCATTCCAGGATTGATCTCCACCTGGAGCGTTTTCTGAAATAACAACAAGTGATTTGGAGTTGATATACTAGTTGGCTGCTTTTCCATCACTATCATCCATCACATTACCTAACAGTCCTTAAAGATCCTAGAGGAGCATTTTGTCCCTTCATAAATAATGATGAAGATTTTAGCTCAGTGTGTCATGTGACTTTATAGTACCCATGTGGCTAAATGTTTCCTTGAACTCTTGAGAGCCAGTTAAAAACTGTTTAATGTTAAATATTTTCTTAAACAACTACAAACCCAATGACATGATCCTGAGTCTTTAATGGACATCTCTGCTGTGGACTAATGATTCGTTCTTTTGGATTTAAGAAATATTGCTGTTCAGTCCTGTGAGTTTCGTTATGTATATTTCTAGCTCTTGGTTCTGCTGGATTGTGTTAGTACCCTTTTATGTCCAGTGTTCCTAGTCTTGCTTTTGTGTCTTGTCATCAGCATCTCCTGTGCTAGTGAGTCATGTCTCCATTATTGTTTACCTTTTAGTCTGTGTTGTATAAGCTGCTTCCTGTTTTATTTTGATAGTCTCTCATCTCTTTTGCATTATGTTGACTTTTCCTTCCCCTGTCCTGTTATGTCTAATTTGTTCCTGCTGTGTTCCCCAGCTGTCTGCACACCGTTAATCACCCTCCTGTGTATATCTTGTCTCAGACTCCCTTTGTCCCTTGGAGAGAATGTCTGCTCACAGTGCTGTGTGTCCCAGTCCTCATTTATTTCTACTTTAGGTTCAGTAAGTTTCTGTCTTCCTTTTATGTTTTGGTTCTTTGTGTTTTTGTACTCTGGACAGCCACCTCAGTAGACGGCACGTTTATGTTTCATCCCATCTGTCTGAGAGTCTGCTTTTGGGTTCTCGTCTGTTCTACACACCCAAATACAAAAATAAATATCCATAAACCCAAATTTTACTAACAAAAGAAGACAAAATATATAAAAGTTTTGGACCAGGAAAATTAACAGTTTTAAGAAAAGAAAGATCATTTTTAATTTGATGGCATCAACACCTCTCGAGAAAGTTGGGACAGGATAACAAAAGGCTGGAAAAGCAAATGGTACAAAACAGCTGGAGCAACAAAGTGGGTCAAAAATCAGTAACATACCTGGGTTTAAAAGGAGCATCTTAGAGACGCAGAGTTTGTCAGAAGTAAAGATGGGCAGAGGTTCCAGTCTGCAAAAAACAAACAAATTGTGGAACTGGTTTAAAATAATGCTCCTCAAAATATCATTAAAATATTCTGGGAATCTGGAAAAATGTCAGCGCCCATTGTACAAAGCCAAAATGAATATTGGATTTGCGTGAGCTTCTGGTCTCCAGGCATCACTACATTAAAAATGGGCATAATTCTGTCATTCAGATTCAATCAAAATTCAAATTCTTTTTGAAAAACCTGGACACCATGTCCTCCAGAGTAAATAAGGGAGGCACCATCCAGCTTGTTATCAGCACTCAGTTCTGAGGCCTGCAGCAACATATGCTGTCATCCAGGTTCTGTCTTTTTCAGGGACACCCATGCACATTTCAACAAGATAATGTTAAACTACATACGTTGCCTTTTAGAAAAGTATGGCGTTGTAGTAGAAGAGTCTGAACTGTCCTGTCTGTGCTCCAGACCTCTGATTTGACACATCATCAGTCAAAAAAATACACCAGAGAAGATGCCCGACCTCTATCAGACAAGAACCAGATAACATTCTTCTCCCAATTGCCCAACAACTGGTCTCAGTTCAGTTCCCAGATGTTTGCAAAGGAAGAGGGGAAGAAGAGGGCCCCATCCCAACGTTTTTGACATGTGTTACTCTAACGAAATGAAAAATGAGCCAATAATTAAAAAAAAAAATGGTACAGTTCCTTAGTTTTTATGTTCTATTATAAATAAAATATGGGTGCATGAGATTTGGAAGTCATTGGATTCTGCCTTCATTTATAAGTGTTTATTTATTATTTATTGAATTGATTTATTTAAGGGCAGCACGGTGGCACGGTGGTTAGCACTGTTGCCGCACAGCAAGACGGTTTTGAGTTCAATTCCACCATCAGGCCAGGTGTGGAGTTCGCATGTTCTTGCGTGGGTTCCCTCGGTGTACTCCGGCTTCCTCCCAATTACAGTCTTTAGACTTTAATTGATTAATCCCATAGGTGTGAATGTGAGCACGAATGGTTGTCTGTCTCTATGTGTGTTGGCCCTGCGACAGACCGGCGACCTGTCCAGGGTGTACCCCGCCTCTCGTCCTATGACAGCTGGGATAGGCTCCTGCGACCCTGAAAAGGATAAGCAAATGGATGGATGAATTATTTGAAATATTTATAGTAAATATTAAAGTCTCAGCTTTTTCAGAATTGGGTTTTAACTTGACTTAGAAAACTTTAGCAGCTGGGTGGCTGTTTCTTTTTACAGACTAAGTTTTATGCTTGGTATACATAAGTTAAAATTCCAGTTCCATTGTACTGCCCTCGAATGGGCATTTTAAAGCATTCCTGACACATTGCATTCACAGGACTGGGACAGACATAAGTTGACAGGTACACCGAGCATGCTGAAAGGACAGTAACGTTTCATTTTTAATGCCAAAGAAAGTGAAGAAGCGATGCATGTAGCAGGTAAAGGTCAAGTCTCCTTGAGCTACTCGGGAGGCAAACCTTGAATCTTCTCATCCATAGTTGGATGTGTTATCTATTGCACCACTATCCCTTTGTGGCCTGGCCTTTTGTAACTCCTTTGTTTCTGTAGCAGTTCTCCTTAACAGGTTTATTAACAAAACAAATGCCCTGTATGAGGGTCAAGCTCATGACCTTGCTCACGCTGCGTACCACACTAATGGAGCTCAGTAAGCTGTAAAAGCACGTACAATGGATTCTGTGGTGATTAACCATCTTTCACTAATCTCATGATTAGTCAACGTAGAAAAGTCAGCACCCCAATAATAAATACTCAATAAACTGGTGAGACAGTAGTGAGACATCAGCCACCAGACATTTTCCTGACACAAAACCTACATCTATTAGTTCATGTGTCCCTTTTCAGGTTCAAAATCACAACTGAATCAGATTTTTAAGATCTATCAGGATTGATTTATAAAAACATATCTTCAAAACTCACTTGTGAATGTGATGCTATGAAAGAGCGCATACTGGAAAATATACCTAACTTCAGTCCATGTAAAACGCAGCAGATCCTGGAACAAGTCATGCATCAGTAGTTAGGAACACTAACTGCAGCTGCTGTGACCCAGATTTGAACAGGTTTGCTGTAACCACAATGCAGAGTGGAGTCCTAACCACTATATGATCACAGCTACTCATTGACCTTGAAACCCTGCTGTTGTGATGGCATCTCAGCCCTGCTAATGCTGTGGCACATGAGCTCTGAATGTTAACATTAGTACTTTTTTCTATGCCCTGTTCACTACACTGCTAGCCCTCCACACTATGCCGTTACATTAAGGGGTTGTTTGACGCCTATGGTCCTTTAATTAGCAAAGAAGTATTGAGAACATAATCAAATTGCTTGTTGAGTTGTTCACATGTGTGCCTAATGAAGCAGATCCTAATCTGGCTGTGTCATATTATATTGTCCATAGAACATGGCATAAAACTGTCACATCACAATATCAGTGATGCACAGGAACATTTTTTTTGCAAAATATGCGAGAGAGCTGTTCTTGGTAAAGGTGGAAACAGAAAACTGGTTTTACCACTCGAGAAAAAAACACATTGTCAAGTACAACTAAGGCACATGAGGAGGAGATACAGAGGTACTCTGTGGTTAACCACCTTTCCATTACCTGACGTTACCTAGTCAACAGGGAAATGTCAGCATAGCCATTGTTGACCTTAAGACTCTGTTGTTGTAATGGCATCTCAGTTCTGCTGATGCTTTGGCATATGAGCCCTGAACACCATGCCTTTGAGTTTGAGTTTTTGCAACATTGCACAACAACAGATATGATTGTGTAATTGGCAAACAACTGTCGAGAGCATGTTGAGCTGTTCACGTTCTAAAGCAGGAGATTTTAATAAAAGAAGAAGCCTGAGGCTTGGCAATAGACAGAGCTACAAATACAGATGCAGCGTTCACATGTTCACCACACCAGTGTTTGGCCTTTTGTCACATATGATCACAGTGTCACTTAAATCCTCCTGAGTGGCACTGAGAAATAATGGCCAGAAAAGAGTTTTTGTAGAGTCGTCTGGTGCAACACATCTAAGGAAAGTTGGGACAGGACCATGTGTGGGAACTGTGGAGACCAGTTTCTGGACTTTGTGAGAAGAATGTTCTCATTCTTGACTTCCTGACTGACTTCTTTGTTGTATTTTTCACTTTCATGTTTTCAGTTGCTGAGAGGTCTGGAGCACAGGTAGACCAGTGTAGCTTCTACTACAGAGCCATGTTTTTGTAATAGCTCCTGTGCACAGTTTAGCATTGTCTTGCTGAAGTTTGGAAGGCCTTCCCTGAAGCATGACACCATATGTGCTCTAAATGTTGTATTACATTTCAGAATTGATGTTGCCTTTTCAGATATGGAACCTGCTGATTCCACCGATGCACCCCCCATACCATTGGAGATGCAGACTGAGTGCCGATAACAAGCAGGATGCGCCCTCTCCTCTTTAGTCAGGAGCATGTGGCGTTTTCTATTATTAATTTCAGATTTCAATTTGTCTGTTCACAGAACAGTTTCCACTTTGCCTCGGCCCGTTTTAAATGAGCTTTGGCCCAGAGAAGAGAAACAGCGTTTCTGCATCATGTTCACATATGGCTTCTTCTTTGCATGATGGAGCTTTAATCCCTATCTGTTGATGGCACAGTGAACTGTGTTCACAGAGTGATTTTCTGGAAGTGTTCCTTAACCCATACAATGGTTTACATGACAGAATCGTGGCCTTTTTGTAATGCAGTGCTGCCTGAGGGCTTGGAGATCGTGGTCATTCAATACTGATCTCTCGTTTTATACCCAATCACGTTACTGACCTGTTGCCAGTGAACCCAGTTAGCTGCAAAATGTTCCTCCAGCTGTTTCTTTTTAGCAACACTTGCTTTTCCTTTTGTCACCTTTTGTTGCCCCGTCTCAACTTTCTGGACAGTTGTTGCTTCCATCAAACTCAAAATGAGCTCATATTTTCATGAAATAGTGAAACCTATAAAGTAGAAATGATTCTAGTGAAGCAGTCTGCAGCGCTGTCATCCTGACAAACAACTTTAATAATTTTGGTTTGTTTACCACTTTTTTTGTTCTCTGCATAGTTTTATATGGTGTTTCATAGCTTTCATGTCTTCAGTCTAGTTGTGCAATAACAGTAAAGAAAAGCCTTTAATGAGCAGGTGTGCCTGATGTTTTGACTTGAAGTAATAAACTGCATTTGGATTTAGACTCCACTCATGCATCAGCATTCTCAAACTGATGATCCATAACTTAACTTCTAGACATGATTCTGTGATGTCTCTGATTTAGTTTTGACATTTGTGCAGATGCTGATCAGACCTCGTTAATGAGCATCCGTGAGAAGACGAGCTGGTGCACAGACAGCCAGACATAAACAGATTTTTGCAAAGCAGGCATTCCACTTGAGGACAGAAAGACATGTGGGACACTTATACTGCACACACATCTATGCTGCAAAGCCCAGTTTGGGCCTCTATTCACATTTAAACAGGGGCTAATTAAAATAATTACCGCTCTTGAAGCATGAAGAGATGTTCTCCCCAACACCGCCCCCCCCTGCAGTTTTTGTTGCTGCTGCAGGGATGGAGGCGTCATTAGGAGTCTATTCACTCCTGAAATAGTCTTCGCCTCGCCGTACGAACATCCCTCATTTTTTGTCTTTCTCGTTCATCTGTCAGCGTTTTCTTTTCCTCTTATTAAGTCATAATTGCCAACATTAGCTTTGAGGGGATTTCTGTACGAGTTGTATTTTCAAGTTGCACTTTTTCTTCCCTGTCATTGTCAGTGAAGCAAGAAAACGTCATTCATTCAATAGTTGGTTATATACGTTCACTTCTCACATGTGGCAGGTCGAGCGATTTTTCTCATTTCCTGTCCAGCTGAGCTCATCCCAGGTAAAGTTTATCTGAATATCATTTGTGTTTTGAAGGAAGAAAGTACACTGAATTCACTAAATCCTTGCAGAGATGCATCAGTGTTCTTGCAAAGTTTGCGCAGTCACATTCAGTACCTCCCTCCAACGAAACACAACCAGTTCATCCTACTGGTTTGCTGACAAAACAATATTAGTTACTGGATGTAACTAATGTTTATTTAATAACGTTTATCTACTAAATGAATGCTCACAAATCTCAGTGAACTCAGCAGTCATAAGAAAGTGATTACTTGCATTTTTCCTGTTTAGTTTTTCTTAACAAACAATGAAATGGTTACAAATGTAACGTTTTGTTGTCGCCTGATGTTACCTCATTTTAAAAACTAGTAAGGACTAAATATTATTTTTACCATGAGTGTATTATAAATCAATAAATAATTTTTACTTTTTTTTTTCTCTTTCATTTTTTTCTGGCTCCACAAAGTGCCTCATTTTTCTCAGGAGGTAGGACCATCCCCCAATCCACTCTCTGGTTGTAAATCATCAGTGTGATATAATAGCATCCATTTCCACAGTGTTTTCGGTTTTCTACAGGAGGTGGACTCTGTGATGTGTCGTCCATCTTTATATACAGTCTGTCACACATTTGTACACAGCTCCCAGGCTTCATAGCAGGCACCACATCCAGTATGTCGGACAGAATTTATTTTTGTTTCAGTCTCTGTATCAGTCTGTTGTGGCGTTCAGGTGGGGCCAACAGAGCTGGGGCTTCCTGTGCTGTAGATGTATATCTAAATGTGTGTGTTTGTTTGTTTTCCTGTGTGACAGATTGACAGACATGAGGATTAATCCATCAGTGAAATTCATCTGACACCAAGTCAGGCAGACATATTGCTCAGAGTATCTGGAGGCTTGGAATGATTTCAGATGCAAACAGGACTCGCTGCACATCACTTCACTGTAATAGGCTCTGTTATTAGAGACTCTATATTAGTGGGCTAAGTACGACAACAGACTGTGACTTTCCAATCCTATTAGTCTCCTTTCTCCTGTGACACTTTGACCTCAGGAGTATTTACTGATGATTTGTCATGGTTTTGTAGAGATAATCTGCTGCTGCAAAGTCTGACAGGATTACTACGAAGCCGAGCTATCCCATACCTCCGTTCAGTTTCGTTCTTATTCCTATTCAGGGAATGCAAATGTGGGGTGGGAGGTCGGCATTTTACAAGCAGCTAACATATAACTGCTTATTAACACTGTTTCTAGACTGCTTCCAAATTATGCCCAATGCTTTCACAGTGGATACTGTAGGAATGTATGTGCCCAACGAGGGTGCACCAGTAGCGGAATAAATGTTAATCCAAGTTTTGTGATTTTTTTTTTAGCTCTTTGTTGTCAAAAAAACAAGAAAATCTGCAGGAAGTAGCTAAGTGAGCCACTTTGTTCATCATTTAGGGTGTGACACAACCACTGTGATGAAGGAAAAATGTGTATCCTTAACTGGTAGGTGAGTGGGTCCTCCTAGGTAAAGGGATGCTGCACTAAAAGCCTCCTTGTGTTTTCTTCAGTCCCCAGCAAATTGCAGCTGTCACAGTTTGCATGTAAAACACTGACTTGTCTGCTAACACTCATTAACTAGTAGTTAGTGGTAGTGTGGTGGTTTGTAAACTACAGCCAAATTCCTGCAACCACTTGCTAACCAAACAGTATATACAGTATAACCAGATTTGCCTGTTGGTGCCAGATGGTCATGTAGTACTTGTGACAATGTAGGGGTCCTACATTGTCACAAGTCCAAAATGACAGACAAGTAAATGTCAGCTGGTTGCTCGGCATTTGATTACAAAATCTGAATGGTAACAAAAAGCTTTTATTTGTAGCATGCCATTAACTGTTAAGTTTTAAGAATGCAGTCAGTGGGGAGTGACTTTAGAGGCAGCCTGAATTGCCACTAAAGGAATTACAGGTACTTTCATAGTAGCCCTGAAATTCAAACCATATTTAATAATAATGTATACTTTAATATTCCCATAGGAAATTCCTTAGTCCTCTGCATTTAACCCATTCAGTCAGTGAAGCAGTGGGCAGCTACCAATCCAGCACCCAGGGAGCAGTGTGTAGAGACAGTACCTCTGAGCAGCCGTTTAGCAGATTTGAACCCCCGACCTTCCGTTTGGTGGATGAACACTCCACCTACTGAGCTATCTCTGCCCCTGTGCCCTCCAAAATTATATATTTTGATAAAGAAACCACTAAAGAGATGTTCAAGGAGAAGTTAGCAAATCAAGAGCTAGTTAAACTAATATCCACTGTTTGACTATCAGAATCAGAATCCGCATACTTTATTAATCCCTGAGGAAATTATGTGGGTTACAGTTGCTCCAGGGAGCAACTGTAACAACTAGAAATCCTTTGATATGCCCTGTTCTTAGTTCCCACGTGATTAAAATTATAAATATGTGTGTATATGTATATGTATATATGTGAGTGTGAGAACCGTCAGCTAGTGTTTAATAAGATCATTAAATCCTGATGAACTGCCAGCTGTGGATGTGAGCAGATCGTGCACGTACATGCTTGTGTTTTGAGCCTGTTGTGGTTTGACTCCACAGAGATACGAGACACTAATTGGGATAAATTTAAACATTGATGACATGCGGTGTTAAGGTCACTATTCAGAGATTAAACACAAGTCTTGGTGATTGAATGTCAACAATTAGCAGTAATTAGCCGGCTCGTGTGTGACTTCACCTTCACTGTTAACAACAGTACTCTCACGCTGCATCTTACTTTCTCACTTTGACAACTTCTCCCCACATATCAGTTTTTATAAGGCGCCAAAATTTGTGATGGCTGAAATGCAGATACCATTTCTAGTGCTTGCTGAAATATACGTGGTTTTTAGAGCTACCCGTGTTGAAGCTGCAGTGACTAGAACCCGAGCAATATTGGATTTTTAAGACTAATACCAGTACAATAAAAAACAAAATCTTCACTGTACAGCTGATACCGCATTAAAGAACAAGAGTCTGTATAGTGGTGTATCTATGCATCCCACATCTTCTCTGTTAGGGTTAATTAGTTAAGTTATTAACAATCATTAGTCATTAAAATGTGAATTCCTACAGTCTTAATAATGAGCTGAATAAGTGTTTGTACAGCGCTGACACACATCTTCACCTGGTGACATAGCTATTTATAGAAGCAGCATTTAAAGTTTCGATTGCGGGATGATGGGCATTTAGGATTCCCCTCGCTCTCCCTCCTCCCGTGGCCTGTCTGTCTCACTGCTGCTGGCATATCGTAAACATTTCAGTCACACTTAGTTGCAGCGCTGGCTGATTTATTTAGCACTTCTCTGTATCAGCCTGTGCACAAAGCTGTCCTCTCTATCCCCACCTGTCAGCACAGCTCGCTTCAACTGCCTTCTAGCATGAATGTAGAAACGTACACTCACTCTTCTTCTGTCTTCAATTCATTGCTCTTCTGTCCTGCTCCCATTGTGTCCCACATTGCTCTTTCAGTCTCAGCGCCCTATCAGGAGCCCCTGTCCATCATACTTTCCTCTCAGCTGTTTGGACTCACACTGATGAATGGCACCCTCTTCACAGTGGGTTTTCTCGCCACACATGTTGCATTCTTTCTCTTGCCTGTGGCAAATGGAGAACAGATACTTCATATACTCAGGGTTCTTAAGCTTGTGATGAAGCAGGAACAGAACTTTGACTCTTTAAAGCATTTTAAAAGCACTTCTACTTAGTAGCACAATTTTGAAAAAAGATTATAGGTCATGTAAGCCCTCAAGTATGGCATCTGTTTTCCCCAAAGATCATTTGCAGCCAAGCCAAGAAGGAATCAACTTGGCAAATGGGTAGAAAATTTATCATGTAGGAAACAATTTGGGGGACCGAAACTGCCAAAATTGAAAATAAATCACTGTGTAAAGTAAAATGCCACCTAATGCACCAATATTTTCAAAACGAATGTAGACATTAGTTTTTATTAGTTTCATTAGTTTTATTTCTGAATGTGACACGGGCGGTATTTGCAAAGCCTGGGGTGCTTGGCGCCTAAGTGCAGATGACAGTCAGGACTGGTTCTCCGACCTAAAGGCACAGGGAACAAACCCTCTCGTCCACTGGGAGAGACCTCAATGTACAGGCAGCAAGCCGAGGGGATACTAGGATACCCACCCCAGCCCGCTGCCTCTCACCAGGGGCAACTCTAGACGAAGACAGAGTCCAGCTCCTCTCTAGGAGGCTGGTTCCAGAGCCCAAGCCCTGTGTTCAGGTGAGCCTGACTATATCTAGCCGATAACCTCAAGCACTACCTCAAGCTCCTTCCCCATCTGAGAGAGGTGACATTCCATATCCCAATTGCTAGTCTTGGTAGCCGGTGATCGGTCTGCCAGGACCTCTGCTCCTGGCTGCCACCCAACACACATAGCACCCAACCCCTACAGTGGCTCCTGTAGGTGATGGGCATATGCAGTAATGTGAAATAGTACGGTATGTAAATTCACAGATGTCTTATCTTATTCTTTAATTATGCTTGATAACAACCTACCTATTCAATCGCTCCATCACACTAGAGAAAAAATAGGACTGCAGCCTTGGTTGCTCACTAGTGTTGTGCGATATTGCAAATTTTGGGACAGTATTGCCAGTTCAATACTGTTACCTATGAAGGCAGTAGTATTTTATGACTGACGAGATGAATCATCATCAATTTGCAAATTCTGAACAGATTTTAATGATCACTAAATCAGAAGAGACACGGTGGCACGGTGGTTAGCACTGTTGCCGCACAGCAAGAAGGTCCTGAGTTCAATTCCACCATCAGGCCGGGGTCTTTCTGTGTGGAGTTTGCATGTTCTCCCCGTGTTTGCGTGGGTTCTCTCCGGGTACTCCTCCCACCGTCCAAAGACATGCAGCTTGTGGGGATAGGTTAATTGGATAATCCAAATTGCCACTAGGTGTGAATGTGAGTGCGAATGGTTGTCTGTCTCTGTGTGTTAGCCCTGCGACAGACTGGCGACCTGTCCAGGGTGTACCCCGCCTCTCGCCCCATGACGGCTGGGATAGGCTCCAGCGACCCCCGCGACCCTGAAAAAGGATAAGCGGAAGTGAATGGATGGATGGATGGATAAATCAGAAGATGGGCCCATGTCCCTTTTTCAGGCTGTGCCTGGCCAGGCCCCCAGGAGTAAGGCCAGGCCACCAGGCGCTCGCCCTCGGGCACCCTCCCCGGGCCTGGCTCCAGGGCGGGGCCCCGGTAACCCTGTCCCAGGAAGGAATAGGCTTGACCGTGCGCTCATAAGGGTCTTTTGAATCGTTCTTTGTCTGGTACATCACCTAAAATCAGTTTGCCATGGGAGACTACAAGGGGGCAAAAGTCCCCCAGTCAACATTCCTGGGACACACAAACCCCTCCACCACAAGGTAGCGATTCACAGAGGGGAAAACTGGAGGCGTCATTCAAATTCTTTTATAACTTTTTTGTCTTTTTGGCTTGTGATTTCAACTTGCTAACTCTGTGCAAGTGCACAGGGTTAGCAGGAGAGTATGTAACTACAACTGTACAAATATACAAAAAGAACAATGAGAAAGTTTCTTGTGAGATTATCAAACGTGCATCATTGACACAATATTAATACTTCATTTTTAAATCAAAGTTATTTTGACACCCACTACTGACCCAATGCGCAATAGATAATATTCAAATACTGATAACAATATCGGCTCTAGCTACAACTAAATAATATTTTATCTACAATTTATACAATTTGAGTCTCTAATAAAACATTATTTGGTCTGTCACTGTCTGTATTTCCTCTACTTTTCTTTAGAGTATGTTTATCTATTTATATCAGTATATGGCGTATTTTTGGGGTCTTGCAAATGTCTTTTCTAGACGTCTTATTAAAGTCAATAACGTGGACCTGGTGGGAGAGAGTGTATAACAGAGATGCCTTCGGGCAACTTTTCTCCTTTAAGCCTTTGTGCCAAGAAATGTGCAGGTAGCCCTACATGCACGTATAACTTTTGTTTTTAGTTATCTGTTTTGTAAAATTACCTGCTGAGAGAAGGCAGGTCTTATCTGAGCTACCAGTGAAGCATGAAACTGGACCAAATGCAGATACTCTTATTGCACACCTGAGAGCAGCATGAGGCTGATAGTGTGTGTATTTGTGTGCTCTTGTGTGCTTTCACCTGATGTAATTGAAATTCGGAAAGGCATGACCCACTATATCCACAAACTAAACCATTAGTTGTGCAGCAGCGCGTGTCAGCCTCATATCCACTGACTGCAGTGTACCTGCAATAGAAAAAGAAACTCAATCTTCAACTAGAAAAAATGTGCATTTCCTGCGAAAATGCAGTGTGGATGCCTTAACGCTGCAGATGTCTGCTGAAAAAAGCTGAAAAAGTTGAAGAGAAAAAAAAAAAAAAAAAAGCTGCCCTGAGCAGGATTTGAACCTGGACCTCCTGGTCAAAGGGCAGCTATTTAGCTCACTGAGCCAAACACTTTCTCACAAAGAAGAGGTGGAGAGATTGACAATTGTGCTGAAATGAGCAGAAGCTGCTGAGAATTGTGCTGATAAGAGGTGGAAAGGCTGAAAATTTATCAGAAGAGGTGAATAAGCAGAATTTGGGTAAAAAAAGAGGTGAAAATTCTGCTGAAAAGAGTTCAATCAGCAGAATTTCTGCTGAAAAGAGGTGAATGAGCAGAATTCTGCTGAAAAGAGGTTTTTGCTGAAAAAGAGCTGAAAAGGTTTGGATTTGTGCTGAAAAGGGGTTAAAAAAACTGAAAATTTTGCTGAAAAGGGGTGAAAAAGATGAAATTTGTGTTGAAAAGAGTTAAAAAATAGTTTAACTGTTAAGTGAAAGAAATGTTGCCATAAGCTGGATTTGAACCCAGGCCTCCCAGTCTGAGAACGGATGCTTATCTCACTGAGCTAAAACACAGCTCAGCCCATCATGCAAAATCAGTGACCACATTGATAATGTGTTCCATTCATTTCAATGGTCAAAAGTCATAACACACATCATCAGAAATAGCAGAATTTTTTAAAGTTTAAACATAGTATTTCTGCTAAAACTTAGTATTTATACTAAATAATATTTTTTTCCTGCCAAATCATAGCATTTGTGCTGGAACACAGAAAGTTCTGCCAAATCATACAATTTGTACTAAAACCTTATTTATGATTTAGCAGAAACACTGGGACTTGGTAGAAATACTATGATTTACATGAAATACTTTGACTTAGCAGAAGTACTACAATCTAGGAAAAAAGTACTACAGCATAGCAGAAATTCTATCATTGAGCAGAATTACTAGGATTTAGAAGAAATACTAAGATTTGGCACAAACACTGATGTGGCTCAAGAACCTTTATTGTGCATTTATACTATGATTTGGAAGAAATACTATACTTTGGCACAAATACTATGATTTGGAAGAAATACTATGTTTTAGCACAAATACTATGATTTGGCTCAAATACTATAACTATCCTCGGTCAGAAGGAGAGGCTGACATCCAGGGATTAGATTACCACAGGTGGAGTTTATTGCAGTCAGATGGATGGTACAGGGAGGTATGGCATACAGTAGGAGGATGTGGAGAGGTGATATGGTGTGGTTTCTATGATTAAGAACAGGGTATGCATTACAACATGCATACAGATTAAAGATTAAGAAAACTGGCAACAAATTCCTCCACTACAAATCAGTCTGATGCCACTTTTTACAGGGTTCCCGTTTACTAAGGCGCTACCCAAAAGGCGCCACAAGAGGGCACTCCAACACAAGAGATGACCTATTTACACTGATGCACTTAGTAAACAGCCCCTACTTAGCCACTACATAATACAGTGATAATACAGTATACAAATTCACACAAATACTATGATTTGGCAGAAATACTATGACTGAGTAGTAATACTATAACATAACAGATTTCCTAAAAAAAACTATGAAATTGCAGTAATTCTATGACTTGGCAGAGATACTACGTTTTAGCACAAATACTATAACAACGCAGAAATACTATGACTTAGTAGTAATACTATAACATAACAGTTCAATGTTCTTGCACAAATACCACAATATGGCAGAAATACTATGTTTTAGCACAGATACTGTGATTTGGTATAAATACTATGATTTGGCACACATACTATATTCCGCAGATACACAATAACATAACAGATATTCTACGACTTAGTAGTAATACTATAACATAACAGAATTATTAATTGGGCACAAATACCACGATTTGGCAAAAATACCATGATTCGGCACAAATACGATGACATGGCAAAAATACTATGATTGGGTACAAATACTATGATTTGGCAATAATACTGCATTTTAACACAACTACTGAGATTTGATTGAAATACTATGATTTAGAAGAAATACTATTACTCCATACAAATACGATGCTTTGAGACAAATACTATGTTTTGGTTCCAATACTATGATGTGCAACAAATACTATGAGTTGGCACAAGTACTATGATTCAGTACAAATACTATGATTTGGCAGAAATACTATGCCTTAGTAGTAATACTATAACATAAGAGATATACTATGGTTTTGCAGACATACTATGTTTTTGCACAAATACCATGATTTGGAACAAATGTTATGATTTAGCAGAAATACTATGAATGGGTACAAATACTATGATTTGGCAATAATACTGCGTTTTAACAACAACTACTAAGATTTGATTGAAATACTATGATTTAGAAGAAATACTATGACTCCATACAAATACGATGCTTTGGCACAAATACTATGTTTTGGCAGAAATACTATGACTTAGTAGTAATACTATAACATAACAGATTTCCTAAAAAAACTATGAAATTGCATTAATTCTATGACTTGGCAGAGATACTACGTTTTAGCACAAATACTATAACAACGCAGAAATACTATGACTTAGTAGTAATACTATAACATAACAGAATTATTAATTGGGCACAAATACCACGATTTGGCAAAAATACCATGATTCGGCACAAATACGATGACATGGCAAAAATACTATGATTGGGTACAAATACTATGATTTGGCAATAATACTGCATTTTAACACAACTACTGAGATTTGATTGTAATACTATGATTTAGAAGAAATACTATTACTCCATACAAATACGATGCTTTGGGACAAATACTATGTTTTGGTTCCAATACTATGATGTGCAACAAATACTATGATTTGGCACAAGTACTATGCCTTAGTAGTAATACTATAACATAAGAGATATACTATGGTTTTTCAGACATACTATGTTTTTGCACAAATACCATGATTTGGCACAAATGCTATGATTTAGCAGAAATACTATGATTGGGTTCAAATACTATGATTTGGCAATAATACTTCGTTTTAACAACAACTACTGAGATTTGATTGAAATACTATGATTTAGAAGAAATACTATGACTCCATACAAATACAATGCTTTGGAACAAATACTATGATTTGGCACAAGTACTATCATTCAGTACAAATACTATGATTGGGCAGAAGTACTATGTTTCAGTACAAATACTATGATTTGGCAGGAATACTCTGATTTAGCAGAAATACTATGTTTTAACATAAATACTATCTTTTGGCAGAAATTCCTGCTAAAAAGGACTATTTCTGCTTTTTAGCAGAAATACTGTAATTTGGCATAAATACTATAATTTGGGATAAATACTATGATTTGGCACATATAATATATTCAGCACATATATTATAAAATAACAGAAATATTATGATTTGGCCTCAAAACCATGATTTTGCACAAATACCATGATTTTGCAAAAATACTATGATTTAGCAAAAATACTATGATTTAGCAGAAGTACTAAGATGTAGCAGAAGTACTTTGTTTTAGCAGAAATACTATGATTGAGGAGTAATACTTAAACATAGGAGAAATACTGATACACAGACACACATACACAGACAGTAAAGGGAACAGGAGCTGTGGAGAGTCTGGGCTTGGTATATGTAGGTCAGTTAAATTAGCTGCACCTGCTGTAGTCAGCCCTTACACACACAGACACAGAGAGAGGTGTGAGTTTTCTTCAGTGTATTTCTGACATTCAGGATTCCACTCGAACAAATGGCCATAATTTCCTAACCGTAGAGGCTAGAACGGTCATTCAGGCATCGTTTTATTCAGAAGAGGTGGGGGAATCTTCAGGTCTTCATAATTCAGAGATAAAACATAAATTATTAAAGATATATGACTTGTAATACACTGTAACTGAGTAGAGGCGAAGCAAAAACTGCCTTGACTTGTGCTCAAACAACCTTTGGTAACTCTAAATCTATATGGAGCATCAAAATCATTCTTTCACCGTAAGAAACAGCAGGCTTTGGTGAACAGTCATGGAAATTTTCAGGGCTCTGTGGAAATCCATCAAAAAGATATGACGAGAGAAAAAAGTGCCTCATTTCCAGAAATTGAAATCTGATGAAATCTGAGCGAGGGACAAATTTCCTACCCTCAAACAAGTCCAACTCATTTCAGAACGGTAATAGGTGAGAAAGAAATTCTTGAATTGTGAGCGTCAGGAGTGTCTGAACATATACGGGGACAAGCCTCATGTCTTAACTTTGCTTCGTTAAGGAGATATGACAATTTGAAAATGCCTCTCATTACAGAAATCCAGCAGTGATTTTGAACAAACTCTCCATTGAGTTTATATGGAGAGTTTTCTGACTTTGTGTTACTCTGAGGAGATTTGCAAAATATCTATGAGTCCCACAACAATGATAGGGATATTTTCTGAAAGCCAGCAAAAATACCTACATTTTGATGTATAATTTGTGGGGCTTGAGTGGAAATTGAGCGAGTAGCAAGAAGTTGTTTGGACATGAAGAGAAAATTCAAACAGTTTCACTGTCCCCTCTGAGTTAATTGCATAGCAACCAT
The DNA here is from genome assembly GCF_057382275.1 of Copadichromis virginalis. Classification (NCBI taxonomy): domain Eukaryota; kingdom Metazoa; phylum Chordata; class Actinopteri; order Cichliformes; family Cichlidae; genus Copadichromis; species Copadichromis virginalis. Next base: position 15,865,790 of record NC_140633.1, read on the forward strand.
AGCAACGCATGTATTTTCTGAAAAATCACAATTTTGCAACTGAAAACTCAAAGAGGGATAAGATTAAAACGGTAGAAGATCTGAAAAAGTTGAATCATACAGGAATAGCCAAATCATTTGAGAACATTTTAAAGTTTGAATGGAGTTTCTAGGTGAAAGTATGAGGCAGTAGTTAAGTTTCAAAGACAAGAAAGTTTTAGCAGAATTGTGGAAGTTTCCCATTCATTTCAATGGGACAAATTAAAGGAAAAAAGTGTAATATTTTAAAAAGTATAATAGTAATAAACACCAAAAGTCATAGCCGGCATTAGCAGAAAGAGCAGAACAGTTTAGAGTTTGAACGGTGAAAATAGCACAAAAATTGTGGAAGTAGATCCACGGCGAAAAGTGTACGGAAACACCCGGAATAATAAAGAATAAAGAGAAACAGGAACTCAATAGTGTGGATGCCTATTAAGGCATCCACACAATAAACTGGAAGGGCAGATCCCATTTTTCCTTTTCTTCTGGGACAGCTCCCAATAATCATCAAAACTGCATCGTTTTTTTTGAAAATGTAGTTTATCGATAATTCTGGCACAACAAGCCTTTAGTTGCAAGGCTTGTTGCTTAAATGGGCTCATCCATGACCAGTTTTCTGATTTGATCACCTGTATACGACTGTCATTGTGTGGAGAGCTCTCCCCTCAAAATACTGCCTTAAGGAGGTTTTTGGAGATCCACATGAAAAATCAGCTACTGATGGAGCTTTTCCAGAACAAAGTTCTGATTGTGGAACCACAGAATTAGAAACATGTCAGAAACCAACCCTCGCTTTCACTAATTTATGCCACGACTGCAGCAGCATCATAAAGATAGATGTTATACTTTTCTCTTTTCCTGCAGCAACAGCGGCGGCAGCAGCAAATGTAGGTCAGAGAAACTAAGGTAGTTGGCCGACCTCGTATTTGCAAGCTTTTAGCATCTTATTATGCAATCCTGCTGCTGTCAAACTGTGCAACCAGCTCTGCTATAGCCCACCAGGCACTTCATAGACAGTGGACAGAAATATGACCAGTAGTTGTTTTTTATAATGTGGATTCTACGTAAAGTAAGTTTGATGATATAATGTGAAATAGTATACTATGTAAATTCACAGATGTCTTATCTTACTCTTTAATTATTCTTGATAACAACCTGCCTGTTCAATCGCTCCATCACACTAGAGAAAAAATAGGACTGCACACAACACTAGTGGGCAACACTAGTTCAATACTGTTACCTATGAAGGCAATAGTATTTTATGACTTATGAGATGAATCATCATCAATTTGTAAATTCTGAACAGATTTTAATGATCACTAAATCACTGATTTTTACTGTCCACAATAATTAGTCAACGCAAAAACACACGTCAGCTTTTCATGTACTATACATGAAACACATTGGGTCAAGTTTTGCTGTTTAAATGTGCTATAGGCTATAAATAAAACAGTGACATAGCGCTGCTCAATTAATCAAATTTTAATCTAAATTACGATCTGGGCTTTCAACGATCATTAAAAATGACTGAGCCGATTATTAGCACCTCCCTCGAGCTTTACTCTCGCGCTGCTCCGTGTGGCAAATCGAGCGCACCTCTCTGCGTTTCGAACATGCCTCACAACAATTAAGAGGACCCGAGCTTCGGGAAAGCTAAGCAGAAGTTATTTGGGGAGGAGAGGATAATGGCTGCTGAAGAAAGAATGCCGTTGGTTGAAGAGAGAGGTAAAAGAGCTTCAGTGGTGTGGAAACATTATGGGTTCGCGGAGTCAGACGTGGATCAAGTAGACATAATGTGTAAACTTTGCTACGGTGTCGTAGCTGCACCACAGAGCAACACTACAAATTTATTCAATCATTTGAAGACACAAGGCACAGACACAAAGTGACATACGATCAAACAATGAAGGAGCATAGAGAAAAACTCTCAACAACACCTGCTTCATCCTCACAGACCTCCATTCACGCACGCTACCCTGTACAACGCCACTAAATATCCCATCAGCTCCCAGAGACACAAGGAGATAACAATTTTCAGTGAAATAATCGTGATTATCATTTTTTCCATAATCGAGCAGACTTACAGTGACATTTATTTTATTTTTTTATCTCATAATTATCATTTAAAATAAAAACCATAGGCAACAGTTCCACACACCAACATCAATCCCTGTCCTGATGAGGACACGTTTTTCTTTTAGCGTTTCGGTATGAAGACAAAGCCAACAACACAAAGCAAAGTTGGTCCAAAATGGCTTCAGACAGTGATGAGCAGCCTGACTGCTCATAACTGCTTTTACTACCAGCTGAAGTTCAGCCTCTGGCTGCTGGGCTGGGCTTTCACTTGGCTCTATCATCACTCTGGGTCCCGGCTAATGTTGTGTTAGCATGCTGTCTGCCCAGGAAGCTTGCAAAAAGACAAAACTGTGTCATCAGTATAATACAGTTGTTTCTGTCCTGGGAGTGGTTTGCACTACTCACCACCACGCTCTTTTCCTTTTGTGTAATCAAGATAAAAATCCATGTCCACAACTGAAAGGCTGTAAACCACTGTTTGATGTTTTTTTCTATTTCTATCCACTTGTGCAGATAACTGAAGAGCCTTTTCTAACTCTTTAACACGTTACAGCCAACACTGATCAGCAAACAGCAAACGCATTAACACCGTCTATAACATTATATAGTTAGCAATATGCTATAACCAGTTGATCTTCAGGCTGGCAATAGTGAGACACTCTCACTATTGCCAGCCTGAGCTACAAAGTGATATTACAACCATGTAAGGCATGCTTATCTCTGTGAAATCTGTTCATTGCAAGGTAAATGATGAGGTTAAGCACATTTGCATAGCTCTTTCAGGTAAATTGCAGCGTGGGTGAACTTTTAAAAACTGCCTTGGTAGTTCTAAACTTTTACAAAGTACTCCGAACAGCAGCTACTGTTGCCATTTGTCTATTCATTGCCATTTAAAACAGATGGTTCTGGACATCACTGCAAACTTTATTATTCATTGTTCACTTGAGAACTCTGGAAACTTGTTATCTTCACAGCTGCACCATTCAAACAAACTTTGTTTGTGTGGGATCTTTTGTGGAAGTTATTGTAATGGTGTAAAACTCAGCCTCACTACTGCAAATCAGATATAAGTAAGAATCAGATCCAGGGTCAGTTTGCATGTTCCACATAACTTTCTGACACACACTTTGGCCCACATGTTCTCCCGAGGCAGCCTGCCAGAAGTTAACAAAAAGGGTGTTTCGACATCCAAAGCCAAAGAAAACCTGATTCACGAGCTACTGGTACCGGGAGGTATTTGACTAACCAAATTACATCCTGATGTGAAAACAAAATAATGACTCTTTAATTTTGCTCTTGCATATATTTGTACAAGCCTCTCATAGCCTTTTGAGAGACTTGTACAAAACTTCATCACTTTGAAATTTGAACCAAAGAAGTGTAGTCGCACGCCTCTTTAGTCCAGCAAAGCCTCTGTTCTCTGTAAATGCCTGCTAGTGTGTGGCTACAGGCATCAAAATGACAACACACTTTCAGTCGTTGTAAACATTAATCATGTCGTGGCAATGAAAAATCAGGCCTCTCCTTACACTCAGTAAAAGAGTACATAGAGTACATAGGATTGAGTGTTTGTCTTGTAGCTCATTAGTTCTTTAAATTACATACCCCATGTTCTATTTGGATATATGTGACATGTTAGTGTGTACATGACGTTCTCACTGTATTTCTGTGTTATTTATTGTTGGCATTTGTGTCCCTGATGGCATTACGGTGTTGTTGGGGGTCCTAGCTGCCCCTGTGGTGCCACATTGCTTACAGTAAAGATTTTTCAGAATGAATCCATTTGTTGAGGAGTCTAGAGCTTCACATCTGTACGAGCGTGCCTGTCACCGTAGTGGCACTTATTTCCATGGTTACAGTGATCCAGGATGGCCTATGAAAGCTTGCCTCCTGCAGACATTGGTGTGTGCTCTCATTACAGCCCAGTGTGTGTCCTTTCCAGCTGAGAGATGGGTAAGGAGAAGAGTGACGGAGGGCAAAAGCAAAGCTTGTGGGAGAAAAAGGTCCTAGTAGTATGGGAGTAATAAAACAATAAAAACTTCTCAAGAGAGACTCTCGACACAACAATGGAGAACACAGATTGATGCTGAGAGATGAAGAAAATGAAACAGCAACTAAAGCTGTGATAGTCGTGATGGGGACTGTCACTGGGGATCCTTCCAGTTATTAGTGCTAATCACAATGAATTAAGGGTTTAAACCTAACAGCATTAAAAGCTGCATACTACTGTATGTGAATCATGTCATGTTCCCATGAGATTATTAATAATGCACCCAAAAGCATTTCCTCTGTTGTATATCTGGTGTGGTGTGATGCACAGCTGCACAGTAAATGTCGCAATATTTTCCAATATTTTTTCAGTAGAACTTTTCCTTCTAAAAGTAAATTTTTTTTGCACACCACCGCAGGTCGGTACCAGGACCCTTGGAGTTCCACAAGTCTCCATATGATTAAAGTCCTTCCACAAGTATGCCTGCCAACTTGACAAGTATTTGTTATTATTCTTGTAATGTTTCTGACCATATTAATATAAGAGCAGAGAAATCTGTGAACACTATAGGTCAATGAACATGATGCATCCAAAAAACACCCCCCAAAAAGCTGTTACAGGTTGTTTCAACAGACTGAGATATACTGGTGGTGGCTACTATTACCACACATAGGTTATTTTATGACTTACTGGTCCATTACGCTAAACAGGATAAGACTGTCCACTATGGCCCTTATATAATATTAATAATAGGTTATAAGGCCTATGTTAGTCTAAACAAATGATCTTTAGCTGATAATTTAGCCTACACAGGCCAGTGTTAGCTCATATGTTATCTTTAACAAACAAGCTTAATCTGCTGCATAGTCTTATCCAGACATTTGACTCAGTAAGACAAGCCCCAGTTTAGCCCAACTAAAATAATGCTAGTACTAAACAGCTAACTATTAGGATAAACTTAAAGGTGCTGACTAACTTTATAATTTTAACTTTTTCCTGACAAATGCGTGGAAGGCACTACTTTGTTTGTCTTTTGTAATTTGCAGATGACTTTAGGTGATAAATCTGTAATCTCAGAAAATGTTAGTCTGGAATGATTTTACAGCACATATCTTAATAAGTTAAAAAAAAAACACAAGCTACTTGGGATTTTCTGTAATATACAATAATAAAAGTATACATAAAGTCTCAAATACACTTTCCCCCAATAATATTTGGTTAATTGTCCCTTAGTAGGTATTAGCGAAAGGCGACACTGTTGATAGCCATGAACAAGCTTCTGCTGGATGGATATGTGTTCATTTAAATTGGTTTGGGAAGGCCATTCCAGAAACTTAAGCCTAGATGACTTCATTCATGTCAAAACAAGTTTTGATGTGTGTTTACATCAGTGACTGTAGAAATCAGTCTACAGTCACTGGTCGAAACAGTGTCCAAATTTGGACCATCTAGTGCTTGATTTGAAGTTCAAAAACTGGGGGATAGCCCTCCTTCATTATTCCATCCACTTTGTGTAATGTACCAGTAGCCCCAGAGCATGATGCATGATGCTATTACCATATTTGCGAGATGGTGCAGTGTTCTTAGATTTAAAAACCTCTTCTTCTTTCAGATCCTGACAAAGTGGTGACACATCTGAATAACTTTTACTTACATAAAATGCTGAAACTAATGATCTTGGAATCTGCAGTTGTTTGGAAATAGCTCCAGAAGATTTCTACTGTACTCTTACTTAGATCTTCACTGAGTTTTTTGGACTTTTCTATTGTTCTGAGTATCGACCAACCCAGTTAAAAGAGATTGTAGCCACTACCACTTGCAAGTAAGCTTTTTAACCATTCTAAATACAAACGCTAACAAGACAGGCAAGGAGAACGAAGGAAGTAAACACACAGAAAGCCACACGAGGAGCTAACCATCAAAATAAAACAGGAAGTAAACTGTCACATGAATAAAATCAGAGAATGGAAAACAAGGCAGAGAAAATGATTCATAACTGAAACCACAGTGAGGAATCCAACGATACAAAAGATTTTACACCTCTTGAATCCATTTGAGGAAAAAAAATAGTCTCAGCACCTTTAGCAATACAAGGCAGGACTGAACTCATCAGAGATGGATTTTGTTTTGTTTGAATACTTTTTCTGGAGTGTCAGCAGTTATTAGGTTAGTTCTGTTTTTGATTAGCACTGTTTCTTCAAGTAATTGGCAGGTAGGCCAAGAAATCACAGCCCTGCATTCAGACTGTCTCAGGTTCTTAGACTGCTTTTGGATGTGCTTTGAACTTGGGTATCAGCTAGTCCTTTGACTTGGTTTTGAACTGGAATCATGATTTCAAACTTAAACTTGAAAATATGAATGTCGGACAGTTTATACTGTTAAGAGGCTAAAACTCTATTTTACGCTGGTTTTAGTTTTACTGGTTGGACTGGTTTTGGACTTAAATAATTTAGTACTTTAAGACTGGTTTTTGATCTGACTCTTGGAAAACTTGTCATAGTTCATCTTTAGGTGTCATTTTATTCTTTCTGAAGTTAACCCCAATAATGATGCTGGACTGATCAGATGTCTTTCCATATGCTGCATGATCAATGAATGATCTGAGGTGTGTAAATTATGTGTACTACAGTATTATATGAGCAAAAAGTGAAGTTTTTAGAGGAAGTATATGCTCTATAATTCAACCTTGACATAATAACATATCCTTTGTATTTTAAAAAATACAGAATAAATATCTTTGGGTAGTGACTAAAAGTATTTTTCAGAGTTACAGGGGATTTTGGTTTATGCCAACACCCTGTGTGCTTTTCTGCATAGTACTTGAACCACAAAAGCTGTTTTGTGCTATAAGGGATTTCATTAATAAGAAGCACGAATCACACAAATACTCTGCACCTTAAACCACAGCATGTAACAAGGATGGGGTCATACTGAGGAACAGAGATGTGGATGGATGGACGAGAAAAAGCGGAGAATGAAGGAGTTGATGATTGACTAAGAAAAGATGGGTGGCAACACTGAGACAAGAGAGCTGGCGGGAAAGATACAGCTAGCCAGAAACAGATTATGATAAATGTCATTCTATTATTGCCTGAATAGAATTTAGGACAGCAGAGGGAGGGACGGCGAGACAGAGGAAGACTGAGAGAAATCGAGCAGCTGAAGCGAGAACAAGTGTGTTGGCGGTTAGTAGAACGGTAAGTCCAGAAGTGTGTCAGGACATTTTGCAACACCTGTACACACACCGTGACACACTGCTTAGAGTGTTTCTCCTACTGTAAGAAGCAAAAAATGTTTGCTGTGAAAAAGTATTTGAGACAAGTTTAATATATACAACTCAATCCAAAGCCTGTGATCATTTTATAACCTTTCAGTGTAACTATAGCCAATGGGCAAACAGTTGGACACCAGTATATTTAAAGGCTTCAGATAAGAATTACTCTGAGGCTAATTAAGATTCCAAGGGGTACATAGGACTAGAAATTTCTTCATAGCAAGTCATCCAAACCACGCAGCAGCAGATTAATTACTAATCTCATGTTGTGGATCTTTGCTGTGCTAATGTGTTTACGTTATCTTAACAATAGCTCTGTTGATATATGTTTATTAAATCTCTCAATCAGGCATTCTAACTTCTCTAACTTTTCTCTGTTAAACTGAGTAAATCCTTTTCTTTTGATGCCTAGAATTTTATTGTAACACCTGAGTGAGCAGCTACACTGAACATATTGGAGATGAAAGAATATTATCTCTCAGCAATGCTAGTGTTTGAGTTTGGGAACCAAATATGTTTGGACCGGGAAATGGCTAATGACATAAGACTTGTTGTAGTATTAATGAGGTAGTCTCCTTCTTGTCCTTGTTTTATGTGTTATATAAAGTGTTACAGTAGTTCCTATAAATGGAAGATGCTCATATTGAAATGAAAGTCCTGTGAACCACAAAGCTGTGGTAATCTTTCATTGTGCCGTCTGTTATTCTCTTATTTTATCAGCTACAATACATTTCACATTAAATGTTGTATTTTGTTTGTACTTCACTGCATAGTAACAAGAGTTGTATATTGATATGTTATATGAGCTATGAGAGAGATTAGGGCTGGGCGAAATGGCCTAAAATTCATATCTCGATATTCTTTAGCTGGATGGCGATATACGATATATATCTCGATATTTTTTAAAGCCATAAAGTAAGAACAAAAAGAGAGTTCTTAGTCAGAGCTGTGTCCCAGATCTCACACAGACCCTTTTATTAACAATAACAAGAAAAAATTACTCAGAATTATCAGCATTTATTCAATGATAATTCTCCATAAATACAATAAAACAATGTTGTTTTTGTGCATAACAAAAAGCTCACAATTGTGCAGTCAAACTGTAAACTAAAAGACGTTGAGCATAATAACAAAGACAGATTTCGCAGCTGCTCTGTTCCCAAGTTCTACTGCGTGACCTTGAGTGTGAAATCCACTTCGTAACCATGTCTCTTACAGGTGCCATTTGTCGTCCTTATACGCACACAATACGGTAATATTACATTGAAGCACAGTATGTATCACTCTGCGAGGCTCCAGACTACGGTAGCCGTAATGCTCCAACAATCCATCCATGCGGTTAGGCTACGTTCACACTGAAGGTCTTAATGCTCAATTCCAATTTTTTGATCAAATCCAATTTTTTTGTCTGTCTACAAATAAAATGTGACAGCAAACGCGCTCTAGTGTGAACCCTCAAAGCAGCCCACATGTGCAAAAGAAGACGTCACACACAACGTGCTCTGTTTAGATCCAGACCAAACAGTATTGTTTGACTGATGGCCCTTAATTAGAGCTGGGCGATATGAGATTTTTTCATATCACGATATGTTTTTTTCATTTCAGGCGATAACGATATCTATCACGATATAAGCCAAATAACTATATTTGTAAGATTTAAATGTGCCGTTGCTCACAAGTAAAATGTGAAATAATCAGCAGCTTGGTTTTATTTAAATATTTATTTCCCATAATAAGTTCAACAGGGTAGATGTACTTAAGGAACATGAGACTTTTTCAGATAAATAAAGGCAAATATTGCAAACTACACAAAAGGCAGCCGCTAAAGCGTTTAAGTTTCAAAATAGAACAAACGAAACAGACTAAATTGTCAATTCCACTTAGAAACAAAATATTAATTCTAAAAATAAATCTTAGTTTGTTTTACAGAAGAACAGACAAAACTGACTAACTTTTGTCAATATCAAATAAACTGAGAACTAAAAGGAAATTCTCAATCTCTCCTTGTTGTATAGCTGAGCTTTTCAAACAGTTTTAACAGTTACTTTAGTCTGACAAAAGCCGAATGACGAATTAGCGCTTCCAGTCAGAGACTGAGGCTACGTCCACACGTACACGGGTATTTTTGAAAACGGAGATTTTCCGTTTTCGTTTTAAAAAATAATCCCGTCCACACATAAAGGCAGAAATGAAGGAAAACGCTGCTATGAACATGCCAAAGCAGCAGGTGGCGCTAGATTCCTAACCGTGCAGAAATGTTGGCCAATCAGAAGTCTAGAAGCCTCGGTGGAAAAAAGTAAACAAAGCTGGGGCATAGAAGCAGAACCGAGTCGTATGTGTGGACGGACAGTAACTGTGTGTATATGTAAGCATTTAAACACTGCAGAGAGTAGAATTAACAGTATTGTAGAAATTCATTTCACCGAAACAATAACGTGGCGCAGTGTGACGCATGCTCCAGTTTATTGTATTTCCAGACTTGCTTTCGGCACAATTTACAGTGCACGCTACTCTGTTTTTTGTCAGACTTGAAATAGCCGAAATACCTTCACACTACGGAACTTCTTTGGCTCTTCCGTTTGACAATCTCTCCGGCATTGGAACCATCATCTTTTTTCTCTTCGGTCACGCTCGGTTGATTTTTCTAGTCGGCACACTCATTTCCTCCATTACCCGCTGGCTGCTTCCCAAACAAACACACGTGCGGCTTGGCACTTGTGCTGTACGTAACAAGCCACGCGACGTGACGCTGCGGCTGTGATTGGTTCGGCTCTGCGCTACTTAATTTGGATTGGCTGACCTTTTTTTTTTTTTTTTCTTTGAGGACAAGAGCGGCGAGGTCTATCGCGATAGCTTAATTTCTCTATCGAGTAAAAGTTATATTGCGATACATATCGTTATCGTTCTATCGCCCAGCTCTACCCTTAATATAAAGACTTGTTTGCAAAACATGCCGTAAAAGGTAGCAATGCCATGGATTTATTCCACCAGTCAGCCAACCACTGCAAAATTAGGAATACTTTAAACTGCACAGGTCAGCGTCTCCCTGCACGCCAACGAAAACTTAAATTAACCAGCTATGATACCTGTGACTGTTCTTGGTCAGTGGTTTTTATAGTCACTATCTAGACTCTTGTTTCTGTAATTTGAGGTCATGACAATTTTTATTTTACAACTTGTATATGTTATAAGCACAAAAGAGCACCTTTTTAATTTCAGTTGTTTTATTTTGTCCCGTGAACTCTTGCTCGATGTACTTTTTTATTGCTGTGATCTTTTGTTTGGTAAAGATCTGGTGTTGACCACAGAGACAGATGTCATTTCTGAAAAGCCTCTGTGTGCAACCGATGGTTTAAAAAAGTGGGTTAAATAAAAGTTTCAATTCATTCAGATATTTTGTATTCAAAGAAATTTAGGCACTATGTGATTGAAAATAACATTTATTTTTGGATGTTATTTAAACATATCGTGATATATATTGTGTATCATGATATAGCCCAAAAATATCGCGATATTAGATTTCTTCATATCGCCTAGCCCTAATTGGAATGTCATGAGAGTAGAATCTAATAATGAATAATAGAATTTCATAGTAAAGGATGGAAACTCGAGAGCAATACAATAAACAACAAATACAAAATATTAAACATTATTGTGCAGCACGTAATATCGACAGCGCACAGTGTGCTTTGAGGTAGGAGCCAAAAAGGGTGTCGTGTACACCTGTGAGCATGAACGCGCTTGTTTTTAAAAGGTTCCTTCATGTAATGATCTGCTAGAGGGTGTGGGGAGCCACAGCCCCGTCCTCCAGGGCATGAAGCAGGTATGGAGGAGATCAAGACTCCAGACATCTAGAGGCCCTCAGAGCACAAGAGACCAAGGAAGACCAACAGAGGGGCAGCTGCACCACTATCCCAGAAAGAGCTGAGGAGAGTCCCAGATGAGAGGTCACTCAGCAGGAGTGAGCCGGTGTGTACCTGGGCGCCCACCCCCAGACACAAAGAACCACCAACGCACCAATGTCTGAGGGCGTCTGCCACCGGCAGGGGAAGTGGTGGGGGGAGATAGGCCTCCATACCTCAGAGGTCCTGAGATGTCCCCAGAGAGGTGGCATCTGATACCCAACCTGACATATAGACACAGACATACAGGCACACACAGATACAAACATCCATTCCCACCGTCATGCTCTCATATGCACTTACTCCACACTCAACCAACGTGGAGACAGACATAGAGAGACACTGTACACACAATCACACTCCCCAAGCGTACTCTAAGAACCGGGTCTAGGTACCCTTGCCCCTGGAGGGGGAAACTGCACCCAGACCCAGGTGGTGTTACCCTTTTCCCTGCGGTGGGGAGAAGCAGACTGCCTCGACTCTGCAGCAGCAGGGAGGCTCCAGACCCCAGTCGGACGACCAACTCCTCCTCCTGGCCCCCCGCTCCAGCAGGTTGCAGAGAACGGGAGTGTGAGAAGACTCCAAACCTCCCTCCGCCCGCTCATATGTAGTGTTGATGCATGTATGTTCTAAGGTGCATTTAAAACCCAGGAGGGCATGGAGCTACCTGCCAGAGAGCAGTAGGTAAGCGCATAGCCCCTCCTGATAGCCCTCAGTGTCTATGTGTATTTAAAATTGAGAGGTGGGCAATGATGCCAGGGGTGAGGTGTACACCCTGATGGTCTTTTGGAGCCCGTGTAGCGTGCCCACCCCCAAGATCCTATATGTATGTGTTATGAGAGTGTGAGTAATGTGAATGTCTAAGTTGTGGGATAAAATTGAGGCACAGGCAGCCAGAAGGGGACAGCACATGCAGGGCCTGCACCCCAAGGCCCTGCATGTGTGGGTGATTGTGGTGGAGCGGGAAGAGGGAGGCAGCTGGAGATGGGGAGGGAAGGAAGGGAGGGGCAAGTGACCCCTCCCTGGGGCCAGCTCCCCCACTGACCCCAGTAGGCACCCCCATACTCCGCAACCCGCCAGGGAAAGGAGGCCCAGGATGGAAACTCTTAGTACAGAATGGATTGTCATGACACAGCAGAATCGACTGTAATGTCGTAGCATAGAATGGAGAGCTAAAATACAAATTCAAATTTGATAACACTAAATGGAATATCAGTATAGAATGGACTCTCATAATACCACCTGGAATGTCATAGTATAGAATGGAATGTCATGACGTAGAATCAAATTTTGTAATACAAATTGGAACGCCAACGAGGCAGCACGGTGGCACGGTGGTTAGCACTGTTGCCGCACAGCAAGAAGGTCCTGAGTTCAATTCCACCATCAGGCCGGGGTCTTTCTGTGTGGAGTTTGCATGTTCTCCCCGTGTTTGCGTGGGTTCCCTCCGGGTACTCCGGCTTCCTCCCACCGTCCAAAGACATGCAGCTTGTGGGGATAGGTTAATTGGAAAATCCAAATTGCCATTAGGTGTGAATGTGCGAGTGAATGTGAGTGTGAATGGTTGTCTGTCCCTGTGTGTTGGCCCTGCGACAGACTGGCGACCTGTCCAGGGTGTACCCTGCCTCTCGCCCTATGACAGCTGGGATAGGCTCCAGCGCCCCCCGCGACCCTGAAAAGGATAAGCGGAAGCAAATGGATGGATGGATGGAAATTGGAACGCCATAACATAAATATTAATACTCCAAAAGTTGATTCTGTTCATCTGGACGTACCGTTTTGTGGGAGAAACGTTTCGTCACTCATCCAAGTGACTTCTTCAGTCTCAGCTGACTGCAGCTTATAAACAGTACATTTGCATAATGACTGAAACCAGCCCACTGAGGGAACAATGGGCTGGGAGGTCAGTTCCTTCATTATAATTATGCAAATTCTCATGACCATTGATCAACAACCACTGACCAAAACCCACTGATCAAAGACCACTGATCAATGGCCATGAGTACCATTCACAGAGAGTTGGGGAATGGCTGCAATCACATCATTGTAAGATGGTGAAAGATGTACCCTTAGGCCCCCTCCTCGATTCAGAGATGGTCTTTCCCTTTTCACGTAAATGGCCTCCTTGACTCCGCGCTCAAACCAGCGTTCTTCCCTGTCCAGGATGTGTACATCCTCATCCTTGAATGATGCAAAAAGACTGGAAGATAGCAGATCTTATTTCATTAAATGCTTTTAAGTCCAGATTGAGAGAGCCAGAGAAAAATGTTTTTAAAATGTAATTGTTATTTATAATATGTATGTAACTTTGTAATTTCAACGTGTTGTCGCCTCTTGGCCAGGACTCCCTTGAAAAAGAGGTTTTTAATCTCAATGGGACTTTTCCTGGTTAAATAAAGGTTAATAATAATAATAATAATGAAAGAGTGTCCACTGGCCTGTAGGTGTAACCTGGCCTGACGAGGTAGCTTTTCTGTGTTGTGCCATCCACTTCGCCAGAGGTTGATTGGTTTCCCCGATGTATAAATCCTGTATAAATATAATCCAGAATCAACTTTTGGAGCTTTACTTTCCTGGATGATTGAGCATGCATCAAGACATAAATATTAAATTATTTATATTTTTATGCTTTTTAAACTATATGAATGTATTCAACTCGTCTCTCATCTTATTTTTTATGGAATAGAATGTGAGTATAGAATTTAATGTAACAGTACAGAAGGTAATGTCATAATACAAAATGAATGCTTTAGTATAGAATGAAATGTCAAAGCAATGCAGTATGGCATCATACTCCAAGGATTTTATTTATGTACCCTGTCTCCCACCAGTGGGAGGGTTTGCTAGTATAAATAAGAAGAATGATGAAAAACATAAAGAGAATAGGCGTTTGCAAGACTTGCTTGTTGCTGAACTTGCATGCTCGCTATGCAGGCGTTTTTGGTCTATCTGAAGAAAGTGAAACTCGGCCAACAAGCTAAATATGTCTAAAGGAAACAAAGTTATGTTGGTAGTTGACATTAGGTGAGCTGAGATGTGTGTTAACTGGTACTGACTTGAGGTTCTGTGTGCTTGATTAAAAATAGAAAACAGTGAAAGTAAGACACAGAAGACTTGCCCAGCTGTGAGGCCCTCACCATGCTGCCAGCATGGGCTAACTGCAAGACGATTGTGTATGTGTGTTGGAGGAGGCACAGGACAGGTTTTCCAGCTAAAGAGTCAAGCTAAGCTAACACTTACATATATATATATATACTAACTAGCATGCTCTATGGAACACTACAGTTGTTTTTATTCTTAAGAAAAAATAAACATTATGTAACGTAATTGGCTTATGTAACAAAGTGAAGTCGCTACACATAGAAATAAGTATGCCTACACACACACACACACACACACACACACACACACACAGACACACACATTTACTTAGACAAATGCACATGAGAAACAAATGCAGGTCGCATGGTCATATGAAGAAGAGGTAAACACACGCGTTCACACTGAGACATAAACACATTTAAAATAAACAGGAGCTCTATTACGTGCAGCATTTATGTCATTTTCATAGTAAGCAACAGGCCTGCGCACACACACATTGTGACCCCAGCAGCCCACCGGATATCTTTGTGTGTTTGTGTTGCTGTTGAAAGCAACATGGGAATACTGTCTGGTTAGTCTGATTCCCACACACACAGACTATGGGAGCAAATTCATGTCAATGAGCATGACTCTTGATTTTGCCTGTGCGCTCTTTGCAAGGTTTCTGTTCAAGAGGACGTTATACATCATTCACAATTATATCTGCTTGCCTGGACATGCGTCTTCCTCTGTGTGGACATAAGCCTGGTTGCCTACCTCTAAATAGCTCAGTGAAGGGGTTAAAGTGAATCACCAGTAATCCTTGAAGCTTTTCTGTTGCAAAGGCCAAACATATTTAAAAATGTTAAATCTTGGTTTGTCTGACTGTGCCTGAATAATCCTATGTAAGGTGCTGCAGAGCACTAGACTAAATGCATGCAACGTTGTGCTGCTAAAGTGAAACACAGCTGTGATGACGATGTGACGTAAGGTACTTTCTATTTACGAAACCGATGTGCGACTCTGCTAATGTCAGGTGAAATAAAAACGAAACGTGTTACTCACTCTACTGCATTTACTATGTAGGGTGTGGTGGATGAGTCACTGCTATAAATACATTAATGAGAACTGGATACCAGAGCTTAACAATAGGTCAGTTGAATGAAAACTGTTCTCTTGGCACAAATGGGAACAGCTGCGCATGCTCATTAGTGTTATCCCAAATGTTACTGCCACCGGTTTCTGCTTGGCCAGTAGACTTTATGTTTTCATAACAACGTGAATATAAAATGCACTTAATTAAACCTTGATTCAATTAAATTCAATTTTTTATATAGTAGTCAGATCACAACAGTAGCCATTACAAGGAGCTTTATATTTTAAGATAAAGACCCTACAATACTACGCCCAAAGACAACCCACCATGAGCAAGCACTTTGGCGATAGTGGGAAGGAAAAACTCCCTTTTAATAGGAAGAAACTTCTGGCAGAACCAGGCTCAGGGAGTGGCAGCCATATCTGTGACGGGCTGGAGATGACGGGAGGAAGACAAGACAAAAGACAGAGATGAATAATAACTCATAATTAAATTCAGAGTGGTGTATAAACACATGGTGAGTGAAAAGCGGTGAGAAAAGGAGAAGTGCTCAGTGCATCATGGGAAACCCCCGTCTTTGCAGCAATCTAAGGGAGGAGGTCTCTTGATCCAGTCCTAACTATAAGCCTAACCCTTAAAAAAGAAAATCTTAATCCTAATCTTAAAAATAAAGAGGGTAGAGTCTTATCCAAAGATACTTTGGACAGTGACAGCTAGACCCAAATGGGTAAATGAATGGGTAACATAGTTACTACAAATGGGCAAAACAATAACTACAGAGAATAAAAGATGTTTTTTGTTTGAGACTGTAAATAGTTTGATTTCCACTGTAAGGCGGGACATTTTAACATCAGGATGTCGTGGTATTAACTGCAGTTTTTGGCACTTCTGATTCTATAATCCACAAAGATTCATATCTACATTGTACTGTATTAACTGTTTGTCCCTTTGAAAACTGGTCCAGTTTGCTGGTGGGTCATGTTTACACTCTCCAAGCATAAGGAAATACTTTTAATTCATCCTGACCAAACTGGTTTCATAAAAGGTAGGCACTCATCAACAAACACACGTAGATTACTTAATTTAATAGACTACTCACACAGGAAAAACATTGAAACCACAATATTATCTCCAGATGCAGAAAAAGCGTTTGACAGAGTTAACTGGAAAATTTTATTTGCAACTTTACACAAATTTGGTTTTGGAAACTCTTTCATAAACTGGCTAAGAATATTATATAATTCTCCAACAGCTTGTGTCAGAACAAATGACCAAACATCCTCCAGCTTCTGTCTCCTGAGGGGCACCAAGCAGGGATGCCCACTCTCCCCTTCACTGTTTACAATTTATTTATCGAACCACTAGCAGCAGCACTTAGACAAGCTACAACAATTAAGGGCATAAAATGTAAGAACGTAGAACATAAAACCAGTCTCTATGCGGATGATGTGTTGCTTTTTCTCCAAAACTTACAAATCAACCTTTCTGAGGTAATTACTCTAATAAACTGGTTTTCAAGAGTTTCAGATTATTCAATTAACTGGTCAAAATCTACAGTTCTTCCAATTAACTGCTCCTTCCATAATTCTTCTTCTGCCCCACTACAATCTGGAAATATTAAATATTTAGGTATTAATGTCTCTCCTAAGCTTTCAGACTTAACTAAATTAAACCACACCCCACTTCTAAAGAAAGTAGAAGGCGATCTGACTAGATGGAAATCTCTACCCATATCACTCATGGGAAGGGTCGCCACTATAAAAATTATGATCTTGCCAAAAGTAAATTACTTATTTTTAATGATCCCAAACAAACCATCACAAGATTGGTTCAGATCTCTGGATTCGTATATTTCTAAATTCCTTTGGAAAGATAAACCCCCGCATATCAGCTTAAAACGCTACAAACCAAGGATAAAGGAGGATTAGATCTGCCTAATTTTTATTTATTTATTTTTCCTTTTGCCTGTCCCGTTTGGCTCTTTTGCCATCAGAATTGTTGTCTAAAGGCAAAGAAAGATGCCCAACGGATTTACTTTACCAAATTGACCATCCCGGCCTTGCCGTAATGGTCCATTTGATTCACCTTTTATTGTTTATTTTATTTTCACTTACTGAATACGGGACAGACTTGACTGGGGGAAAGAAGGGGAGAAAGAAAGAGGGAAAGAGAAACAGCTGAGAAGAGGGACGGGGGAGAAGGGCAAAAGACAAAAACCAACAGAACGGGCAGAAAAAAAGACTGTCCCAGAAAGAGCTGAGGAGAGTCCCAGATGAGGGGTCACTCAGCAGCCGCGGAGCAGAAGCCAGGGGGAGTTGCAGTGACACGCCTGTGAGCTCCGCCGGCAGCCAGCCGTGCCTGAGTGACCGAGCCCCAGGCCGAGAGGCCGGGGGCACCCCACCTCCGAAGTGGCCCGAGCGAGCCCCAGGCTCCAGGCCCCGATAAGCGGCTGGCAAGGAGTGAGCCGGTGTGTACCTGGACGCCCATCCCCAGACACAAAGAACCACCAATGCACCGATGTCTGAGGGAGTCCGCCACTGGCAGGGGAAGTGGTGGTAGGGGGAGATAGGCTGATAACAATTAGTTCAATCAATGCGGAGTTGCTTTAACCCCAAGTTAAGCGCGCGCACGAGGATACATAAAGCCCTGATTAGTGGAGCACAGATTAAGCGAGTCACCATGGAGACGGAGGGAAAGAAGGCGCGGTCAATGTATTTTACAGCGCTTGAGGCCGAAATTCTGATGGCAGTATAGGGCTTTGGAGCGTGATGTCACGGGGGTGGGCGATAACATGCAAATTTTGCGGAAAAAAAGTAACACAGCCTCAGCTGCAAAAGAAAGGGAGCATGCATGGCAAAACATTGCCGACAGAGTCAATGCATGAGTGTTAATTTAAACATTGATCTAGGGATTTCCACCCATTTAACACGTTATTTTATTATATTTTATTTTATTTTTTCTTTCATACATTTTATTTTGTGATGTGATTTGAGGGCAGGTGCAACCCAACAGGCCCCAAACGTTCCTGGCAGCAAGTAAAAATGAAATATAAAAATATAGTCCAAACAGGTAAGGTGTAATTGTATTATGAGCCATAGTGCTTGGTCTGTTTGTCCGATGTAAATCAATTGCAGTTAGAGGCTACATTAATTTCCCCTCTGTAAGCACTTATTGAAATTATCTGAGCACATTACAAGTACATATTTGCTTACTCTGTATGCTCAAATGTGACCCGTTATAGCCAACAGAAAAAAAGCGGAGGCCTGAAAAACAGGTGGGGGTCCTCCACCACCACCACTCACAGAGGCTGAGCAGTTGGCTTCCACATTTGTGATAATGTTGGCAGCATCACATATGATCTTCACAGTGCAGAGAACACAAATTAGCATCCATTACTATAATGAAATAATTTGTTAGTTTGAAATGCTACAGGGAACTATGTACCTGTACATTAATGCTGTGGAAAGACTTCCTGTTCACATAGTCTCCTTCATTTACTGAAGGAGCAATGATTGGAATGTGAGTGCCATCTATACAGCCAATCACGCCTGGGAACCGTGGGAATAAATGTAAAATTTAAGTAGTAGTTCAAGTATCACCACATCATGAATTAAGTTTTGTTCATCCTGATACCTGCAATTTTGTGGCATCCCTCTTTGATAAATCTTGTGGGTCTATGACCGGGGAACACCACAAACGAGTACAGGAGACGTTTCAACTGTAACATTCCTGACTGCCCGACAGACGGTAGCCTTGGAAACGTGCTCAGCGTCACCAATATTATACAGAAAGCTCCCGTTTGCAAAAAAACGAAGTGCAATACAAATAATATGTACAGAACTGAGAGGATGTCCGCGATGTGTCACATGAGCAATATTAGGCCTGAGGATGTTATTCAAATAAATTATAGATTGTGCTGAAAAACGGTAATGTTCACACAGGAAATCATCAGGAAATGATAAAATGTCCAAACGCGCTCTAATCACTCTCTCCCGGCGGAGAGCTCTGCGGAGAATTTGGGCTTCAACATCTACTGCCTCTTCAAGGAAGGGACACGCCATGTCTGACACTTCCTACAGTCAGGTTTCCGACAAAGAGGCGGAGAAAGTCAGGGTTAGTTGAAGTAAACCTGCTAGGGGGCAGGTTAGCTTCACGGAGTGTGTTGTCATAGTAACTCGCTCAGAATTAATCTAAACTCGCTTTGTGAAACCAAAAACCCAGAGTTTTCGTTAACTCAGGGTATACTTACTCAGATTTTGCTCTAAACCGGCTTCCTGAAATAGGGCCCAGGCAATTACATCCATGCTCTTTGGTTCTGTCCACCAGTGCAGATGTTTTGGCGCGGGATATGTGAAGACTTATCAAAGTGTCTGAAATGTAAAATTCCAACCTCCCCTTTAGTGTGCTTGTTGGGCAAAATTGGATGATGTCACTACAGAAACTAATGCAGTCCACATGATTTTTACTGCCCTATGCATCGCCAAGAAAACGGTCCTCATGAACTGGAAAAATAAAAATAATCTTAATTCTAGCCAATATAGAAACCATCTAATAGATCACATTAGTCTCGAGACAGCCTCTGCCACCACATTAGATCACTCCCTCTGGGCTCCTTTGATCGGCTCCATCACCTAGCGGGGGTGGGGGGTTGTGGTTTGGTCCCGCCTTCGCCATTGTGGTTGATGTGAAGGTTGGGACGGGCTTAGGGCGTCTGGAGAATCCCTAGGGACGTTATCCCTGGAGGGCTTAACCCAGGGGTTTTGGACATAACCTGGTTAGTGGCTCTGGTTGCTCTTAGAGGTTGTTCTCCTCGTGGCTGTGTGCAGTAGGGCTGGGGGAGGGTCTGCGCTGGCGGACGTAGGTTACTGGCCTGGTAGCCTGGCTGCCCCTGAGTGGATCCGGGGCAGGCGTGGGGGCTTGGGGTTCGGGGGTGCTTCGCCTCCGTGCTAGGGCTCTGGCTGGGCCTTGGGGGCTTCGGTCCTCGTTGGTGTGTCGCCGAGGTTGTGGGCGGGTGGGTGCACGGGGGCTCAGCCCTGGTGCATCGGCCTAACTGGGGGCTCTTCAACTGGCAGGGAGGTTGTTCCATCCTTGCAGGAGTCCACTCTGCAGGTGGGGGAGCGTCATAGGAGAGGTGGAGAATAAACTTAACCTGTGTGTCTATTGTCTTGTGCAGTCTGGGAGATGATTGAATGTTAGGGTGGGTACAGTTTCCTCTGCGGTGGGGTCGGGTGGGCTGCCCTGGGTCCTGTGGGGCTGGGCGGTCCTGCTGTCATAGGCCCCGGTTAGGGCTGGGCCATATTATACCGTTCACGGTAATACCGGTATAATGTTAGGCAACGATAGGAAAATGAAATATCGCGATAGAATGGGAGTAAAACGCGCATGCGCAGTGCCTTTGTTTTCATACGCACATGGCCGATTGTTGAGTGAAACAGATGAACCAGAATTGGTTTGTAAAAATGGTGCAACTTCAGTGATGTGGAACTGGTTTGGTGTTTGTCCATCAGATACACGACAAAGCACATTTTTTTGCAGAACATGCAAGCGGCCGTTGTTATTGTCATATTTGTCGGACTAAGATGCTCTTAAATCTGGGAGTAATCTGGGTCCTAAACTCCGTATTCTTCAGGTCAAACAACACTGCAGCATCACTTAGAGTTAAAAACTGTCTAAATTCTTTCATCTTTAATAAAACGATCAGCATTGCTGCTTTACCAGGTGTAACTATGAAGTTTAACTTCCAGGCATCCATGAAAACTAAAGTTATTACATTTAACGGAGTTAGACGTTAGCAGGAAGCTAGCGGAAGTTAGCTCGCTAGTTTCGCTAGTTACCTAAGCATGATATAGCATGTTCTGACTGAGAGATTTCTGAAAAAAATCAAACGTACAGTTCTGCTATCACTTCCAACATAAATGAAGACAGGAAACTAAACAGCAGTGACGTTTGTAGGGTTACTGAAGTTGGGCTAGCTGGTATATAATGATGTGCTACGTGATCGCTAGCGACACAGCTATGTTAGCATAACATAAACAGTGAAGCTGGAGGACGAACACTAACACTTTTCCACTTATAAAAGTTAACGTGAAGGTTCTTCATGGTTAGAGACAAATGCAATCGCATGGCAGGATGTTGTAAACGGACCAAACTTCAGTCAGGAGAACAACTGAGATAATCCATCCACAATATGAGGTTAGTCATTAATAGACTGCAACAACATGGGAATAGAGCAGCTGCCAGAGAATTCAACATTAATGAATCAATGGTACAGAAGTGGAGGAAGCAAGAAGAATGAGTTTAATAAAGTTTGATTTATCTGACTGCTTTGTTTCGCTTAATGTGCCTTATAATCCCGTGCACCTTATGGTCCGAAAAATACATACTGCACACTGCAGTTTAATGTTGCAAAGCACCTCTTTTTAACTTCAGTGGATATTATACATGGTTATGCTCAGGATATGTCAGCCCATTTCTACTGGAAATGCCTTTTGGTTAAACTTTCAGCAAGGAATTTGCATTTGCACTGTTACATTTTTATAAAGCTTTAATGTACATAAAAACCAGCTTCTTGTTTAAGTGAAAATAAATGGAAGGTTGTCTTTTTGCGCTAGTAATGTTGTGGAGTTGTATTTTGTCTCGCATCAATTATATCGTCGGTTATATCGTTATCGCAAATTTTCAAATATATATCGTGATAAATATTTTTGGCCATATCGCCCTGCTCTAGCCCCGGTCTGGATGGGCCTGGGCTCGCTTGCCTTGGTGGGTGCCGGAGGATGGGGGTGCCTACTGGGGTCAGCGGGGGAGCTGGCCCCAGGGAGGCATCTTGCCCCTGTCTTCTTTTCCTCCCCATCGCCGGCTGCCTCCCTCTTCCCGCTCCAACACACCCACCCACACAAGTAGGGCCTAGGGTGTGGGTGTGTCCCCAGGATGCAAGGGAGGCATTCCCCCCCCTCTGTCCCCTTCTGGCTGCCTGTGCCTCAATTTTATTCCACAACTTAGACATCAACATTACTCACACTCTCATAACATATACATATAGGGCCTTGAGGGTGGGCATGTTAACGGCGTCCAGTGGACGGTCTGTGTATTCAACCCCACCTCTGGCGCTGGTGCCCACCTCTCAATTTTAAATCCATGTAGACATTGAGGGTTCTCATGCTAACACCTGCTGCTCTCTGGCAGCAGCACCATGCTCGCCCGTGTTTTAAATGAACCTTAGAACAACACACAGCAACACTACACATGAGCGAGAGGAGGGAGGTTTGGGGTCTTCACACACCCCCGTTCTCTGCTGGCCATCGGGGCGGGGGGGCTGGGAGGAGGTGTTGGCCGTAGTAAATCCATTGGGTATCCTTGTTGGTCTTCAGACAACAATTCTGACGGCTAAAGAACCAAATGGGGCAGGCAAAAAAATAAAGGGAAAAAAATAAAGAAATACTGCCTAGTCCAGATTATAGTTCAGATTTGGAACTCTCTTCTAATTAATCATGGCAACGTCAGAAGAAAAAAATACTTTCTGTGCTTAATACATTTGAAAAACAACAGATGTCAAAGCCAATTTAGGGTTTAATGTCCCTGAAATACAATGAAGAAATTTGTGACACAAAACTTGAAATATAAATTAAGAAGCTCCTTTTAGATCAGAGATGTTGAACTCCAGGCCTCGAGGGCCGGTGTCCTGGGTCAACACACCTGAATCAAATGAATCATTACCAGGCCTCTGGAGAACTTCAAGACATGTTGAGCAGTCATTTGGCATTTAAATCAGCTGTGTTGGATCAAGGACACATCTAAAACCTGCAGGACAGCGGCCCTCGAGGCCTGGAGTTCGACACCCCTGTTTAGGTACAAGATTTAAAAATACAAAACATGGAAATATTTAATACAAGTACTTTCTTTATTATGTATTGTAGCAGAGGTGTTAGATAAATTGATGCTTTTATGAGGTCATTTAGGACACCATATTATAAGTGTAGGAGTGTGAATGATGGTAGGAGTGCGAGATTTCATATTCAAGCTTTTCTTGACAGCTTACAGCTCAATATGAACATACAGTACATTATGTTCACCTAACAATTCATCAGCTGTCATTGCCTGATAGCTGACACGGTGCACACGGCTTTAAGCTTCTTTCATCTTTTGTCTTTTGTTTCTGGTGGATACACGTTAAATGATAATTCTGAACAAATGCTAAAAAGCCGCAGGTATGATCCTTGGCCTAGGTCATACCTGCGGCTTTCAGACCTGAGCCTGTGTGTCACTGCTGAGTAAAACAAAACTGAACCTTGAGACTGTTTGAGACAACTGGATGCAAAGTTCAGTTCTTTGCAGGATGGTAAAGACAAGCTCTGAGCTGAAAGAGGGATATCCTGACTGTATTCATTTAAATGGAGTCAGATTTTAATTGTTGGATTTTTGACATTTTTGCTGACAAGAAAACCCCCCCACCAACAATAGAAGATTAACCGGTTTATGTCCCACAATATCTTCACGGACCGGCCTTTAAGGTGTCGTGGATAAATACAACAAAATAAAACCAGTACCAGTACAAAAAAATGAAGATTTATTCATAACACACGGGAAAAGACCCAGCGAAACCGAGTTAACGATAAAAATGATAAAAAATAATGATAAAAAAACGATAAAACCCCTGAAAACCATCAATTTCACACCTGAGCCTCAACTTTCGCTGCACAACTCACGGACCAGCCCAGGGGTTGGGGGCCGCTGATCTAGAATATTATCAGTGACAAAAAATGTTTAACCCGTCTGATTGCTAAGACATCATTGGTGATAACCCAACCCGAACCTCAGGCAATCAAAATATATAATTGTTTTTATTGCCAAAATTAACATCATATCTCTATAGTCTGCATCTACATTGCACCTCCACTGATTAGGCCAAGTAATGCAGCTGTCTTTCCCCAATGTCTCAAAAGAAGAGGTTTGTCAGAAAACACTGATACAGGAAGTCTCCTCCATCATCAGTCCAGGATGAGATCTGAAAAAATGACACCTCGTCCTTTATTATGTTTCTTCTGAAACTAACAAATTTATGCTTTTAAAAATAAAATATTAGTCTTGCCATTTTGTTTCCTCCTGAGACCTTCATCCCAGTCTTTCTCTTGTTTTGCTTGTTTCTGAGTCCAGCTGCTTCCTGTTTCTCTTCAACTCTCTTAAGGCCATTTTCTTTTTTTCCCTTTTACTTTTACTAAATAACAGAAAGGCTGTCCTCTCATTACTCTCCTGCTCATCCTCCAAGGCCTCGCCTTACTCATGTTTTTTGTCTTCACGGTGTAGTTGGTGTATTGAGTGTAATTTTCTTGTCAAGCAGATTTGTCCCCTATAACTAGGGATTTAGATGTGATTCAGTTCTAATTCTGAAAATCTCTTTCTGTGTTCTGTACAATTTGGTTAATATGTTGCTGTGTATCCAGCAGCAGCTCAGCTGTGAGGAAATCCTGTTGTTTCATGGAGGGTTTATTGCATTCTACATAATTTCTATCCATCTGCCTCACTTGGATTTCATGTATTTCACTCTTTCTTTTTAAATGATCGCAGGCTTCACTTGTTTAACTTTGATATAAAAAGAATTTCTAACCATCTCCCCTTCAGAAACACAAGCAAACAACTACGGTGGCCCTGAGAGTTCAAAACACAACAGAAGTAGAAAAAACCCCCAAAACAACAGAAGTGTTTTTTGGTGCCTGTTTGCTTTGTTCCTGTTTAGCAAGAACACACACACATGTAAACATACACATAATGTCAACAATGTATATGTAACGTAGCTATTCTTAGGAGATAATCTGCTTGCAGGGCTAACACAGAGAGACCATTCTCGTCCACGTTCACAGTTATGAGCAATACTCCAGCCCGTCAGTTCAAACCCAGGACCTTCTCACTGTGAGGCAGCATATCTAACCACAGCACCACTGTGCAGCGTGACCTTTTAGTTATAATTTTGACCTAAATTCATTGCACCAAATGCAAGGCATACAGTTTTGTACTAAAAAAGGCAAAAACTTTATTCATTGCTGTTGCTATTTTTAGTTTGCTACGACTTGTTCGTGTGCTTCAGTAAAGCAGGATCTCCTCCAGTCTGTCAAAATAGCAAGTCTTCAACTTGCTTTTGTGGAAAAAGGACGACAGTGCAGGGAGACAAATCTGAAGAGTGGGGCAGGTGGTGAGTGGTGGCGGTGTGTGGCGTTGCCAAAACACTTCTGTGATTGTGAATATAATGGCATGTACTACATTTCAGGTCATTACCGCTCAACACAAAACAGTGTGTTCATGCTCACATTCACACACAACCCTGTTTCTGTTAAAAGAAATCTTGATCTGATGCAGCTCTTTCTGGCTTCTACAGCTATAAGCTGAGTGGCGAGGCTTGATTTGAATGTCGGGTCAGTTTGACATAAAGGTTGGATGTCTGTGATGAAACCACAGATGCACAGCTGTGAGTAATAACAACAACAAGATTTGCAGAACAGTCTAAAAATAGAATCCACAGTGGAAGCAATCGCGAGGTGCACAAGAAGACAACCTTGAAGAGAAGGTCATCCAAAGCACATCTGGCTTATGATCTTTTGGGGGTTGGTGTCCCAAACCTTTATCAGTGTAGCTCATATATACAGTACAATTTGTGCCTATGCAGTTCCACAAAACATACTTCTTTGGCAGACAGGAATGCACTCTTATGCTCAGACGTGAATTGAGTGGGTTCACACGTAGAGAGGGCTGGTTTTAAAGCTCGAGGGAATTATTTATCTGCTGTGTAAAGAAACAAAGCCATCACGACTCTGACTCTGGGAACCCACGCAAGTATGACGTGAGAACAGGGCTGGTCATAAAACAGATCAATTCAAATCAATTTTATTTGATTTTCATAGCATCAAACAGTATTGTGCTGTTAGTCTTTTCAAAGTCTAAAGACCACATAAAAAACACAAAATAGAAACATAGCTGTGGCCTCTGGAGAAAACGCTCGGTGGCAGTGGGGAAGAAAGACTTTTGACTTGAAAGTGCTGTTTTCTGTAGTACACATCAGTGCAGCCTAAATACACAAGTTTAGTTGCGGAAATCCTCTCGGGCTCAGCCACTCACACAGGAAATGGGTGTGACACTGGGGTGTTGTACACTTAACAGTAGTGCACACACAAATTACTTTCCTCCTCCTGATTGTTCACACACACACACAGACACACAAAAGAAAGACTGGGAGCATTTCAATTTCACTATCCCATCCAGTGTCCTTCACCTGAGGTTGCTAGGCAGCAGCTGACATCATATTTAAATTAAAAGGAGCAACAGCAATTGTTTTCTATAAGCGTGCGTGTGTGTGTGTGCGTGCAATCCAGTCACTGCTCTGACATGTCGCTGTGTGTACACTGGTTTTGGAGGGCGTTGCATAACTGCTGTCTGGGGCAGTGCTGGACTTGTCTGTCAGACGCACTGTTTGACTGTCTGCTGTGGAGCCTTCTGCAGACATCAGTGCTGCTTTAGGAGTTTCCTCCAGCTCACACAGACATTTGCTACACACACACACACACATACTATTCTCTATAGTTGTGACGGCACAAATTTAGATCCTCTCACATTAAAACAGAGCAGACCCCTTTTAGACGTTGAGCCTGATTAGTTAATCAAAAGTCAATTTCAAATACAATTTTGGCTTTCGATGATTATGAAGACAGAATAATAGGGATAAAATGATTGTTCTGATTCAGTTTTGCTACAAGGCATCATTTTGTCCACTTTGTGTTATAAAGCAAGCTTCTCCTTAACAGCTCAAACTCACTTGATTCAATTTAGTTTTATTTATAGAGCACCAAATCACAACAACAGTTGCCTCAAGGGACTTGATATTGCAAGGTAAAGACCCTACAATAATACAAAGAACACCCCAACAATCATATGACCCACTATGAGCAAGCACCTTGGCGACAGTGGGAAGGAAAAACTCCCTTTTAACAGGAAGAAATGACACTATGGCAGAACCAGGCTCAGGGAGGGGCGGCCATCTGCTGCAACCAGTGGGGGGTGAGTGGATGAGGACAGGACAAAAGACATGCTGTGGAAGAGAGACAGAGTCAATAATAACAAATAATAAAATCCAAAGAGTTGTATAAACACATAGTGAGAGAAAAAGGTGACTGAAGAAGAAACAATCAATGCATCATGGGAATCCCCTAGCAGCCTTGAGCTAATGCAGCACAACTAAGGGAGGATCACCTGTTTCCAGCCCTAACTATATGCTTAAACTATATGCTTTATGCTTGCTGTCTAGTTCAGTAGGAGCTAAAAAAGAAAGGCTACAGAAAAGCACTCAATCCAAAGCTCTGTCTGGTATGAATGGGTAAATGTGGCAAGTTGCATAAAATGCTCTGAGTGCTCAGGTAGAGTAGAAAATGGTAAATGTCCTGTGTTTGTATAGCGCTTTACTTAGAAAAGTGCTGCATAAGAAGCAGTCTATTTACTATTCTATGAAATCCCCTTTGTTCAGTAACTAGGTGATAACTTGTTAATTAATATTTGAATAG
The DNA here is from genome assembly GCF_057382275.1 of Copadichromis virginalis. Taxonomy (NCBI): domain Eukaryota; kingdom Metazoa; phylum Chordata; class Actinopteri; order Cichliformes; family Cichlidae; genus Copadichromis; species Copadichromis virginalis. Next base: position 15,893,772 of record NC_140633.1, read on the forward strand.
CTGAATAATACAGTGAGCTCACTGGTTGCACCATCCGCTCCGAGCTCCCTGACCTGCACTCAATCTACAGCAGGCGGTGCTGGACCAAGGCCAGGAAGATCGTGAAGGACCTCAGCCATCCCAACAACAGACTGTTCTCTCTGTTGAGGTCAGGAAAGCGATTCCGCTCCCTGAAGACCAACACAGAGAGACTGAGGAGGAGCTTCTTCCCGCAGGCGATACGGTCTCTCAATCACACCACCACACAGTACTGACCCACACATATGGTTCTTACACACACACTGGACATTCTGGACATTGTTTCACTTCATCACTTAATCACTTTAAGCATATCTGCACTGCACAAGACATAATGTGGATTGCACAACACTGGCCACTATATTCTTCATTTCCAGTTAATACTTGTACAGCTGCTGTTATTGTGTGTATATATATATATTTATTTATTTATATTTCTTCATACATTCTTATATAGTTCTATACTGTGTATTGTGTATTTTGTTGTACAGTTATTTTATTTTCAACTTTAATTTATATATTTTATCTTATTCTTTCCCAGTTAAATTTACCCTTCATTCTAATTTGTGTTGTACAGTTATTTCATTTTTAACCTTAATTTATATTTTATTCCTTCCTAGTTAAATTTACCCTTTTTAATTTTTCATATTTATTTCCTATCTTATTCATAGCCTTTTATTTTTTAGGTCACGAGCAGTTGTCTAAGCATTTCACTACATATCGTACTGCGTATGACTGTGTACGTGACAAATAAAATTTGAATTTGAATTTGAAAATTTTAATTTAAATTTTAATTTATAGAAAAGGAAGATGAAGCGTTGTTTCCCTACAAATTTCTACAAAACCAGGCTTCTTTTTGCAACCATAGATCCCCCTACTGGAAGTGAGACAGAATGCAAGTTTAACCTCCTAAGACCCGAGCTCTTCCATGGCATATATTTTTAATTTATCTTTGATATTTGGCCATATTGGGACCCAATGAATGTAAAAAAAGGCAGCACGGTGGCACGGTGGTTAGCACTGTTGCCGCACAGCAAGAAGGTCCTGAGTTCAATTCTTTCTGTGTGGAGTTTGCATGTTCTCCCCGTGTTTGCGTGGGTTCTCTCCGGGTACTCCGGCTTCCTCCCACCGTCCAAAGACATGCAGCTTGTGGGGATAGGTTAATTGGTTAATCCAAATTGTCACTAGGTGTGAATGTTCGAATGAATGTGAGTGCAAATGGTTGTCTGTCCCGTGTGTTGGCCCTGCGACAGACTGGCGACCTGTCCAGGGTGTACCCCGCCTCTCGCCCTATGACAGCTGGGATAGGCTCCAGCGCCCCCCGCGACCCTGAAAAGGATAAGCGGAAGCGAATGGATGGATGGATGAATGTAAAAACAAAGAATTACCAGATTTTTTTATTTTTTTTAACCTGATTTTTGTTTTTAAGAAAAATGAGAGCCACATATGAGGACATTTGTTTAAAATTTTGATAGAAGAGTGGCAGTATAATGTCCTCGTGATTGGATATCAGGCCCTTGTAGAGCAAAAATTAGTATTTTGGTCTAGACAACCCAAAATATGTGGGCGCCAGGTCCTTGGCTTTTTCACTTTTCCAGACGTAGCTGACATAGAGTTTATGGGTAGACAGGTAATGATATGTAATTCTGAATCGTGAAGTAGTTAAATCTATAGTTGTATATTTAAAAATGACTTTCTTAGCCTAATTTTGTGAAAAACATAATCTGTTAAACTGCATAAAGGGAAAGGTGGTCGATGACGATACCACATACTGATATGTAGTGTCATATTTTGTGGTTCACAGATCTAAAGAAGTATTATATCCTATTATTTTAACTATATATATATATATGGGAAAACTGCCTTTTTGACACTTATCTCCCATCTAAATTAAGCCTTTTCTTCTTCTGGCAAGCATATTTGCATTTGTCAAGTCCAGGATAAGCGTTATTTCCAAAGGGCCCCTTAAGGTAGGGACACACATATTTGATGGATTGAATATGATTTGGTAAATACAAATTGGCGAAATCTAATCTAGTCTGCTGACAAAAGTCATATTTTGTGTGATATTTAAAAGACTTATTTTCCTCCTGAAAAAGTCATTGACATCAATGACCCAACATGTCCCTTTTGTTGCTAGGCAACTCTACTTGGAATCAGTTTTTTTTAACAAAAGACTAAAGTGCTGTTCCCGAGGTACCTCTACTGTCCTACATGCGTCTTTGCCTTCTCTGACCTCACCTTCATTATAATTATAACTCCAGACCTGTAAAATTCCAAGACTTTATGCTTCCCAGGAGCTTTAATGTTGACAAAATCAGTCCACAGACAGACAAACAGACATACTGAGAGACAACAGACATATAAATTGCCATTTTTTAAAACTCTGTATGTAGTTTCCTTTACTGATGGTGTTTCTAAAACGCGTTCACTAAACGCTGATCTCTAACGATGATGGTGACTCAGTTTGAAGGACACAGTGTTCATGTTTCCCAAAAAGAATTTCAAACTTTTAAATGATCGCAGAACCAGTTTTGATGAACATTGACACAAAGAAGACAGTGGCATTATTGGATCCTGTTCACATAGGGGCGATCGTGGCTCAAGAGTTGGGAGTTCGCCTTGTAATTGGAAGGTTGCCGGTTGGACAGTCTCGGTCGTTGTGTCCTTGGGCAAGACACTTCACCCGTTGCCTACTGGTGGTGGTCAGAGGGCCCGGTGGCGCCAGTGTCCGGCAGCCTCGCCTCTGTCAGTGCACCCCAGGGTGGCTGTGGCTACAATGTAGCTTGCCATCACCAGTGTGTGAATGTGTGTGTGAATGGGTGGATGACTGGATGTGTAAAGTGATTTGGGGTCCTTAGGGACTAGTAAGGCCCTATACAAATACAGGCCATTTACCATTCTTCTTTGCATGGCATGTTAGAGCTTGAACCTGCATTTGTGGATGACATGGTGAACTGTGTTCTCTGACACTGATTTCTTGGCGTGTTCCTGAGCTCATCCAGTGATTTTCATGACAGAATTATGTCAAATGGTCAAATGTCCTCTCTGTGATGGTTTTCCAAGAATGGTCCATGCAAAATCAGAAAGGCCTCATGATAAGTGCATATATATTGTTCAGATTTATTATGCATCAGGATAAACCACCTGAGATGTTCTGACTTGGTGCGGTAGCTTTTATAGTCAATTATTTAAAATAAGTTTTCCCTCATCTTCTTTTTCTTCTTCCATCCTCCTACTCCCCTCGTTGTTTCTCTGAAAGATTCATCAAGCCATTTACCAAACATCATCTTTTCAGAGGATGCCACCCGACTGTGTCCCTTGCTTTGACCCCATCTTCATGTTTATGTCTCTGGGGAGCATTGAGATGGGTGAATGCTTCTGTTTTTAAATATGAATGTGCTTTGTGTTTATTAGCATGACCACTTCTTCTTTCTTTGAGGTAAAATCTTCTAATTTTCCCTTTTACTTCTGTAATTCTTTCATTTGTTTTATTTCGCTAAATGGTTGAGCTCGAATTTTTCAGCTTCCCATCTGCTCTTCTTTTTGTTCTTCTCTCCCTCCTCCTTTTCCTTCTGTTGCGTCTCCATCCTCTTGACCTCAGCTCCAGCTTAATCTTTTGTCCCTCATCTCTCTCTGTGTCTCTCTGTCTCTTGCATTCTGAGTGTGTGTGTGTGTGTATGTGTGTGTGTTTATCTGTGCATGCGTGTGCACATTCGTAGATATCAGCTGGTTGTGAGGCCCACCAGAGAAGCCAGGAAGCTTTAAGCTGTTACATAACAAATTCTTCTTGACTTGGAAGTGTGTCATTGCTTTGGATAAGGGCCTTGTGCGGCCACTGCCTTAAGACCCTTCCAGACCTCCCTTGATAGTACTAATGTCTGGATGAAGGGACGATGGAAGACAAAAGAAGGGTAGGGATTAAGGGCAAGCAACAGAAAAGGATGGGAGTGATGGAACAACTCAAGAAACGAGGGAAGAGAGAGAGAGAATAAAACAACCTGAGGTGATCGACAACAAGCAAGAGAGAGCGAGGAGGTGCATCACTTAGAAGGTCAAACGCTGGTGGGAGTTAAGAGAAATTGAAGGAATGGAGATGAAGCAGCAAAAAGGCAGAGAGGCAGGTTTAGAGGTGAAACTGGGAAATCGCCTAGACTCAAAGGAGAGGTTGCCTTTCTGCCTGTCTGAGTGGGTTTGGTATGTCCTCTCGTGCCACAGTGCTTTAATTTATGTGCTGTGTTGCAGAATGCAGAGACAGGAGGTGTGTCGGCACAGGAGAAACAACAGACACTCCAATCGGTTGTCTGCTTTTTACTGTACTGGGCAAGATTATGCTCCTTTGGTGCACTGAGAATATTTTACATGATGCCAAAACTATCACACTGTAACACTGCAAGGGAATAAAAAATAGTTGTTCCTGTTGACTAGTAATCAGTTAATTGTAACAGTGGGTGAGCAGCAGATGAGCAGTTCTTTCAGAGCAGCAGGCTTTGTTTATTCTGGCTTGGTTTCTGGATTTCTTGTTTTCCTGACACTTTCCAGCTCAGGTTGAGAGTCCAAGGTTTGTGACACAGTAGATACATCAATGAACAATGTGCCCAGAAGAAATCAACTGGAATTGTCCTGTAATAATGTGTTTTGCCAACTTAGAGCAGAGTTTGTTTTAACGAGACAGGCACATCCCGAATAATGCTAAAGAGATGCTAAAGAGACAGAAGGTGGAAAGTTTTTATATATATGAAGAAGAAAATGTCTGAAATTATTCACTTATTTGAACTTAAAATGACAAATAGAAACATTACTGTAAAAGTCAACATAAAGCTGAATCCACGACTGAAATGGTCATGTTTCCATGCTCAAGCAGTTGACATATTCAAGTATCACAGTTTAACCAGTGGCTTTTATTTATTGTGTGTTTGTGTGTGTGTGTGTGAGCCTTTTTGTATCTATAGAAGTAATCAGTCAAGGTGAGGACGAAAGTGTTGTTGAAATCCATCAGAGATTCCCTTCGTTAAACAAGCGCAGACAGCCAGAGAGTAGCCAGACCCTCTTAATGGTCTCTGTGTGTGCAGACCTGTGGTGCAAAGGGCTTTGATTGAAATGTCTCCATCAACTCTCCTGCCCTTCACAATCATCCAAACAGTAAGATGCTTCAACAACAGCCGAGCTGGACAGGGGTCGAGGTTGCTGTGAGTAACCAGGTTAATGCAGGAAGTCAGAGAATGCGTTGCATTGCAATAAAATGCTGTGATTAACTACAGCCTGCAATTACATGCAGGTCCTCGGTAATTAGATCTCACCCTAATCCTAGTCATTTATTTACGCAACAGTGAGAAGCCTTGCAGTTCATGACTGAGTAGCAGAAACACATTTTAACAGTTTAATGAAGTTCAGTCACAGAGAGTTGCATACAACGAGCCAGACTTGAACACACACAGCTACACTCACGGCTGACACATCAAAGACAAAGGAAGAGGACAGAACTATTGATATACTGAGCAAGCCAGTTATACAGGAAATAAAACAAGTCCAAAGAAGACATATCAAAGTAAAACAAGAAACAACTAAACGTGGAGTGAGTAAGACCTGCACTGAACATAAAGGCAGAGAACACTGCAGGACAAAGACATAAACACAGCAAGAGGAACAGACAGGAAACACTGAGAGAACTAAATACACGAGACTACGACTCCACTCCAAACTCTGAAGTTTAATGAACAACAAGAATTGAAAATTAACACTAGAACATTTTGCTCCATCCCTACCCGACAAGATGGGCTCTTCGGTTCTCAGAAAAGGTTTCCTTGTGATTCCATGTACCTGTCTGAAAACTGAGAAGGAAACTGTTCCAAACCGCTCTCTCGTCATGTCCTTGTCTCTGTGGCCTCAACTTAAAACTCATCTATTTACACAGGCATTCAGGCGGTGCTTGAATTATGTGTTGTTTTGCTCGATTTGAGTGTGTCCAAGTTTCAGGTTTCAAGTTTTATTGTCACGTACAGATAAACAGTGTAGCCACATTTACCCATAATGAAATTCTTTGGCTCGTGCTCCTCAGCTTTACACGAGCATATAAAAGTGTGCAGTTATATTAAGAAGAAAATAACAGAAAATAGCAGTAATAATAATAATAATGATAATAATAATAATGATGATGATAAAAGAGAAAAAAGTATTAAATATTTAGAGAATTTAAAACAAGTTGGTATTTACAGGTTGTGCAAATTGCGCTATTTGACATTGATACTTCTATGAAGAATTTTTTTTAGATGTTTATTCTTTTGATTGCTTTTTTAAAGACAAAGAATGCTTACTTACCAAAACACCTCAAAAGACACCCAACAGTCCATAAAAACAGACACCTGTACTTAAATAATACAATGAAACAGACGCTGAAGTTTACCATTCTGAAAAGACATCGAAATAGAATCCGAAATTCTTCAAAAAAACATGTCATACATCAGTTTTTTGCTGCCATTCATGTAAATATAATTCCAGAGCTTAATGGGAATATTTGGTCTGCGTCCTGGATTTAAGTTTTGATATTTTAAGATGTCCCCTTGGTTTTTTTTGGTAGGAAAAAATTACAGACAAATTAAAAAGTTTAAAAATATATTTTTCAAATTATTCAATTAAATTATTATTTCAAATTGCAGCTTTATTAAAGAATAATTCCTGCTTATTTGGCCACATTTGCATGCACATGCTTTCTGTGCATGCAAAATTTGCAAAATTCTAAATTTGAATCCCCCCAAAATACCAAATGCTACATTTTACACATGTGCGCATCTCACACACACACACACACACACACACACACACACACACACACACACACACACACACACACACACACACACACACTAGCTAAGCCATAATTATTATCCACATGGTCACAATACCCAGGTCACTTACCCAGGTGTCGTTGGAGCCTCTTTGTACTTGCATTGTCAAAAGCCTGAAACGTATGCTCTGTCAGACTCAATGTCATTTTTACCAGTCAGAGATGTTTGTAAGGCATTTATAATGATTAAAATGGAGCTGACTGTGTTGTTTGCCAAAGTGTGCAGCACAGAATCCTTATTGTGCAGGAAACAACAAATATTAGCTTAACACTGGTAGGAATCAGAATTCTAACACCTTTGATTTTGTGACTCACCCAAACACAGTCGTGGGTATGTACTGAAATATCTGCACACACTCCCACCCACAGACTCAAACACAGGCACTTCTGGTCACGGACATCAATTAATCATTCTGGTTTTTTACAACTCCCTCAGAGTGCTAATCAGATTTTTATCATCTTCGACTCTTTCACCACCTTCACACTCCATCTCTTTCTCTGCACTCTCTGTCCGTATCATCTTTCAATAAGTTTCGCCAGCGCTCCAAATACAATTTAGCAAAAAAAAAATCACAGTGAACAAGACTCATGAGCTCAGGGAAAAAAGACCTGCAGAGATGTGGGAGAAGGTGCCAAAGCCTTTGTAAACTATAAAGCCTGATACTGTTTACAAACTGTAATATTTCTGCATGAATATTGTCAAGAAAAAGTGACAGTTGAGGCTCTTTCATCTTGTCAACACATCTGCCTGACTTTGAGCTGCTTAGATAAGTTTAAGGTGTCTTCTCCTTTTGTTTCAAATGCTCTGTAGAGCAGTTTGTGGCCTACAGAGCTCTCTTCATACACCACTCGATATTCCTTCTCCACCAGTCTTATTGGACCCATGGTTACAGTTGCACATATTGTTGAAAATATGATATTATGACAGAAGTGTTAAGACTTTAAGCTTAATGTCGGACACACACAGACAGATGACAAGTAATACCTGAATCCTTAAGCTGTCGTTTTCTGTAGGAGCGTTCTGCTGCTGGTAAATGTGGCCTTAGGCAGATTCTTTACAAAAGATTTCCCTCATCAAGCTCATGTCTTACTATGATGTAGCAGCTCAGAGATCAAGGAAGCATTTCATCTCTTCTGTTCTAGTTATCATAGCAGACCTAATTTTCCTATCACTGAAAAATACATGAATGGTTAACTAAATACACATTAGGTATGGCAGTTATTAGTGGAGGTGTGTGATGTGGCCTCAGAATTATATCACAATATTTAAAGGAATAATGTGATAATGTTGTTAGAATAGTGAACAAAGAACACTGAACATCTTATCTGCTTTTCCGTCCTTCTTTTCTAGTGATCTGCCACTGAAGACAAACTACCTAATTCAAAATGTGAATCTGATGCCATGCATAATAATGCAGTAGTAACGACACAGCATAGGTCAAACACAAGCAGAAAAATAGTTAAGAAGGCAGTTGCAAAGGAAACGTAATGTAAGTAAAGTATAACATGGCTGCTTAGCACTTTAGTATACCAATAGCTAAATAATGTCACCTTGTAACTCTTCAGTAACCTGTCACATGATAAAATGTAAGTGGACAAATATTTTCTACCTGGCTTTAAGCAGCTTCTTAATCAGCTGCTTAAAGCCATGTAACCACATCAGTAATTTCCATCCCCCGTCTGCTTTTCCTGTCACACGGAGCGCAACTGGCGAGTTCTCCAGCAGTGCTTAGTTGAGTCGCTCATCACCAACCAGTAGTATCGCCTCCTCGCGTTCCATCAACACCTGGTTGTACTTGACGCTGTTATTTGTGGTTTTTAAAGCAGCAGTTATTGTGCGCTACAAAATGTAAAAGTTTAGCATTGTGACATCGTGTTTGGACATTTTTACAGCATGTAAAAATTGATGCTGATATTATTGTGATTGATGTGAAATGGCACATCACTAATTGCTATCATACACCATTATGTCCAAAATGACACATTACAAACATAACTCTGAAATTTGAAACCACTGCTTCAAAGATAAAGGTCATTGCATATAGACATGAGAATATTCCGACTGTTGACCTTTATGCTGTTTCTGTCCTCACTTATTGAGGATAATGACTGGAGCTTTGGACGGATGTGTTAGACAGTGCTGAGGTTGTTTTTGGACAATCCCTACTTCCTGTACAAGGAGTGATATGTACAGAAGTAAGGAGTACATTTATCAGCAAAATAAAAAACAATGAAGAAACAAAGTCTTCTGGAAACTATTCTGATCTTTTTCTCAATGTTGCTATTTATGACACACAATTATAATATGACAGATCAGCACTGGCCTAACCATGGCCAACACCCACTTTTGTAATAAACACATGTACAGGCTGCATTTTCTCACATCATTAAACAAAAAAGACTTACATTATATTCAAACCAGTGGCCTGCAGGGACTCACTGAAAGGCACGCAAAGACAGTTGTGTCTGTAGTTGCTGTCCTGAGAAAAACAGAAACAGTTGCTCATGAGCTCAGGAACAGAAGCCTCTTGATTTGAAACATGACATTAAAATATTCTAATAACAAAGTAAATGGCTGAATTAAAAAGCTTGGCCAGCGTGTGACATGGTTAACTGTGTTAACTTAAATAAAGGGAGAGAGATTGCTTTCTTTTGGTATTCTTCACTGACGTATATTTTTTACATTTTACTCGATGAGCTCTGCTGGGCTTGCGGTGCTGGAATGTGACTGCATTTTCTATCGTGAATAAGATTTGGGCTTATGTGATTTACAAATAATTGCGTTCTGTTTTTATTCACATTTTACGCAGCTGTTGAAATCAGGTTGTTAATGCTTTGGTAGTGGCTGTTTTAGCTTTGCCTTTTAAAACTACATTTTTAAAAGGGAATAACTTACTAAAAACAAGCTTCGGTTGTCTGCAACTATTTAAACTCAGTCAACTAGAACATTGGCAAATGTATTTATACAAATCTAAGAGGTCAGCAGTTTTACTTTGCATTCATGGAGCTCATTGATCTTAATTTGGATACATATTGGAAAGTGTTACAGCTTGACTTTAAGTGCAACACAGTGGAACAGTTGCGGGTCATTGTGACACACAGCAAATTGCGGGTTGCAGTGGATGTAAGACTGTGGACGCACTGGCAGCACAGTAATCTATTTTGATAATCTCCTGCCAGTGTGCTGAGGGATAATTAGCCAGATCGTGCCATCAGATTGGGGCTGGATTTATGCAAGTGCCAGGTGTTGTCTGGTCAGTGTTTGTGTCTCTGTGTGTGCAAGACACAGAGCTTTATAAATGAGGCTAACAATTTAGTCAATATATGGAAACACTGAAGCAGTCTGCAGGCACAGCATAGGCATTGATGAATGGCACTTTGTATGCGTTTGAGTGTTTTAAAAGGAAATTCATGTTAATGTCCAAGGTCATTCAACACAGAAGGTCGCTGTGCAGGAGAGAGAACTTGAATGAAGGCTGTTGTTTCTTTTAGTGGTTTGTAAAGTTGCAGGGATTGATTACTGCCTCCACCTTTTTTTGGTTCACAAATCATTAAATGTTACATATAAGACGGTAACATGAGTGACATGAGTTATTGTGGGGGGTTCAAATATTTTCTATCACAAAAACCCCCTTGAGTTTATTGATTAAACATGCACTAAGCCTAACATCATATTGGTTCTCCAGCTCTTCTGGGACGACACCAAGACATCGCCAGACCAGCTGGAGACATAATCTCTCCACTGGTCACACCTGGCCTCCTCCCAGTTGGACATGCCCAAACACCTCGCCTAGGGTTTGTTCTGGAGACATCTTGCTCAGATGCCAAAACCACCTCAGCTGGAGGCTTTAGATGTGGAGGAGCAGTGAGCCCCACTTGAATGACTTGCCTGTGCCCCATACAATGTACAGTTGCGGGAACATTAGTTTTTATCCAGATTGGAAAAGCCAAACATGGAGTCATTAATTCTTACACAGGTTTCATACTGACCTTTTGCCAGCCAAATCTTTACACTGGAAACCACATTACAGACCCACAAGAATAAAAGTCTAAATATACCATCAGTGCCACTAGTCTGTGTACTTGTCAGACCAAAATATGTTTAATATATTCCATACCTATTGCGTTTAACTTAACTTATGGAATGCACTTTAGGTTTATTTACATCGTATAGAGCTTCCTGTACGTTTGCCTGTCGAGTAGGAGAAGACAGTTCATGTTTTTTTTTTAAACATTTCGTTTAGTAGTTCTGTGATTTTGCTCAAGAAGATTACAATTAAAATCATAAGTTAGTTTTGTTATTAATACCAGCTTGTGCTTTGTAGTTCTCCTTTCACATGCTACAGCGCTCTTGTTGTTTTCCTTTTACTGACTCAACATAACAGTGCCCTCTGGTCATCAAACCAGCTTAATGCAAAATTGTTTTCCCAATTTGGTGTGGGAATAAACGTGACATGCCTGCATTCCCTCTGGGATAAACTGTAACACTGCTAGAAAGACCTTGTTGTCTGCCATAGAGTAAATGCTTTTAGCTGGTTTCAGACCGGTGGCAAGATTAATGAAAAAGATGAGGTCGTTGAATCATACCATATCTAGTTTGGCTACAGCGATCCAAATTTGTGTGTTATAAAAATAGAAGTAACAGTTAAGTAACAGTTTTGAGCAGCTTTGTAGAACAGACGAAAAGTGACATTTAACCCGCCATTATACAAACAATCCACACAGCACTTTTACATATACAGTGAACACAAAAGAATTATGGTTACAGAGCAATAACTCCAGAATGACACAATTAAAGTTTAGTATTTTTATTAAAAAAATAAACCCATTAATTATACTCATCAGGCATTAGCAGAATGTACTCTTCCCCAGAGGCTGCATTAATATTTTAAGGAAATATAACAAAGTAAGACATAATACAACACGACCAGCGGCTACGCAGATTAGCCCTCAGCTGTTAGCCTCCTCCTGGGAAGGATTCCTGTGTTATGCCTTTATGCTGATGCAGCTCTAATGTCAGGCAATTTTGCTGTTCATACCGTGCTAACATTTATGTTTGAAAATATTGCATGCATGGCACTTCTTTAACTGTTGATTATCAAATGTTTTTTTGGCTCATGGAGTTGACATAGTTTTAAGATGAAGAGGCTTCATATTTGCCTCTGGTTTGCTTCCTGTGGCAGATGGCTGCCCCTCCTTCAGCACAGAGGTTCTTCCTGTGAAAATTGAGTTTTTCTTCCCCGGTGTCACAAAGTGTTGCTCAAAGGGGTTCATCTGATTGTTGTCTTCTCTATTGTTGCTGGCACTGCACCTTACAATATAAAGTGCCTTGAGGTGACTGTTGTTGTAATTTGGCGCTAAATAAAATAAAAATGAATTGGATATCATTCTGTCATCATTCTGTGCTAAAGGTCCATTTCAGATGTTACTCAGAGCAGTTTTTTTCCTCCTGTGAATGCAGTTTTACATTTGTTACAAAAAAAAAGAAGAGTCAATAAAGTAGGTTTTCTATTTAGACCTGTGGTCCCCAACCTTTTTTGCTCCACAGACCATTTTTCCATGTCACGGACCGGCCTTTAAGGTGTGCCGGATAAATACAACAAAATAAAATGATACGAGCAAGACAACTGTGGTATTTTGTAAATATAATAATAAACACAAATTCATTATTAGCAGCGACCGCCTGAAGTGCGTCGACAACATTGAGAGTAACGTCCTCCTCTCTGCCCTTAATGCTCTCTGGTCACTATGGTAACGCGTAAATATTTCTTTCAAAATAAGACAAAACTACAAAACAAATATAAATAAACCCCTGAAAAACATAAATTTCACACCCGAGGCTCAACTCTCGCGGCCCGGTACCGGTCCGTGACCCGGGGGTTGGGGACCTCTGATTTAGAGAATGCATAGATGTTTCTTGTTTTACGTCAAAAAAGAATCATGACATTTAGAAGATTAAAACAAAACTGTTGATGGAGTCACACTAGATTGAAGTATACGGAGATATTTTCTTTATTTGTTCATTGTTTGGATATAGAAAACAGTCTGGAAAGAGATTTCTTGTTCATTGGTAGCTCTCAGTTACTGTGACAAGACTGATATTAGCTACAATTTTGCACCAGTCTCCTCGCTGTGTGCAGGTGCTCATACGAGCCTGAGGCTTGTCTTCTGTGCCCATTTGATATAACCAGGTATAGAAATAGTGTGGCAGTCCTTAGTGAAGAGCCAGCTGCTGTAACCACTTTATCTGCTGTCCAAGGCTTTCCAACACAATGAGCTATTGTTCTCTAACCATGTATTCTACTTTTGTCCCGTCTCCTACTAGTCTGCATTTTGTGTCTGCACTTGTTGCATCACAGTCCTTCTTTCATCTCCCGTCTTTGCTTCTTTGTGCTGAATATTTTATTTGTGCTTGTTTGCAAACCAATCCTTCCATTTTACTTGTTTCTTGCATATCCACTTAAGTCCAATCCATTCTCTTAATTTGTCCAGCCTGACCTTTATTACATCTCCTCTTGCCTCCAGCTTTTGGTTCCATTTCTCTGGACTGTTTCTCCATCCGTGCTAGTCTCGCAACGTGCACATGCCGGATTAGTAACGACAGCTACCAACATCAATGTTCTCAACTGTCCATACTGCCCCAGAGCATCACTAGCACAGTCAAAGAGACGCAGTTTATGGCCACTCCCCACTCTGATCTGTCCACCTAAATACCCACTGACCTGTTTTCTGTAAGCTCTTCTGTCCGGCCTCTGCTGACCAATGTAATGAAAAAGACATTCTGTGGCACAGTAAAGTGAATAAAGACAAACAAGCTCTCATTTAAAACTCTGACCTTGCTGCTTATCCGTGTCTCTGTGTACTGGGAGGTGTACGGATATGGGAATTGGAAATCAATGTACCGAATAGGACGAGGCAACGATTTCAACTCTTCCTCTTTTTTTGCCTTGTTCCCTTTCTTTTGTTCAGAGGCAATCACTGCTCTGTTTGTCCTGTCCTTGTCTCTGTTGTGTAGGCTTCCTGTTTTTTTTCCCTGCAAAGAAAAAAATCATTTGTAAAAATCAGAGCAATATTTCAAAAGAAACACTCAAGTAAAAGTACAGTTTCTTTTTGAGACAAGAGCATGCAAAGGATTTCTTGACTGCTACAATTATTTGAAAAGGTGCTTCATATGATAGTTGATGACTTTTATATTTCAGTATTAACAATAATAATAATAATAATAATAAACATTTTTAAAGGGTGCTTACAGGTAAAGATGACATAGTGAAATATTACATAAAGCTGACTGTAGCTACACTGTGATATTTTCCATTCTTCAGCTACACACTGTTAGGATCAGGGTTTCTAAATCAGTTGCTACTGAGTAAAGTCTAGGATCTGCTATTTCTTTGTGATGTTGATGTCATGATCCGGCTGCGTGCAGGGAGGAAACGGACCCAAACGCAAAATCACTAGAAACAGGATTGAACTTTTGATGTGAACTGACACATCGACAGGATCAGGAGTGAGTCTATTGTTTTTAATGTCCATAGAAGCGGGAGAAAAATAATCATTGTAACTCACCACCGGGAGTTGCTTAACATCGTCCATTTTATGGCGGCATCTGCGCCGCTTCCTACGGGAAGGGGAAGTGGGCGAAAACAGCTGGGCCTCCGGCGTGCAGACTTGACTAGGGGAGACAGAGCAACTAAGAAACACAGAACAACAACAAAGAGACACAGACAGCTACTAAATACTCAGAAAACTAAACAGAATACAAGAAAGCCAAAGCGCTAGACTATAGAATAAACTGGGGCAACAAAGAGAACTAAGATCATAATACAAAAACTCAGAGACACAAGAAACTCAAAGCACTGGGTCACCGACCCAGGACCGTGACAGTTGAGTTCAATTCAGTTTTACTTTCATATGAAAGTCGCTTAAATAAGCGTCTGTGAGTCGTTTGGTACCGGGCCGCGAGAGATGAGGCTCAGATGTGAAATTTATGGTTTTCAGGGTTTTTATCGTTAACTCGGTTTCCCTGGGTCTTTTCCCGTGTTGTAGTTTTGTGTCTTACTTTGAAAGAAACATTTACGTGTTACCATAGCGACCAGAGAGCATTAAGGGGCAGAGAGGAGGATGTTACTCTCAATGTTGTTGGTGCATCTCAGGAGGGCGCTGCTAATAAAGTTACACAACCACACAGTGAATTTGCGTTTATTGTTATATTTACAATATACCACAGTTTTTGTCTTGGTCGTATCATTTATTTTGTTGTATTTATCAGTGACACCTTAAAGGCCTGTCCGTGAAAATATTCTCTGACATTAAACCGGTCTGTGGAACAGAAAAGGTTGGGGACCGCTGGCTTAAATCACCTTTCTTTCCCATTCTGATGCTGGGTTTGAAATTTAGCGGTCGTGTTGACTAAAGTCAACACTGAAGTCAACACAACCTGTTTGAACACATCTGTTCACACTGCCTTATTCGCTTTAGTGCTGATTTTACCTGTTGTCAAGTTCTGCTTTGCAATTTTAACTTATTTTATGTATTTTATGACTATTGCTTCTTTTATGAAATTTCCCCTTGTGGGACTAATAAAGGTATCTTATCTTATTAATGTTGTTCTTTTGTAAGGTGACCTTGGATTTTTGAAAGGCGCTCTCAAATAAATTGTATTATTATTATTATTATTAAAGTCAGAGAATTGCTGCCATGCGATGTTGATGAGCAGGCAACGAGCAGTAGAATAGGCTTACCCAATGAAGCGAGTGTATTTCCAATATTTAAGGAGGAGAACAGTTACTATTAGCAGACTTCTGTTACAGTATATTATATGTGTACAAATGAAGCACTACTTGCCGGTTGAGCACCAAAGTAAAGGAGTGTACAGCAGAGAGGTGGCCAACTCTGCACTCCATGCCAGTTGCAATTACTGCTATCATTTTAGCTCCAGTGGTTAGAGCTCATTAGAAATCAGAGACAAGCCATTGTCGGGACCTTTGCACATGAACTTGCCAATCAGTCTGACACAAAGACAGAGGCAGGAATTCAAAATCCCAGCAGGGCTCAAAACAGGTGTGTGTGTTTTTCAAATTCAAATTCAAATTTTATTTGTCACGTACACAGTCATACACAGTACGATATGTAGTGAAATGCTTGGACAACTGCTCGTGACCTAAAGAAAACAAAAAAGGAAAGGCTATGAATAAGATAGGAAATAAATATGAAAAATTAAAAAGGGTAAATTTAACTAGGAAGGAATAAAATATAAATTAAGGTTAAAAATGAAATAACTGTACAACACAAATTAGAATGAAGGGTAAATTTAACTGGGAAGAATAAGATAAAATATATAAATTAAAGTTGAAAATAAAATAACTGTACAACAAAATACACAATATAGAACTATATAAGAATGTATGAAGAAATCTAAATATAAATAAATATATACACAATAACAGCAGCTGTACAAGTATTAACCGGAAATGAAGAATATAGTGACCAGTGTTGTGCAAAAACAATGTCCAGAAAGTGTGTGTGTGTGTGTGTGTGTGTGTGTGTGTGTGTGTGTGTGTGTGTGTGTGTTGTAACAAAAGGGAAATAACAGTATTTCTATGTTAGTTCTGCTGCCCTCGGCCTCTCCACTGCTCAAAATGCTCAAAACGTTGAATATTTTCCTACCAGTGAATATTTTTCATGTCCCAGGTCTTTCTTAAGCCATGCCTCAGATTTGTTGAAAGGAAAACAGATTTTCCACCTTTCCCTGGAATATCAGGAGTACCAGGAGGGACTTCTCTCCCAATCCTAATTTTCCAGGTTGACTTATGACTGTTATGACTGTGTACATCCTGCATGTTGATGCTTCTCATTTTGACCTTCAGCCCATCTGTCTTTGTCTTTCTTCAGGACCCCTCAGTGCAAAAGGTGGGCGGAGGCAGGAAGAAGACGGTGTCCTTCAGTAGTATGCCCTCTGAAAAGAAGGTAAACTGGAAATAAATGATCAAAATCAGTTTCACATAGATTAAGCAGAATCTTAAAGGGAATTCTGATTATCTCAAGGGAAGTTACATTACAGTTACATTAGGGAAAACAATGCCTGTAGACTGCAGTCAACTTGTGATCTCCTTGCCTGACCACTCAGTCCAGTCACTGTCTTCACATTTACTTTGGTGTGCCAAGACCACGATAAAACAGGGATTATACAGCAATCAGACAGTCAGATGGCTATTAGTTTTCCCTTGAACTGGCTCAAGTAGGCACTTATATGCCACCTGTTTGCAATAATGGTGATAAATATCAAATCTATTGCCGTCTACATGAGACACATGGTGCTGTACCAGAACCAAGGGCGTGTTGCCACTAGTGACTCTCAGCCACACACTGGGCCATAAATTTGCTGGTGTTGCAACTGATGTTGTAGCTGTTATGATGAGCCGATAGAAGGAAGCAGCGACACTCCTCTGTGAAAACATCAAAACTAACCTGGCTGTCGTCAACTGCATCACCCACAGTTAGAAGATGTTACTGTAGATGAATGAAAATGAAAAAAGATGTGTCCCTCCCTGTAAAGAGACTTACAGATGTGGGTACCATTTGAAAAAAAAAGGGGGGGGGGGGGGGGGGGGGTAATGCTGCTGCTCTGTAGGGAAGCAGAAAAATGTGTTAGGCTACTGTACTGTATTAGTATTACATTTAGAAATGATTTCATGTTAAATCATGAAGGTTATGCCAAGAAAGAGCATTACATATCCAACTTTTGATCAAGAAGGAAAGAAGTTCAGAAGGTGTTGCACTGTCTTTTTGCAGAAAGCATATGATACGGTACCAACTGTAGTACTGCTGAATAAATCCAGGACGCAGGGATGTATGTGAGGGTCGAGGCTCCCTTGATGGAGCTGGGAGGCAGGATGAAAAAGGAAGACAACAGACAAAGTTCATAGATGAGACACACGGCCCAGTAGAGGACATCATGAAGTCTTTTTTTGATTGTCTGGTCACAGACTTTCACACCAGTGTCCTGCTGGAGGTCATTTCAATAAGGAGAGATCATTACAAAGAATGAACATGATTTATTAAGAGACAGAGTATAGATAGGTGTTTGGCCCATCTCAGGGGAACAGAATCCCAGCTGTGAAAGGGATTAGAGCAGGGAGAGCAAGGCCGGGAGAAGGTGATTGGACACAAACAACTTTACAGCGTGGGAAAGTGGGAGTGATAAGGCTTAGATTTAGCTGGCAGCACCTGGGAGCGGACAGATGTGAGACCTTATTGAACTTAGCTCAGGCGGTGCTCTTCCTGTTCCTCCTTGCACAAAGCAGCTGATACTGGTGCTGCTGATATGTCCATAACCCTTGAGCAGGACCAGTCTCCTATCTGTCCAGCTCTCCTAGAGTAACTGGCTGCCTCCTACTATAGCCTCCATGCTCTTTTGACTGTGCTAGGAGACACAGCAAACCTGCCAAAGGAGAAAGGAGCTGCAACCTCTGTAGGGTCGAGGTATGGCCTCATTCTACCAATAGCGAAACTAACCCAGCTAAATGCAAAACCAGTGAAGAAACATAAAAGTCGAGGGGGAATAAATGTCAGCTGTCTCCACCTGTAAAACCATTCCTGTTTAACAATTTCTTCCTTTTCCTTACCAGATTAATATCCGACACAGAGACATTAATAGGACATATTCCAATAAATTGAAAGTATATTTTGTCTGGAATAAAGAAAATTCACGTGTGGACAGTAACGTGTTTTTGGTGATTTTAATTTCCAGGTCAGCAGTGCAGCTGACTGTTTGGCGTTCATGCAGGGAGGGTGTGAACTGAAGAAGATCCGGCCCAATTCTAGGGTTTACTGTCGTTTTTACACACTGGATCCAGACTTGAGCTGCTTACGCTGGGAGCCATCCAAGAAAGATGGAGACCGGGCTCGGCTTGACGTTTCCAGCATTCGTGAGGTCCGCACTGGGAAGAGCACCGAGACCTTCCTCCACAATGGCCCTCTCTCCGAACATCTGGCTGAAGAAGCAGCCTTCTCTATCATACATGGAGATGACTACCAGGTAAGAATGGAAAAAGAAATGTGTGTCAGCAGAAGAACAGTGTCAAAACATCTGTGTATAAACATATAAACGAAGAAAATCACTAGTGTACACCCAGCCATTAAACCAGTTATCCATGTTTCCCTACAGTCTCTAGACTTGGTGGCATTGTCAGCTGATGTGGCCAACATCTGGGTAACAGGCCTTCGTTACCTGCTGGCTCATCCTTCCATCGTAGGAGGGGCTGGGGGAGGTGTAGCAGGAGGAGGACCAGGTGAAGGAGGGGGGGTGGCCGTTGAAGGAAGCCTGGGAAGCAAGATGAGGAGCGAGTGGCTGACAGCAGAGTTTGCCCAGGTCGATGAAGATGGCTACGGGATCGTGTCAGAGGACGTAGCAGTCGCCACCATCTGCAAACTGTGCCCTGGTATCAAGGAGGCCAAGGTGACAAATATGTAATACCACAGAAACTTGACTTGCAGTATTAGATATGAAGCACCACCAGTGCATAAATGTATTCTTATCTGAAGCTGTATTTTCTTTGACTTAAGAGTAACAGTAAGCTCCAGCTACACAGACAGAGTTAGAGACTGCCTTCAGACATTATCAGAGCAGCACAAGCCAGATTTCCTTTGGAAGTTGGTGGAGACCAAAAACCTAGCAAAAAGAGAATTATTTTTGGTTCTATAATCAAGGATATGATATCAGATGACTGCTAATATTGCTCCATAACTGTTGGCTATACTATTAGGAAAGTGAGGGTCAAAACTGTAGAAAAACCACAGCTGCTGTTCACTAAAACTGAAACTCTAGTGTGTTTGTGTTGCACATTAAATCTGCAGAATTAAACAGAAAATATGGAGCCTGATGATCTTTAAATCTTTGAACAGAGAAAGTTGAGAAGGAGGCTGTCACACAAAGCTTACTGACTCAAAAATAACTGGAACATTTGAGTTCTGTCATAACGATTTGCTCTAGGTTTTATACCCATAATGCTAACCCCCAGAGCTGCTGAGATATTGTGCATTAACAGAACTTACACATTGTAAAAAACAGCATCATCATTTAAGCTCTTTGCAATCAGGACTGCATTTCAGAACGACATGTTCAGCTACAATCACAGCTAAGTGATGTGTTTCCAAATAACATTGATTGGAGCAATAGGACATTTAATCCCTCTTGATGACGGATTTGTGGCTGTTCTGCTTTTCTCTTTTGGATTGCTGTTGCCTCACGCAGGACCGCTCCTTCTCCCTTTCCCTGCCTCGTGCCTTATTTGCTTACACACAGACTAAGCTAGGAAACTTAGAGAATATAAATGTCTGCACTGGCACACATGGGCGAGAACACAGAAGATACAGAAAGGAGAATTCAGAGTAGACAGAAACGATGGCTACATTGTGTTATATAATTGAATGTGGCTCGCTTTAATATCCTTAATGAAAAAAGACAAGTAAAATGTAATCCTCTTTGCCAACTTCACTGAATGAATGAGACATAATAACTGAAGTTCTTGCTTAATTAACTGTCCACACTTTCCTATTTTCATCCACTTCCGCTTTGTTTTTCCTCAGGTGCGTCTCCGTTTCAAGGAGATCCAGCGCAGCAAGGAAAAGCTGACCTCCCACGTGACACGTGAGGAATTTGAGGAAGCCTTCTGCGAGCTTTGCACACGGCCAGATGTCTACTTCCTAATGGTGCAACTGTCCAAAGACCGCGAGTGTCTGGACCCTCAGGACCTCCGGCTCTTCTTGGAGACAGAGCAGGGTTTGTCTCTGGCTACCACTGAGGGCTGCTGGGAACTATTGAGGCGTTATGAGCCCTCTGCTCAAGGCAAGGAGAGAGGGCTGCTGGGTCTGGATGGATTTGCCCGCTACCTGCAGTCTCCAGAATGCCAGCTGCTTGACCCAGAGCAACTAGGGGTTTGCCAGGATATGAACATGCCTCTGTCCCACTACTACATCAGGTGAGTCAAACAGATCAACATGACATCTTTTAAAAAAACAAACAAAATTAAAAGGGTTCTTTTTCTGAACCAGTTAAAGAAAAAACTAGGAGTGCACAAACAAACAAACAAACAAACAAACAAACAAACAAACAAACAAACAAACAAACAAACAAACAAACAAACAAACAAACAAACCAGAAATGATTTCTACACCAGAAAATGAGGTGAGCTGTTAAATGTACTGTATATATAAGTATAGTTATGCAAACCCCCTGCAAATCTGATGGGCTTAAGAGTACATCTCAACACCAAACAAATACCACAAGGAACACGTTTTAGTTACAGGTGCGCAAAACATTTCAACATTACTCTGTCCAGTGTAAAACTCGCAGCTGTCATGGTTCTGGGTCTTTTACATCGAAGTATTCTGTTTGATTTACTTTTACTTCATGTGCTTCTTTAGTATTGTGAGTCTTTAGTGCTTAGTTCCAGCTTCTGTTTTTATTAGAGGTGATGTAATTCTGTCTGTTTCCTGTTTTACAAAGTCTTACTTGCAGTGTGCTCAGTTTGAATTGTGTTCAGCTTTAAGGTCAGTTGTGTCATGCTCCTAGTGTGTTCCAGTGCTTTCTTGATTGTAATTAGTTTTTGTGTTCTGGATGTCACAGGCGATGAAGACTCGTATTTTGCTAAAAGGTTAGCAAAGGCGATTTGACGCAAATTAGCATGTTGTCACAATTTCAGTGGGATTGCAGGTGATTTTCTACTGGAAATGTACATTGCCATTACAGGTCAAAACACCTGGTGAGAAAGCAAGTAAACATTACTTTAAGGCCAAGGGGCTTACATGCTATATGTTTTTGTGGAATTACATATTTGTTATGTTTTTAGACGAATGAAACAAGTGTCCCCACCTCTGAGGTGAAGCTAGTCAGAACTAGTCAGAGTGTATAAAATGAGCAGCCAGTTTGAAGATCTAGAAATGGCCTTTAATAACACCATAGAGCAAAATGTGCGTTGTAAAAATGTTGTAGACTGCATATTTTAACACATTATCATGTATACTACTTTAAATTTTCATTTAAAACCAGTTAAAGCCACATTGTTACACTATTACATCATGTCTGTATGCCACTCTGAATTAATTCAGGGACTGGTTGCTTTTTCAAGGCTGGCTGCTGTAATGTGGGTTGTATTCAGTGGCTGAGAGGAGGAGGCAGAAAACTCAGCAGGACAGTCAAAAACTCACAATGACACTGGTACTGGGAATTCCACAGTGCTTGTCCTTCAATAAACACACTCTTCAGCAAGGCCCGGTTGCTGCTGTTGAGTGGAGACACTATCCCAGCTTGCATCCTACATCCTGCTACCATGTGCTGGATATTCTCTGGGCACCTTTGCACAACCTGCAACTTGGGTCCTGTTGGCTGTGGTAGACTCCTGCTTCTGTGGATCAGGTGCTCTGCCTTTTCTAGCCACTGGTAGAATGTCAGGCACTTCCTTTGTCTGTCAATGGTACATCCCATGCAGGGGATTGGTCATTCCTCTTCCTCTTTCTCATCACCCGCTGTTTTCAGTTGCCTGAGGCACTCTTGGAATGGCTCACCTTGGGGGTGATGTATTTGTGGATGTTTCATGTTTTGGCTCTAATCCTTGCTCTTGAGGTCTTGGACTTCGTGTGGAGCTCCACGCATTGTAAGGAGTTCTTTTGAGGAAATAGATGCCACTGATGGCATCCATCTCCTCCTCTGCCTCCTTGGCTCTTATTTCTACCATTCAGCTAGCTTTCCAGTACCTGTCTTTCCTTCTGGAGGTATTTGGCTGTGCTGACCTTGCACCTTCATCATGCTTCCCTTATGGACAGCTCCAACCCTTTACCTTCCCTCTATTTGCAGCCATTCAGCTACACTTATCCAGTCCAAATGACATCCAAATGTCCTCACTGTAGATCCTGGTGAGGTGGATCAGTCACTCCTGGCATGCAGCTTGATGCCATCCATGTCCCAGAAGTGTCTAATGGACACTAAACTTCTTAATTTATATCCCTATCAACTTTTTGAAAAGAGCTGATTGAGGGGATTACAACATAAGGACCCGAAGCACACTGCGTTGCAAGTCTTTATTTTCAGTGTCCTTCATGCTTTTATCAGAGCAGCTTTCCAGTTGCCTTCTTCCCTCCACACCACAGGTCTTGGCAAATAATAGGAAAGGCATGACCAGGTGATGAAGAACAGCTGTGTGGTTCAGCCTCGACTGCTCCACCCCTCCCATGCAGATGAGCCACACACCCTGCCACAGAGGCAAATGCACAACAGCAGTGGGACAGTCCATCACCTTGGTATATTTAACACTTGATGGTAACTTGTGAGACTGCCTTGGAGTTGGCCTCCAGCGTTGTCTCCTTTTGAGTTCCTGATGAGCACTCCAGCATCCGTGTGTGGGACATTAAATTATAGACTTTCCTAGGTGGTGCTCAGGTTGGTCTGACAGGTTTTAAATCCCTGGTCTATGGCTCTATTGGCAAGGACCTGGTGCTGGTGGAAACACTGCACTTGCTAAGCGTCCCAGTAATGGAGTAGCGTTAACGCTCCGAAATCATGACTGCCTGTTAAGCCTTTAGAAAGTTTGATTTCTGTATATTTTTCCCTCTTGCCTATATTTTTCAAGAAAAAGATCATTGAACATTGAATTAAATGTTAGTAATATTAAAATGACACATGATTTGTGTTGCTGAATGATTTATTGTTGATTTGTTTTTCACCCTCAGCACCTCATACCGCTCCTACCTGTTGGATGACCAGGTCCATGGAAGAGCAGATCTTGGAGGACTGATCAAAGCCTTGCAGTCTGGTTGCAGATGCCTGGAGTTGGGAGTAACTGATGGCCCAGAGGGGGAGCCTTTGCTCGGGGTTGACTGTGGGCCTGATATCCCACGACACCATCATCATCACCATCATCATCACCACCACCATGCACCAGTCACTATCCGCTCTGCTCTGGAGGTGGTCAATAAATACGCCTTCCTGACCTCTCAGTACCCTCTTTTGTTGTACCTGTGTCACCGTTGCTCCCCAGACCAGCAGCACACCATGGCACAGAGCTTGAGGAAGGTGTTTGGATCACGCCTTTACACTCCAGAAGCCCTGCCGGTCAGCCTGGGAGGACGAGCTACAACCTTACCCTCGCCTGAACAACTTAAGGGACGCATTGTTATAGTGGGGAAGAAACTCCCTCCAGACCATGAAGGCTGTGATGGGGAAGTGTCTGAGGAAGATGAGGAGATAGGCGGAGGTGGACCTCTGGCAGGAAGAAGAATGACAATACCCGGTGAGGAGGAACTGGGTGTGGTCTTGGTGGTGCCTCCACCCTCTCAACCTAGGAAGCTCCGTCTCCACAAAGAGCTGTCAGACCTGGTGGCTATTGCTCGAACTGGAAGTCGTAGCTTCTATGCCCAGCGAGCCAGTCACAAGCAGGCTCAGCAGCAGACTCCCCCCAGTAGTCCATCCTCTCCCAGCACACCGGTGGCTCCCGAGCTGCCTTACTGGACACTGTGCTCTCTAGGCGAAGGAGAAGCTGGACGGCTGACCAGTGAAAGCCCAGAGGACCTTGTTATGTTTACCAAGCGCACCCTAACCAGAGTACGACCCAGCTCCGTGCGTCTGGACTCCAGCAACCCTAACCCACAAGGGTACTGGAAAGGAGGAGTCCAACTTGTGGCCTTAAATCAACAGACCCCTGGCGCAATGTTGGACCTTCACCGAGGCCGCTTCACACAGAACGGAGGCTGTGGTTATGTTCTCCGACCTGCCGTGATGCGGGATGAAGTGTCGTATTTCAGTGCCCACACGCAGGGCTGCGTGCCAGGTGTCCCACCTCAGACCCTTCGTATTAAGGTCTAGATGTTACTCTGTTTTTCCCCAACATTACATTTTTCATTCTGTCGCACTAACCCTCTGAGGTGATGAGATGACTCTAACCTGTGGCAATCGGGATATGTACTTTTGCTCTCTATTCGATTCAGTATCCTGTGTTAGCCCTGCATTAGTGTGTACCCTGCCTCTCGCCCTATGGTAGCTGGAATGCAGGCAGTTAGTGGGGTTAAGTTTGTTGATGATCCTAAATTGCCCATAGGAGCAATGTTTGCCACAAGCAAAACCCTTTTTTATGAGCATTGTAACAGAGATTAAATTAAAATAAACTAGATTACATTACATTGTTCAACCCTCTAAATCAGGGGTCTCAAACGTCAAAGAGCTGTGGGACACTGCTGGCACTGTCATCCTCATGTGAGAGCCACTTTAGTGTTCAAGTAGTACAAAAAAACAAGCAAACAAAGAAGACATCCACAAATATTTCTGAAAATGCAGTGTTTTGTTTGTTTTTTTGTAAGTTTCAGATATTCTATAACAAGACAAAACTGCAAACGTGAAAGCATTTTTTCTTCTCACTCTCAACTGAAGCCTTTCATTGAACTACCAGATAAACAAATTGGTACCCTCTTTCTGGCCGGACACGTGGCAGCACTATAATTATATAATTTTAATTTTGTTTGTATTCAACAAAATAAAAATGCAGACATAAGTGTACACATTAGTTTGTGACTGCCAGTGAAAACTGTTTTCTCTACAAATAACTAACAACAAGTTTGTCCTCATGTTGCCTTCACATTAAATCATTTTTTGCTTTTTAAAGAACTTATTTTAACATTGGACTCAACAACAAACAAATCCTCCCTCACAGAAAAAGTCACTTCAAGGGCCAAATTGCATTATATTTCTTCAGGTCAATATACAAGCAGGGGTGACGTGGCCCCTGGGCCGTGAGTTTGAGACCCCTGCTCTAAATACACTAAAACGCAAAAGTGTAAAACAAATTTAACATAAGCTGCTTGTGTTTTACTCTGCAGATTATCAGTGCCCATAACCTACCCAAGCCCCAGGGTTCAGGGGCTAAAGGAGAGGTTATTGACCCATATGTGGTTCTGGAGCTGCATGGAGTACCAGCTGACTGTGCTGAGCAGCGGACTCGCACTGCTGCTCAGAACCAGGATGACCCACTGTTTGATGAGACGTTCGAGTTTCAAGTAAGTTATGTTACTAAATTATGAAACTGGCTGAAATGTTTGCTGCTGCTCTCTATTTATTACATTTTTTGGGAATATAATAGGAGTGAGCGGCTTCATTAATAACAGTCAACAATATTATATATAATTCATGTAATTAAGATCATTAATAGATAGTTCCCATTTTTATTGAACTGCATTTACCTCTTGATGTGAATCAGCTGCATTTTAACCTAAACTTCATGTTTCCTCTGGGTAACTTTCTGTTGTCCAAACAATGTCTCGATAGCAGGTATGTAGGCTAAAATTGGGATTCTTTAATTTAATTGACATCTAAACACATCTACAGAGCCATACTTAAAGCAAAAAGTCAGCATTTCCAGGCTGGCATTGCATCCATGACTGGCAGTTTAGTGCTTAAAACGATTACCTGCTGTTTGGAAATGGATGTTATTCACTTCGTCATATGGCTTACACTTTCAACCAGGCAATTTTTTTTCACCATGATGAAGCAGCATGACCTCTGTGACCTCTGTGCCTAAAAAAATGAAGCCGATGCAAAACAGCGACAAAATCCTGATATCCCTCTAATGATGTTGGTAAAGTTGTCTTTTCAGTTAGTTTTTGCTGGGTGGAATCAAAATCATACAGTTGGAGTGACCTTTTCACTGATATTTTAAAAAGATTTTGGTGCACCATTAGGATAACAGACCTTCTCCCAGGTCACATTATTTGAGTATATTGAGAGTTGCACACCATTGACTATACAGCAAACACTGAGAAAGCCATAGTTTAAGCCATTTACATAACCGCTTCAGCGCCTTATAATAATCCTGCTTATAGACTGCATAATATTATTTTGATTTTGTAGAGAAGATTGTTTGGGTTGGTTTTTCCTAAAAAAAGAAAGTAAGCCTGGAGACGTTTAATGGAGCGCAGGATGCTTCAGAGGTTTCAATTCAGTGAGATTACAGTGAGAAAGAAAAGGAGTTTGAAGCATGACATGATCAAGAATCATCCACTAATCTGGTCCTGTCCAGACTCCGATTTTATTTCATAAAGTTGCATTTTAATGTGCGATGTGGTGTGTCCTAGATTATGCATTGATATGAAGAGGAAAATGTCAACACATAAAGGAGTCTCATATGATTTCAGAGAGGTTTATGTCTGTTCTTATTTGGACTGCACCTGCTTAAAACTAAAGTCCAGAGTGCTTAATTGGAGGAGAGTCAAGATCAAGATATAAATGAGATAATATTATGTATTATGCACTTATGCATGCAGTGAATTTATCATGGGAGATGGTACTTGATGACTGGCTGATGGCGCTTTTTTGGTACCTTTTGCTGACAGCGGCTTGCATTACTGTGTCTGAGCTATAATCATAAGCTGTCGCCACGGATATGTGCTCTGCAATCACACGATATACACATGTGTATGTAGCTCCCTGCAGACATAATGTACGTCCTTAAGGACTGAAAAAGAAGGACATAATACCTGTAATCAAGAGACAGCAATTGCACTCTCTTTGGCAGGAGATGACATAAAATGAGATTTGAGAACGCATATGCATGAGATGTAGCTGTGTCCCATTTAAAATGATACCTTCATCTGAGTGCTACATTAGGCAACTTTGGTGGTGGGCCAGCCGTACACAATGTTATTATCCTGTTAGTTTAACGCTTAGACCAAAGTTCATTCTGGTGATCGACAAGAGATCATTCTTCACAACGAGGCTACGAACAGCTTCAGTTTCTTTCTTTGCTGCTCACAGTGAGCTGACAGATAAATGGTGAGTATATCAACATCTATATATCTATATATCAGGTCTTCAGCTGGACTTTATTTATCATAAATATCGACAGACGATTTATGATTCAGTAACAAGTCTTTAATTAAGGGAAATCACCATGCCGACATGGCTACACATCGGTGTCAAGTTAAAATGAGCTTAGATTCAGGTCTTCAGGAATCAAATGAAGCCCCCTCCTGCACCGACATTGGTGAGAGTGTAAGTGTTGCTTTGCTTTTGCAAACAAAATATGTTGCTATGGTTGCTAAATGAAGCAAAAGGTTAACCAGAATTGTTAGAGAAAACCACTTCCCCATGTCCCCATGTGCTGCCAAGAACAATAAAGCAGCGACTACTCTTAGCTCAACTGCAATTTGCCTTTAATTTTGCCATCTAAAATTGTTATATGTCATATCTATAATAGAAAATGCAGCATTATGAAGCCTTAGTGTTCTTAAGCCTGAATTGAGCTATTTTTGGATCTTCTGCATACTCATATCTGCATTTCATGGCCAGGTGAGACAAAAGTCTGACTCCAGTCTTAACTCAGTTTTGTTACTACATTTTAGTAAGTGCTGCATGTGTACTACGACATACCTACAACGCCAGTATCAGTGTCTTACCACACACTAACCTGATCTTGGCTGAAATCATGTGAGTCGGCTTGTTTGGATTGATTTCTTATATATTCCTTTTCTCACGGTTTTCTTCATGAAATGACAGTGTTCACAAAAACATGAACAAACTGAAATAAATAGAGGAGATGCCATACTTATCTGGGCCAGTATTGCCATGATAAGCCTATTGTTGCCAGCTGATTTTGACAGTGAATGACAGATAAGGTGGTTTAAACCACCTAAGGGGAACAAAACTAGGAAAAGGAGCCTGTTAGAGAGTCACGCAAGGCAAACAGTGTCGAAAATCATCTTATCTGATGCCCACATGGATCACGCCTGACCATAGAAACAAGCTGTATGTTTGCAAAATGTGTTGGGGAATGTTGATCTGGTGCTGGATTCTGAAATGTCCAAATAGTTGTTTGACTCTGTTTTGAGCAGTTCTTTTATTTGTCTGATTTGTCCATGTAGCAACTGTCAAAAGGTTTGCTAAAAACTGAGGTCAGCTGGTTTGAATAATGTTGGAATAGCATTTGACATGTTACACCGTAGCTGTCTGTAAAACCAGAGCTGGGCAATGAAATAAAGCTGTATTTGAGATTACACTCTTTCTTGATTTTTCTTGCTTTCTGTCCACGATGAAATTACTCACAGCAGTAGTGGCTTTTCCCTTTTTGTCATCACTGCTAAAGACTTTATTGGATTTGTCACTGGACAAAACTGACCAGGGGCTCTATGCTTACAGTGTACACTGCCAGAGTCTTTAGTCTCATTAGCATTAGAGACTGTAACCCAAAACTAAGCAAGGAACTGAAGGGCAGTGCGCCATGTAACACACATAAGAAATTCAGGACCCTACTAACATGCAAGCTGGCCTTCAAGAGCAGCTGCTCACAATCAGACACAGTTGATTTCATGGTGTGTGGTTAAGTGTGGTGTCAGCCCTTTGCTCTCGTATGTCTTAATAGAAAATTTCAGGCTGACATTCACCAGTCGTGAGTACTGGGGTGCGTTTCATTTGTCAGAAATCCAACAAGTGAAAACATGTTGGTAGAAGCTTTTTAAAAAAAAAAATTCAAAACTTGAACCCTCTCATTTTAAAAAGTAGTAATGTACAGTACATTGTTGTAGCTGTTTATAGCTAGCTAGTGCCTAACTGTGTATAAGTGATGTAAATTTAATTATCAGATGATGAGCACAAGGCTCTCAGCGTGCCCTGTTTTTGTGTTACTACTCTATAATGCACCAGCTACACGCGCACCCTTCAGGAAAGTGGAATTCAAAGAAGTATAACATAAGTAACCATTTGTCCTTGGTGTCTGCATTTTAGCCACAAGCTAAGCATGCATTATTTGAGAAACTAGACAATTTCTATAAAATCAACCCACTGAAATTTATTCTCATAGGATGGCCAATGCAGGCAAAGTGAGTAACTCCATGTGAAGAGGCTCTAACAAAGCTGTAGACGTCATCTGCAGGGCTGGAAGAACCTCCTGTGGGGGCTGTTTTATCAGTAGCTTTCTGTTAACCCTGTGAGGCTTAGGTCATCAGTTACCCATACTTCATCCACCCATTTTCTTCCACTTATGCTTTTCATGGTCGTGGGGGCGCTGGAGCCTATCCCGGGGTACACCCTGGTCAGGTCGCCAGTCTGTCGCAGGCTAACATATAGACACAGACAACTATTTGCACTCACATTCACCTATGGGCAATTTAGAGTCTCCAGTTAACCTATACTCACTAGGTGCATGTCTTTGGACTGTGGGAGGGAGCCGGGTGGTGTTTCCCAACCACTGTGCAGCGGCACATAGGTGTGCTCTGGTTCCTCCTGACTAGTAATCTAAGCGATCGGGGTGAGTAACGGGCAGAACAATTACATTCTCTTCCACTAGAGGGCAGTACAACTACCTGCTCTAATTAAATTGGTTGCCAACTGCCAGTAAAATAGAAGAAGACGAAGAAGAAATTACATAATAGTCATGCTGCGAGTGAGACAACGCAGCGCATAATAGCAATAGATAAATATTTTAAAAGAAAAAGTAGTCAGTCTGACCTGGATCCTGGAGAAAACTCCGACCCAGATGAAGGCCCTAGCATGAGTGGTGATCAGAAGAAAGCAAAAAAGGTATACTGGGGACAAACCGAGCCAATTCTACTTTACCTGGTGTTTGGGGGAAAATAATCAATATGCTTTTGTGACATTTTTGTTTGGTGTTGTGCCGTGTGATTTTTCTAATGTGAAATATGTGCTGTGGCTGAAAAAGGTTGGGAAACACTGATCTATGCTCCTGCCCTTTAAGACCCTGCACTCTTAAACTTAAACTTTTTTCTGATTGGCCAGCTTCCAGAAGCTTGCTGAGGGGCATACCTTACAAACCAACACTGCAAAGCACACACCTTACCCTCACCTCAACTCAATGCCTAATTTTTTCCCATGATTGTTATGAAAATATTGTAACATTATTTCAGCAGAAAATTAGAAAAGATTTGTTCATTTCATTTAAAAACTATTTCCAGGCCTGAAATATGACTTATATGGTATAAAAAAATCTAACTAAAAGAAATATGAATGCATTATTGCGAGCATAATGTAAGCATGGACGCTGAGTCTTGCGTTGAGATACTGTCCTGTGTCTTATTGTCTGGCTTTGAAGAAGAGCATTTGGTTTGAAACTGATTGAATTAACTGTCAAAGCTCTGCTCAGCCACAGGCATGCTGCTGAAAAATTGAGAAAGTTGAAATCAGAGCGAACGGGATTAGAGTCATCGTTTCATGCACACGTGCATGCGCACACACGTGCACACACGTGCACACAGACATGCAAACACTGTGCTGCTTGTCTATGCATAAAACTAGTGCTTTTATTTACACCACTGAGACATAGTAACTCCCAGATCAAAGCAAAAGAGACACATTCATAAACAGTTTGGTCATTGTGTAGTTGAGTTCCTTCATCCTAAATGATTCTAAATTATTCTAAATGTTGCAAAGAAAACATTTTTAGGCAGTTCTATTCACAGCAAGGAGAGTGAATGCATTAAAAGTGCTCTATACTGTTTTATGGTTTTTCGTTGTCTTTAGTGATTTAATTCAGAATGTTGTCTTGATGTCAGTAGACAAGTTATTTCATTATCTAATAGTTGCTATTTGGTATCTTATTAAAGAGTTCTTAACACACAGTTTCCATTCTGACATAGGTGATCCTAAAGCCTCTTAGTTTTAGCTTTTTCTAAAGACGCTAAAGAAAAGCGTCTGGACTTCTTTAAGTTGCTTGAAGACGTTTCACCTCTCATCCGAGAAGCTTCTTCAGTTCTACGGTCAAATGGTGGGGAGTCCCAGATTTAAACCTAGTGGGAGTATCCCCCCACAGAGGGACAAAAGGACCCCCTGATGCTGAGTCTTGTCCTGTGGAGGTGGCTCTTCTATGCTATGCTACATAGAAGAGCCACCTCCACAGGACAAGACTCAGCAGTCCATCTGCATCTTAAGGATAAAGGACACTCTTTCGAGGATGCCAATGTTCACATTTGGGACAGAGAGGACAGATGGTTTGAAAGAGGAGTGAAAGAAGCCATCTATGTCCACTGTGAGCGACCATCTTTGAACAGAGGCGGGGGTTTACGACACCAACTCTCTGCCATCTATAATCCAGTTTTGAGATCCCTTCCCAGACGCCTTAACGCCCACTCACATCCTGGGCCATCTGACCTCAGGAATTCGCATGATAAGGTGGGGCCAGGTTTCACAATGAACTCACCCGAAACCCTGGCTGATTGGGACCCACGCCCAGTTTCACACCTTGGCTCAGGCGATTAGAGGATCATCAGGGGGTCCTTTTGTCCCTCTGTGGGGGGTTTCTCCCACTAGGTTTATATCTGGGACTCTCCACTAGGGCTGGGCGATATATCGAGTTTTTTAAAAATATCTATATATTTTCATACGAGATATAAGATGTGACAATATCGTTTATATCGATATAGTCTATGTTACGTTATAATTATACTTGTGGAGCCGCAGATTTGCCTCTCTTTCGTCCACTTTTGTCTCCACGCAACGTTACTCTGCCTCGCCTCTCCTTCACTGAACACAACTCCGCCTCCCCCATAGCTTCACCTGACAATGACAAGGCAATGACAAGATGAAAGCGGAAAATCTCCGTTAGCGAGTTACCGCGGATGGCCCCGTGCGTGGGGCTGGACGGCGTCAACGTGTTAGCGAGCTAACCGCGCTAACGAGCTAACCGTGCTAACCGTGCTAACGACGTGCAGCCCCTCCCTAAAATCCTTTCATTTTCTCAAAACTCGACAGTGCGCCTTATGTATGAATTCTGGTTGTGCTTACTGACCACGAACCGATTTTATGTGGTACACAGCGCTCAGCAATCTGTCAAAAAATGTTTTAATATGACTTTGCTAAGCTACGGAGCTGCACGGCTTGATGTCGGAGGATTACGGCTACCGGGGAGGAGCCTCGCGGAGTGATACGTACTGTGTGTGTATAAGGACCACAAATGGCACCTGTTCAGAGACGTGGTGCAGCTGTGAAATCTGTCTCTTTGTTATTATGCTCAGCGTCTATTAGTTTACATTTTGACTGCACAATTGTGAGCTTTTTGTTATGCACAAAAACAACATTTTCTTTTATTTATGGACCATGATTATTTAATAAATGCTGATAATTTATTTTTGAGTAATTTCTTCATGTACATCTACGCTGTATGTAAATAAAAGTGCCCGTGTGACATCTGGGACACAGTGTGACTAAGAACTCTCTTTTTGTTCTTAACTTATGGCTTAAAAAAAAAAAAATCGAGATATATATCTTATATCGCCATCCAGCTAAAAAATATCGAGATATGAATTTTGGGTCATATCGCCCAGCCCTACTCTCCACCATTTGACCGTAGAACTGAAGAAGCTTCTCGGATGAGAGGTGAAACATCTTCAAGTAACTTAAAGAAGTCCAGACGCTTTTCTTTGCAAGCTCCCAAAGAAACTTTTCTTAAAATCAGAATCATCTTAAAGAGTACAAACTATATTTGTCCCCACAAAGATAGATCTGCAAGTACGCACACAAGCAAAACTGTATATTCTTTATAACAGTGCAGTCAAAGCTTAAGAGCAGCCAAGACCTAGTGACTTTTTCACTGCTCCTTTATATACATATACACATATACATTTAAGAGCAAATATCACATTATTGCTCCCACATTGTGTTGCCGACCAGTTCTGTTGTTTTCATGAAATGCAACTTTTCTACCTCAGCATCATCATACCCATCCAGCCCTCCTGTCTGTGACCCAATTAAGTAGATACTTTTAGAGACGTAGGCAGATAAGGATGACTCAAAATGTTTTGTTCAGGGTTGCTGTTGGGCAGAAGAATGAATTGGGAACCAATTAGTCTTGATGCTGTGGTCAAAAGTTCCAAGGTTGAATGACTGTACATGATGCATGCATGCTTTAATGACTTTCAAAAACAAGACTTGAATGAACAAATTAGATGTTTTTTTTAGGTTTTTCTCTAATACACACAGGGACAAAAGTATACCTACTGGGAAAAAGAATACATACACCCCCATTAAGATTTGGTTAAATGGCCCTGACCAAGGTGCATATCGATCACACACTTTAGCTAGCCATCAACACGTTTCTGGGACAATTCTGGCGGCTATGTGACCGCTCCTCTTGGCAGAATTGGTAGAGTTTATTTAAATGGCATAGACCTGTTTTTTAAACACAGTACACAAATTTCAGAACTGTAAAACACAGACTGTACTGGAAACCCTATGATATTTGAGAATCATAGAACCTAACAATCTGATAAATCAGCATTTAGGGACTCTCGGTCAACAAAAAAAGCATATTGAAAACATACAGAAATCAAAAAGGATTCATTTGAAATAAACTTATGACATAAAAGAAAGGTAAAGAAATGTAAGATATTTAGGACATTTCTTCCATAAGATGAGGTGGAAACCCTCTTAGAAGTGACCTTTCCAATAGTGGATGATGACTGTGTCCTGCAAGTAGTTCTTGTTATAAAATCGTCAACTCCTGAACTTCAGTATAGCTTTGCAAAACTTTTTGGTGTCTATTATGTCTGGGCACAAGTTTCCAGGGACAGCAAGTCTTTCCATCATGTGGGTGACCAGCCATGTGAACAACCCCTTCTTCCTGGCTACGAATCTGGATAGCGTGACATTTATTCATTACTTTTACCATGAGCCGGGTGACAAATAACTCGAGCTGTCTCTTGCTACCTCGGTTGCAGCGTCACATCCTAAAGAGGCTCTTTGCTCGTTTCTTCCTTAGAGACTTTTTCCTGCACTGTGATGTTTGTCTCAGTTATGTCTTTAGATAAAGTGCCTGCTTCTTATTGATGCAAACTAATTTTCTTTCTGAACAATGTTTACTAGCCTCTAATGATGGTGTTAAGCTACACACATACTGCATATGTCTATCTTTTTGTGAAATGTTGGCTTTAAAACCAGCCTAACAGAGACAATTTTGGAAACTGCATTTTGGACAGTCATTGAACTTTTAAAGGCCTGTTTGATGTTTGAAACTTGGGGTTAATATTAGAAAGGCTCAAGGGCCTGGGAATGTATTGATAGAGGTCAACTCTGTTTTGCTTTGCCATAGCTGCGACTTCATTCTGACATAACACACTCCACTGAATAATAAATATGACACACATACCAGAACTACAATACAATAAAAATACAAGTACCACATCATCAGCGATGAGCCCCTATTAGCACCTTTAACTACATAATAAGCAATGTTCCCTCTAATTTTTCATGTGTCTGAGTGAACGCACAAACTCCCTGAGCGGTCCCTTGGACCACTGTGAGCAACAGCAGACGTGTGCACTGTGGTCACGCCCGCATCGAATCCATCCAACTTACATGGTTTATTAAAATAATCAAATTACAGCATTTATGTTAGACTACTTTTAATTAACTGCTTTAGCCCACTTACAATGAAGATGAAAAAAAAATCTTGTTCATGACCTGTGTAGTGTGTTAACACTATTGGAAGTAAAAATAACTTGAACTCCGACGATTTTGAAAACGCAACTTTATCTTTTATTTTTTTTAGTAAAGCTCTGACTTGTATTATGAGTTTGAGTCTGTGGTCTGGGAGAGAGTCCTGTAACTCTCTGTCTGCAAAATACAGTATATAATGACCAATGTTGGACAATTATTTATATAGTTACTTCTTTTAAAAAAGTAACTAAGTAATGCAAACAACAAAGTTTTTTGCAGCTGTTTAACTAAAAATGCAGCTAAGGCGTTTTTTTAAATAAACATTTCAAACTATTTACAGAACAATCAGCTGTTCTGCATCAAATTTGATGCCACACAAATTATTTGTGCCACTCCAAAAAATAATTTCTGTCCACTATGAGATAAAGGAGAACAACAGCCTGATACCTGCAGGCCTGACAACAGGAGATGTGTCACTCCTGTAACACCTGTAACATTCAGCAGTCGCCTCATTGTTCTGACACACACAACAAAACTATTCACTACACTACACACTAACTACACAAGATTTGCGCTAAACGTTGCAAATCTCTCATCTCAAAACCGCAGTCACTCCTAAAATTTCTTCCCGTTTCTTAACAACTAAATGCCATGTTTTGATTGGTCCACATGGTACATTTTTCGACCAATGGGAAAGGGTGGGGGGTGTTTTGGTTTCATCTTTGCTCACAGGCGGAGAGTGCTTTCAAGCGTTTTCCTTATAAAACGCCGTTTTTACCGTTTCTTCCCGCAGTAAATGTAAACAACGATAGTATTCAGGAAGAAAACTAAACATTGCAGATATTTTTATCATAACTCTGGTTTTACGTGGCCTATCAACACAATTTAAAAACTGGTATAAAGTCCACACTTTTTCAATTGTTCCGTCTGTCCTGCTCACATCTCCAATGGCTGTACACGTTGTCATTAATGTGGCTTCACTCCACATCAGCCACGCAGCTTTGCTAGCTAAAACATCGGTGTCGGCACATAAGGACGCTGTCATAGCCTGTCAACGACGTTGATTAGCTGCGTATACGAATGTGAATCGCGTGATTGGCTGGACTATGGGATAAGGTGGCATCGTTCTAATCCCATACTGGAGCAGCCAGTCACTTACTGACTAACACTGCAAAACAGAATTGTTAACGTATTTACTTTAATTTCAATACAGGTTAGAATTTTTTTTGTGCGCAACGCAGATTTTTTCCTGCGCACGCGCGCATCTTAGAGGGAACATTGATAATAAGTGAATCTTTTTCAGTTTCAGGCACATGACTATAGTCAGGCACAGTTTGCGTCCTTCATTTAGGCACGGCTTCTTTAACTATGTTTTATAAATGCAATGGAAACTGGTCTGGGGTTATTCACACTAGTCTTACAATGTTTTTCAATTTCTTTTTTTAAACAGTCATATAATGATGATATACACCAGGATAGTCAAAATTGCAGCTACCATAGAACAGTTTTCGTTCTCTAGAAGTCAGCCGATTTCCTTTTTTTCTCCAAGTGGAGGTAGAAAAGTAGTAAAATGGTAACAAGGCAAGTGTAAAACATGAAAATGGAAGGCAGATATGAAAAAAAAAACTTTGGTGGAAAAGCACTTGCAGGTATTTATTCTGTTTCCTTCTCAATCAAAGATAGAGGGGCATGCATTCGTTTGTGTTTCAGTGTACCCGGCCTTGTCAAGATAAAGCTGATAATGTTTTATTGTGAAGCGTGTTTACCCTGCACATTGAATGAATATTCAGAGACTCGCTTCCAGCTTCATTTGTTCATTTGTGTTTGTGTGTGTGTGCTTATATCCTTATTAACTGAGGGGGAACGAAAGTTCCCTGAAGGTGTGATCTGAAGTGCAATATTTCAAACAGCTCCCCTCTGCAGCATTGCTGTGATGCTTCTGCTATTGTGTTGTGTAATTAATGCTGATGTAGTGCTTCCGTAGCTTTTTGAGTGATGCTTTATAATGGGAAATGATATTGGATGAATACTTTGACTAAGTGATTGTTTTTATCTGTTGTAAACATTTTATGATGCCCATCTTTTACACCTAATAAGAGATGAATTAAGGATTCTAAATTGGGAGCAAATACATATTGTACAGATGATGCTGTATTTCTGTACAAATAACTGAGGTGAGAAAATGTAAAGGTGTGCTGAATTATTGATATAAAAACCAGTAAACATTATTGAAAGTGTATTTAGTTCACACTAAATTCATAATATAATTTTAGAAATCTTACTAAATGTGTAAACCAAAAATGTGTGATTCAAGAGTGACCAAACTTTTTTTTATTTTTTTTATTTATTTACGTTTTGTCTCATTTTCATTGCAAAAATATTTTGTCAAGTGATTTGGGATTGGAGGCACTATAAGACACACTTAAAATCCTTTAAATTTCTCAAAAATCGAGAGTGCGCCTTATGTATGAATTCTGGTTGTTCTTACTGACCTCGAACTGATTTTATGTGGTACACGGCGCTCAAAAATCTGTCAAAAATGTTTTAGTCAGACTTTGATAAGCTATGAAGCCGCACTGCTTGATGGATTGTCGTCAGGAGCCTCTCGGAGTAATCTGGGTCCAAAACTCCATCTGCTTCAGGTCCCAAAGTCAAACGAACACTGTGGCACCACTGAGAGTTAAAAACTGTCTAAATTCTTTCATATTTAATAAAATGATCAGCGTTGCTGCTTTACCAGGTGCAACAATTAAGTTTAACATCCAGACGTCCATGAAAACAGGATTTATTAACTTTAACAGAGTTAGAAGTTAGCAGGAAGTTAGCTCGCTAGTTTCCACCTAAACATGATATAGCATGTTCTCACTGAGAGATTTCTGAAAAAATTAAAACGTACAGCTCTGCTATCACTTCCAACATAAATGAAGACAGAAAACTAAACAGCAGTGACGTTGGTAGGGTTACTGAAGTTGGGCTAGCTGGTATATAAGGATGTGCTACATGGTAGCGACACAGCTATGTTTTTTTGTTTGTTTTTTTTTTTTTGACACAGCTATGTTAGAATAACATAAACACAGTGAAGCTGGAGGATGAACGCTAACTTTTTCCCACTGTGAGGCAGGGCCGTGCAGAGAGGTTTAAAGGGGCGGGTGCTCAAAGTTAAAAAGGGGCACATTGAACCAGGCTGAATAAAAACAACACACATTCATCAAGAATCTAATATGGGCAACAAGGCAAAGCAAACGTAGCCGATGTTTTACCTGATGGGTACAATGTTGCTGTTGAGGGGTTGCTGCTGCTCCTGCTGCTGATAGTGCTGGAGGGCAGGGCTGTGTTGATCTGAGACTGTAAACATTAAAAAGTCCATAGGAGAGATGGTAGCTGATTAAACAAGTGTCATGAGATAATAACAAAATGCAAAGATTGGTGACAGCACTTGGAACCATAAGGCAACAAAAAACTGTGAGAAATAATTTAGGCTCTGCTAGAGCTGGGCGATAGAACGATAACGATATGTATCGCGATAGAAAAATTCAACTATCGCGATAGACCTCGCCGCTCTTGTCCTCTTTAAAAAAAAAAAAAGAAAAAAAAAGAACAGCCAATCCAAATTAAGTAGCGCAGAGCCGAACCAATCACAGCCGCAGCGTCACGTCACGTGACTTGTTACGTACAGCACAAGTGCCAAGCCGCACATGTGTATTTGTTTGGGAAGCAGCCAGCCACCGTACCGCCCGGGTAATGGAGGAAATGAGTGTGCCGACTAGAAAAATCAACCGAGCGTGACCGAAGAGAAAACAGATGATGGTTCCAATGCCGGAGAGATTGTCGAACGGAAGAGCCATAGAAGTTCCGTAGTGTGAAGGTATTTCGGCTATTTCAAGTCTGACAAAAAACAGAGTAGCGTGCACTGTAAATTGTGCCGAAAGCAAGTCTGGAAATACAATAAACTGGTGCATGCGCTACGTCCACACGTACCCGGGTATTTTTGAAAACGCAGATTTTCTATGCGTTTGCACCTTTCGTCCACATGTAAACGGCGTTTTTGGTCACTGAAAACGAAGATTTTTAAAAACTCCGTTTTTGCATTTACGTGTGGACTAGAAAACAGGAGAAAACGCATCGTCAAAGATGTGCGCATTTTTTGACGTCACACTGTGCGCCACGTTATTGTTTCGGTGAAATGAATTTCTACAATACTGTTACTGTTAATTCTACTCTGCAGTGTTTAAATGCTTACATATACACACAGTTACTGTCCGTCCACACATACGACTCGGTTCTGCTTCTATGCCCCAGCTTTGTTTAGTTTTTCCCACCGAGGCTTCTAGACTTCTGATTGGCCAACATTTCTGCACGATTAGGAATCTAGCTCCACCTGCTGCTTTGGCATGTTCATGGCAGCGTTTTCCTTCATTTCTCCCTTTATTAGTGGACGGGATTATTTTTTAAAACGAAAACGGAAAATCTCCGTTTTCAAAAACACCCGTGTACGTGTGGACGTAGCCTCAGTCTCTGACTGGAAGCGCTAATTCGTCATTCAGGTTTTGTCAGACTAAAGTAACTGTTAAAACTGTTTGAAAAGCTCAGCTATACAACAAGGAGAGATTGAGAATTTCCTTTTAGTTCTCAGTTTATTTGATATTGACAAAAGTTAGTCAGTTTTGTCTGTTCTTCTGTAAAACAAACTAAGATTTATTTTTAGAATTAATATTTTGTTTCTAAGTGGAATTGACAATTTAGTCTGTTTCGTTTGTTCTATTTTGAAACTTAAACGCTTTAGCGGCTGCCTTTTGTGTAGTTTGCAATATTTGCCTTTATTTATCTGAAAAAGTCTCATGTTCCTTAAGTACATCTACCCTGTTGAACTTATTATGGGAAATAAATATTTAAATAAAAACAAGCTGCTGATTATTTCACATTTTACTTGTGAGCAACGGCACATTTAAATCTTACAAATATAGTTATTTGGCTTATATCGTGATAGATATCGTTATCGCCTGAAATGAAAAAAACATATCGTGATATGAAAAAATCTCATATCGCCCAGCTCTAGGCTCTGCCTGTGAATCACTCTTTGCTTCTCTTCTTCCTTCCATCCCATCTTTTCATATATCACTCTCCACTTGCTGTCCATCTGAGAACAAGGCACAACTTGCTATTGCAATAAACTATAATCTAATTATCCACACCTAACAACTCTTGCACTTAATCTATAATAAAATGATGACAGAAAAATGTTATAGCCCTGCCTTTAGTAGCCTCACACAGCTCCTGCTGTTTCCTCCTCATGTCCTTACCAGGCATGTCTGGACAATGTTATATCATGAGTAATATTTTTTTTAAAAATCCATCTAAATAAAACACACACATGCACGCACACACAGGGACATTTTAGACCTTCTTCAGAATACTGTATATACTATGGGCATCATGGTGCTGATCCAGAATCCTTACATTATTATTTATTACTACAGCTACAATAATAAAGCAATGAGAAGGGGGAAGTAATAAATATGAAATAATGTCATTATGCCTCCCTGGGAAAGTCTATGCCAGGGTGCTGGAAAGGAGAGTTCGTCCGTTAGTCGAACCTCGGATACAGGAGGAACAATGCGGTTTCCGTCCTGGTCGCGGAACACTGGACCAGCTCTTTATCCTCTCCAGGATACTTGAGGGTGCATGGGAGTTTGCCCAACCAGTCTACATGTGTTTTGTGGACTTGGAGAAGGCATTCGACCGTGTCCCTCGGGGTGTCCTGTGGGAGGTGTTGCGGGAATATGGGGTGTCTGGCCCATTGCTACGGGCCATTCGATCCCTATACAACCGTTGCAAGAGCTTGGTTCGCATTGCCGGCAATAAGTCGGACTCGTTCCCGGTGGGTGATGGGCTTCACCAGGGCTGCCCTTTGTCACCGGTTCTGTTCATAATTTTTATGGACAGGATTTCTAGGCGCAGCCAAGTGGCGGAGGGCTTTCGCTTTGGTGGCCTCAGAATCTCATCTCTGATTTTTGCACATGATGTGGCTCTGTTGGCTTCATCGGGTGAGGGCCTCCAGCTCGCACTGGAACGGTTTGCAGCCGAGTGTGAAACAGCGGGAATGAGGATCAGCACCTCCAAATCTGAGGCCATGGTTCTCAGCCGGAAAAGGGTGGAGTGCCCACTCCGGGTCGGGGATGAGTTCCTGCCCCAAGTGGAGGAGTTCAAGTATCTCGGGGTCTTGTTCGCGAGTGATGGGAGAAGGGAGCCGGAGATCGACAGACGGATTGGGGCTGCAGCTGCAGTAATGCGGACGCTGCACCGGTCCGTCGTGGTGAAGAGGGAGCTGAGTGTAAAAGCGAAGCTCTCAATTTACCGGTCGGTCTACGTCCCTACCCTCACCTATGGCCACGAGCTGTGGGTAGTGACCGAAAGAACGAGATCGCGGATACAAACGGCAGAAATGAGCTTCCTCCGAAGGGTGGCTGGCCTCTCCCTTAGAGATAGGGTGAGAAGTTCGGCCATCCGGGAGGGGCTCAGAGTAGAGCAGCTGCTGCTCCACATCGAAAGGAGCCAGCTGAGGTGGTTCGGGCATCTGACAAGGATGCCCCCTGGGCGCCTCCTGGGTGAGGTGTTCCAGGCATGTCCCACCGGGAGGAGGCCCCGGGGCAGACCCAGGACACGCTGGAGAGATTATATCTCTCGGCTGGCCTGGGAACGCCTTGGTATTCCCCCGGATAAGCTGGAGGAGGTGGCTGGGGAGAGGGAGGTCTGGGCCTCTTTGCTTAGGCTGCTGCCCCCGCGACCCGGCCCCGGACAAAGCGGATGAGGATGGATGGATAATGTCATTATGATGATTCCATTTGTTTCACTATCCACTCTGTGCAGGGCAAAGCTTATTACATTTTTAAACTGTAGAGATACAATAATTTTACTGCTGTAAAATCCAAATTTTGTCTTATTTAAAATATAAATCTAATATAATCTGCTTCTTAATGTATGTTCTTTAAAATACAGCGTGTGTTTTTTAATATATTATAATTATAATCATTATTATGTGGACATGCATATTAGATCGTTTTTTAGTGAAATATAATCCCTCCAGAAAGGCAGGAAAAGCCCGGAAACTTACTTTAAAACTAAATATGTTCTAAATACTTTAAAACTAAATATGTTCCCTAAAACGGTGACAGAGCTACAGACCCATGACAGCCTTACACAGGTAGCCAGCAGCTATGACCAGCACTACTTGTGCAGTTAATAAAAGGACAGGTAATGTTTGTCGTGCTGTTGCACACACAGCACGCTCGTTTGTTTCAGTTCGTCAGTTGCAACAAGACAGCTTACCAACGTGTACGTAATAAGCTAATACTCCTGTGTGCTACACACTACAGTGTACACTGTACACCTACTTACTGGTTTGTCGCATCAGTCTGTGTCTCTGAGTTAACTTGTGTTTCTCCTACAGCTCCGGACCG
Source organism: Copadichromis virginalis (assembly GCF_057382275.1). Taxonomy (NCBI): domain Eukaryota; kingdom Metazoa; phylum Chordata; class Actinopteri; order Cichliformes; family Cichlidae; genus Copadichromis; species Copadichromis virginalis. Next base: position 15,936,511 of record NC_140633.1, read on the forward strand.
CAAAAAATGCGCGTGCTCTTTGTGAGCTCGTTCCCGGCTCGTAACCAGCGCGTTCTGCCGTCAAGGGCGACCATTGGTTAAATGTGATCATGTGACTGATGCAAGCCAGATCCTTTTATTTAGCAAAACTGTGATTAATAGTTAAATATTATTGTTGAGGGGCACAGACAGGACTCCGCACGCACACACACATTAAAAAAAATGATAATAATAATTTTTTTTTAAAAGTTGCCTCAACAAAGGGGCACTTTGGGCACCCATCAGGAAAGGGGCGGGTGCTCAAGCCCCTCTAGCCCCCCCCTCTGCACGTGCCTGCTGTGAGGGTTCCCGATGGTTAGGGACAAATGCAATCACATGGCAGGCAGCTGTAAACGGACCAAACTTCAGTCAGGACAACAACTGAGATAATCCATCTACAATACGAGGTTAGTCATTAATATACTGCAACAACATGGGAATCGAGCAGCTGGAGAGAATTCAACATTAATGAATCAATGTTAAGGAAGTGGAGGAAGCAAGAAGAATGAGTTGGGTAAAGTTTGACTTATCTGACTGTTTTGTTTCGCTTAATGTGCCTTATGTATGAAAACTGACCCGTTCATCGACAGTGCGCCTTAAAATGCTGTGAGCCTTATGGTCTGAAAAATATGGACTGTAGTCAAAGGAGCTTGCAAAGAAAAGCGTCTGGACTTCTTTAAGTTGCTTGAAGACGTTTCACCTCTCATCCGAGAAGCTTCTTCAGTTCTAAGGTCAAATGGTGGAGAGTCCCAGATATAAACCTAGTGGGAGTTTCCCCCCACAGAGGGACAAAAGGACCCCCTGATGATCCTCTAATCGCCTGAGCCAAGGTGGGAAACTGGGCGTGGGTCCCAATCAGCCAGAGTTTCGGGTGTGTTCATTGTGAAACCTGGCCCCACCTTATCATGCGAATTCCTGAGGTCAGATGGCCCAGGATGTGAGTGGGCATTAAGGCGTCTGGGAAGGGATCTCAAAACTGGATTATAGATGGCAGAGAGTTGGTGTCGTAAACCACCGCCTCTGTTCAAAGATGGTCGCTCACAGTGGACATAGATGGCTTCTTTCACTCCTCTTTCAAACCATCTGTCCTCTCTGTCCCAAATGTGAACATTGGCATCCTCGAAAGAGTGTCCTTTATCCTTAAGATGCAGATGGACTGCTGAGTCTTGTTCTGTGGAGGTGGCTCTTCTGTGTTGTGCCATGCGCTTGTGAAGTGGCTGTTTGGTCTCTCCAATGTAGAGGTCTGAGCTCCTTTGACTACGATGACCTGGATGACTGAGAACCTTCACAGACATATGGAATGTAATTATTTCAAAGGGCTCATACTTTGCTTAATCTACAGCAATACATCATGTTCTAAATCTTGACTTTCAGAACATGTATACTGTAATAGTATATTATTAACAAAAAAATCACTTTGCCACTGTTATTATTCAAAGGCTTGAGCACTGTGGGACATGCCTAACTGTCAATATCTACAGTGAGTTAAAAATATTATTTAAAAATGAGGGTGTGTATTTGCAAAACGGCTGTTTGATCATTGCACATTTGGTCACTCACATAATTACTGATTTCTAATGTGAAATTGATGGCTGCATCTGTTCTACTCGCCAAAGTGGAGCTTATTACTATTACAGCAATAAGATCGCAGTAATGTAAAGGATGTATGCGTATAAGTGAAATACTTTCTAGTGTTTGAGATAAAAGGATACAGATCATGTTTTTAGATTTAACTAGGCAAACACTGCTTGCCTTGCTTGTCTTGGTGGAATGCCATTATTGAATAAACACATTAGATTCAAGATTCAAGATCTTTTTATTTGTCACATACACAGTTATACAAGTATAACACGCAGTGAAATGTGACCTGATATGCTCCTCGACTGTGCAAAATAGTGAGGGAAAAACATTATATACAGTAAGTAAGTACATATATACAAAGAGGACATTATGTGCAATAAGTGAGTGAATTATATACATTAAGTTAAATAGAATAAAACAATCTGGAAATTTACAGGTCAAAATTTGGGAATGAATATTGTGTGAGTGGGGTGTTAAAGTGACATTTGCTGCTATGAAGTGAGAAGGATCAGGCATGATATGGGAATATGTGAGTCCTGTCTCCGTTCATTATTAACATTTTAATATTCTGAGAGTAGCTTCTTAGTTATGATGACTCTAATCCCAACCCAAGCCCTACCACTAAAACTATTCAAAAAGGGTTTTTGTTTATATTAAATGGTTCTCTCAAGTCCTGGCAACCAGGAAACAAAGAAGATGGCACACATGAAAAACTTCCCATTATTTCCCAAAGTTCAATTTTGACCTTAGACCTCACAGGGGATAATGTTAGCATATGTTACATTGAAGCCACATGCTAAACAAGTCGTTTTTCAGATATTACAAGAAAATGAAAATCTGTTACATGCATTTTGGCCTTGGAAATCTTCTGTCATAAGGTTTCCAATTCAGAATGCCAATATAGGTAGAAATTCCATGTAAAGGGTTTAAATCTAACATTAACCCTATACCCCTGACCCTAAACAGATCTCAGATCTCATTTCAACCAAAAATTCATAGCAGATATCTGCTCTGAAAACCAGGGTAAATTTTTTTCTTCTTCTCTCCCTCAAGTATGAATAAAACTGTGTTTCAGTAAGAGCATGGATCAATAACCAGAATTAGACTTGGAATAATAACATTTAAATTATCCGAGATTTTCCCCCAGAAAGTCTTTTGAGGCAGACGAGGTGTGTTGCATTAATGTAGGTCAGTACTCTGCAAAGTGTTCACTGGCCGTGGTTTTATTTTTGCTCTGGTGCACAGCAGAATGGATTTCATCTCTTTTGTTAATTTCCTGTCCCCAGGTAAATATGCCCGAGCTGGCCTTGCTGCGTTTTGTGGTATTAGACGATGACTACATCGGAGATGATTTCATCGGCCAGTACAGCGTGGCCTTCGAGTGCCTTCAGCCTGGCTACCGTAATGTGCCCCTGCTGGGCCTGGCAGGAGACCCCTTACCTCACACCAGCCTGTTTGTCCACGTGGCAATCACCAACCGACGAGGAGGCGGGAAGGCCCAGCGGCGAGGTCTTTCGGTGCGGAGGGTGGGGAGACGGGGGAGAGAGTACGTCACAGTGAGGCACACTGGTATCAAGGTAGTGGATGAGACTTTTAAGTCAGCCAGTGGCCCTCTCAAAGAAGCGACGGACCTGCGGGAGGATGCTCAGGTGAGACTGGATGTGGACTGACTTTTGATAATATGTGCGACAGGCTTGTGACAGACCCAAGGTTCATTTACATTTCATAAATGAAAAATAAGCAAATATAAATATTTATTTATGAATATATAAATATATAATGTAAATAATATAAATATTTATTTTTATATAAATATATATAAATGACATCCAAACTTTGGTAAAATTATGTTCACTGGATGGCCTCAGAGGTGAAATAGGCTTGTGAACTGACCCAATGTTGATAGGATGCTTAAAAAGGGTGAATGGTGTAGGATTTTATGAATGTTCTGAAATTAGTAAATAGTAAAACTTTATTTATTTAGCGCCTTTCAAGCTATTGATCACAAAGTGCTGTGCAAAGGAAAACAAAAACATTAGACATCAGTACATCAAATCAGTCAGTTGTAAAAAGGTGTGTTTTTAATTGATTTTTAAAAAGCTCAAGAGGTTTGTGATGTCTGCAGACACAAACTAAAGAGGAAAGAGTTCCAGAGTCCTGGTGCTACTACTGAGAGGGCTCAGTCACCTTTAGTCACCTTTGGTTTTCAGCTTCGTACATGGCACAAATAGCAGGCTTTGGTCACCTTAGGGACCTGCTAGGAACATACAGATGTAAAAGTTCTTTGACGTAAGCTGGTGCTTGACCATTCAGAGTCCTGTAAGTGAGAACCAAGATCTTGAAATGTATTCTGGATTGAATGCCAACAGAGTCGGGCGAGTAGCGGTGTGAGGTGAGAAAACGTTGGTGTTTTGGCAGCAGCGTTTGTACAGTCTGCAGATGGTCCAGTGATGCTTTGTTTAGGCAGCTGAATAATGAGTTACAGTAATCTAGTCTTGAAAAACAAAAGCATGAATAACAGTTTCCAATTCTGTTTTTGAGATAATACTATTTAGCTAGGCAATACTTTTTAAGTGATAAAAACATGAACAAACCAGAGTCTGAATGTGACCATCTAAAGTAAAACCAGAGTCATAATTTACCCCAAGGTTCCCGATAAAAGGCTTGGCATAAGAGGCTAATAGATCAAGAGTTTCCATTATTAGAGTTGTATGCTTTTCTGGAGCAAAAACTAGAATTTCATTTTTTTTCCTCATTAAGTTGGAGAAAATTTTTATCCTTGTGTAAGAGATGCAGTTTTGATACCTTGTGCAGCTTAAAAGGATGTATAACTGAATATCATCAGCAGTGATATGAGATATCTTTAAAAGTGCTCAAAGTGTGCTAAAAAAACAGAAATAATAAGGGCCCCAAAACCGAACCCTGAGGTACACCAAAATGAAGATGGCTTAAAGAAGACCTATAATTTGAAGTAGCTACACAAAAAGAATGATCAGAAAGATATGAAGTAAACCACTGTAAGGCAGATCCCATTATACTGGCCCAATACCTCAACCTGTCAAGCAAGACCTGGGGATCAACTGTATCAAAGACTGAGGTTAGGTCCAACATAAGGAGGACAGGACAGTTTCCTGTGTCACTTTGCACCAAAACACCATTAAAGATAAGAGAAGAGCTATCTCTGTTAATGTTCTTTAAAACAGCAGTTAGCTGCTTAGCAACATTTTTCTCAATAATAATTGGTCTATAGCTGCCCAAGAGAGAAGGGTCTAGTGTGGCTTTTTTAGGATAGGGTGACTAACCGCATTCTTAAAGTAAATCGGGACTTGACTCGAGGCCAGAGAGGAATTAACAATATGAGGGCTGATGGAGCGAAAAACATCTTTAAACAGGGAAGCAGGTAAAATGTCTAAACAACAACAGACTTTCACAGAGCCAACTGGGTTGGTTCAGGAAGAGAAACAAGTATAAAATGATCTAAATTTACAAGCTGAGCTGGGGCAGAAATGGACAGCTGACAGAGAAAGGTTATTTTTAATATGAGTGATTTTTTTTTAAATTTTCACAGTCGATGTCAGATGACATGGGAACAGCAGGTGAAGCAGGGGTAACAATGTTATTAATAGTGTTAAACAGAACCTTAGGATTGCCTGTGCTTTTAGAAACCAGACTGGAGAACAGGCAGCCCTCGTTTCTCTAACAGAATTAGTAAAAGACACCAAAATATCTTTGACATAAATTAAATGAACTTGCAAACGACTTTTCCTCCACACGTGTTCAGGTTTCCGGCAAGAACGCTTTAAAGAGTGGATAAGGCCATTAATCCACGGTGAGGATTTTAAAACAGATGCTGATCTCTTTGTAAAAAGGACAGACACTGTCTAAAATAGAAAGGCAATAGTGGTTAGTCAAGACATTTACATCACTAACAGGAGATAACAGTAAATTAAAACCAACACAGTAATGATTAGAAATAACAACAGGGGCAGATAAGATCCATGTTAAAGCCCAAGGTTAAAACAAGAGGGTGTCCTTTTGTGTAAAAGAGGCCAGATACATGCTGGGTAAAATGAAAAGAGTTCATAAGGTTGATGAAACTCCTCGCAGAAAGAGTCGTCATCGATATGAATATTAAAATCACCAGAAATAACCAGTCTGGACAGATTCAGGGTGAAAGACAAAAAGTAATTTGAAAATACTTTGATTTGACCGCGTCGTTGGTACACTATAGCGCATGAAATAAAATTCTCGAACTTTAAAGAGCAGCAGCTCAAACGAAGAGAAGTGACTTTGGATGAATGGCTGGGAAACACCGCAGCAAGGCCTTCTCCTCAGCCCGACGTCCGTGGCTGGCTGATTAAAGAATAACCCTCCGGGCACAGCTCAATGAGGGATGCATAATCTGAGTCGTGCTGCCAGGTTTCAGTGAGCAGTAAGAAGTCCAGTTTTTTGGAGCTCAGCTCTCAGGTAGAATTAGACTTGTCTGTAGAGTGAATAAGAGAGTGGGGGAGGAGGACGAGGAGGACGAGGCAGCGACAAAGGAGTCAGTGAGAAGAGTGGAGGAGGATTATAAATACCAGCGAAAATAGAACCTGGTCGCTCAGCTCCCACCATCTTATCACTGAACACCAACATGTATGGGTGGGCAATGTGAAAAGAATCCTTTTTTGCACTGGATCGGTTTTTAGAGAGGTATATTGTGATGTTAATATATACCTTATACCCATATATGTGTTGAAACTAGGACTTTCTTGTTCCTGGAGGTAGCGGCTCTGTGCATAAAACCAGTTGTTTAGGTACTCCAATACAATCCAATGCCTCTATACCATTTACCAAAACTGGTTTGACCCAATGATAGGCTAAATCCCAGAAGGCATGACGTGACCTTATGTGAACGATAATCCAGAATCAGCCCAGTTACACTGGCCAAAGCCCAGGTGCTGAAAACGAACGAGGCGTATGTAGTGTCCAAACTGATACTCACACACATAATACACAGTCCCTCTGAACACTGTTAGTGAGCCACAGTGAAGTGTGGCCACACCAGGCCTTAATCAATTCACCTGACTACGTGATTCAGATGACCTGGAATAGCAACTTTAAAGTATAGCAGAAGGCAGGGGACAGAAATACTTGTGCTTTTCTTCTTTCATTCACTAAAAAGTTTTGATATGAAATACTTGCTAAATATAATTTTACAATGTAAAATAGAAAGAAATTAACTGGGAATGTTTAAAAGCACAAAGCAGGATAAGACAGATAAGTCAGTATTTAGGCATTACTGTATAAGATAAGATACAGCCAGGAGTTCGTGGAGACCACCCATGCAGTTAAAAGAGTCAGTATTGGACTTAAAAGACCTAAACGATGTAACTTCTTGGTCTGAAGCCAAACAAAAAGACTTCCAATTGTGTAGAAGTTTAAGGACGAACAGCCCTCGCCTACTTTGCTGTGTGACCTACAGTATAAACTTAGCAGGTGATGTTATAGTCTTAATCACTAGTTACAGCAATTCAGTTCAATTTTATTTACATTGCATCAAATCACAACAATAGCTGCCTCAGTGAGCTTTATAGTGTAAGGGAAAGACCCTACAATAATACAGAGAAAACCCACAAAATTAGACAACCCCCTGTGAGCATGGAAATGGCGACAGTGGGAACGAAAAAATCCCTTTGAACGCGAAGAAATCTCTGTCAGAATCAGGCTCAGGGAGGGGCAGCCATCAGCCACGACCGGTTTTTGGTGAGCTGTGGACGACGAGACAAAAGATACACTGTGGAAGACAGCCAGAGATTAGTAACAACTAATGATTAAAAGCAGAGTTAAAAAACACTCAGTGCATCATTGAAAGCCTCCAGTTGCCAAAGACTTAGAGAGATTTAAAACTAGAGAGCATGTCTGTTTCCTGAATCCAAACTGAAGGCTGGTTTCACACAAGAGGAGTCTGAAAGCTGAAGGCTCTGCCTCCCATTCCACTTTTAAATATCATAGGAACCACAAGTAAACCAGCAGGCTGATAATGAAGTGCCCTGTTGGGGTGATATGATACTATGAGCTTCTTAAGATGGGGCCCAGTCTATGATATGTTTATTGGCTTAGACCTGGTTTCAAAATACCAAGATGGAGATGGCAAAACCACTTCACTAACCAGTTGGTGACTTCATGGCAGCTGTATCCTTTATATACAGTCTGTTTGTAACTGCTGTTAAGTTCACAATATCAATTTAAAATCTTCTCAGATGTCAGAGTCCCAACGTGTTTCTGTTGGTTCAAACTATCCTCTAATATCTTCAGCTTCCTAATAGAACAACCACAGTTTTTAAAAAATGTCCAGGAGGACAATCAGCCACATTAATGATGGAGGAATCAGAGTGCCCACGATAAATGCGGCTATTATGAACACACACATGATTTTCCTGCTATGATGCGACAGAAATGTCTGCTTGTGTGTAATGTTTGGGTGACTGCACGGTTTCATCCATGTAGTGTAGGTCTGTGAATTTAAAAACTGGAATGAATCTCTGGTTGAAAAATGTCAATCCTTTTCAGTGGAAAGCAGAGAGCAAATTTCCTGCCATCTCATTGATCATCCAATCCCACCCAGTCAGTCTGTCAGACACACTCCCACACAAACCCACGCACACACACCGAGTGCTACGCAGAAACACTTTTTACTCACTCAGAAACTGCTTTTAATCCTCCTGCTTCAGTCTCATTGTACACCCTGCTTCTCTCTGTCTCTCTGCCATGAGTCCAGCTGTGGGCTCATCTGCCACAGATATTATTCATCATGCTTCTCTGTGTCTGTCATATTCACAGACACAGATGCACTTACACACAGGTGGAGCATGATAATTGCTAGTCCAGTTGGGGATGTGGCAAGTGGCAAATGGCATTCAGTGCAACAGCAGAGGCTTTATATTCTAGTGCTCATACATGCAGAAATAAACCTTTTACCTTTGTTATGAAGTGACCCTGAATGGCAGTTCAGCAAATGAGTCCTTTAATCTGTCACACTCAAATCTGTGAACCATCCCGATCTTGCATCCCCCCATCCAACACACACTCTAATTGCTTTGATTTCCTGTTCCAGATTTATGCCATATTGTCTCCTTTTTTTGCTAAATGCGCTTAAGCTTAGACTGATTTCACTGGATTAAAGGCAGCAGTGAGTGCCATATTGATTTAATTCACAAGGGAGACAGCAGATGACAGGGGAAGGGAGGGGAAGTGAGCGGGCCGTGTCATGATTTTTGGCTTTTCCCAGCTTAATCTTACAGCCGGAACTGTACATCAGATCTAACACTATTTTCCCTCTCTTCTCTGTCTGTTTACCTTCACACCATTTCCAGAGCACCACAGCCAGTTTCAAAGAGCAGTGTGGGCTCCCCACTGTGGCCAAACTGAAGCAGTGCATCCAGACCTTGGGCACGAGGCTACAGAGTCCTGAGGGCACTATGGGGGCCACCATGGTTCTGAAGGATGGCTATCCATGTCTGGAGCCCCTGGTCGGCCTCTCGGAACCAACTCGCAAACTGCTCGCTGCTTATGAAACGGTCAGTAAGACACATTTATTGAGCTAACTGCTTCCTTAAAAAAGAAAGTTGCATTAATTCCTGTCTTGTGCAAACATGAAGAAAAATTTCTGACGAACTGCACAGACAAATATCGCTGTGAACTGCATCGTAGTTGCTCTAGGAAAATGATTGTAACTGGCCAATCCTGTTTATGATGCAACACTTTTTAGACCATCAGCTTGCACTCGTCATAGTGGTGTAACCTACGTTTTTGCTGCAAGCTGGAGGTCATGAGTCAAAAAGTATTTGCCCTTTTTCCTGATTTCTTAGATTTTTGCATATTTGTCACACTTTGCCCAACCATGAACCATTCTGCTCTCTGCTAGAAAATCTGCAAGGATAATTCCCAGTCATTTCATGCCCTGACGCTCATGCATGTTTATGTTATGCAGCAGGAGAAAGGTCTGAAACAAACCAGCAAGTCCACCTCTCGATGGCTCTAAACCCCCCCAAAACAAAACAAGTCCAGACTCACCGTTTATTCTGATCTTAAGGCGCTTAAACAGACGAATTAAGACAATCCTCTGCAAAAGAGTGGGCCAAAATTCCACCACAACTAGTTATTAGGTTTAGGGGACATTACTTTTTCACGTGGTCTTTTAACAAAGGCAATCATTATTTAAAACTTGGATTTTGCATTTTTTTGGATTATCGTGGTCCAATATTAAAATTAGTTTAATGAGCTGAAGCATGGAAGTGTGATAAATATGCCAAAAAATATGAACTCAGTTGGGGGCTTATAGGGCTTTACTCTCTCTTCACTATGACGGACCGGTGCAGCGTCCACATCACTGCAGCCGCAGCACCAATCCATCTCCCTTCTCCCGTCACTCGTGAACAAGACCCTGAGATACTTAAACTCCTCCACTTGGGGCAAGAACTCGTCCCTGACCCGGAGTGGGAACTCCACCCTTTTCCGGCTGAGGACCATGGCCTCAGATTTGGAGGTGCTGATTCTCATTTTCACTGCTTCACACTTGGCTGTGAAACGTTGCAGTGCGAGCTGGAGGCCATCACCCGATGAAGCCAACAGAGCCACATCATCTGCAAAAAGCAGAAATGAGCTCCTGAGACCACCCAAGTGAAAGCCTTCTGCCACTTGGCTACGCCTAGAAATTCTTTCCATAAAAAGTATGAACAGAATCGGTGACAAAGGGCAGCCCTGGCAGAGCCCATCACCCACCGGGTGTGAGTCTGACTTGTTGCCGGCTATGCGGACCAAGCTCTTGCTACGAATGCCTTCTCCAAGTCCACAAAACACATGTAGTCTGGTTGGGCAAACTCCCATGCTCCCTCAAGTATCCTTGAGAGGATCAAGAGCTGGTCCAGTGTTCCACGACCAGGATGAAAACCACATTGTTCCTCCTGTATCCGAGGTTCGACTAACAGACGGACTCTCCTCTCTAGCACCCTGGCATAGACTTTCCCAGGGAGGCTGAGGAGTGTGATGCCACTGTAGTTGGAACACACCCTCCGGTCCGCCTTCTTAAAGATGGGAACCACCACCCCGGTTTGCCAATCCAGAGGTGCCCCCCTGATCTCCACGAAACATTGTAAAGGCTTGTCAACCAGGAAAGCCCTACAACATCCCGAACCTTCAGGATAGTAGGGTCTTCCGTAGGGTCTTGACATGGAAGACCCTACCAGGGGACAGAAGCCCCCGGACAACATAGCCCCTGGGATCCCTGGGACACACAAACCCCACCACCACGATAAGGTAGCGATTCACGGAGGGGGTTAGACTAATAATCATTAGTAATCTCCAGGTCTGGATCAAACCATAAGCTGGGGACTGAAGTTTAGGTTTGAATAATGCTCCTGGTTAGCTTCCACCTGGTGGTTTCTCAGTCACCAGGACCTAGAATGTCAGTTAAACCACACCCAGTCTCAGACATAGCTTTCTTTGAGGTCAAATGTCAACCTAATTTTCAGTAGTTGTTTTTTTTTTTCAAAACAACCATCTGCACCAATCAGAAAGAGTGAATTTAGCCAATGAAATCATAAATATAATGATTATGAGACTTGACATGCTAGGTGTTTGCAGTGCTAATTTTAACTGTGCTTTGTGAGACCTACGTATATGTAGTTAGACCATGATATGTATCTTCCTGAGCTCTGTGTCACTTACGAGCTCCTCATTATGCTGCTCTTGCTAATTTTGCTCCTTTGGCTGAAACCTTTAGCATCAGAAACTTTTCCACAGTTTGTGAAGTTTTTTTTTGACATCTAACACTGCATCACTGAGTGTGCAGACCTTTGCTTACGTACATTTGCATCGTCTATAGGCATTAATTATACAGCAGCTCTGTGGTGACATGCATGAAACCGTCACCCACGAGCACGCACACACACACACACACACACACACACACACACACACACACACACACACCTCCTACTCAATCTCCTCTTGCATTAGATCAGGACGAGACTCTCCCACCTCTTTTAGTGCTCAGCTATTTACTCCTACACATACCTCAGAACAATGTGGTTATTTACGTATGTGAGTGCAGCTGATGATGTTTGCGGCAAAACCCAGCAAATGCAGCCCAGCAGGTCAGTGTCATGATGCCATAGTTGGTGTGATCTCCAATCAAACATCACACCTCTTCAGCCTTTCTGAGCACAAACACACAGCGCTCAGTCACCACACAAAAAGCTCCCTCTCTCTTCCTGTATTCAGCCCTTTTTTCCCTTTTTATTTCTTTCAGTGATTTGAGGCAACCTGACTGATTTAAATGAGAAAATATAGTTACAACTCTTGCTATAGTTAGTTTAGCAAATTCTTCATTATTTAGAGATAGCAATGACATCAGTATGTTCCCATGTTGCAGAACTTTGCCGTACTAACCCAAGCTGCTTGGTCTGCAGTGCTGTTTAAGTGGGTGGTACGTGTCATCCACAGGGATACCAGGACCCAGAGTGTTCCAGCAGAACACTGATGTAATTAGAAGAAAATCGAGGATCAGTTACTTGATTTTATATAAGTTTAATGTAAAATGTCATCATTTGTTTCACCCAATGATTTAGGTTAGGTTATTTTAAAACAAAGAAAAACAGTACCTGTTTACATCAAGGAAGATGGAACCTGCTCAAAACCTACTTAAGAGTGATCAGTTCATTACCATAGTCTAATATTTTCAGCTCTGTTGTATTTCATATCTGCACAAGCTGTGATCAGAAAGTTGTATATTGTCTCAGCCCAGGACACACTGACAAAAGAGATTCTTAATATCAAGAGATTAAGTACACTGTTAAAAAGTTATTTTGCTTGTATTTAAGCTACAGTACATGCCTGTATGTCATTTTGCTCTCAGTTTTGTATCATGTATATAAGTAACTGAGAGATTAGAGTACGTACTGTACGCCTGAGTATCAGTGTAATGGTGAGAGAGTTGACTTGGAAGTGACAGGCAACCAATGTTACATCAGCAGTTACATCAACACACTTTTTTGCTTCATTCAGTGTTTTTTTTAACGTACTGCGTAACACCCTGCACATATAAACAATATACCCCCTAAAGAGTATCCATACTACATTTTGTAAACAAAGAAAGACATTTTGTAAACAAAATCTCTGGGCATAATCTGTACCCGACCAGGTGATTTAGCCATGTATAAAGAGAGCCTATTAACTTATTACCTATCGTTAATTTTATATGCATGTCTTTAGAGTGTGGGAGGAATCTGGAGTATGCCCACTCAGAGAGGTGTAGCACGAATATCCAAATTCCACACAGAAAGGCCCAGATGACCGGGGCTTTTAATACTTGATAATAAGTTGCCCATTTAGCTGATCTCTCCATCTCTGGACTTGTTCTACTATATTTAGATTGCTCTCTGGAAGTCCCATTCTTTTCCGTTACATTTTTAATCTCCTCCAGTGTGTAAAAACAGCTGCACTTTGACTTGATTTTAAACTTAAGGAACAAGAACAAAGTACCAGAAAGGTTCTGGTCATTTACATTGAAAGCTATCCCTCAGAACCCTCATGACATTACAGTAGAACTGATGCCTGGACATTGTGACTCTGAGGGAAGAACAACCTCGTGAATGTCTCAAATAATATTAGCATGGCCGTGGACACGCTCTTGACTTTATGTGCCACCGTTGGGGGAAAACAGCTGGAGGCACGCCTCTCAACGCCAACGATGATCCTTCACGATGATTTTTGCTCTCTGTCTGGTTCAGAGTGCACAGTGCTATTTTACATCGTTTCCTAATAGTCATAATGGGACTTCCAGGAAACCTTGAGATTCAAAACCTTAATCTGTAGCCCTGAGATTCCCAGGAGAGTATCTGGAAGAAGAAAATGGTCACATTTAAATCAGGTAAAGGTTAGATCTTGTATGGCCCAGACTATGTGATATGTCACATTTTCAAATACACTACACTAAAACACTGAGCAATGCAATCTTCCTTTATAAACATTTATGAATAAATGGATTGTTGTAAAGAGTCTGGGATGCTACCGTTGCAAAAAGTCAGTTTGTGAAATTTCTTCCGTAAATAGTCCATGATCAGTGGTATTATTGCATCAACTGGAGCATTCTGCTAGTTTGTACAAGTAAGAGCACTCCCAGAGCTACAAAATGACCTTGAGCTGGCCACAGGTATGAGTGTTTGGTCACAGGCAGAACAATGTTTGCCAAACCTGCTATGACAATCAGAAACAGACTTGAAGAGGTTGGCCTGGGGCCCAGGCACTCTTAAGTGAGCGCTGAACTCGACGCCTGGCACCGTGGAGCCCAGTTGGTATTTGCCATAGAATGCAAGAATTGGCAGGTCCACCACTGGGTCCCTGTGTCTTTCACAGACAGCAGGTTCATCCTGAGCACATGTGACAAACGTGGAAGGGTCTGGGGGAGCTTCGAACATTATCCTGCCTGTGATGTCGTTCAGCATGACTGGTTTGGTGGTGCGTCAGTGATGGTCTTGGCAGGCATATCCATGGAGGGATTGCTTAGTTCTCTACACACTAGGCAACAGCACCTTGACTGAGTTTTGATATCCAGATATAATCCTTGGACTCATTGTCAGAACCCGTGCTGACGCATGGGTTCCTCCAACAATGCTCGGCCTCATGTGGTGAGAGTATACAGGCAGTTCCTCCATTGACTGGCCAGCCTGGTGCACATCTGGGAGGAGACCCCTGGACACCATCTGTTGTCTCGTTTGGAGCATGCCCTGATATTTTCAGGCATGCATACAACCACATGTTGGCCATACAAATTACCATTTTAAGCGAAAATGGTGAAAATAGTGAGATTTTGACAAAATCAACTAGTCTGCTGCATAATTTTTTTCACTTTTCGGGGTGTCTTTGAATTCAGCCCTCTGCAAGTTGATAATTTTCATTTCCATGAAGCGATGTGGCCTAACACATTATTCAGTCCATATGAGTCCAGATATCCAGCATGATACTTTTCCCTCATTTACTTCCAATGTGCTTGCAAAGGGTTCGCTTAAAGACTTCCACAGACTCCTAGAGGTAATGGACGGGAACTAAATTTCAGTCTGGCTTTAGAAAAACCCAAACACATTTGAGAAAAAGTGTTACTTAGAGTTATTCATGACACTTTGTTGAGTGCAGACAGGGTAATCGTACTGCTACACTGTTAAAAAAACGTCTTAAAAAAATGGTAATATTCCGGCAGCTGGGGCGCCAAAATACTACCGTAAAATAACATCCATAGCATTACATTTGAATTCAACAGTTCGATCTTTCCAATAACGGACAGATATTTGTGAAATCATGATACATTTCTGAATATATTTTTACAATCTAAATATGCATATGTACAAAAAAATATATTTAAAAAACAAGTAAATTGTGTTTTACTATATGTACAGTGATGTTATGTTATTTTACTTTTGACATGTAAGATCACAGTCTACTTATGTAAATTTAATGATATTCTAGAAAGACAGTACAAAACTGTAAAATATACAGTAAGATACTTTGACATTACTATTTTTTGGAACAGTGTATTTTGCTACACCCGGCAGCATGCATTTAGTCTTTTATCCCCAACGCTGTTGCACAAACGTCCTTTTACCATTCGGTTGGTACAATCAGTGTCTCATCTTAAATAACTTGTGCCATCCATAAAGTTTGGGACAAAGATCATTTTTGTTTTTTCTCTGTACATCATCACATTGGATTGTAAATCAAACAATCAGTATGTGATAAGTTCAGACTTTGGGCGTTAATTTAAGGGGTTTTACATGCACAGTTTCAAGATTACAGCCAATTTTATCCCCAGTCCCCCAGTTTCAGATGTTCAAAATTAATGAGAGAATCTAACATGAATTTCAAAATAAAAAGGTTTTAATACTTGGAGAAAAAGCCGATGTCCACCTGAAGTCAAATATTCTGTTTCCTCCCGTGAAATGCTTCGATGTTGTGAAGTTCTTTTTCTCAACCATGGAAATAATTCTGTCTACAAGCAGCTTCAGACCTTTTGGTGCACCACACTGATGATTTAGCCTAATCTCTCTCTCTGAAAGATTTGTTTTGTCTCTAATGATGGCCTCCTTCACCTGCCCTCACATCTCTTTGGGCATCACCTTTAAAATGACATTAATGTTACTGTGACAATCTTTAAAATACAAATTGAACATTGTGAATCAACTTCAGATATTATGTCCACTTCATTTGACATGAAATACGAGGCAAAGGGCCTCACATGGCCACATGGCCGCAAAACTACTTGTCAGTCAATTGTCCAATTAATTTGAACCTCTGAAAATGGAAGACGGGGCACAGTTTGTAAAACCTCTTGCATTTAAGCTGAAAGTCTGTACTTGAGTCTCAACACAGTGGTGCCTCTGCATATCACTGCAGTAGATGCAGTAGCAATAACATTCATTACTTTTGTCCATATATTGTACTGCCTTCTGAATACTTGACATAGTATTTTTCATAAACCTTGAACATATAAAAGGACCAAAAAGTGAACATAGAAATTGTCTTCCTGTTTGTTCAGATGATTGCTGCCCAGAAACAGCTGATCGAGAATGCTGATGCAGTACAGGAGAGGATCGCTCAGGTGCAGAGGGAAGGTAAAGTATGCAGAGATGGATGAAAGGCTGCGTGGCTGGTGTGAGTGTCGTTTTGATCAGGTCTCATGAATAAAAGATCTGCAGCATGGGATATTCCCAAATTCTAACAAATCATCAAATAAGCAAGTCTGACTGAAACATCTAACAGTAGAGCTTAATTAGGGTGACTCCTCAGAGAATGGCTCTGCGAGTAAACAGCTTTGCATGTGGTGGCTGTAGCACTCTCTAAATTGGGTTCCCATGAGGCACATATTTACAAAAGTATCTCTGTTTGAAATGTTGTTTACAATAAGTCAGCTGTTCTCTGTCACATTTGTACTGGATTTTCTGAACAGCTTATTTTCCAGCGTGTTTTTGCCTTTGGATGATTGACCTTTATGTGTCAGTGCTTTTGCTTTTACGTAAACATGTCAGTCTGGTTTAGGGATAGCTGAGGGAAATCATCCATACGCTTGACAGCTATATTTCACCTGAATTTGATTTGCCGATTCCCAAGCTGCTCTGCCTCAATAATGCTCCTGCTTTCGTGCTTCACAGGAATGGACTTCCACGAGGATCTCTCTCGGCTTGGAGAGAAGGAAGGACTAAAGGGTCGCAAGCTTAACAAAGCCGTGGAGAGTTTCACCTGGAACATTACTGTACTTAAGGTAAAGGAAGGCAGAACATAAATAAATATAAACATTTTGTAGGACGAACTTTGAAAAATGTATCTGTAATTTCAGAAGACAAACAGTGACAATAGCTTCAGGCTGGACGAGGCCTTTACAGACCGGACGCGTCAAATTCGTGCAGATATTTTGTTTGTTGAAAATATTTCTGGGCTCACTTCCTAATGCAGCCATTGACACCGAGCATGTAATTTCACAGGAAGAATTTTCAGCATTATTTCAGCTTGATTTTTTTTTTAAAACAATGATTTATTGATTTTTGGAACAACACAAACAGCAACAAATCAGCACAGCCAAATACAAATAAGAAAAAGAGAAGAAAAAACAAATACAGGTACATGAGTTACAGATATACATGTCTGGGTCAAAATATGTACAGCGTTTCACATTTGAAGTCAAGGGAAAGAAAAAAGAAAAGAAAAAAAGGGGAGAGAAAAAAAAGGGAATACAGACATTAATTATTGTGTTTAAAAACAAAATGTGATCCCCCTTTATGTAATAGCACAGCAAGGTCACGAGGTAGGTGATCAGGCAAAGGCTACATGTCCTACAGAATGCATTACAATTGCCCTTTATGATGGCACTAAGGCGCTCCATTGTCACACCTTGAACATTTCTCTGTACCATTGTGTAACAGTGGGGGGCTGTCTCTGAATCCATTGAAACAGTACACATCGCCTCGCTAAATGTAAAAGTTTA
Organism: Copadichromis virginalis; assembly: GCF_057382275.1. Classification (NCBI taxonomy): domain Eukaryota; kingdom Metazoa; phylum Chordata; class Actinopteri; order Cichliformes; family Cichlidae; genus Copadichromis; species Copadichromis virginalis. Next base: position 15,954,122 of record NC_140633.1, read on the forward strand.
CCTAACAAAAGCATCTGTACAGAAGACAGAGAGAGCCCTTCTATAGATAGACCCAGAACGAACAGCCCAGGGTTCAGTGGGATCGACTGGAGAAGGATTGAGCGAAGCTCTATAGCAATATTTTTCCAAAATCTAGTAATTAAAGGACATTGCCATATGCAATGGTAGTAGGTCCCCACATCCGTATTGCACTTTACACAAAGAGGAGAAATCTGAGGACGAATTTTATTTAGAAACTCTGGCGTACGCTGCAGTCTATGTAAGATTCTGTAATGGCTTTCCTGGAGTCTGTTACAGGAAAACAATTTCTTGGCAGATCTAAAAGTTTTGGACCATGCTTCTGCACTAAGCTGAACTTCCAGGTCGGTTTCCCACCGAACCCTGGCCTTATCAGTGGTTACAAAATTCAAAGACAATAACTTCCCATAACAAAGAGAGATAAATTTCTTTTTTGTGATTATTTCCTCATTAAATTTAAGAAGAAAGCTTTCAACAGGATTCAAAACTGGTTAATTGGCTGGAAATTTAAGGGAATTTACAAAGTGCCTTACTTGTAGGAACCAAAAGAAGTGTTTCTGTGGTAAATTATATTTAATTTGAACTTGATTAAAGGCCATAAAACCACCCCTTTCAAGCAGATCGCAAATAAATCTTATATTTTTAGAACACCAATCATCAAATATACTATACTCTCCTCCCAGGTCAATACCTGGGAGGAAAGCTTTATTCCTAATTAGAGGTTGTAGTGCACTAGAAAAACCTCTTCTTCCGACGTGGACAACAATATTATGCCAAACCTTAAGTGTAGGCATCAAAATGAAATTATTTCTGACACCAAGAGGAAGGTCAGCCAGATCAATAGATAAAAGACTAAGAAGCGAAAGAGGGTCACAGCACCAAGTATCTACCGGTGGCTCGCCTTGGTACAGAAAGGAATGTAACCACCCTGAGATTATTTGTGTATGGCAAGCCCAGTAATAATATAAAAGGTTAGGAAGTGCCTGCCCCCCCTCATCTGTAGGCAGTTGTAAAATCTGTATCTTTAGTCTAGATTTCTTCCCATGCCATATAAATTTAGAAAGATATCCCTCAATCTCTGAGAATGTTTTTCTGTTGATCCTGACAGGCAACATTTGTATGGGATATAATATTCTGGGTAAAACATTCATTTTGATTAAACTTATTCTACCCATCCAAGACAGGAGGAGGTCAAACCATCTATTGAGGTCATTCTTGATTGAGCCCACAATTGGTTTAAAGTTCAACTTGTACAACTCTGTTGTGTCTGCGGACAGCCTAATACCTAAATATGTAAAACCAGTGGTTGACCACCTGAAAGGAAAATTAGGAGTGTCCCACCTCCCCCCATCACCCAGTGGCAAAGCTTCAGATTTATCATAATTTATTTTATACCCTGAAAAAAGGCCAAATTGATTAATGATATGTGTCAGTGCAGGAATAGATTCTTAGTGGCTTAGTTTCTTAGTTGCTGGCTTAGTGAGAAAGAGCAACACGTCATCTGCGTAAAGGGAAATTCTGTATTCAGTATTCAACAAGGTTACCCCACAGATCTCAGGGTCAGTTCTTACAGCCTCTGCCAGTGGCTCCAATGCAAGTGCAAACAGTATGGGAGAAAGGGGGCATCCCTGACGCGTTCCTCTACCCAGTGGAAAAACATCTGAGACCGAGCCGTTAACCAACACCCTTGCAGCTGGGGCCCCATACAACAGTTTGACCCACTTGACAAATTCAGATCCCAAACCAAATCTTTCCAAAACATCAAATAGATACTCCCACTCCACCCGATCAAATGCTTTCTCAGCATCCAGTGAAATTGCAAGAGCCCTATAATTGCAAATCTTGCAATCTACACCGAGTAAACTTATAGGTCCGTAAGATGTACACAGATCTGCAGGTTTATCCTTCTTTAAGATCAGGGATATATGGGCAAGGTTTAAGGTGGGTGGAAGTGTGCCCCTCTCAAGAGATTCTACATAAATTTTTAATAAAGGACCCACCATAAAACTCTGGCCCAAACCCGTCAGGGCCTGGAGCTTTTCCACTCTGTAAGGATTTGATTGCATCTAAAATTTCCTGCGCCCTAATAGGACTGCAAAGATCTAATCGACTTTCCTCTGATTGTATAGGGAGATTAACATTATCAAGAAACAATTTCCTAGCGTCTACAGTATTTTGACACTCAGGGGAATATAAGTCCTGATAGAACTCTTTCATTATTTTGCTGATAAGTTTAGCCTCGAATTGTAAAACACCTTTCTTATCTTTTAGAGAGGATATTGCATAAGAGCCCTTTTTCCCCTGGGCAAGTCGGGCAAGTAAGCATCCAGGTTTGTTGCCCGATTCAAATAATCTATGCTTTGCATAGAATATTGCAGTTTCCGCTTTCTGAGTTAGTAGTTGGTCCAGGGCTGATCTGGCTGCATCCAGTTTTTTAAGCACAGAAACAGACGAGGATTTCTTAAACTCCCTCTCCAAGTTAGTAATGTTGCGTTCAAGTACTAATTGTTTGGCTAAGGTGCTCTTCTTTTTCGCTGAGGTGAAAGAGATAATAGAGCCCCTGAGAAATGCCTTACCCGCCTCCCATAGAGTAGAAGCACTAACCCCCGGTAAGTCATTTGTAGAAAGAAAAAGTTCCCACTGATCTTCTAAATATTTTACAAATTCAGGGTCACTAAGGAGAGCTGGGTTTAGCCGGGCCAGTGTCTAGACAAGGGATCATAATAAGGTGGTAATAACTCCATTGAGACTGATGAGTGGTCTGAGAGAGCGCATGTGTTGATCAAACAACCCCGAGTTCTGTCAAGGACAGATCTAGAAACAAACATGTAATCAATTCTGGAAAAAGAAAAATGGGGGCGTGAGAAAAATGTAAAGTCTTTCACATGTGGATTACAAACTCTCCAGGCATCAAAAAGACCAAGATCTGAGCAGAAGTCCATTGCAGCCTTTGCCATTTTTGAAGGTGGTTGAGATTTTGGTGGATTATAATCAGTTTCAGGACTCAAACCACAGTTAAAATCCCCACCAATTATTACGTGATTCGGACACACAGAGGAGGTTTTTGCCAGAAGGTTTGAATAAAACAATCTATCAAAAGTATTTGGTGCATAAACACTTCCTAATAGAATTTGCTCCCCATATAAAAGCCCAGTAATCAGAATAAATCGTCTGTCCGTATCCCTTACAATAGTATTTAGAGTGAATGGTAGATTTTTATGGATCAATATTGCAACGCCTACTTTTAGAGTTAAAAGAGGAATAGTAAATTTGTCCCACCCAATCACGCTTGAGTTTTAAGTGTTCAGAATCTGTGAGGTGAGTCTCTTGCAGTAATGCAATCTGCACTCTATCTTTTTTGAGTGAGGAAAGTATTTTGTGTCTCTTAAAAAAGTGATTAATTCCCTTGACATTGAGAGTTATAATTTTAATGTTACTCATTGTAAAAGTTGTCAGTCATTGGACAAAAATCGTCAACCCGAAGCAAACAAAAGACCAATCATAATAAACTTTTAAACTTTTAACATAATTTTTGACGATTTTTTTGGATACGAATAAACGGATCTGACCGATCAGACCTCGGCATTTGGTGAAAGTACGCTTGTAGCTCAGAACAAACATTGGTACTAAATAACAATAACATAACATGTACAATGATGTGGAAATAATACTGTTTTATAGTATTATTATTATTATTATTTATTTATACTATAATTATACTATTTTAGCTCAGGCACACAGATAGATGCAGCTTCAGCTCCTGGATCAGCTTCTTCTCATGAGGATTGGATAAATGCAGAATATCTGTGCCGTACTTTTCTTGTTTAAAAACATCAGGGCCAGGTCATCGTGGCTAGATGTCGACTTCTTTTTTTAAATTTTTTAAGGACATATTTCCTGTAACAATGCAATTAGTTCAGTGTGCGTATATACACTGAACACGTATGTATATATGTTACCAAAAATTCATAATTTGCTGTTGCTTTTTCACAGCGCGCTCGGTCTCGGCCTTAGGTCCTCAAAGACTCTTGACTCAGTTTGTTTCTGCATGATGTCAATCAGAGGCAGCCAATCAGAAGAAAGTTGACGTAAAGAAAGAGGAAGGGAGTTAATTTTACAGTCACACTCGGTCAGGCAGTGGTTGGTCTATAAAGGGTTAAGCAGAAATTCTCTTTCATTATTTACATTCAAAGTTGAGCCACAACCTCATAGATTCGAAACACCAATTCCTCCACAATTAATGATGTAATTCAGGGGTGGGGAACTCCAGGCCTCGAGGGCCCGTGTCCTGCAGGTTTCAGATGTGTCCTTGATCCAACACAGCTGATTCAAATGGCTAAATGACCTCCTCAGCATGCCTTTAAGTTCTCCAGAGGCCTGGTAATGAACTAATCATTTGATTGAGGTGTTTTGACCCAGGGTGAGATCTAAAACCTGCAGGACACCGGCCCTCGAGGCCTGGAGTTGCCCACCCCTGATGTAGTTGCTGCAGGACATCAGTTTCATGACACTTTTCATAAAGCAATAGAACCAGAATAGAACAAACTGAGTCGAGTCCTCGATTACAAATGTGTCGACAATCTCTCTGTGTTTAAGAATTGGCTGCAGTCGGTTTGAGTCGGACTGTAACTGTAGACAGGTTGGCTCCCACTTTGAGACCTGTGTGCAATCGCCTTGCAATCTGAAGCAGTCCAAGAGGTTGCGCATGCGGTTGAGGGCATGTCTTAGCATGACTATGAGCAATCAATCATTGAATTAAAAAAAGTAATGCAATCATTGGGCAAACTCCACATTTTCCTTGTTGCAAGGAGGCTTCTGTCCTATTTTCACTCTTGCTGAGCCATAAGGCAGCTTGTTTTAGACAGAGCCGAACCAACGCCAAGAACGAGATAAATAAGGATTCATCTTGTTTAGGGCTGCCACAAACGATTATTTTGATAGTCGACTAGTCACTGATTATTTTTGCGATTAGTCGACTAATCAGATCATCATCCATTGGATGTAAAACGTACAGCTTATTGCACCAGCATGTGTCTGCTCTTATATAACTATCATTAGCTTACAGCTAGAAGTGTTTAAGGTATGTGCTAACTAAAAATAAAGACAAGATGATAGTTTCTTAAATTTTAATGAAATTTGCAGATTGTTTCGTTGGAGTTTAATAAACTCAGCCGTCTGCTCCTTGCTATCTAAAATATAACAGGACACCGCAGTATATTCTCGAGGATCTCACACTTCTGATAATCAGTTGTCTGCTTGACGTTTATTCAGCTGTGTAAAAACAATACAATAACATTTTTAAGTTATCTAAGTGACTTATGTATGTTTAACCTGAGTAGCGAAAGACAGCGGTGGGTTTGAAAACGATTTGCCAGGAGTCCGGTGTTCTCACGGCTCTAATGAGCCTTGCCCCCGGCTCGCTATCGAGCTAGTGGGTAACAGACGTCTCTGAAAACGTCAGAGCGCTTTTGAAAATATGTGGTGTCTTGATAAACTGAGCAGATATTTGAGGTTTACACAGCTACATTCTCCTCTGAAAATATGTTAAATGTTTATTTTGTGACCCAGAAAGAATAATAAGAGTAATATTAAAACTAACTAGCTGCCGCCATTGTTGGAAACTGAGCTGGGCCGCGCTATGAATTCTGGGACAGAGCTGCTTCTTCTTCTTCGGGGTTTAACGGCAGCTGGCATCCTTGTACATGCAGTGCTGCCATCTTCTGTTTCAGTCCCTTATTACACTCTTAAATCCTACTACTTATTCTTGCGTCTTTTGTGCTCTAACAAAGCTTCAAACGACGTCGTCGACGATTTTGATAGTCGACGTAATCGTGACTAGTTGACTAATCGTGGCAGCCCTAATCTTGTTTGGAGCTGGGATCGTGCAGAGCTGCTACAGGGGAGAACAAGAATAAACATATGGAGCCTGAAATGAGCAGAATTTCAGCTTTTTACATACGAGGAGAATTCCCCCCAACACCTCCTGCATACACCCGTCCCTAATAACAAAAGACTATAAAACTATTTAAATGTTACCTTTTGCTTTCATTGAAGTTCATGACTTTGCAGGTATGAGTCAGACTCACGCGTCTTCCTTTGTGCTGCAGGGACAGAGCGATCTGTTACGTGGGGCTAAGATGGATTCTCTGGATGCCCTGAGGCAGCTGGCTCTGGCCTGTGAAGCCTGTGGACTCACCTCCTCCTCTTCTTCCTCCAATTCCTCATCCTCCAATTTCTCCACAGTTGAGCTGCACTACTCCTCCCACCCCCTGTCCGGCCGCCGAAGCAGCACACACGGCAACGGACGCATCTGAGACCCACCTGCCCACCCCCCCCACCCCCCGGGTCCAACACACTGCCAAAGATGAAAAGGGATTGAAAAGAGTAATTACAGAGGATAGCAGACAGAAAAAGAAAAGAAAAACCTGGACCTGGGTGTGTAAAGCAACAGATTAGACATAGATTTCTCTATGCTAGAGTGTATTCCTGTATACAGTGCAGTAAATGTGTAGACTAAAGCCTTACGGTGAGTCCAGCCTGCAGAGAGGCTCCTCATGAATGTCTGCCGGTGGAAGAAAGACGTTAAACACAGGAACTTAATTTTCTGAGAGCTTAAATCAGCATTTAAAAGTCAATAGTTTCTTCCTCATTAATGAGGAAATCAGAGACAACTTAGTAGTTTGTGACACTGGAGCCCCAGATGATGACCGTCATATTACTGGTGTTTCGTTTCAGAGGTGAAGTTTTGGAAAGGAGCGAATGTAGAGCTGTTAGTTTGGCCTGTCCCTTGGGAAGGCAGCAAAATTGCCTGTGTGTGTTGGAAATGGTGGAAAGGTGCAATAACAGATTGAGAAAACCTCACAGGTGGAGAGTTGCTGATTACGTTAGCCTAGAATTTTAGTATTTTAGACGTAGCTGCAGAAACGTTTGCAGTTGCTTAATATTTAAAAGGAAAACTGAGGTTTAATCCAGTTAGGATGACCACCGATCAAGTAGAGTATATACTAACATGACTGACAGTTAGTGTTATGATCACTAACCTCTGTCCTTTCACCTGAATAGTGGAAGTATCCTTTTTCTGACTCGTTCTTCTTAAAGCATAGCAGTGTCTGCCTAATTTCTTCACAGCTTTCGAACAAAATGAGCTTCAGATGGAGAAAAAGGATCGTATCTCAAATATGAAGGCTTATTAATGAGGTTTGAGAGTTTGGAAAGGTTGCAGGTCAAATCAATCCAGCCGTTTGTGTAATGTATCGCTTCTTTCCAGACTGCAATCTCTTAACCTCTGTAGGCCTTATCTGCCCTGTTTGAGGATTAATGCACTTACTAGATGCCCTTGTATCTCCGAGTACACTCACACATTTCTCCTTCTGGTTTGTGTGTTTGTGCAAAGAAAGCACCAGAAGCTTGCACACACACACACACACACACACACACACACACACACACACACACACACACACACACACACACACACACACACACACACACACACACACACGCAGGTTCTTATTATCTCCACGCAATGGCCTGTGGGGCTGTTGGCATTTGTTGTTTGTTAGTGTGGTAATTGGAGAGGATGTGTATGTAGTACTGCATGTCTGCTGTGTGGATCTTGTTACCACCTCACTATGCTGACATGCGGTGTAATGAAAGCTCAGAGTCTGTGGAGGAAGAGCGGCTTCCTGCAGTTTGGATGAAGTTGACTACACTGGTGTAGCAATAATTTCAACTAAAGTAATACACAAAGACTGTATAACTCAACAATAGAATGAACTGTGCAACTCAGTTATAAAAGAAATCAACTAAAACACATGTGATATGATGTGTGGCAGGGGCTGTTCATGGTTGTGTCAGTGATGGTGTTCTTCTGTGTCTGAGCATTAACGTGTGCTTCTTTTTAACACGGGGAAACCTGTTCTTAAACTCTGCTGATTGGGGCCAATCTAGCATGACTCCAGAAACTCTCAGCTCAAGCTTTTTAAGGGTGACATGTCTTAAAGTGGGCCTGTTCCACTCCAGAACTCTAGTAGAGTGGCTTTCGTGATTTATGGTAAATAAAAATATTCCTTATTTGTCTTATAAAGTTGTTTTACTTCTTCTGACCAGCTGCCCTTTGCAGATTTGGGGCTTCTCTGCTCAAAGAGCTGTGTGCCTCAAATGACCATATTAGGTAAATCCTGTCCTGTCTGATAGCCTGTCATACAGAGCCAAGAGTAGAAAAACTGTGTGAAACAGAGCAGTTAGAAGCAGACGCTTACTCACTCATTTGAATATTTGGCCACGTTTAATAAGAGCAGCCACCGCTGGGACCATAATGACAGAAAATAGGTACCTTTGCAAACAACACTGTTTTCTTAATTTTGTTTGAGATACAATAAAAATCGCATCTTAGTTCTGCTGGATTGACTTGTGATTGTAATCCAGTGCCGACCAACTTAAGTTCCACCTCCGTGTTTGAAGGAGGAGGCATCTTAACCTAACTTAAGACTAAAAGACATTTTGAATGTTTCTTTTGCCCTTTCAGGAGAGCAGGTACGTGGGCCACGGCTAAATATTGGAGCTTAACAGCCAGTGGCATTTTTAGAGTAGACAAGATATAATGAGAAGCACAGGGTTTACTAACTGACTTAGTCCTGTGCAGACGTGTATGTGCAAAGCTACTGTATCTTCTGAATGAGTCTGCCGTGTTTTGTAATAACCTCCTTCTTACCCCCTACTTCTCTCCATCCTCTTGTTCCTGCTGCTCTTCCCGAGACTCCAGGTGGGCAGTGACAGAGCTGGTGTACTGAGTCATAGCCACAGGAGGAAGCTGACCTAATAACATTTCCATGTTTTTCTTTGGGTGTGTGTGAGTGTGTGCGTGTCTGTGAAAGGGCTTCACAAAGTAGAAAACAAATAATGGCGAGAGAGCAAAGGTTGCAGAATAGAAGAAGTGTCTGATATTGGCTGCATGTGTGGGTCGGTGGGCACACCTGCAGAGCTTCATAATTGGCCGGGAGCAGTAGACGTGGTGACAGCGCCTGCTGTTTGGGTCTATTAATAACACTCTGACTCACTGGAGGCTTCAAGATGTGAGTTTGTGCTGGAGCGCTTATGTTTGTCACCATACAACGGTGCCCTAATTCCTCACCCGATGATGCTGGATTTCGGTCGCTGGTGTTTCGGGTCCTCTGTGGAGGATTACTGCCCCCAAGAGGCAAGTTTGTGAATGCTTTCATCGGGTCATAGGAGGTGTTGACTGCCTAGAGCTCTCCAGGACTGCAGGGAGGATCTCTCTGCATTAATGGTCTGTGAGCTGCAGGTAAACAAACCACAGTACTAGCTTTTCTGTGTTAAGTTAAGCTTATCCTTGGAATAACTCATCATGTGAAAAAGTATTAGCATCCCACGGAAATTTTTTTTAAAAATATATTTGGACAAGTAAACACTAGATGAGCTTTGAAACAGTGCCTAAAGGCAGGGTGTGAGAAAAACACAGGGTTTAAAAACTTATTAGGCTGTTTGCTGATGAGTTTGTGCACAGATGATGTTTCTGTCTTAGAGGACTCCACGGTGAAAATTAACGCTTTTTATTCAACATAAAGTATGTAAACTTTGACATCTGAAGTTAGTATTGATAAATGATAAATGGGGTGGTACTTCGCTACTCTGTGCACAAAACACTCTTGTCTGTTAGCTCATTCCATAACCCTCCATTCCTTCTTTTTTAACCACCCCCTGTTGATTTTCTAGTCTTTACATCATCACCTCATCAAAAGGGCCTTGCATACATTCCAATCAGTCTCTGATCTCACACATAATTAATAGCTGAATCAGTGTCTGGAATCGACAGTCCCTAAGGTAGTGAAGCAACCCCAAACCGATTATTTCCACCTCCATAGTTCTCATGAGGTTCTTCTTCCGAAGCTGCCTTTGGTCATTCCTGATATAATGACTGAGCAACTCAGCCAGTTTTGTTCTGAGCTTCTTTTTCAAACAGTAAACCCTTTTTGTGGCACCGTTAGTTGCAAGACTTAAAATCCTGGTTTGTCTTTGCATCAAATGGTGTATATAATATCATAATATCATATCATATAAGTTGGAAAACATATGAAATCAATTACCAGATTTGTAGACATTCACAGCTGTGAGTATGATGGCAAAGTCTTCAGGAGCACAGAGAACAGCAGAACGATAAAAATGGGAGCCCCTAATGTTATGGACATTACGTTTTCTATGATGGAACTGACAAAAACCAAAAAGAAAATAATAATTTTAAGTTTTACTTCTTTTAAAATAGGCCCTGTATTATTATTTTTACTGTTTCACCTTCAAATGTTTGCTTGTCCAAATATATCAAGAAACTTTTATGAAGATCATAAACTTCTCTTTGACGTAATGAGTTTTATGCTCTATTTATAAAGCTCGTGATCACTGAGCTGATGCATTGAACAAAGGCAGTATGTAAGCCAAGAAAAATGGCTGCTTGATCTCTTTTTTGGAATTCGACCTCTGTGGCGTGTCAGGAATCTGCACCTGAACCCAAATGTGTAGCTGGATGAATCAAATGAACCAGATCTTTGTTTCTTTTTGTCGCTTGATCGAACCCATTTACTTCTATAATAGCAAAACATATGAGAAATTTTCCAATGAGTGTCCTTTTATACCTTCCAGGCAGCTATTGCTTTCATTTGGTATCTGTATGGTATGAAAGTCAGCTTCCAGGTTAAACCAGTTCAGTGAACATCCTGCTCAGGTTTATTTTATCAGTGATATTATTCTACAGATGCAAGCAGACAGAAAACAAGCAATATTTTCATCAACACAACAGAGAAAGTTCCCTTTCTCAAAACCCTTTTTGTTCAAGAAGCTACCAAACCGACATCACTACGTGCATTGTGATTAATGTGATCAGTGCAACACTGTGCAACAATCAAAACCATCTTGGGACTTCTCAGTAGCACACGGTTTTCTCACAAAAACATTTTCTTTTTTGTTAAAGGTACTTAACAAGTACTTTGTTATTTAAATTTTTTTTTTCAAAAAATAACCAAAGGTTTGAGCAGATTTTAAAGAAACAACCTTTCAGTCTTTAACCATCTATTACTGTTGTGTTTACCCGCTGGTAAAATGCTCCCACCTGCTGGTGAAAGCTTGAAGTACATTTAGAAGGGGCTAATTAAAAAAAACTAAATTGTGCTTTTGTTGCGCACAAGTTAATAAAGCTGAGCATGTCGTTCACTGTAGTTTGTTTCAAGCAAGGGTGAGGTCAGTCATGAAGATCTGTAGTCACTGAATTCAGCTCGCAGAAAGAGTGGCATTATCCTGGGAAGAAAAGCAGGGTTCAGCTAATCCAGCACTCGTACGTTTTGTCTTCACGTCACCTCGTGTGATGATGGCCAATGTCAGATGTTTGGCAGTATTAAACCTTCAGTGTTTACCTCTGCCAAAGGTACTGCAGTCACCATTCAGTACAATGCTTTACATTCAGTGCATTGCATCCCATTGGTAACCCACTGCTGCTCCCGGATCCTTGAAGCTATTTCCCTTTATGACTTCAAAAGTGGGAACACATCCACGGAAAGATTTCTCTCTCACTGTGATTCAATATTTAAGCAGAATTCTGGTTTGTTTCAGATATTTCCCATTATTGTGCCAATTGCTGCTCCATGAATCGTGCTTACTCTGCCCTCCCCTCCACTGTAATGATTCAGTACAAAACAATATCAACAAAAAGTGTTCTTACTTGAGTCTGTCTGATTGAAACACAATAATGGGAAATATGCAAAGTTAAAATAAGCCACCATTCACCCATAAGGTGTGAGTTTGAGGTGTGGGAGTGGTAGACTAGCCATGTAAAAGATGGGTGCTACAATTGTACTGCAATGTACCTGTTAATCCTTTGTCGTGTCCAAATTCATGGGCTGCATCCTCCTGAGGCCGCATTTGTAGACCGATTACGTCACAGCGACGCGCCGAAGGCTGTCCAAATTCGTAGACTCCTCCGAATGCAGCCGACAAATGCGTCCTCCTTTTCCCCGAATTTGAAGGATGGGTCGGGTGTGTCCTTCATGGCCTACCATATCCCAGAATTCATAGCGCGGCCCAGCCAAACTCCAGTTTCCAACAATGGCGGTCGCTACTAAGTTTTAAAATTACTCATACTAATCTTTCTGAGTCACAAAATAAACTTTTAACATATTTTCAGGCGAGAAAGTAGTTGTGTAAACATCAAATATCTGCTCGGTTTATCAAGATATCGCATATTTGCAAAAGTGCTTCGACGTTTTCGGAGGCGTCTGCTACCCACCAGCTCGATAGCTAGCCGGGAGCTCGAGGGTTACTGATGCGGCCAAGAACGGCACAACTCCCGGCACATCATTTTCAGATCACCGCGGACTTTCGCTGCTCGGGTTAAACGTAATATATAAGTCACTTAGACAACCTAAAAATGTTATTGTTGGGCTTTTTTCAGTGTTTTGTTTGTTCGTGAGTAAATCGGTTTGGCTGAGATTAAAGTTAGTAGATTAGATTAGATAAAATAAAACTTTACTAACCCCCCGGGTGGGTTCCTCCTTGGTTTTTACACAGCTGACTAAACGTCAAACAGAAAACTGATTAAACAGAAGTATGAGACAGTCGAGAATTTACGCCAGTGTCCCGTTATATTTTAGATAGCAAGGAGCAGACGGCCGAGTTTATTAAACTCCACCGAGACAGCGGTGACGCTAATCAGAAGGCTAGACCGTCCAATTTCACGGCCGTTTACTTCCGGCCTACCCGACCTTCTGAGGACCCGGCCCACGTAGACCGCGAAGGCCGGGTCCTGAGGAGGATGCAGCCCATGAATTTGGACACGACCCATCATGTGTCTTAACTTAGAGCTAACCCTCCCTGTACTCTTCAGCGTGTGTGATGCTACCAGTGGTCAAATAGTGCTTAACGTTCATGTGAATAATCGGAGAGTTGTTTATACCTGCCGTAGTGACGTGGACAAACATGTGAAACACTTGGAAATGTGTAAAGGTGTTTTAGGTTTCGTAGGCTAATATCTGTGGCATCTACAATGTGTGTATTGGCCTGTATCTGCACCACTGACCTTTTAAACCAGTGCAGTTCCCTCAACTGTTCTCATAGTCCATTGTGTGTTTTTGTAAAGCTGACAGGAGAAATAAAGACCAAAAGAAGAAAAATATTTATTGAAGTGTGTTTTAAAGCTATAAATATATATAATTAATTAAATGGACCTTGCTTTTATTTTGAAAAGCTACTGTGTTTTCTATCTGACTAATAATCAAATATAACAGTATGTATCCCAGCTAAATAAAGACTTCTTTTCCTGACCAAATCTTCTGGTCGTGCATACTTGATCTCGTCCTGCTGCAGGTATGTTTACAATATATGCACCTCTAACATATAACTGTCATAGGGCTTGGCATGGTGTCATGCAAGTCTTTTCTAATGCTGTAAAGTCAGGACGGCTCCAGAGGTTTCTCCTTGGATTATACTTGCTTGCTGGTATGCACACAGACAAACACCATGGCTGTAAGATGGAAGTGTAGTTTCTGACAGATTTAAAGACAAGTTAGCAGCAAAAACACTAGAGCTTACTGACAGCAAAGTCTTATTGAATTAGTAAAATCAGTGAGGATGTGGCAGGTGATTGGTGTGTGTGTGTGTTTGGAGGAAGGGGGGGGAGACACATAAAAGTGACTAACAAAGTACAACAGGAAATGACCAAAGGAGACATTAACTTAAGGACAAATAGAGACACAGATAAAGAAACACAGGAAAAACAGTAAATGTATAACTTATACAACGTATGATGCCATTTTAAAATACATGTTGAACACATGAATGCACTGTTTGTTTTCCAAATCAGATGTTAGTACAGTAGCAGGTGTAGCTGTGCCAGCATGGCTGTGGTGAGTCCTCAGTAACTGCTTTTCAGTAGCAGGCCTGAGATACTGAGAGGTTCATGTCCTGTGCATGATGTTAGTCCATGTTTCCAGGAGGGGGAGCCAAACATCAGGCTATTTTCTCATTGGGCAAAACTTATCCCACCATTCAATGGTTTATTTTAATGTCCACTTTATGACTTTAGGGTTTTTTTTTTCACATCTTTGATTTTTGTGCATATATGTTGTTGAGCCTTTCTAATTTCATGGTGCAACACTGCATAGAATCCAAACACACACAGATGTTCTGTTTATTATGACTTATATATCAAAGGTTCATATTAGGGACACAACAAACAGTTATTACATTTGTTTATTTAATCTGCTGATTAGTTCTATCATTAGTCAAAAGTGATAAATATTTTTAAAAATTGTAAAAACAAACATAAAATAAAAGTAATTAGAAATGTCCATGCTTCCATCTTCTTGGTCTCCAAATATCCAACAGGACTCTAGTGACTCATGTAATATTGGGGTCAGATTCATATTGACCCATGTAAATGGAAGTTTCTTAAATAACTTGGAGTCAGCCTGCCTCAGCCTGATTCAGCTCCATGGTGCTGAGCCCGTACGTGTTGCAGGGACTTGGTCTTCTGGGCCGAAGATGGTTCTTCATAACTCTGGCTGGATGCTGGGACAAATCAGATGCCTGCCTCCCTCCCAGCACGATCTGTCAGTGTTGTGATGTTTAGTCTCCTAATCTAGAATGAAGGGCAGCAAAGTCTCAGTCTTTTCCCATCCCCACCCACTTTCTCTCCCTCGAGAGGTGTTGGGCAGCAGATGGGAAGTGATGGAACTGCGTGGTACTGTAGGCAGTGACATGGCAAGCTGTCAGGTCCTAATGCAGGCTAACATCTGGAGGTTGTTGTCCATGTCACTTCGGGGTCCTCTAGCCCAGGGCGAGAAGCCACCCTGTGGGACATAAACCCAGGGCCAGAGCTGGGCTCTTTTGACAAGGAACTGTCGACGATGGGAGTCAGCTTGCCTTTGACTTCATAAGGAAAGTGAGAGATTAAGATTTAGATTGTACTAGGGGGTAATACTAACTGAGCTCCAGTACAGTGTGACGGAGCAGTAACTAGTTTAAGTGGGCCATCAAAGTAAAGGTTCTCAGAAAAATACATTTAGTATGAAACTACATGGCTCTGCATATATCATGAAGCAGCTTTTACAGTGCATTTATCACAGGAAACAGCTGGCACAATCTACAAATAGACCATCATAAGACATCCTCGGCGAGCGGGTGGTGTAGCGGCTATAGGCACAGCAGGATAATACAGAGCCCGTTAAAATCGTCAGTGCCATCGAGGCACTATGCTATTAGCGCTTCATGCTTGCCTCGAGCATCCAAGAAGCAAGTGCCTCTTCTATTTTAATGACAGCCCTCACCCAGAGGTAATTTCACAGTGATTAAGGCAAGAGGAAAAAAATTATGTCTTAAAAGTCTCTAAATTGCATCTTATTTATCCACCTTTTAACTAAGTACAAAAGGAAGACAGACAATGGCACTGCATGTTTCTACCTCTCCTGGTGAACAATTATACTTGAGACATTATCTGGTCCATTGTTAGATGGGTATTAAATATGGCACCCAGGAGATATGACAGAGTAAAGCTTTGATGGAAAAGTTAAGATGAGAGAAATTAGATGAAAAAACAACAACTTGAATTTATTAGTTTTGAGTGTTTTTTCTTTCTTTCCTCAGATCAAATTCAATCTGCCTGATCTAAACACGAGCTCTGGTTTCAATTTTTAGTGTAGTGTATTTTTTAATTGTTTATTTTTTGTGTAACCTTTATCCCGTGTCAGGTTTGTGATTTATTGCATAATCAAAGGCCTGGCCATTTTAAGCGACTGCTTGGGTGCAATTTGTTTAGTAGTACAGTGGGCACTGTCATTGTTTGCATTGATACTTGAGTGCAGGTGTGCATTGCTCTGGAATCTGACTGATCTGTTCCTGTTGGACTTGGAACTAATAAATCTTTAACAACTGCAGCTTTTACTGAAATGTAGGACGACGAGACTTCTGGACCCACTTTGAGTCTATGGATGGACTGTCAGAGTTATGAAAGTGCAAATAGCAGCGCACTGACAGAATAGGTTATAATTTAGGCTATTATTTTTGCTAACTAAAAATGACATTTCTGTCAGCTCAGTTCAATTGTATTTTATTTATACTGTGATAGATCACAACAGCAGTCACTTCAAGGCACTTTATCATTCTAAGGTAAAGATCCAGCAATAATACAGAGAAACCCCAACAATCAAACATCCCCATTTAAGCAGCACTTGGTGACAGTGAGAAGAAAGAACTCCCTTTTAACAGGAAGAAATCTTCAGCAAAGTCAGGCTCAGGGAGGGGCAGCCATCTGGGGATCACGGTATTCTCTGAATTTTCCTTGCTAACTAAACTCAATGCTACCAACTGCTCCTTTTCATTTAAAAAAAACAAAGTTGCACCAGTCAAACTGGCCGACTTGTATGTACATAAACATATGTCAGCTCAGGAATTGCTATGCATTCTGGGTTGTCACCGCCGTGTTGTTTTTCATACAAAACCAGAACCAAAACAAAGTCAGACCCTAGCAGGTGATAGGGAGGAAAACAGAATAATGAATGCATGAAAAAAGCATCCAAATGACCCGTGACACAACACAATACAAAGAGAAGCTAAACAATGAGGAAAAGGATTGGGAGAGGTCAATCCACAGAGAATGCTTACTTTATTTTTAGGAGCTACTGAGTCAATTTTATTGATAAAGCATCAGGAAGCAGGAAGAAGATTCATAAATGGACAAACGGCAACAACACTCAGATGGTACTAAGGGATCAAAATGTGTCAAAAAGATATTCTCCACACTAATGTAGCCTAAAGTTCAACTCGTTATCTAACAGGAGTCGATGTGGTCTTCTGCTGATGTAGCTCATCTGCTTCAAGATTTGATATGTTTTGAGTTCAGGGATGCTCGTCCGCATACTTTGGTTGTAATAAATGGTTATTTGAGTTACTGTTTTCTTCCTATCATCGTCGAACCACTCTTCTCAGCCCTCTAGCATCCGTAAGGTATTTTTGCCCAGAGACCTGCTGCTCACTGAATATTTTCTCTTTTTCTGAACTTTCTCTGTAAACTTCAGAGGTGGCTGTGTGGGAAAATTCCAGGAAATACTCACACAAACCCCTTTGGCACCAACAACAGCGACATATTCAAATCACATAAGGTTTATTCACTGTTCTGGTGTGATCGGTTTGAAGTTCAGCGAGCTGTTTGGACCATTAAGTTCCTGCCATGTGGCTGATTAGATATATGCATCAACAAGCAGTTGAACAGGTGTACCTAACATAGTTGTTGCTTTCAGACTACTATTTTTTTTTTTACCTCTTTATATTATTTAAACATAACAGTTTTATGTTCTCTTGCTCTCATTAACCTGTTCATGTTTGTGATTGGTCAGATGCTGACAGCCCCTCCCTTATCATGTGAGCTCACGTACAGCCAGGCTGGGAACCCCTGGTTTGACTTATCAAGGTGAAAATAGCCTCAGTGTCACTGCTGAGTACAGGCCCCTGTACTCAGGGGACACTAAAGAGTTCAGAAAAAGAACAAAGAAAGAAAGTAAAAACACAGAAAGCCACACGAGGAACTAACTTCTAAAATAAAACAGGAAGTAAACTGAATGAGGAAGAGACATACCAAATACAAAATAACCCTGTAAGAAGTCATAAGCATCATTACGACCTAAAAGCCAAACAAAGCGCACAACAGAAGTAAACACTGTTACAACTTTGTCAGCCAAATACTTACTTTTAATATCATCCCCGATGCTCTTGACTGCAGCCTGATAAGCATTACAAATGAATCCTTTGCTTTTGCCCAAGTTCCAAAGTCACAGACAAAAACTGTCTCTAATTGGATGAATCCCAGAAATGAGTTTCATGAACTGAGGAGATGAAGATCGAGGCCCCATCAAGGCATTTCGTCTCTATCAAATCACTCTCTATTGTGCCAGCTGGAGAGGAGCTTGGAGATACGGATAATTACGCTCACCAGAGTCCATGTCGCACCTCTCTATACCCTCCCTTTCTCAAGGAGGACAAGTTCCTCCTCCCCTACCTGAGCAATCACACACCATCTTCACAGATATTGTATTATAATCACGGCCATTCACAACTTGCTAAAGTTTGAATTTACCACTTCCCATTATCCTCCTGAATCATCCCTCCTCCTCTACTCTTTTCATTTATTTTCTCTCTTGATTGCACGTTTTCGGGCTCATCAGTCACTGTTAGTCACATAGTCCTTTACAAGTGATTGAAACACTTGCATACTGAATTGTAGTGACTCTTTTTTTCTTCCTCTTTCTCACTCACACACATGCATACACTCCTCTGGCTAATGCTGCTAATGTTAATAGCTTGTTCTGCTTTAATTGGTTCCTAAACGCTGTAAGCAGAGTTCCCACTGTGTGTTTAATGAACAGGTAGCACCCCATGATTACAGTAATCTCAACCCACCACCCCGCTGCTACAGACTCCCTTCACACATACATACATGCAAACCTACACACACACACACACACACACGGTCCCTGGGTCTTGTCGTAAGCAAATGGACAAAGGCAATTTGAGAGGCTCCTCAGCTCTGCAGGATGCTGGGCAATTTAAAGACGGGGATGAGAAGGAGAGAGGGACCAGACGAGGGTGAACACAAAAGAAAATGAGAGGAGATGAGACCCCCCCTCCCAAAAAAATAATTACTGTTTTTTTTAAGCCAAGAAGAGGTGGAATCATTTCAGAGCTCACGTGTATAACCAGTAAGCATGTTACTACTGTGCAGGCTGGAGTGTGTGGGGAGAAAAAGCTTTGCTGATTATAAAATGTGTGTCTCTGACTCCATGTTGTGATTGTGTTTGATCCTTGTGTGTTTTTTCTACAAATTTGCACTGCATTTTTCCTTTCCTTCATTTGTTCCCTCTGTCTGCATCTATCCTGCTCTCTGTTTTTGTTCTTTCTCATCCTACCTTCCTGTCTCTGAGTTTCTCCTCTTTTCTTTGCCCATCATTTGTTTTCTAAAAGTTTTTTCCCCCCTCTTGCTTTCTTATCTCCTCGGGTGTCCTTGTTCATACTCCTCTTTTACTTGTTTCCCTTTGTTGTCTTTTGTTATTATTTTTTCTTTTATTGTCAACTCTTTTATTTTCTGCTGTTCCTTTTTTTTGCTTCCTTTACTTTTTTTCTCCTCTCCTCAGTTGTCTTTTTCCATTTTTCATTCATAGCCCTTTCTTTTCTTTTCCTGATTTGCTTTCCTTTCACATTTGTTCCTAGTTTCCTTCCCTCACACCCTTGGCCCTTGTATTCTCTGGTCATTTCCCTTTTCCCCCTTTCCTCATCTCCCCATTTCCCATCCAGCTCCCTTCTTATAGTCTCTTCCTCCTCTCCTTTTCACTTGCCTCCTGCCTCCTCTCCTGTGTTCTTTTCTTCCTCTCCTCTCCATCTGTTAGTCTTTGTCTATCCCGAGGCACAGAGTCAGGAACTCCTCTCCTCAGTGGGCTGATGAGGATGTGGGGTGACATCCACCTTTCTCTCTTTTTTCGGCAGAGTGAGTAGAAACAGAGGTGGGTCTCATTGGAGGCCTGTATATATGTACGGCTGGGTGGCAAACCTCATGTTGTATACATATTTGTTCAAACATGTGCGAGCTGCTCAGTAATCCTCTCCACTTGGTTCACCCTCCCACACGTGTATATAAACGTGCAAGCCTCTGCCCATCTCAGCTACTATGGGGGAGATGTGATAGGTGAGCTTAACAAAAAGGGGGATGTGGAACAAGAGAAGGGTCCATGCACAGCTTCTGCCAGATGCCTTTTGTAAATAAGCAGGGAGCCCTTAGAGGGGCACCGTCGGGCGCCCTGAGTCACCCGTCCCACAGGATGCAATCAGGGTGTCCCCGCCCCCTGCCGTGTATAAGGGGTAAGGAAGGGAGAGGGTCTGGTCTCTGTGTTCCTGGTGCTGACACAGAGGAGCTGTGGGTCTAATTCATTAAACCAGCCTTCTAATATAAACAGCCATTCATTTCACTGCCTGACACTGGGCCGTCTGGACAATGTGAAGAGCCCCAATAGAACTGCCATACAGAACTGTTTGTGTGTGTGAGAGGGAGCGAGCGGTCGGGCTGGGCTGTTTGTGTGTACGAAGTCTCGGAAAGCCTGTCGGTCCCGAGCAGGTACAGTGAAGCTAACCAGAGGCTTTCGTGAGCCTCGACACGGTTCGCTGAGCAACTGAAGTGAACATCACATTTTGTAAAAACAAGAAAAAAACCCACACAAATGCAAATCCAGTCAAGTCCTGAAGTCTGTGGATATTTTAGGACATCTATCAGTTAAACTAAAAATGATTTGCAGCTGGGAGGGTAAATTGTTAAGCATAGAAAGCATTTACAAAAGAAACTACAGTTTAAACAAAACAAGCTAAACACACTAAAAATGTTACTATTTAATTTGGTTTGAAACAAGGGCCGTCACTACAGCCTGTGATTCCTGCAGCAATGGTTCTGCCTAATGTGTGTCAGTTAGGAATGCAATGCAGCTTTCTGACTGCTTAATCATAATCGTATAAATATGTTTGTCCCTCCACCTCTCTGTTCCTGTGAAAGAAAAGGACAAATGATGATTATGATTACATTGACACTCAATAATCAAAAATGTAAGAACTCATGCTTTCTCTGTTCATGTTTAACTTGAACTCAACATGTAGTAAGTATAACTTCTTAAATAACCCTCGGCGAGCAGAGTGGACAAACTACGAGACAAACTTCCATATGTTTCTGTTTTTTAAATCCTGATTCTTTAGTTTAAGTTAACTTGTAAAAAATAAATAAATAGACTAACTCATCTATGCACAAACACAGTTTTCCCATCTCCCACGAGGCCAAATTGGTTAGATCAACCCCGCATTCACTGCGCACACTTGGCTCCATATCTGCTTTTGTTCCACTGCGATAAAGTGAAATGTTCTTCTTTTGTTAATCTGAGAGAAATGAACCAGAGAATAAGCTCTTAAAGACCCACACACAGTCAGACAGTGTCCGAAAACTAGTCCAGTGGACAAATATTCTTTGGGGTACTGGTGTACAATCATAAGGAAAGAGCCCTGTTTTCCTCTGGACTGTATATTCCTTGAAGTAAGGCGCGTAGCAAAGAAAATGTAATGCATTAAATTGTTCACACATCTCCTTGTGTTTTAGCTTTAGGTGGCAGATGGATTCCCACTGACCCACAGACTAGCCAGTTGTTTTTCAGGGACACGTTGACAGTAAGCACAGCCATCATCAACAGACAGACAGGGTGAACACACCCACTGACACTGATACTGAATCTGGAATGTGGGTTTTATGGGCTTACAAATAAACACACACACACACACAGTATATGTGCACACACATTTTCATACACGCCCATCCATCCAAGCATGCAAGCATCCACCCACCCACACATACAAACACACAAGCACCTAGGTATCTGTGACCACTAATTGTGTCTGGCCAGTGCCGTCCCCAGCAGCTAGGGTCATGGGAGCGCTGGGTAGCCATTGCGGTAGCCTTTTAAACATAGCTTATCCTGAGGCCTGTTATTACCCTGAGAAACTATCATCTTTTTCTCCTCAAAACCATCCTGCTCAGTCAATTTAATGAACCAGGCATTCCAACAAAGGGAAATGAGCAACAGCTCCCACAGTCCCATGCTGCACCAGCAATTAATGGTTCAAGACAACAACCTCTGGGACAGAGAGAGGGCTTTTCTTCCAGCAAATAGGTTTGTCCTTATTTTAAAGAAAAAAGTAATATAACAGGTAAGCTTATTGTGCAATTTCTGACAAATATTTGTATTAATGTCGAGAAGTATTTAATTCTACTACAAAGTAACAATAGCTCTGAAGTCACAACATTACCCAGTGGTGTTTCAGTATTTTGAACATTGTCATCTTGGACTTTTTAACCTGACATCACAAGCTACATAATAGCTCATTCACACTAGAGTAAAACTGGGATGGCATCCATTTGCAAGTAGTTGAAGTGACTGCTGGGTTTTAACATCAAGATCCAACTCGGACTGACTGCAATCACTCTCAGATAGATTGGCAAAGGTTTGCATGTAACTGGTGTCTAATTTATAAATGTATCATCCTCTCTTTGCAACATCGGGCTTAACTTGGCTGCCCTTTGAGTGTATTCTGGTTATAATACTATAACCTCCTAAGACCCGAACTCTTCCACAGCATGCATTTTTAATTTCTCTTTGATATTTGGGCTGATTGCGGCCCGATGAATGTAAATACAAGGAATTACCTGATTATTATTATTTTTTACCTTATTTGTGTTTTTAAAGCCACATATGAGGATATTCGTTTAAAATGTTGATAGAACAGTAGCAGTATAATGTCCTCGTAAGTGGATATCAGGCCCTTATAGAGCAAAATTTAGTATTTTGGTCTAAATAACCCAAATGTGATGTCCACATATGTGGACGCCAGGTCCTAGGAGGGTACAAATGCAAAGTTACAAAGTGACTGTTAATATTGCCATTGAATTGCAGAGAATCACAGAACCCGAATGCTGTTCCTGTACCAACTCAGCTGTGGGCCTTGGGCTCCAAGAGGACTGGACAACTTTGGCTTCAACTGAGAAACATGAAAGGTGGGATGGCTCTTCATAGAAGCAGGTATCTTCAGACATACAGCAGATGGATTGATACTTCTCTCCACCTCAAAGGGTCCAAAGCACTTGGGAGCTAGCTTCTTAGACAAGAATTTTAAGCGAATATCTCAGACAGACTTTCTGACCTGGAGAATATTGTTGGGCTGGGGTTCCCCTTTTTGCTGAGGAGGAGGTTAGTGTGTGTGTGTGTGTGTGTGTGTGTGTGTGTGTGTGAGTGTTAGAAGTATATTCCACTCATATTAAATGGGTCCTAGGAAGGGAAGCCACCACAAAGAGCTACTTCTAGCTCTTGAGGATGCTTACAATTGACTAGCCGGTGATCAGGTGCTCTTATTTCTAGCATGGAACATGGAAACATGGAAAATGAGACATACAATCAGTTAGGGGAACCAGGATCCATTGTAGAGCTTGGTGGATCTGATTTTCAGTCTCCCAGGTAATGGCTTGATAACGTAGGAATGCGGCAGGATGGGTTCCAGTTCATCCGGGTCGGAGTCTGCTAAAAAAAGATGACATAGACACGTTCAACAGAGCTGGTTTGTGGGAGCCTGGGCAGTAAGTAATGATGATACTGAAGTGACTGAAAAATAGCAAACCTAGCTCATTTACAATTGTTTGCTTCTGATGACTGTATAACGGGCCTGGAAGACGAGGTGAGTTGGATTAGAAGCAAAGCAATCTAACTGTAATTTCTAAAGATTCGATGATAGAAATATGCCAAACCAAGAAACTATTGTTGTTTCTGGGATGGGCCAGTCTGTTATGGATTTCACTTTCTCTGGCCTGTGTTCACTTGTCCACTTTCTAAGATACGGCTAAGGAACAAAGGTCACTCAGCTTGGACTTCACATATTTCAGGTTTCACAATCAACTTTTTCTGTAGGAGACTCTGCAATACTTGCCTGATATGGTCACATGGGACAAAAAATCAGAATATCATCAACGTAACCAGGAAGATTGGAACTTGCAAAAGTCAGAGTTTAAATTAGGCCGACTGATTTCCATAGTGAACGCAGTGATCTTGCAGAGTTGCACTACCATTAACGGTCTTCAAATACACAGCACTGATGAAGGCAGTGATTCGCAAATGTGTGAAAGCAAGCCCAGGAAAGGGCAGCCCCGCCTTTGGTCGGCAGCACAGATAATCTGCCCATGCCTCCACCCAAGAGAAACCATTGAAACTTTACAGAGAGACTTTACCAGGAAAATGTTTACAAGGTAATAAATAAAGAGCATTGAAGTCCTTTTATGGACTTCTAACTTTGTTTTGTAACCAGAACTTGCAAAACAAATGGCCATCAGCCACCTCCCTGAGCCTGCCCAGAGGTCTCTTCCTGTTTAAAGGGAGTTTTTTTTCCAGCTGTTGCCAAGTGCTTCCTCATTGGGACTGTCTGATTGTTGGGGTTTTCTCTATTTTTTCTCTATATATTGTGCCTTGAGGTGACTGCTGTGATTTGGTGTTATATAAATACAATACAGCTGAACTGACCCAAAGGATACATCCATCGTTTGTGTTTCATTAATGACTAATACTTTCCCTCTAACACTTGTGGACCTCTCCTTTCAAAATTGAATAGGTGAGGAGCTGATGCTTACTTTCAGATTGGCCACATGATAGGAGGTTAACATGTACAGCTTATAATATGCAAGTTATACATAAGCAATGTTCCCTCTTATTTTTCATGTGTCTGAGTGAACGCACAAACTCCCTTGGACCACTGTGAGCAACAGCAGACGTGTGCACGGTGGTCACGCCAGCATCGAATCCATCCAAGTTACATGGTTTATTAAAATAATCAAATTACAGCATTTATGTTAGACTACTTTTAATTAACTGTTTTAGCCCACTTACAATGAAAATTTAAAAAAATCTTGTTCATGACCTGTGTAGTGTGTTAACACTATTGGAAGTAAAAAATAACTTTAACTCCAATTTTGAAAACAAAACTTTCTTCTTCTTCTTCTTCTTTTTTTTTAGTAAAGCTCTGACTTGTATTATGAGTATGAGTCTGTGGTCTGGGAGAGAGTCCTGTAACTCTTTGTCTGCAAAATACAGTATATAATGCCCAATGTTGGGCAATTAATTATATAGTTACTTCTTCAAAAAAAGTAACTGAGTTATGCAAAAAACAAAGTTTTTTGCAGCTATTTACCTGAAAATGCAGCTAAGGCGTTTTTTTAAATAAACATTTCAAACTATTTACAGAACAATCAGCTGTTCTGCTTCAAATTTGATGCCACAAAAATTATTTGTGCCACTCCAAAAAATAATTTCTGTCCACTATGAGATAAAGGAGAACAACAGCCTGATACCTGCAAATAGTTTGGTTTATTCATTTTATCTCTAGAAAATTAGTCTCTTTGAGAATCAAAGTGAGGCAGCAGTTTGCTGATTTCTGCCTTGTGACTTTCATATTAATCCCATAATTTCTCCCTGCTGAAGACAATTGACAAGAGGTTATTCATATTTAAGCTCTAATTTGGCCTTTTTTTTCTCCTTTCTTCTTTTTTTGTTTGTTTGTGTCCTAGATGGCCTGACTCAGCAGGTGGGGGTAAACGCTGTTTCTGAATTTTCGCCCAAGCAGTGCAGAAATGTCTCCGCTACGCTCCAGATCACATGGTTGGTGCAGGATGCCCGATATCCAGCTCGATCCCCGAGTAAATAAAAAAAAAACAAGTGACCTGTAACCAATACATGTAACAAAGAAACGTTTTTTAATATAATAAATTACTTTGTTAGTGATACAGAGATGTCTTGTCTTTTTTTTTATTATTTAATGCCAGATGCTTCATATTATTGGGATATTATTATGAACATGACAAATTGTAAGACTATGTCCAGCATATAATGGGTTTCCTATTTGTGGATCATACACAATGATTCACAATGATACACAGTGATTCAATATCAGAATCTGACATTGTTTCAACATTAACAGTGTTTGAAAATTTGACGTCCAATCAATGTCAGCATTCAACATTGATTCAGTATCAAAACCTGACGTTGTTTCAATATTAAAAAAGGGTGCAAGAGTGATGTTAGGTCAACGTCAGATTTAAACGCTGATTCAATAGAATCACCTGATATTAACTAAACATTATTTCAATGTCTCCTTGCTATCTGGGCTGACAACAGGAGATGTATCACTCCTGTAACACCTGTAACATTCAGCAGTCGCCTCATTGTTCTGACACACACAACAAAACTATTGACTACACTACACACTAACTACACAGGATTTGTGCTAAACGTGGCAAATTTCTCACAAAACACTGCCGTCACTCCTAAAACCTCCTCCCTTCCTAAACAACTAAATGCCATGTTGCCATATTATTTTTTGATTGGTCCACATGGTACTTTTTTTTCGACCAATAGGAAAGGGTGTTTTTTTTTTTTTTGGTTTTGAGAGGTTTTCCTTATAAAACACAGTTTTTACCGTTTCCTCCTGCAGTAAATATAAACAATGATAGCATTCAGCAAGAAAACCAAACATTGCATATATTTTTATCATAACTCTGGTTTTACGTGGCCTATCAACACAATTTAAAAACTGGTATAAAGTCCACACTTTTTCCGTCAATTGTTCCGTCTGTCCTGCTCACATCTCCAATGGTTGTACTCGTTGTCATTAACGTGGCTTCACTCCACATCAGCCCAGTGTTGCCAACTCCTCAGTAAGGAAAATCGCTATTGGCTGTCCTAAAAGTCGCTAGAAGTTGCTAAATGCTAAAAGTGCAACTATTTTGCTGGTAATACTTGAAATGAGTAAAGACATTAACAGCCTATTTATGCAAAATAATTCATAATTTTATTATGGGGGTTATATTGGTAGGGTCTGATTATTGGGGGGGTCATAACCCCCCTAACCCCCGAAGATTGACACTATTCCTTTGTCTTTATGAAGTAGGGTTCTAGCCAGTCAGCTTAGTTTAGCATGAAGACACAATTCTGCATCTTTGTTTAATCAATAACAGAATGAATCACAAAAACAATACACTATGGTTTATCTGCCTGCCTCCTTCACTGGTTCAGCCAGTTGGCAGGCAAACAGTGAAGCTCTCCAGGAGCTGTTGAACCCAGTCAAGGATTTAGTGACCTTTGGACTGAAACAGGCTAAGCTAACAGGCTGTAGCCTCATACATATGTACAGATGGATAACCCTTCAATGCCAAGTGTTTCACAAAAAGTGTCATTTTTATGACCTTCCTGTCACAGGCTGGGTCTCCGACCCAGCACTTTGAGTTTTCTTTGTATTGTTCTTATTTTTTGATATGTTGTTAGTTTTGTGTTATTTCCTATTTGCCTTTAGTTTAGGCAGTTATTGTTCCTGGGTTTTCTATGTTTGAGTTCTTGCATTATTCATCACGTATTTTGTATGTTAAGTTTGTGTTGTCATGTCTAGTTTTAGTGTTTCCTGTTTTATTCTGACAGTGTCATGTGTTCTTTGGTCATTGTATTTAGTTTCACTCCTCCTGGTCCTGTCATTAGATTCATGTCAGTCAGCTGTTTCCTCATGTGTCTCCACTTCCCCTGATCACCTCATGTGTGTATTTAAGCCTTCTGTTTTCTGCATGTCATTGTCGGGTCGTCTGTTTATCTTACCAGAGTTACAGTTTTCGCCTGTTTTTCCACCATAGTCATAGTTACAGTCTTTGTCATAGTCTTTGTTTCTTAGTGGGTTTTTTTGTCAGTTTGCTTTAGGTTCCTGGTTTTAGCCCTGCAATCATCCAAATAAAGGATCGCTTTCTGTTTAAACTTACAACTCCTCGTCTTCATCTGCCTTTGGGTCCTGTTTCCATTCACATCGGCGCACCCCGGCGTGACACTTCCCATAGATCCCAGCTTTTATACTCACACAAACCAATAAATACAGTACTCTGTGCCGCTATTCCACACCTATAAAAAAGAACAGCGTGATTGTGTGGGTTTGATTAAGACATGCTAGCACTAACAACAAAATTCATTCAGGAGGTATCCAGTTAAAATGTTGGTAATATCAGTGTGATGACAAGCAAACAAAAACGGGGTTTCCCAGCAGCAGCGAGAAGCTTACAATATGGTATTGTTCTAGCACATTCCAGTGTTGATAATACCAGACTGGGCTAAAGGCCTTAATCCAACCAATATCTTGAATAAGTGGAGGGTGTCTTTCTGCTAACAAGAAGTGCAGCTATTCTCTCCTCTGTGCATCATTATAGAGAAGAAAGAAAAAGAAAAAAGAAAAAAAAAAGAAGTTTCTAAATGATGTCACCGCCTAATTTGCATAATTGGTCATGCTAATATAATTGTAACCTACGTTGTTGGAGAGAGAAATAACATCGTGGAAGAGACATAAAGTGAGTAAAAAACGTCCTAAATGCATTTAGAATTTATTTAGAACTACAAATTAAATTTATTTTAGCAATTATTGTTTTTTAATGTCACAATTCCAACCCTGCTCCTTTACCCGGGCTTGGACCGGCAAAAGTGACCCGAAATAGGCACTCTGGTGGAGTTACTTTGTGTGTGTGTGTGTGTTTATAAGTAGTTTTAAACCTGATCCACAAAACAGCATAACAGTAAAAGAAGAACTGACTGCGTTACTGTCAGTGCGCAGCTCATGCGCGATTCATTTGCAGTTCGGACGCACAGGTGTGAACATCTTCTGCCCTGATAGTAGCTGGGGGAGGACTATCCTCTGCCCATGAGCGCTTTAGAACGGGTGAGGTGCCCCCGGTAGCACCCTCTGCTTGTTGAGAGTAAAAGTGATACCTGCCTTCACGTCAAAAAGTTGTCATAAATAAGTCTCCAATAACACCAGAAAAAGTCGCCAGATTTGTCGCTAGTCGCTTTTTAGAAAAAAAGTCGCTAAGGGGGTCTGAAAACTCGCTAAATATAGCAACAAAGTCGCTAAGTTGGCAACACTGCATCAGCCACGCCGCTTTGCTAGCTAAAAAATCGGTGTCGACACATAAGGACGCTGTCATAGCCTGTCAACGACCTTGATTAGCTGCGTATACGAATGTGAATCCATCATTGGCTGGACTATGGGATAAGGTGGCATCGTTCTAATCCTATGCCGGAGCCGCCAGTCACTTACTGACTAACACTGCAAAACAGAATTGTTAAAGTTTTAATTTTAATTTCAGTTCAGGTTAGAGGGAACATTGCCTGTAAGCCTACCCTGCTAACATGCTAAAGCTAAAAGATAACAATAAGCAAACTCCAAAAAAGAAGAAGAAAAAGAAGAAAAACCGCATCAAAATCTTTAACTCTGGCTTTCAGAATTCAGAAACTAACACCATGGCAGAAATATAAAAATCATGCCCAACACTATTCTGTGGCTTCTATTTCACATTTGCGCAGTTGGAGTGAATTTCCTGTTTCAGTTTGAGTATAATATCAGTCGTTTAAAGAAGGCAGAGCCACTAGCTGAGTGACAGCCAAGCCCTTAACTTTTCTTCCCCTCTCAAGGACTTCCCTTCAACTGCTCAGTTGAATTAGCCTTCTGCTGCCTTTATTAGCAGCAGCGGTGGAATCAGAGAAGCCTGTCTGTGTGGATCATGGAGGAAGGCACGGGGTGGGGTGGGGGGGACGCCCGCTAAGTGCCTCACTTCAGATCTCTGATGGGGGTCATGGGGTCGCCGCTCAGCCTCACCCTGATGACTTCTGACACTGCATGAGCAACCAAAACCACACACACACACAATTTCATGAACACACAAAGCCACATCCTTAGGGATTGGTGAAGCACTGATACAATTAAATCAAGTATACTAAATATCCTTCCAGAATTTATTCACATTAAAACGGCAACCTCAAAACAAAACACTCAAACCCACTACAGTTTATTCCTACACATGTTTTTAGAAAATATGGACTGATAAGCTATTTTTAAGCAGCTGTTGCAAACAATTAATGGGTCCACATCAGACTTGTGGCCGATGTTTACGGGAAGTTTCGCCTTTAATCACATCACCAAATTAGCTGTAATTTGGGGTTCTGAGTGAGACTCGTCTCATTTTACTCACTAGTTATGTCTAAACGTACCAGTCTCAGACATGTTGTAATTAAAAATGAAATGTAATCACATATAATACATGTTTTTAACAGTACTCCAGACTTTTCCACTGTCTGATTCTTGGTGGAAAAACAGAGCCACAAACAAAATAAGGGGGAGTGCTTAAAGTTGCTTTCCATCCTCAGGAGATATTAAAATGACTGGGCAACATTTGCTGCACGTACCTGTCAACTGATAACTGAAAGGAGGAAACATTAGAACGATTAGCTACTCAAATACAATGCTGATCCACACAATGCTGCATTTGTGGGAAAATGTGACTACTCAACTTAAAATCCAGGTCTCCCCTTTTTATTTTTCTCTTCATAACTTCAGGCTTTGGAAAGTTGATCCTCACTTGTGGTATTTTGTATATTCCATGTTGTTCATACAACTAGACATGAAATTTGCCTTTAGGAACATATACAACTCTCAGATTGTATGTCTTCAGTGGTCCATCAAGTTAAAATCTGAGTGTCTCATGCACCATATCCTAAATATCTTCACAAATGTCGGCGTTACATTTGCTTTAGTTGTGAAAGACTGCCTTTAATTAAATGTATTCAGTTCTGTCATAATCTTCAATCTGTCTGGTTTCTTTCACTTATTAGAACAGAGCATTCCAGATGTCCATGAACATTTTACCCAATAGGACAGAATCAGTTCTAATGAGTCAACCATGGCCCTTCTGAGGAGCGCAAACTTTTATTTTTATAGCAGCTTCCAAAGTACCTGGACTTGCTGAGGGGAGTTTGCTAGCTGAATGACTTGAACAGAAGGACAGGAACACTGAACCCCACTTTAGTGACATCACAAAGATGGACAGAGCCATGTTTAAATCATCTGATGAAAGTAAATTCCTTTTAGGAAAACTTGAGCATTTTGGCTGACACTGCACATTTACATGGTAGATATTTGACCACCTTTTTGACAATAGTGGGACCATCCATCCCTCCTTTTCTGCTTATCCAGTTCACGGTCGTGAGTGGGCTGGAGCCTGGCTTTATGTTGATTTAAACTTTAAGTAATCAGCTTCATGACTTCTGGTTACTTGATGATAACCAAAACTCATTAAAAAAACAAAGCAAAATGCGTAAAACCCAGCAACAACCTCATTGGCCACTGAAGGATCCTCAATGTTCAGAAGCTAGCTGCAAAGCAACTTTGGTTCTGGGCTTGTGGTGTACAGCTGGCGCTTTATTAGAGCCTGAAATCACCTGCCTGCTGCTTTAAAGACAACCTCATCTAATGGTAGTTTGCAATAAAGTCACAACCTTTCATCTATTTATTTTATGATCCTCAACACAAAATTCACACAGTTGTTTTTTGTTTGTAATACAGATCTGCCTGGGGGTCAGGAGATATTTGGTATGCACAATACTGATTGTGTCCCTAACACACAAACTACAGAGTGTCAGAATCTTTCATATGATGTACTTTGGATGAACAGATATTCATCACAGTTTCACTGTGAGGAACATTATTCAAGAATTGTTGCAGTTTTGTGTGAAATGTTATTTTGAAACTCTTTTTTGTAACTAGTCCCATCCCTGACCAGTTCCCAGTTGATCTAATTAGTTACAAAATGCTTCTCCAGCTGTTTCTTTTTAGTACCACTTACTTTTCCAGGCTTTTATTGACCCCGTCTCAACTTTTTTCAGATGTGTCGCTGCCATCAAATTCAAACTCGGCTAATATTTTTGTGTTCTATTGTAAATAAAATATGGGTTTATGAGAAGTGCAAATCACTGCATTCTGTTTGTATTTCCTAATAAAATGTATTACGTACAAGTTTGTCTCACTGACATGAAAAAATTGTCATTATTCACAAACGTAGAGCAGTGAGGGGCTGCTGATAATTCTTATGGCTTTCAAGGGATATTATAGTTTTCATGTGACAGACTCTTTGCAGAGAAAACCTGTAGGAG
Source organism: Copadichromis virginalis (assembly GCF_057382275.1). Taxonomy (NCBI): domain Eukaryota; kingdom Metazoa; phylum Chordata; class Actinopteri; order Cichliformes; family Cichlidae; genus Copadichromis; species Copadichromis virginalis. The sequence continues at coordinate 15,985,756 of NC_140633.1, forward strand.
GCAGGAGGTTTGTGCGTTTTCGTGGTTGTGTAGAGTACATCAGGTGTGTGTGATTATATTTGGGTGGTTGAGGTGGTGGAGCACGCCACGCTTGCTATCACACAAACACAAATGGGAGATGCTCACTGCTGCAGCATTTTAAGGACGCAACTACGTGTCAGCTACTTTTGCGTTTTCAGACACACACACACACACACACACACACACACACACACACACACACACACACACACACACACACACACACACACGTTTTGATTATTCTAAGAACATTGATTAGTGCAACTTGGTTTGCAGTGCACACTTTTGGGAAATGGAAGCCGAAAACTACGTTTAGCCGTCTATACCTTCACACCTCGTCTCTCTCAGCTCGTCACTGCTGCTTATTTATTGTTGAACCAAAGTGGAGGATAAAGGCTCAGATCCCCCCTCTCCTTCCCACCTCCCTCTCTCGCTGCCCCCTCCTCCTGCCCAGACTGTCTCCTGTGTGTTTATCTTCTCATCAGGGCTCTTTATTGGTAAATAAGGGTGGCCTGCCCAGCCGAGCTGGGCCCTTTCTTTTTCTCCTTTTTCTCTCGCTCCTTACGTCCTTACATCTCCTCTTTACTCCGTATACTCATCCCCCCTCCCCGTCTGTGTGTGGAGTCTAAGTGCTGCTGATATGTGTGTGAGTGTAACTATAGCGGCCAGTGTTTAGGCTATTAGAGCCGTCTATTTACAATCTGGAGTTTCCTATTGATTATGTCTGCCTTCTCTCTCTGTTTACATGAGGGAAATAAATAACACATGTCGCCGAGCAGCTCTGATTCAACATCTTCTTTCTCCTCCAGCTCAGCCTTCTTTCTCAGCGTCTTGCTCCCTTGTTCTCTCCCTCCCCTCTCTTCTCTTTCTTTTAACTGTCACTGCTTTCCAACTGCTTCGCCGCCCTTTGATGGTTTTCTTACAACTTAAAGTGGCTTTGAGTTCAAATGCAGATTTTTAGCGCAGTTGGAGCAATTTGTAAGAGGAGACATAGAAAGCAAGTGACATACAAATGAGGGGCATGCCTTCTTGGACACCCAGAGGCTGTAGTATGTCAATCATGACAGCAAGATCTAGCGACACACATTACACGCTATGTATGTATGTATATCCACATACGATGCATGCAAACAGCCGCCTTCAGTGTCAGCCGCAAACCAAAAAGAGAAACAGGCTAACTCTCCAAAGGAGTGAAAGAGAAAGCCAAGCGAAAGAGAGATGGCTGTTAACTGTGCAGGAGGTAATCAGTCTTGAACGCATCCACAAATCTACAAAAAAGTTTACACACAGCTCGTACTCCCACGCTCCCTCCTGCCACCTCTATTGTGCTTGGGCAGACCAGGCAGTTTGTCATACTGTCCACAATCGCCCCCTCCCACTACTTCTGCTCCTCTTCTCGTGGGCACGCGGTGCTCGGGGAGCCTCCTCAGATAAGATTGGGACTTCTTACGAGGAGTCGGGTCCAATGAGACGCTGACACTCGCCAGCTGTGAAAAACACATTCAAAGCCTGATAATGGATTTGGAAATACAACTCAGCATTCAAAAATCAGACATGAAAGAAAAAAAAATGATGATGAAAGTGTGACTAATAATTTCAGTTTCATGAGTCAAAATGTGAAAATCTGCGATGAGAGTAATTTCAAGTTGAAGACTGAGAAACGAACCTGAAATCTAAAAATAAAAATCTAAATTTAACAAAAGTTATTCACCTTTTGTGGGCAGCAAACTGATTTTAAAGGGTTTTATTTACACATTTTTGTAATTATTATCAATTTATGCGCCTTTCCTGATCTAGTTTACTGAAAGGATAGTTACTATGATAGCTCAAGCATGTTGATCATGAATCAGTCAAATTCATTGATAACTTTCTTTGTGTTTTTTGTCTTATTTGATAATCAGTGTTACAATAACTGTACCAAAGCTTTCAAAATTATAATTACACATTAATGTATAATGAAATATTTCATGTGTATTGCTTGAAAATTGGCTGTCATTATCAATTACTTGTTAAAGGTCTGCAACTAATCATTGTTGGGATATAGTTCATGCACCTCTGCAGTGCTGTGGAAGGTTTTAGGCATACATTGTTTTTAAAACATGATGCTAAAAAACAACCAAAAATGAAAAATACTAAACCCTAAATCCATAAACTCCGTCTCAGGACGCAGTTTATGTAAACACTCCAAACAGCGCAGAGAATTCGCCACAGTTCTTCTGAGATCGTGTAATCCCACACTGACTTGAGGAGATCAGGGGGGCCATAAACGGTCTGCTGCAGGACTGCTTGATCTCCTTGTGGCTGAACGTAGCTTTTTACGACTCTGGCTGGAGTTTATGTTTAGGCTTGTTGTCCTGTTGCAATCAAACACCTCTGATTGCTTGATAGATAACAATCTAAACATCTAAAGTGCTTAAAACTTCTGCACGGTGCAGTTTTTTGTCTGCTGCTTATATTTAAACTGGACTAAGTTTGCATGCCTGCAAGTGTACTGTATATATTTCTGTACTGCTTTACACAGAGAGGAATAAGTGACTTGCTGCGAGTGTGTTTGGGGGATGATGGGGCAGGGGGGTATATTCTCTCAAGAGCACCTCTCCACAACAATCAGAACGAAGATGAGATGAAAGCAAGCAAAGCCATAGAGACATGGCGTGTTTACAGGAGAGGAGCTTGAATAACAGGTTGTGGCGGTCAGCGGCTGTAACTCTAGCTGCTTGTGTGGATGCATATGGAGTGTTATGCAGCTTTTTGCAATGCACAGCGTTGTTGTCCCATAGCGACACCACATATTTTGACCAGCAATCAAATAAACTCTGTCTCGGGTTCTTGGGGGGGCCTTTGATGCCAAAGAGCCGCAGGTTTTGAATTTGAAGGCACTTTAGTGGGGATATAAATGAACACGAGAGTGCTTTAGACAGTACAGCTCTTACGGCATGTTCATTCACCCCACACTGTCACGTTTGGTGCGTTCAGCTTGGTGTGAGATTGAATGCTGAAGAATTAAGCTAAGAATGAGACACTTTTGAAAGCCTACATTTTGCCACAATAAATAAAAAGTGCATTTCTCTTATTTTTTATTTTGTGCCAAAACCAAGCGAACCCTAGAATCGAGGAACTGTGGCTCTTTGTGCACAGTTGCACCCCATGTGTAGTGTTCATTCTTTAAAAAAAGAGTGTATGGAGTGTATGTAGTGGTGACATGAGTGAAAAGTGTGTGAGAAGGTGGAAGTTTCCCCTGTGGCCAAAAGGGAGCAGTAGAGGCCTGGTAAAGACTAAAAATCTACCAGCAGTTCTCTTTTATTACTGACCCTGCACTCTACATGAATCGCTCTCCTCACCTCTGAGTCTCACTCTGCCTCCCTAGTGTGTGTTTGTGTATGTGTGTGTGTCAAGAGGGAGAAAACGGGACTGTAAAATGTCTCTCAGCAACACTGCATATACAGTCAGTCTGAAACAAATGTGACTGATGGACGTAGGGGTGTGTGCATGTGTCTGTGGACGCAGGAGAAAGTGAGTGACAGTGAGCATGACTGCATGGGGGCAGGCTCGTTGTTTTTCTGTTGTTTTTTCCATGTGAACTGTAACCAGTGGCCTTGAGGCTGCCGCAGACATCCCTCCAAATGACAGCCTAATCAGAATACACGTCCGTGTAAAAAGGCACCAGCCGTTGCTCCACTAAGTATAGGATTGCTGCTTTGCTTGGCCATATGTTCTATGATAACCGCTGTGTGTTATAATTTGTGTCCTGAGGGAATTTATCTGTCGGGGCTGAGTGCCAGGAGATGTCACGGTGCCCTGATCAGAATGTTCACATTTATGGGACACTATTTTCTTGTGAAAGTGGCTGGTTTCACTTCATAAGTTGTTCAATGGCACAATGACCCATTTCGCAAACAGGCCAAAGGGGTCATTTTGGCTCCTAGCACAACAGAAGGAATTAAAGTTTGCAGTCGTCACTCAGAATGGCTCCTTTCTACGTGATGAATCGTGATATATTATGTATTATGGGCCCCGGTAGGCTGATAATTCATTGCCATTTTTTCAGATAGTTAGTCATTAATCGACCTGGCAGAACATTCAATGTCAAACATTTTCTCCTTCAAGGTTTTCAGTCAATGACTTTGCTGCTTGTACATGTTCGTAGGATCAGACCATATTTAGAAAACTTACAGAGTAAATTCCAAATTGATTATTCCAATAAATGCCAATATGGAAAGACTTATTGTTTCAGGACCTCATGTTTAATTTTCGCTTTACAAAAATCAATTATTGTCATTGATATGCCCAAGTAAACATGTTAAAAATGAAAAAGTTTTGCCTGATGTAGTGGAATGTAGTAGTAGATTCGAGGGTGTGATATTACATGAAATGTCACTGTTATGTATGTTTTTTCTACTGAAGAGAAAACAAAAAAATATCACATTTAAATCATTAAATTAAAATAATAAATGAAAATATTCACAAGCCACAATACTCATTTTAACCCATTGTCTATATTTATCTTACTCATTTCAGCCTGATATTTTAACTCTTGGACTCAACTAGTGTAGTTTTTTATGATTCAAAGATTAAAATAATCCATATTTCTCTATATATCTACCTGCCACCCCCCCTTCATGGCCTCACACATGGACTCATCAAGAACTCAATGGCGGTGTGGTGAACAACACTAGAGGACAACTTCAAGCCAGTAGCAAAAGTTACCATCAAATGCGGGATTAGGCCTCTGCAGAATAGCAGAGGCCCCCTCAGGGGGGTCATTGACAGGACTGACTACAGACACCAAGTGGAGCAATCATCAGCCACCTCCTGTACACGGATGGGATCAAGCTGTGTGCCAAGAGTGAACGAGACACCGATTCATTGATCCACACTACTAGGATCTGCAGCAACCATATTGAAATGGACTAGACAAGTGTAGTCAGATGGTAACGAGGACAAAGACATTAGTCAGAACTGAGGGAATTGCACTCAGTTCTGGCAACACTGCAGACATAGAGGATAGCTGTAAGTATTTGGGAATCCCAGAGGCAAGTGGGAATCATGAGGAGACAGCTAGGAAAGCTGCAACCACCAAACAGCTGCAGAGAGTAAGGCAAGTCCTGAGGAGTCAGTTGAATGGGAAGCACAAGATCCGGGCTATCAACATCTACACCCTGCCCGTGATCAGGTACCCTGCTGGGATAATGAGCCGGCCAAAGGAGGAGATAGAAGCCACTGAGAGCCAAATCCACCACCCCGAGACTGTATACTAAGCAAAAAGAAGCCGAGGACTGCTGAATGATAGCAACATCTGGAGACATCTGGGCTGAGAGACAAGGTTGAGATGTCCAGGGTAATGATAGTAGCGATTACCCCAGTAATCACTCTCTATCTATCCATCCATCCATCCATCCATCCATCCATACATACATACATACATACATACATACATACATACATAAAAACGTACATACAAGTTAATTGAAGTTTTTATGTTAGGATGTAATAGGATAAAAATTAAATTTAACAAAGTAGTTCTGAGCTGGCACATCCAGAGACCTATACCTTTACCTGCTATATTGACTTGTGTCAGCTTTCTGTCAAGGGAGTGACCAGCAAAGGTTTTTTTCTCAGGCTCTGGTCACTTTGTCCTGTGGCTGAGGCTGGCCTGGGCAGGGCTTGAAGCTGTGGTCAAGATGATGAAGGGGGGGCAGGAACTATTATTGACCCACAAAGGCGCCTTTAGTCCGGGCCAAAGGAAGGCCTTTTCTGGCCAGCAGCAGCCCATGGACTGTAAACACACTGGACAACAACACAGAGAGAGTGAGCAGGGCTGACCACAGAGCTGCTTGGCATCTGCTCACACCCAGAGAGAAATGAGCTGCGAGCGGAGAGTCCACCACTTCACAAGAACACACAAATCACCGATGCCCTGTGAAAACCTCACACCAACACCAGCCGTGATCATTTTCAGCTTTAGCATTATATACTTGTCTGTAAGCAGAGGGGGAAAAAAATCCCCAACCACTCGGATTTCAGCTGGAAAAACACAGAGTGGTCACCCTGAAAACTGTTTTATTTTTACTTCCTACAGACTTCATGCTTGAACAATACACAGATTTTCATTGGAATGTCAAATTCACACAATATCTATTACTATAACATAATTACTTGTCAGATGACTCCAAATAATCCAACACATATTTTTCATGTAGCCTACAGCTGTATTAAAATGTTATGAGAATCAAAATGATTTATGTCTAAGCAAGTAAGTGGAGCACATTGTTCCAGTTCTGAGATCACTGCTGGCCGCTGCTATGTCACTGAATGAGTTTAAAATGACGATTCTCTGGTTTGGTTTAGTGTTATTAACCTTCCAGACTTCTTCAGTGTTAAAAAACCCACATGGGATAAAAACTTTAAATATCTGGAATAATCCTCTGAAAGATCTGTTGTCTTAACCTTTAAGCACCTTTGAGGCAACTGTCATTTTGAGCTACATAAATAAAACTGAACTGAATCAACCCAACCAGCCAAAACTTATTGAAAAGTTACAGTAGCTCATAACCCAACCCTATATTTTGGAGAAAGACAAATCAGACTTTTTTATTTTATTTATTTATTTTGGGGGGAAAAAAATCATCTTCTTTTATTTCCCTGATTTCCAAGACTTAGAAGAAGCTAAAGCTAAAACTATTTATTCTGACATCTTCTACATTCTAATAATTAAACAAGGTGGAGTTGAGCACTTGTGTAGCTGTGTAGCAAAAAAAAGTCAGTTGATGTGTAAAACTGTTTGAGCAGTTTTTTAATTAGCAGTCTCCTGAGACGGCCAGCAGATTTGAATCTGGAACCTTCTTGCTATCAGGACATACATGGATGTTATTTTAAACCCCATGACTGACCAGTCACCTGACCTGGAACGTAAACATGCCCGTCTGTAAAGCACTTTGGTTCGGCTCCTGTTGTTTAAATGTGCTATAGACTATAAATTAAATAGACGTGACAATCAACACAAAAAACACTTTTCAGGTTTTTTTTTTTTCCATTTTCAAAGAATCATTTATTTAACACAGTCCAGTAGGCTACATGCTGAACTTAGAGGATAGAGACAAAGTATCGATCCCATCGCGCTATTATCGATCGACACCGATACCAGTGATACCAGGTATCGATACTATCGATAATTGGATTGAGCTTGTTGTTGTTTTGTACTTGCAATTCTCATCTGACAAATTTTGGATATATATAAGGATGCACGTGTGAACTAAAGCTTACCTATTGCTAACACTAAATAGGTGGATATTAAAAGGTTGCATCAAACACTGAATCTTAGACTTTGTCTGATATTCATCTTAATAATATTGTTCAGCTTGCTCAAGTAAGATTGTTTTACAGATAACTTTAGGTGTTAAATTGACTTTCACTGACATAAGAACCTGAATGCATAAAAATGCTTTATCTTTAAAGTTGAAGCCAGTGAGTGATGTTTGGAATCTTTTCAGAATTTTAAACTGATTTTCATCCATCTCTCATTTCTAATGAATAACTGTCGATCACATTTAAGAAAAATCAGCTAATGAAAGACATTCATAATATGCTATTGGTGTTCTACATTTTAAATGAATATAAATTAAATAATAGCGATTAATGCATTCTCTTTGAATTTGGTTTTTGATCACTGATGCTTGTCTTTAATTTATGCAGATGCCGAGCCACTTATTTACCGCAGTTATTTAAATACTGTATGTTCTTCTAAAATATACATAAAGGCATTAATAGAAGCAGGGGGTTCATTCATTCCTTTTGAAAATCACTTGCTCAGGCATTGGACTTATTGATATTTCATCTCCCCCTGGAACAATAGAAAACATCAGATAGCTACCTGGAAATCTAGTGAAAGAATGTTTGGAAAAAGGAGATCACAGAGTCTCTTCAAAACCTCAACTTGTGAAAATAAAGTTTGAACAAGGCGAAGTAAATGAATTTCTGTCAAAGCCAGAGTGGATCAACATCAACCAGCCAATCCCTGAAGCTTAGGGTTGTGGAAACTAGATGATGTTACCTTTCAAGTTACGTTTCTTCTTTTGCTATTATACTTCTTCTGCTATGATATATTCATATATATAAATTCACATAGCTGAAAACAGGAGATTAATGGCCGTTAACTTCACCCTAACCCAGGAGGCAGGAACCTCATGCTTAGGGCAGGCTGTGACATGGCTTTACCGTGGCACCACCTAGGCATACACCTAATCTGTGGCAACCTGGTGGATGCTGAAAGAAAGATTGCATAGGGAAAATGTTTCTACCTGAATTCGATCAAGTTTCGAACAAAGTTTGCGGTGCCCTGGGTCACGTTGTTACATAGCGTGAGAATCGGTCCCTTTATTATATCTATAATCACCAGATTCTCCATAAAGAAGACCCCCATAAAATCTCCATAAAATACCTCCTCATCACTATCATTACCCACTGCCTGAAAACAATAACGCTGTAAAACACTTCTATTTTACTGGAGTTGTAAAAAAGTACCTGCTGAACATGTATTTCATTTTAATGGAGATGCTGCTTTATTGAGGGTGATCATATGAGAGCCATCAATAGGACGAGGCGAGAGTTCACAGGGAATGGATGTACAAATACACACCCACTCCCAGACACACACACACAAGATATACGTACACATCCCTGATTGATGGCAGCCAGTAGACACAGAGAACAGACCTGTGTTGGGAACATGACCCAATAGATTTCGTATTGCCTTGCTTGCTACTTAACCTGCAGCAATTAGCAGACAGGAAAAGGTCTGGTCACTGAAAATGTAATCACGAAATTAGCTATGCGATACATCAACCTAACATACGTCTATTAAGTCCAGGTTATGGATATGGCATTTGTTCATATCAGCGTTGAGGATGGCAGATAATTGGACGCACTAATCCGGTAATGCTTACAAATGGTCAAATTACATTGAGCAAGGCTGATTAAGGTGCAGTGTTGAACATTACAGGCACATGTGCACAGCGATGCATGCTTATTCATGCATACTCACATACTCACATACACACACACACATACACACACACTTTCGCCCACCATTTGTGTCACAACATCAAGGGTCAAAGTGTGGGTTTGGTTACACACTGCATTGACAAGTGACACCACTCATAAAACAGCACTGTCATTAACTGCAGCATCGTTTGCCAATACATCACACTCGACCATCATAAAAACATGGAAAACACATTGCCGCAGTGGTTGTTATGCACTTTAAACCTTGACCAGCCTATAAAAATTGGATGAAATTACAAGAAGAGTATCAGCCCAGTAATTTTTTATGAGATTTTTTGCTAGCCTTAACTATTAAAATGGGCAACTTATTCTCTCCTGACCAGGGAGCCTTCAAAACAACTCGATCAAAGCTGCAGATCTTGCTGATTCACTGTAAAGATTTAACAAATAGATAGTAGATAAGCAACTAAAGATCTTGGGTTGATCTTGGATTTAATTTGACTCATAGTATTAAAAAAAAAAAAATCCTCGGCACATTATCAAAATAAGAAAGGAATACACTGGAAATTGTATGTGGTTACATATTATTTTTCACTCTCCTAACGCAGCACACACCAGTCACAGCTTTCAGTCCACTGACAGATGAAGTTAATAATATTATTCTTCTTGTTATAATGCAATGCTCTGTTGAGCAACCTTGGAACATGGCATCCATTACTGATGCATACGGTACAACTCACAGGGCCATACGCCAAGCACGTCTCTTGACAGTGGCACTCCCTTTTGGCTGCAGTCTCCCCCAGCAGTACACCCGACCTGACCTCCAGAGTTCCCAGATCCCAGGAGTATCAAGCACTTGTAGCATGCAATGAAAAAAGTACAATCCACTGACCCCACAACCAAAGTCCTACAAGGAAAAGAAGCTGTGATTAGTCAGCCATCTCTCATCCAGGTCCTTATTCTGAAGTTCCCATTTACTGTAAATAAATGTTGAGAGCACTATAATTTCAGCTGTCAGGGCTTAAGATGTCTCATCAATTGTGTCAACAAAATAACACCATTAGGTATGATCTTTAGGGGTGAGGTGGGGGGAGCAACTGAATTTCAAACAACATCTTATCTGTAGATTTCTAACCAGGATTCTTTCATTATGGTGTCTCTTAATTTATCATCTGTGGGCGTCCTGAGGTGTCCGGCTGTCTGGGTCTAGGTGGCTCTAGGTTGTTTCCAGTGCTCTGACTGTCACAGTCTGGCAGAGGCAGACTGTATGTATTGCTAATCTAATGAACTTAAACATAAACAACATCCAAATAAACTAAAACTTAAAACGCTGGGTCAACAAACCCAGGAACATGACACTGACAGGCCAGTGTTTTGTTTGTTTTTGGCATGAGGTTGCCACACACAATATTAGGCCAGCGGTTTTAATGTCATGGCTAATTTGTTTAGTTATCGATTAATTTTCTGTTTATTGACATGTCAGTTATTTCCAGCAGCTCTAATTGGCCAGTAATTGAATGCCTGGATTTCAGTTTCACTGTACCTCTAAAAATCTCCTGCGTTTTTAAAAATGCCAAAGTGTGACAGAGTGAGAACATATCTCCAAATGCATTTATTCGTGCAGAACCGCATCAACCGCACTATACTTTTAATAAGTACCCCACATGGCCACTGCAACACACCAATGTAATAAAACATGGCAGATCAATTTATGACTGAATCCGAAATGTCTTGTGCACGTGACCTTATGTCTGCCTATTTAACCTAATATAACTAATATGAGCTCCATATATCACTTATTACTGATATGGAATCAATACCGGATTCAATTAGCTAATGATGCTGAAAGGTACTTCCTGGATCCATTCGGATTATGGGGCTTTGTTCGTGGACTCACCTTTGATTGAATGTTGTTTTGAGTATTTTCCTTTTGAATGTCATTTACTTTTTTCTCTTGTTATTTGTTTTACTCATGCTACTGCACAAAACTACTGTCCAGACAGCATTTTTCTCTTGTCTACCTGTAAAGAAAATTAAAACTAAAATCACCACGTATTTGATATCCTACTGTATATGCCTGTTGTCTGCAGGTGGGCTGTGAGAAGTGATTTACAATAAACAAAATGTTCTATTTTGCTAATGTTTTCTATTTTAAAGTTTAATGTCTACATGGAAAAAGAAGCGGGAGTAATTAAACCGTCATGGGATTTATAAATGAAACTTTATTCTACATTGTTGGAACTATTTTTAATCATGAACTCCTCTTGTTATTTGTCCTCTTTAGTCATTAGCAGGAAAGAGCCGCAAATGGAGCAGTGGCTGTCAGGAACCACATGTAAAGCTGGGAATCAGCCTCAACAAGCAAATCGTCAGAAGATCAAACAGAGTCAGAGAAAACACAAAAAAGGAAATACCTAATCTTTTGCTCATGTGATTAAAGATTTGGGTGGGCAGCAAATGATTTTCAGATTTTGAAATGTGTGGCAGTCTGAAGTTTACGACTGGTTGGTTTAGCGCCGTCTTCATGTCTCTCCACAGATGTTTGGGTTTGAGTCTGGACCTTGGTTGGGTCACCGGAGGGCAGTCAGGAACTTGTCCTGAAACCACCCTGGGACCAGTCTCTGGTCCCTGCAGCCTCCAGCAGATTGTCTTCAAGGACCTCTCTGTATTTGAGCTGGTCCATGTTACCAGATAGAATACTTGTAGTACAGACGGACAAATATTTTTCCTCAAGCTCTCAGAAATATTTAAATGCTGGCAAAGGTGAAGTTCAACCACATCCTGGACAGGAACTCCTGTCCTAAGACCTAATACAAAGTGACAAAGAACCATGCACTCTCACAAATAACCCGTAAAAATTTATGACTGGATTATAACGTCCACAGTTTTCGGTTGGCTATGACTCAGGTTGTCTACTAATGGGAAGTTTGGTGGTTTGAGTCCTGGCTGCTCCCGAGTGTGAATGTTTAAGAGAAAGCACTTATATTTAGAATAAAAGTGTGACTGGGTGAGTTAGACATGTTTTTATAAAGCAACTTGAGAGCTCAAGTACAAAAACACTATGGAAGAACCAGTCCATTTACCATCTTTGACATTCTGCTGCTGTCCTTACCTGGAATTTAAATAAAGTCATCATCAGTGATGACCCCAACCCCAACTACTAGGCAACAAGAAGATGATTTTTTTAGTCATTTTCCCCACAAAAAAGTTGATTACACTTGTGTTTAAAATATAGGGTTACAGTAGAGTTTTTTACTTTGACCTCAGAGTGTTAAATACCTGCATCATTGTCAAAGTTCATCCACACCTTCTAGATGATTAGAATTCTCAATAACTGGTTTTAAAACAGTGTCAGAGCTACTGCATGTTTTCCCCTCTTTAACTCTCTGAAGTCTGAAGTCATTATCTGTGGTAACCCCAACTCTAACTTGTCCTCCTAAGTGTTGGCAATCAAGTAACAAAGAAAATCATCTTCATTATGTTTTCACAAAAGTCTATTTTGCCTTTCTCTAAAAATGTCGGGTTAGAGTAGAATTATCACAAATGACTTGGATCTTTGAGAGTTAATTAGACTACCTACCTGTTTATTAACAGTAAAGACGGATCCACTTTAGTGTGGCAGGGTTAGTATAGCAGCTTGTTCATGTGGGGCTGAGACACAAACAGCAGTTGGTGGAAGGTTTTCATTCGATTGTGGCCAAAAGTCTGGATATCATCAGGCCAGCCACATGCTCCGTAAACAGAGCGGGCACTGAATACATTAGGCCCTACATTGATTTGAACCTTTCCCTCCAAACGCCGCCTCCCGCCTTTACTCTGTTTCTCAATTTAACTTCCCTTTCACTCTTTAATCTTCTCTTCTTTGTCTCTCAGTGTCGATCATCCCTTATTCTTTTTTTCCTTGCTCTGAAATACTTCAGATGATGATGCAACAGTGCTCACCGCATGATTTTAAGTACAGTTCATTGGAGGCAGATTCCTGTAAATATAATCTAAAAGAAGGTGGGTGTGATGAGCTGACCTTCATGTAAGAAGGCACTCCTACTTGGGGGTCCTAGTTGTTTGGCGGTGTCCATGCTGATTGCCTGCTTGGCCTAATTGCAGTAATCTTTGTAGCAGCAGTGCAAATGGGCTGAATATTCACATAAGCACACACACATTCACCAAAATGGAAGTGCCAATACAGCATTTAAAGGTCTAATGACAAACTGTTGACTCTGTCTTCTTCATATGACAAAAAAGGGAAAATACATGTAAAAAGAAGAGAAGAAGTTTTCACCAAAAGGACACAACAGCACTGTGCCTTCTAATTCATTCATTCACACCTTGTTTATACACTACACATTATTTGCTCCTTGCCATGTCTTTGTTCTTGGTTTATTGAAGAAAGTATCCTCTGGTCTCCACCCAACTATTATCTGCAGACATGGAGCCAGCAGCTGAAGAAGGCAGTGTAACTTGAAAGAAAAACCAAGACACATTGCAGGTCTGTTCATTTATTCATGTATTAGTGCAAAGCTGTGTTGATTTGTTACTGGGGCTTAGCTTGTGTGTGTGTGTCCATATGAGAGTCTGTCAATTTATGTGACAATTTAAGTGCCTGTAGCCTTGTGTGTGTGTGTGTGTTTAGAAGGAGGTGGGGCAGGACAGGCCGGCCCAGTACTTGGTGTTTGGCAGCGGTCCTGTCGCCTCGGCTCTGGTCTGATCAGCACCAAACAGACCCGTTTAGTGCTGAGCCGAGAGTGCAAAAGCATGTCAAGGAACACACAGATGTTTACACACCAGGCCGCAAACACTCCGCACCGACTCACCTCCCGCCTGATGAATAATACACGCACCACCAGACGGGCACTGCTGCATGCATCTCTGTGTGCATGTGTGTTTGCTCATAATGGCCGTTTTGATGAGAAATATGAGCCACCCTAATATTTATGAATGTATTTGATACATTTTTGTTTCCATGGCTGCAATTTATTTTCAGTATTCTTTTTGAACACTTTCAGATGTTTCCTCTTTGTTTCCTCACTTTGAGATGCATATGCTGGCATTTGAATAATAACTTCTCCCTCATCGTTGACTCAGACATTCAGTATATTCACACGTGATGGTTTCACATTCAGTTCTCATGATATCCAAGTGGCAGCTCTTTAGGGGATGAAAAAATCCAATGCAGAAAACTTCAGTTTCTCTAATAGATACTGTAGCCTACTAAATAACAGGTATGTGTGTCTCTGTGATGGACACACACCTTGCTTATCTTTAAAAAAGTTTATATGGGAACATATAATAAACCAGTGACTGATATATGACTATCTAAATGTTATTTTTGTAAAAATTGTTCAAAATCATCAGTCTGAAAAGTAAAGGCACTCTGATGTAGATAAGGAACCGAGACATATGAAGTGTTCCTTATCTTTTTGAGGACAAACCATCCAGCTCCAATTAGGCTATACTTTTAAAATTCATTCAGAATATTACAGGAGAAACACTGAATCTCTCTGTTTGACTGTGACGACAGTAGCAGACTGAGCTGAGGCATGCAGCACAGAAGGAGTTAAAACTCAGTGAGGGGAAAGAAAAGGTCTGCTCTGGAAAAAAAAAAAAATCCTGTGATCTCCTTTATTGTTGAGTTTAATTAAATTTTCAGCTCTAATTACAATTAAGCCACTTAGTATGTATAATAATGTTTGCATCACAGAGCAGCACAGATGCAGTCCATCAACGCAATTAAATATTAAAATGACTGTGGCTGTATTAATAGCAACACGGCGTGCTAGCCACAGTGCATGCATGTGTGTGTATGTGTGTAAACACCAGCCAAGCTGTGGCAGGGAGGGAACTCCCTCGACACTGGTGCTGTCGCTTAGAGACCTGCAGCACCATCCTTAGTGCCACCAGTGAGCCCAGTGTGAATATGACCTATATTTACCGTGGTTCTCTCTGTGCCAAAGAAGCGCCATTAAATGGTAGGAAAAAACCCAGTCTGGTGGATTAAAAATCCCCACGAGTGTATGAATATTCCTGAGCTGCAGAATCATCATACTGTACGTCTAATGCAAAATTAGTGTTTTTGTGCAAAATTATTCATGACTGCACATAATGAGTCCGTTTTAAGTCAAAGTGATGATTTGCTTGATTCACCTCTGCGTCTTCTGCTCCCTCTCTCTTTTTCTACCCATCCTCTTTCTGTACTTCTTTTTTATGGACATGTTGCCATGTGCTCACACAGGAAAACCTGGCTTTAGAAACACACACACATGCACATGGAACACCTGCACCTTAACACAAATGCAGAAAAATGCATTCATAAACAAACCCACACAGTCATTCCCTAACCCCCCTCTTACCCTGCATTATTCAGGGAATCAGCGCCTGCAAACCTGGAAAACAAGAAATGTGGTGGGGTGTGTGAGGCGATAAAGGGCAGGCCACTTGATTCACACTGGAACACAGGAACGGTGTTACAAACTGCTCTGGAGTCGATGTTCTTTTTTATTCATTACCTTGACAACTTATCCAATTTACACACATGTTACTGCTACTGTAGGTTCAACATTTACATGCTGGTAATAAACACACAAAAAGGAAGAATTTGAATACACAGCAAAGACACAACAAAAGTGAAAGCAGAATTATAGTACCTAACACCGCAGCGGGCTGTCTGTGTTGCTATGAATGGATTTCAAAACCAGGTGTGGTTTCACTTGGTGGCAGATCGAAGGACTGATATGGTGCTAAAAGATTCTAAAACTGACATTTTCAGTGACATTTATCTCTTTTTTGCAGCATGAACATCTTTACTGATGTTTTCTTTGTTCATTTAAATGGATTGACCCACGGACCCAACTTTTAACCATAATTCACAAAACTTCAGTAGGGTTAGAGTCGGGGCTTTGGGAAGCCCTTTCATGGACCTAATGTTACTCTGCTTTATCCATTCCAAAACCTGTAGTGATGTGTGTTTGGGATGATTGCCCTGTTGCTTTGTTCCACTACCCTGAACACCCAGTTTGACCTGCAGTCCTCCTCCTTCATTACTCCACTTTGTGCAGTACCGAGGTAGAGCATGATGCTACCACCATCATCAGTACAGTGTTCTTACAGTTGAAAACTTCATCTTTACTTTTCCATCTATCTATCTATCTATCTATCTATCTATCTATCTATCTATCTATCTATCTATCTATCTATCTATCTATCTATCTATCTATCTATCTATCTATCTATCTATCTATCTATCTATCTATCTATCTATCTATCTATCTATACATATATACATATATATATATATATATATATAATTTCTCGTCATTGTGGCCAAACAGTTCAGTCTTTGTCTCATTTGGCTTGTCCATGTGGGCAGCTGCAAATTTCAGTCAAGCCTGAAAGTTTCAATTTTAAAGCAGTAGCTTTGTTCTTGTTAAGTTCCTTCTCTGCCCGTGGCTATGTGAAACTCACTTCATGGTTGATAGTGATACTGGAAACTGTTGCTTGAGCCTTGATGGTTCCAGGTTTGTTCCTGGACTTCCTAATGAATTCCTTCTCATCTGAAGTTGACAACTTGGGTCTCATTTACCCCTCGTCCTACTTCAGCTCTCTCTCCTATTATCCCATTGCGACCTAAAGAGCGATCCTCACCATTGCATTTGGAATCTAGGAAATTCCCGAACCTATCTCCTTTGTATAGAAATCAGAGTAATCATCATCTTCTCCAAACTCATAAAAGGACAGTAACTTGTGCTGCTTTGATCAATAACTGATGTGTTCTCGGTCCTGGCTTCGATGCCATATCTGACCATGTGACTGCATGTTCGGCAGCCAGGACCCAGTAGAGCGGCTCCTCCTGATTATAGTTTTATAAGTGAAACAAGCATGCATGAGAAAGGAGGTGGAATAGCTGTTTTATTTAATGAAGCTTTTCAGAATATGAAGATAATATAGATTTTTCCTTCAAAAATCTTGGTCTACAGTTCAGTTTCTCCTGTCAAGTGTTAAGTATTTATAGAAGCCTAAATATAATAAAAAAGTTTTTTGATGAGTTCTATAAACTTCTGTATATTATCTGTATTAATTTTGATTGTGTTGTTTTAGTTGCAGATTTTAATATTCATGTAAATAATGCAAAAGATAGATATGCTAATGAAGATATTTTGATAATTTGATAATGTTCTCAATATTTGACAGATGAAACACATAATAAAGGTCTGGATGGATGTATCTATCTGTAACGGTTTAAAAGTAATTGATGTTGTGGTCAACAATGCAGCCTTTGTATATAATTAAAATCACCATCTCCATTAGTACAGGTAAAGTTAAAATGATCAAAAAATCATTGATTAGACCTGTCTACAGTTTATTCAGGCTTATAAACCACAATCATCTCTACTTTCGGATTCTGTTGATGATCTTGTAAATGGTTTTAATCTCAGTGTATTGACTGTTATGAATTCTATTGCTCCAATTAAGACCAAAAAATGACCTTGGAGGAATAATTTGATGGTTAGAACTCAGAAACGGAGTGTAGACAGGCTGAACATAAGGGTCCTTACAATATTTATATAATAAGTCTTTAATCAAAAGTCAAAATGGGTAAGACAGTCAAAGGTCATCAATAACAATACCAACAACCTGTGCCTTTTTATTCTATTAAGAATTTAAGAAATTTTAAACCTTTAGACCTTTGACAGAAATAGTTCAACAGATGAATCCTACAACAAAATATGTTTCCCACTATTTCTTTAAAAGAAAAAACATTTTTAATTGTGTAGCTTCAGAAATACTGCAGATAGTTACATCTCTTCAATCAGGGCATTTTCCTAGGGCCCTGAAAACTGCAGTTATTAAACCTCTTTTTAAAAACTCCAACTCTGATACTTCAGTAATTATCGACTCATATCTAATTTAACATTTTTGATTTGTGTATCAGAAACTTAATTTGTTTCTCATTCAGTGCCTTTCAATCTGGATTTCCTCCATATCATAGTACTGAGACCGCTCTTATCAAAGTCTTAATTAATATTTAGCTTAATAATGATGCATCAGAAGTTACAGTCTTAGTATTGCTTGATCTCAGTGTTGCATTTGATACGGTTGATCGTAATATACCGCTTGATAGGTTAGAGGATGGGTGGGACTCTCAGGAACTGTGCTTAATTGGACATTAAGACAGCCAGACAACAAATCTTAATGAAATGAAAACAGAAAGTTTTTTAGTTTTAAGCATTCAGGTGTGCCACAGTGCTCCAAGAGTAGTCCGAGTACCCAGGGTCAGACTTTTCAATGTTCAGAGAAACTAAAAATCCCAGAGACTCAAAGGGTATCAGTTAGCATCCTAAATGTTCATGACAGTACAATCAGAAAAACATGAACATGTAAGGCTTGTTTGGAAGGTTTGGCATGAAAAAGCTCCTCCTTTCTAAAAAGAAGATGTCACCACTGTGTAGGTTTGCAAAATTGCATCTGAAGAAACAAGACCTCTGGAACAATGTCCTTTGCTAACATGAGACCAAAGTAGAGATGGTTGGCCACCACATTTGACAAGAACCAAACATGTGGTGGTGTACTGACTTGGACCTGCCTTGTAGTCACAGAACCTGGTCACCGTGAAGTCACTGAGTTGATATAGAGTTCCTCTGTATACAAGAGCATACTAGAGTCAAATGTGAGGCCATCTATCTGACGGCTAAAGCTTGGCCAAAATGGGGTCATGCAACAGGACAGTGAGCACAAACACACCAATCAATCTACAACAGAAAGGCTGACAGAGGAAAAAAAATCTAACTGAAATGGTCCAGTCCCTGAAATGTTGGGCCAGGACATTAAGACAGTCATGCATAAACAAATCTCAATGAAATTAAATGAAACAATTTCTCCATAATGATGTGAGAGACTGATAAATACAGAAAACCGTTACTTTGAGTCATTGCTGCTACAGGTTCTACAAACTATTGAATCAGTGTGTAATTTATATACAGGACTGCACAGAATCCTGTGAAAACCTTCTTTTTCACAATACTATATGGTGTATAAATAAAACTAACACTGCATTACATAAAAACAACAGTTAAACATGATGATTTGAAGCAGTTATATGTAACAAATATGAGGAAATCAGGAACAACACTTTTTCACAGCACTGTAATTATTTGAGGCATACGTGGACTCACAGGTGAATATTTAAGATAAACCTTTATTGGGCTGATGGAAACTTTATTTGATTGGAATGCATTTGCAATTAACATCAAACTACTAAGACTGATGATATCACATCAAAAACGCACATATGGTAATGCAATAAACAATACAGTGCCAGTATAGTCAAGGTTAAACTCTGTTTCTGTGTTCTGTTTCTGTAACTGACTCTCTACTGTAGTGCAGCCTCAGCCTGTCATTATAGCTGACCAAATTAACTATCGCTAATGGCATACACTTTTCTATTGCTGCAGCAAACTCTGTCATGCGCCAGCAGAGACTCACTTCCCACAACAAACCTGCAAATTAGATAAAATTACACAGGTGCAGTTAGTCTTTGTCACTGTGCTGAATGAATCAGTGCAGATGGGTGAAAAGTTAATTCTTGATTAAGTAACAGAATTGCATGCTCTTCCTGCAGCTTTGCCTTTTCTCGCTAAGCTAACACTAGCTGCTTCATTAAAACTGAACCCTTTGGGCCTATAGTTTGTGACTGGTACGACTGGGTAGCTTGGAGTACTTTAAACAATGTAAGTGATTTTTTTTTCAAACTATTAACCTCATTTGCGATGATAATTAGATGCAGTCTGTTTATGTCATGTGCCTGGATTTTTGCCCGAGTTTTCATATAAATATTTGGATTACTGTTTTTATGGTGTTTTGACATCCTTGAAGTTTGTATTCTCTTCATTGCAGATATTTCCTGGTTGTTTTTTATGATTAGTTTCTCAGTTTAGGTTTTCTTTAGGTTTGTCAGTTTTAGTTTAGCTACCTCTTGCAATCTCGTTTCTGTTTTTTTGTTATAATTCTAGTATATATTCAACTCCTTAAGTTCGTGTGCCTCCACTGTATCCCTTTGTATCTTGTTGTCTCTGTCTCGATGCTAGGTGTTGCCTTGGCATGGTTGCAGCAGATGGCCCCGCCCCTCCCTGAGCCTGGTTCTGCTGGAGGTTTCTTCCTGTTAAAAGGGAGTTTTTGTCACGGTTTGGGGCAGCGGCCGTGTGAAGAGTGGAAGGAGGACTCAAAATGCAGCACTTATTCAGATGTGAGGGTGATTTATTGATAATACCAACATAAAGTGGAGATGGCAAAACTGAACTAAGGACGAACTAAACTGGAAGAAACTACACAAAGGAGTGGCAAACCTGAACATGAAGAGAGAACAGCAGGGAGAGCACGCAGGGGATTTCACAAGGTGAGAACACAGACGACGCGACGAGGAGCAGAGGAAAACACACACTATAAGTACACAAAGAGACACTGGGAAATCACACACACGTGGGGGAAACAGCTGGACCTGATTAACCTGACGAGACAGGGGAACACTAACACCAGGGACCAATAGAGGGAGCACAAACCCAGAACCCAGTGTCTAAAATCCCAGACACAAACCATCCCAAAACAGCCACGAATAATAATGAAAGTAATAACAATAAAGAACATAAACACAAAGTCACTGAGTCATGGTTGCAGGACCATGACAGTTTTTCCTTCCCACTGTCGCCAAAGTTCTTGCTCAGAGGGTCGTATAATTGTTGGGTTTTTCTCTATATGTATTATTGTAGGGTCTACCTTACAATATAAAGAGCCTTGAGGTGACTGTTGTTGTGATTTAGTACTGCATAAATAAAATTGAATTGAATTAGTTCCTGTTTTATTTTGAATGCTGTTGTCTTCTGTGTCTTGTTCCTGGTTTTACTTCCCTTGTCTTGTCATCTTCAACTGTGTTCAGTTTCCCTCTTCTGTCCTCTTCCCTCTTGTGTATTTAAATCCTCAGTTTGTTGTGTTGTTCTGTGTAGTGTCTTCGTTTGTGTCCTGCTTGTTCCTGTGTAGTTCCTGTATTCCTCACACAGTATGAAGTTTAAGATTTCTTTCAGAGTCTGTCAGATTAAGTGGGTAATTTGCTCCAATCCATGTTTTGTTGACTACTTGCCTGATTTTCTAGGAGACTTTGTTTTGTCCACATTCTCAATGCATTTGGCAGCAATCTTGCCAATGCTGCAGCCACCTTCGTACAGGAAGACGCATGGTTCTCCCTCAGCTCCCATCTGGTCCCAGGATGAGGTTGGTTAGGTCCAGGCCAGTTCCTGTGCCAAGGATGAAGATTGGCAGGTTCCCTCCTGTATCTCAGCCATGCCTGTCAATGCTGGGCCTCAGCCAAAGACTGGTCAGCCTGGAGCCTCCCCAGAGACTTCGGCAGTGCAGTTTGAGCTAGTGGAAGCTGTCTTAGGGATTGTACCCCAGGCCTGAGCAACCTAATCAGGTGAACCCAAATACTGTGTTGGGTGACCTGCTAACATTGTGCATCCTGCATATCCTGTGCATCTTAAGCTGATCCTGCCAGATCCAGAAGCCGTGTGCCCTGTGCTGCCTGAGCCTGAGCCTGTGGATCCAGAGCCACCTCCATGCTCGCTGGCCTCCAGAGAGGCTCCTTACTTTCTGCTGGTCTCCTGGCTGCTTTTTGGAGGATTTTCACTGTCTGCATTACCTCTGGCGAGGTCTGCTAAGCCTCCAAGACAGCCTGTGAAGGGTCTCTCAGACTAGCTTCTCCTCTGTACTCTGCCCTGCCCTGCAAATGGGCTGATCTTCATAACTACTCCTCTGCCTAAAATCTGCAGAACTTCTGCAAAATTTTCTCTGGACTCTCCTGCTCCCTGCGTTTGGTTAGTGTAATTCTTTTTGTTGTCATCCACCTGGGTTCTTTCATGCAGACTTTTGAATTTCCTCTTTTATTCTGGATTTTGATGGATTTCAATACTCCACCTAAAATAAAGGTTGTTTATATTGTTTGTTGAATGCTTGTTGAAACCTATTGAAAGTATTATTGTGCTTTAAACCACTACCCTGCATCCAACTGGTAAAAATTCCCCTTATATGAAAGAAATCTTGATTTACCAAACGTGGAAATAAAAACTTTTACTAATAGCATTAAAAATACTCTTGATAAAGCGATATGGGCAATATTATACAAGATGCCAAGATAATTGTGAGGTGAAAATGGGATACCGTGGCAACCCTAGTTCAGTTTTTGATGTATATAGATGTATTGTATTGGGGTCAAGCATTGCGAAAGTAGAGCGTCAATATCAATACAAATTTAAATCCACACAAAAGTAACCTATAAACTCATAAAATCTGCAAAGCTACCAGTAAATGCTGCTGTTGGAAGGTAGTAGAAAGGATTTGCACAAAATGTAAATGCTTTACTAGTTTGTTTCAAGATAAAATTATTCAATTCAATTCAATTTTATTTATATAGCGCCAAATCACACAAAAGTCGCCTCAAGGCGCTTCATAAATTATTATTATTATTAGAATAAAACTATGACTCACACTGATTTGTTGATTCAGTGTTCATCTTCGAGCCAGTTTTAGATGTGTATCGTGATGGCCGTTGGAATGTGCGGGGAAAGCTCAGCAGTAAAACCAGTCCACCAGGCCTGCGTCTGGCCCCGACTATGCATGCGCTGATAAATATAGTTGCCGCTGAGGCAGTCTAAATACAAGGCTCTTATTTGCTGTAATAGATGGGTGTCGCTAACCTATGGTGCAATCACGCTAGATTCCACTGAAATATTTCTGCACAGTGGCAAACAAACAAAGGGAAAAACAAAAGCATGGAGAAGGCAATGTTAATCATGAGGCATGGCTAGGCGTCTGCGGCCATGGCAGCGGAGATGGTGTGCGTGTGTGTTTGTGTGCTGCAACAACTGTAACAACCACTACTGACCCTTATGGACCAAAGGACCTTTCACGATAGGGCAAAAAAACCCAAAGGCTTTGTGGGTGTGTGAGTGTGTTCAGTTACTTTATAGTGTGCTAGAGCATGAATGTGTGTACGTGCAGAATGAATAGGGTGATATTTATGACCAGGCATTATCCTGAGGACACTAGGTTGAGTCCAAAGGTTGCTTTGCTGTCTGTCTCTCCCGGTTTCTGGGAGCATCATTAACCAACATTTAACTGCTGGCTTATGAGTACAATTTAACGACCTGGGCTGTCCTCTTGGGTGTAAGTCACACAACACACCCATCCACTACCGTTGCTTCCCTCCAATATCCGGACTGTTAAACCACTATTTATCAACCAATGAAATGGTAATAATCCTCAGATATAAGTGTACTTGGTCACCCTTGTCAAATAAAACTCATGTCTCACATGAATCCTTGAACCTTAGTAAAATCAGGAACATGCATATGGAGGCTTCTTTTCCCTGATACACACACACACACACACACACACACACACACACACACACACACACACACACACACACACACACAAAGTGATCAGCTGCCACAGCCTGTGCTGATTTGCGGGGCAGCTGTTGTAATAGAGCGGGTTGATGTGAAACAGTTTACACACACAATTACTATTAATACCAAAGACACATGCGCCTCTGCTTGCATTGTGCCATCTTTTGGATCTGAAGCGTGACTGATTAGGCCGCTCTGTGTATGCATGAGTGTTTGTGTGCGTGTGAGTATGTGTGCAAGTACATTGGAGAGCGAAAGACGGCGCTAAGAGGCAGGAGGCAGTGTAGCGTGAGGGGCACACCTGTTAGGGACACACAGGAGTAAGCATAGACATGAACAAGCGCTAGCACCAACAGTCTCACTAGCAAGCATTTAGTGACCCTCCAAGATGAGCGTGAGGTAATGACAGGGAGAAGTAAAGGTTCGGTCTTGCTTTGGTTTAGTCTCTGTGTGGAAACAAAATAAATAAATGTCAATGTTCTATAGAGGCATAGCAATATTAAGTCCTGCTCACACTGGAGGGGAAAACAATTCACAGCTCTCTGGTTGTTTTCAACTGCGTGAAGGTGCCTCTTGTTAACGCTGTCTCTTAGCTGAAAACGGAAAAATATGTAAAAGGTGCAGTTTGGTGGGATGCACTATCATCAAGTTAAAGAACACGGATGAAAATGGATACATATTTCTTCTAAATAAGCCATATTTGTTCAGTTATTTTCTAATTGTAATTGAACTTTAACACTTAATATAGTAACTGAGAGTTGACCAGTCTGAATCCTGCTTCCGGGCCCAAACTACTCTGCGTTTAATAAGGCTGTTGTGTTTTTAACATGTTTTAATGTTTTATATCTTGTTCTATTTAATCTCAACAAGCCCTTAAAAACAGTCAGTGATCACTGTCGGCCGCTCTTGGTTTTTATTACCACTAATCATTTTTAAAGCTCAGTTTTCAAAACCTTAGATGTAACTACAGCCCAGTCCATGCAGCAGTATATTAATGACTAACCTCGTATTTTGGATGGATTATCTCAGTTGTTCTCCTGACTGAAATTTGGTCCATTTACAGCATCCTGCCATGCAATTGCATTTGTCCCTAATCATCGGGAACCCTCGCGTTAACTGTTATCAAGTGGAAAAAAGTTAGCGTTCATCCTCCAACTTCACTGCTTTTATGTTATGCTAACATAGCTGTGTAGCTAGCGATCACGTAGCACATCATTATATACCAGCTAGCTCAACTTCAGTAACCCTGCAAACGTCACTGCTGTTTAGTTTCCTGTCTTCATTTATGTTGGAAGTGATAGCAGAGCTGTACGTCTTAATTGGTTTCTGAAATCTCTCACTCAGAGCATGGTATATCATGTTTAGACTTCCTGCTAACTTAATAAATTCTGTTTTCATGGATGTCTGGATCAAAGGAGCTTGCAAAGAAAAGCGTCTGGACTTCTTTAAGTTGCTTGAAGACGTTTCACCTCTCATCCGAGAAGCTTCTTCGAAGCTGAAGAAGCTTCTCGGATGAGAGGTGAAGCTTCGAGAAGCTTCTTCGAAGCTGAAGAAGCTTCTCGGATGAGAGGTGAAACGTCTTCAAGCAACTTAAAGAAGTCCAGACGCTTTTCTTTGCAAGCTCCTTTGACTACGATGACCTGGATGACTGAGAACCTTCACAGACATGGATGTCTGGATGTTAAACTTAATGGTTACACCTGGTAGAGCAGCAATGCTGATCATTTTATTAAAGATGAAAGAATTTAGACATTTTTTAACTCTCAGTGATGCCGCACTGATCGGGTGACTTAGGGACCTGCAGTGTTTGGGCCCAGGCACAGCTAATGGCATCAGACTTAAAGACCGGACAGAGTCTGAGATGAATTTGTCACAGCTAAATATTCCATGTTAACAAAGTGACAAAACTTGTTTCAGGAGTGCTCACACTTGCTGATGATCTGTTAATCAGATGCATTTGTGAAATCTTTCTTTTCACATATCTGTATGTGGAAAAGGGTTATCCCACTGAGGTATGACTAAGGATCTGGTGTCCTTCAACATTAACCTAGAAGGCGTCTATTCCTGAGCTTTGTTCTGGACATCACTCTTCAGGCTACTGCTCACAGGGGATTATATGATCGTTGGAGTATATTCATAATCTATATATAATAGTATTAAGATCTTTGAGAAAATACATTTTAGTCAATTGAATTAAAGAGATTAAACATTAGATAGAACTACGTAAAATAACATGAGTATGTAGAGGAAATTTTCATAGTCTACGTAAGTTTAACAGATTATTTGCTCTTCGATATATGCTTCTTACTTTCCTGCTTTTCTTAGCTAAATTTATTTGCCTTTTATCTAACCTCTAACCTAAATAAAGATCTCAAAGGTTTTCTTCCAAGACAGGCCTATAAGCACCAGTGTGTTTTCTAATGGTGAGAGAAATCATCCACTTGGATGTGAGTTTATACTCACTTGTCTTCCTCACCACCCTTCTGCTCTCTTTTCTCCCTATTTCTTTTCTATTTTCTTGTTCCCAGGATGCCAGAATGGACCAGATGCCAATTCAAGGGACCCGCATATCCCCCCACCATAGCTCCACACACACACACACACACACACACACACACACACACACACACACACACACACACACACACACACACACACACACACACACACACACACACACACATCGGTTCATAATTAATGAAATTAGTGGCTTCATAACTACTATGAAGAGCCCCACGTCTGTCTCTGGATAACTGGAGGGAGACAGATAGGGTAGGGAGATGTCTAGGGAGGAGGGCACAAAGCGGAGGGCAAGGAGGGAGAGATTGATGAGAAAGACACAAGTGATTAACAGGAGTGGCAGTAATGAGTAGAGAGAGCTGTGAGCTAAAAGAGTGCGCAATGTGACAACTGAAGCATGGAGAGAAGGGTTGGAGGAAAGTTTGCGTGTCCATCAATGTTAAAACACAAAATACTGCTTTATGGTTTTGTGTGGTTTTTCTGAGCAGTGAGTTAATTATTGAAAAGAACAGATGAACGACTTACAGTGCAAAAGCGATTTTGGCTGTTAGTATGTGCAGGGTTGCCAGATATTTGATTAACCCCCATTAGCGTGAACTTGTGTTTGCCCCCAGAGGAGCTCTTGTGATGACAGTGATCGCCTGATGGGTGTCCATCACTTACATAGTACAGGCTTCAGCCCTGCACAGTTGCTTCAAGAGGTTAGCAGATATTTGCTGCTCCAGCTCTGTAATAATGAGAACAGTATTAATCTCTATCTTCAGCTCGCCAATGAACAGCTCTGCTACCAGTCCTCTGGGTGTCTTTAGTCAGTCTGCGTGCTTCCTGTCCCACCCAGCCTCTATGTTAACACACACAGACAGCACCGCACACACGTTTACATATATCAAGTGCGGTTTAGACTAGGTGAGTAAATTGTTTTTTATTCTTGAGGTATTTATCAACCGCGGTGCCGCCCGTTGGACCAATGGCTTCCGTAATGGATCTGATTAATGGCAGCTTATTAACAAAAGCTCTGTTGTTCAGGCCCTGAGGGCTCTGTGTAATTCTAGAACTCAGTGCTGATATAATGGCCTATTTTAGGAGCTCCGTGATTAAGCACCATTAAGCGGTAAGCAAAGCCTGGCTTTGGACAACTTCAATGGCAGCAAACGTAAACGCAACTGTGTCCCCAGAGCCCCTCCAACCCTCTCTGCCTGTCTCACCCCGTCTGTCTGTCTGTCTTTCTCCGTCTGTTATTGAAATAGAGAGCTGCATTTATATTTAGTTTAGAGAAGGATCCTCAAGGGGCCAAAATTTATCTAAAATTTGTCCAAACAGTAAAGACATATTATGTCGCTGGCCACTGGTAAAATGAGAAGCCCATGTTGTAGAGGAACTCGGTTCCCACTCTGTAAATTTATTGAGGCTGAATAAATCTGTTCATGCATTTGTGAGTTTGTGACGTTTACTGTATGCTATTATGTATGCTATATGTTAGCATGAAGGTTTAGAATGAGTTAATAATTTGCTGCTGGGCAAAACAGTATCCCCAGACAGAGACTGCAATAACTAAAGTCCGTGCAATCAGCACACTAAATCCTTACCTGCTGCTGTGTTGTCTGAATCTACATGCTGAGCTGTTTAGCCAAAGACCACACAGCCAGCCACGAATACAGTAAACTCCAACAGAAAGAGCCTCTTTCTTAATAAAAGTTCAGTTTAATGTTTGTTAAGTTAGTTAGCCTTCTGTTATTGCACAACACCAGAGTTATTATAGTCGACTTGTATTTGGTCTGAAAAACATAGATGCTTTACCTGGGAGACGTTGTCTTGGCTTTCAACACTACTATAGAGCTATTTTTGACCAGGATATTCAGTTCTGTCAATAAATATTTAAGTCTGTCACCTTTCATTTGGTCAGTCAAAACCAGTAACATCCTAACAACCAGTAACTCAGATGCTGAAAAACTACCTTATGCATTTGTTACTTCAAGGTTGGACTACTACAATCCATTATTACTGGAATTATATTATGTTATTATATTATAATTATTAACTGATATTATTAGTTGGCCCAAGACAGGCCATATTCCTCCCATATTAACTATCTTCATTGACAACCTGTCAAATTTTGAACTGAATTTAAAATTCTGGCTTCTAAAGTCATGAATATCAGACTCATCGTTTTTTAAAGATCTTATAGTAACAATGGTAACCCCAAAGGACCCAACACAACTCAGCAACTAGTGTTTGGCATTTTATTTTATTCACAATGTCACTTCAGCACTTTGCCGTACTCACTTTGCCATGCTCACTGCTCCAGCAGCTCTCCTCTCTGGCCCGTTTGCTACATTTTCCTCTCCTGCTCGTGGGAAGAGGAAATCGGCCACAACCATCTGCGCCCCCGGCTATGGACCACTATGAACTTAAAAGGCTGTAAAGCCAGATACCACCGTCCACTGGACCAGATGCTGGGACACACTTTCGGGTGAGGTCGGTCCAGGGGCGGGTCAGATCTGTGAAGCCGGGCAGGAACCAATGGTAGTAACCGGCCAACCCAAGAACCGCCTCACCTCTATTTTCATCTTGGCATGTGGGCAGGATGCAATAGCTGCTGTTTTATCTATCTGTGGACGCAGCTGCCAGCCTCCCAAGTGGTACCACTGTCATGCTCCATGCGATTCATACGGCCGAGCAGGGGGGACAACACATCAGCAAAATGCCGTTGCAATGCAGCAACATCCGCTCTCTGGGCCTGTGTGAGATGGTCATTACAAAGGAAGGAGGTGGGAATGGTGGAATTTGGCACCTCCGGCCCCAACTCATCTCTCTCCTTAAGCATCCTCACCAGAGAAGTGGTTTATCCATGCTTTTAGGAGGTTAAGGTGATATATCTGTGTGGCTCCTGTCTGACCGTACCACCTTACAGTCTACGTCCCCCACTCACCGTGTGGGTCCTTGCCACTTGGCGAGTAACTTTGAGCTAGAAGAAGTGCTTTAAAGTACTTTATCTCCTCGTGCCTGAGTCTACTCCCTCTGTTGCACACGTGCTGCTGACGTTCCTGGGCCTGGAGCAAATTCTATCCTCCCCAGCATGTGCAGCTTTGCTCTCAGGTCCAGGACTTATTGAATCTAATTTTTCGCCGGGCTCGGACCTTTCTCCCAGTTTTCTTTAATCACGTACAACACCCCTGATGAGGTCCATGCCAATGCGCTCAAACAGGACCTCCATTAATGGTAAAGGGCGCAAAGGTGCTTTTGGGATGGCCGGCTGGTTAACCAGCTGACACTCTGGGCAGTACATGCACCACTGGCACACACCTGCCTGGATGCCTGGCCAATAAAATTGAGCCATTATTCAATCCAGAGTTTTGTCATACACCATGTGATTGGCCATTGGGTTGTAATGAGCCGCCTGGAAAATCATTTCCCGGTGGCTTCTTGGCACCAACTACTGGGTGTGCTCCTCCAGTGTGTGAATGTCATGACTCACTCGATACAATCTGTCCCTTATCAATACAAAATGCAGAAATAACAGTGCTGCTTCAGGGCGCACTGTCTGACCATCAGTTCTTATCACCTGGTCAAAGGCTGAGCATAGGGTGTCATCACGAAACTGCTCCAGTGAAAAATCTTCCATAGAGTGAATTACTGGAGCGGTGGACCGCCTGGGAAGGCTCCGCCAGCTCCTCCTCCTCCCCAGAGCCGGTATCAGATGACCCTGCATCCCCGCTGTGCGCAGAACTGGCCCCGCTTGTCCCTACAGGCCACGACACATTGCCCCATTAATCTACTGAATCAGGGCCAATTTGTTCCCTGGTACGAACTAACCGCAGCCGCAGTCTATGCGGTTTTTGCCGATATCTGATTTCCACCGGCACAAAGAGATATTTATGAATGTCCCCATGCACACACTTCACCTCCACCCACTCTGCCTCCAGCAATGCCCCAGGTCCAACCAGGGTTTAGTGGACCAGGGTCTGCGAACATCCCAAATCCACCAGAGCCTGGTGTGTACCCCCTTGGCACCTCACCAGTATGTCTCTCTTAAACTGGAGCCACAGCTCCAGGCGACCGTGGCTCAGGGGGTTGGGAATCGTATCTGTAACCGGAAGGTCGCCGGTTCAATCCCTGGGCTCTCTGTCCTGGTCGTTGTGTCCTTGGGCAAGACACTTTACCCTACTTGCCTACTGGTGTTGGCCAGAGGGGCCGATGGCGCGATATGGCAGCCTCGCTTCTGTCAGTCTGCCCCAGGGCAGCTGTGGCTACAACCGTAGCTTGCCTCCACCAGTGTATGAATGTGAGAGTGAATGAATAGTGGCATTGTAAAGCGCTTTGGGTGCCTAGAAAAGCGCTATATAAATCCAATCCATTATTATTATTATTAATAGCCAGTCCCGGTGGAGATATCCCGGTTGCCCACACCTCCAGCACTCCTGCCCCGAAGCGAGCTGGACGTGGCGTCCGTAACTTCCAGGACCTGCGGAGAAAACACAGATGAGAAGGGGTTAGTTGGTGGAAATGGCCTCTGCTCCACGGCATATGGGGCAGGCTGTTGGAGGTGGCCCCAGGGCTCTTTCACAGGACCGGGACCAGTCAGCCCATCATTTCTGGCCTCAGGTGTTCCCACAGGCGTTCCATTCGCATCGCCAGGTAATCGTCAGCCACCGTCACCGCAGCCTCGAGGCAGTGGACCTACTCCACCATCCCGACCGGGAGCCCCTCCACGAATTGCTCCAGCACCACTGTGTTGAACAGTTGCGTCTCCCGTGGCATAGGTGCAGGCTGTAGCCACCTGTCCGTGGCGATGTGCAACCTGCTGGTGTACGCAAAGGGTCCATCTTCCATTTTACCGTGCTCACTGCTCAGGCAGCCCCTCTGCTCCAGCAGCTCTCCTCCTCTTCGGCCCAGCCGCTTCTGAAATAATGAAGGCATGATTAGAAGATGCTCACCAGCTGCGAAGCTTTGCCTTCCCTACCACCACGCCCTGAACCCACTGCTCCACTCATCTACTAGAACGCCACCAACCCCACCCTGGCACACCAAATTCATGCAATAAAATACTTTCCTCTCAGTTGACAAGATCAACACCTTCTCTTCTTTTAAGATTACACTAGGCTCCTGGTGGAATTTTAATGGTGTACTTAACACTTCTTCTCTTCTCTCCCCACTTTTCCATCCTCATAAGCTACCATTTCATAATCAGAATCAGCTTTCTTGACCAATTATGGCTCCTTTTAAAAGGAAGTTCTTTCTCCCCGCTGTCACCAAGTGCTTGCTCATAGAGTATTATTACTTTGTTACTTGGTAATATAAAGCGCCCTGAGAGTTATTCTAATATGTATAGGTAATATGTAAAAATGAGCTAAATTAAACTAAAAACTACCAAAAATATATTTAAGTTAACTGAAAAATATACTAGAATTTATTTTTTGGAAATGACTAACTTAGAAAACAACCTTAAAAAGATTAAAAATGTGCAAAAACACATCAAGGTTGAGGAATTGAATATATTTATTTAGACTAGGATGTTGATGTTGACAGTGAATCAGCTGCCTACAGAAAGTGTTGAAATTTTATTGAAAGTGCCAAAAATAATAATAACAAAAAATCATTATGATAGTAACACCAACAAGAATAATAACAATAACATACTAGTAATACTGTATTAATACTAACTGAACTGCAAAACAGTAACAGGGAGAGATTAGCTTCCCAAATCCCGAGGAATGTTGGAAATAATTTGTTCTTTATGTTTTTAGACAGAAAAAAACAAAACAAGTTTCTCGTTTCTGGACTTCCACGACCCTGGGTGGCTGAATATGAGCCAGGTTTCAGTAATTAGGTTTCGAGGTTTCAAACAATTAAGACGATGGATGGCTGATAAAATAACAACTTTTAACTGTGCAGATAAACTACAGTTTTCACACTACTGTACTTTCATCAGAGTCAAAGGGAACAACAATAAAACACATCAAAATCTATGATATGATGCTGTAAAGCTAACTATCAAGAGTGACATGACTATTTAACCATAACACTTGACTTTTACTGATAAACAGATATGATGATGAGGCAGGCTTGGCTCAGGTTGTGGGAGTCTCAAAATCCAATTAAAAAAAACTGAGCTGCTAATGTGACCTTGCACCCTGATGTAGTGCCTTCCAGAGGCAAATTTACAGGTGATTTTGTATGACTACATGGTGGTAAGTAATTATTGTGAGGTCTTTATTTCTAACAGTTTTACTTTGAAGTAAAAGTACAAAAACCTTGCATCATAATGCCCGTTCATGTCATAAGGAAATGACAGTCATTTTATCTCCTTGCGTCAGTTCCTTAAACGCTGCACCATTATGACGTACATTATCTTTTGAACATGGTCTTACCAAAAAAGCGCACTGTCTTACCTTTCATGGTTTTGTATCTCTTCTGAATCGCTTTCATTCTTTAAATGTTTGTCTTTTGGCCCATCTGTCTTTCTCGCTCTCTCCCTCAACAGGAAAACTCTTCACCCTCCCTGCTGTTTTCACTGTCCACCTCCTCCCTCACTTCCTACCCCCTTCTATCCCAACCTTCATCTCTCCCCAGACCCTGGCGTTCTCCCCTGGCTCCTCTGGGGAGGGCAGTAATAATTATTATGTAAATAAATACGCCTGCTGTAATCACATTCGTGCCACTGATCCAATTAGAGAGCTGATAGTAGGCGGCTGATTGCGCGGACTGGCGGCTGATGGTCAGGGCCTGTGTGCCTGTCTGACTGGCTGACTAAGGTAGCTGGGGGAGCGTGCATTAGCGAGCTAGCTGACTAGCGTAATGAAAGCTGTTTGGTGCCGTGCTGTATGCAGTCATGTACTCTAAATAATGCTCTTTGACCAGGACCCTGCATGTCTGCCAGCCTTGCAGTCTGCTCGCTGCGCTGTCTGTCACTGAGGTGTGCTCTGTGTGTGTGTGTTGGTCTGTATTTCTGCTATCACCATCTCTGGCTCTGGATCACTTTCACCATGCATCAGCTTATCACCAATTACTGTCTTGTTGTGATTCTCATCAGCTTAATGATGCTCCACAGAGACCATCATCAGCGGGGCTCTATCGGCCTCACCCCTCGCTCTACAGCTATATTCGACTGTCAGCTCAGGATTCTCTTAAAGAAAGGGCTTTTCCGGGATTTTTAAGGGGGTGGGGTGGGGTGGTGGGGGTGTTTAAAGCGAATCAGGGCCCTTACAGGAAACTGTAATATTCAAACAGAAATAAATACAATGTAAAAATGTAAAAGTGCTTTTACAGTTTACAGCGGTTACACTGTACATGAGCCTGAAAATATTTTTGGTAATGGTTTTGTGTCAAATAGCTGCTTTACAAAGTCGCAAAACAAATATTTAGATGCTTTGAAATTCATATTTCTGAGAATCTTATATAGTGGAGTTTAATGTTGAAGCTAAAGATGGTTTGAATTTCCTATATGCCACTGGGGAGCTGTTTCTAACACAATCCACAATGTAATAGATGATTCATAAGTTAATAATAAGTAAGTGAAAATAAGCAATAAATTAAAATTTAATAAAAAATTAAAGTGTTTCAGTAAAGCCGTTATCATGGTTCTGGTTTTTGATGTTCTTGTTTTGATTTCTGCTTTTGTTGTCATTTCGAATTTTTAGTTCTGTCTTGTCTTTATTATTCTAGTGATGAATTTGAGATTTTGTGATCTTTTTTTAAAATTATTCTTTAATGTAGTCTTGTTATGTTCTTGGGATGACTTCAGATGCAGAGCAATTAGTCAACACAGACTGGAAATTGACCATTCGTGTTTCTGGTTTGTGTCTTCTTGCTATCCTCATCTGCTTTGTGCAGCTTGGTGAAGCTCCCATCAAAAGTGAACCCAACACTGTTTCAAGTGATATGAAGTAAAAGAGTTAGTTCTTTCAGTGTTCTGACTGTGTGCGATCAGCTCTGGCAGCCATGCACTCGGCTGCACCCACCTGGAGTGAGTCGTCTGTTTGCCTCTGTCCATCCTGTTTCTGTGTTAATGCCCTTTGTGTTCCCTGTGCTGGTGATCTTGTCTTTGCTCATTCTTTTTTAGGATCATGTGTTTGGGTCCTCTCCTCATCACACTCCGTGACAGTAATTGAGTAAAATGTTATGTCTTCATCTAAAATAAATTTTAAAAAATTAAAACAGATTAAAAAAAACTAAAGAAGTCTTAAAAAGCTGAGTGTCATCTGCATATAAAAAGATGCAATGGCCAAAGCTATAAATTTAAATTATAGCAGAGAAGGGCCTAATAGCATATATAGTTCTTACTGCTCTTCTTTTGCTTATCATAAATGTGGCCTGGCAATTTTAAACACTCTTTATTGTTTGGGTGGTGGAGCTTTTTAGTTTTCCATTGCCATTAAAATATGAAGGCTCCGGTTTCCCTTTGGTGTATGTTTACTTCACTACACAATACAGCACAGAGCACAGGGGATGGTTTCTGATTCTAGAGGTCTTTAAATTTCTAATTTTTGAATTTCCCTCATGTGCCAAACTGCTACTTGAGTGCTTTTTGGGGGTAAAGGCAGCAGGAAAAATGGGCAAGCGGTCTGAGTATGATAACTCTTTACATTAACGGATACCACAATCCGGGAGCATGGATATGAAAAATGTGAGCCCTGTAGTGGTATCATCATGCTGCCAACCACGCTTTCCAAGGGTGTGTGAACAGAAGAGTGGTTAAAAGAGGGGGGCATCAGTTCTAACCTCAGCATTTGCCCAGGGGCTGCAGTCCCACCACCATGTGTCAGCTGAGTAGACTACTGTTAATGTTGGGAAGTAATATATGGGTCCCAGTGCTAACTCCCTGCCTTTTACATCTCAATCAGGTCACTCTAGTTTATTTATATATTGTCAAGGGGCAGGGGGGAGGGAGCATGGGGGCTAAGAGATGAATGTGGCAGGTTTTTTTTTTTTGCTCTCCCCCTTGCTCTCTATTTAGTTAGCAAAAAGCTTTTATAATGAATTTGAAAGGCGGCACAGATCCAAGCATTTGAAATTCCCAGAGCACTGCTAAGTGAAATACGGAGGGTGGCTGCAGTGGGGGCAGAGAGCGAACGAGGGAGGCCAAAAACATTGTGTGCATTAACTGAAAATGTTCAGTGGAATTAAAACAATTTTAAATTTTTTCCCATGCTGTTTTCTTTCCACATTTCTTCATTAGTGCTCTGCCTCTCCCTCTCTCCTTCCTCCCCTGGGTTCCCTCTACTTTTTGCTCTTACCCAGTTGGTCGCACGCTATTAAACAAACAGTCCTAATATTTTGAGCTGGCTGGCAGTTTGAATTTCATCTTGCCGACGCATCTTGTTTCTCTCAAACCCTGACTGTTTTGACATGCGCCCCGATTAAATTATAAACAAGCAGGCCTCCTGATGGTGATGCTGGAGCCACTAATTTCCCTAATTGTTTGCAGTTGTCTGGGAGGCAAGGCTAGGAGGCCCGGGCCTGATCCCACTGACTGGCACAGCCCAGTTAAAGGAAAGAGTGGGAGGGAGGAGTAAGAGAAGGAGAAATGCAGGAAGACTAAGGGAGGAGAGTAAAAGAGCGAACGGGTGAGGAGGAAGATAAGATAAAACATAGTGGGTGTACCCCGAGAGAAAAAAAAAAAGGAAAACAGAAATAAGAGTGGATGTGTAGCTGGGACATGCTTGGTTGGTTTACTCAGCAGCATTCAAGGAGTATTAAGACCATTGATGTGGCACAATGCAAACCTTTTCCTAGCCAAAACAGATTTTCCTCATGGAAACAGAGGCATCTATAAAAGTGTTGAGGTTTAAACAGAGGTTTAATATTTGTAAAACGTACCCTGAATTCAAATTATTATGATAGCAGCACAATGTGAAATCTAAGGGCCATGCTGGAACCTGCAGGTGGGACCAGCAAGGAAACAATAATGAGATGTGGTGATATGCAATTCTCCTAATACATCCAAGACTGCGCACTGTTCAGGAAATTGGACAGATTAATAAATAAATTATCAGCAGGATAATAAACTGTGTATTTGTACAGTAAAACTGCATCATCACCATACAATGAACCATGAAAATAATAAAATGTTTTCCCTTTCTTTGCCTTCCATCCTCACCTTTTAGCTTATACTAAATGTCACATATGGCCAAGTTCCAGCAGTCATAACACATCACTCCAGCCCATGATATCATCTGGCCTTCCAGTCTGCAGTCTTTTCCAGATCCAGACAAGTAGAGCTGCACTCTAGAGCAAGTCTGATGTGTGACATAATGGCTCATTCTCATTCACACTTTGGTAAACGCATGTGGCCTTTGGAAGATTCTCGATCCTCTCTGTGAAACTGCACTGGTATGTTTCTTCTGGTTTTATTTCTGGGACAGCCATTCCAGTAAAATGAGCTACATGTTAACAGTGTCAAACACATAAACAACGTGAGAGGAAATCTGTGGATTGCATGTGTGTGTTTGTATGTGTCCTGCTCCAGATGGGAGTGGATGAAAGACTTCTGAGCAGAGCTGTGAATGTTATCTATGCTGGCATCAACAGACAGGCATCGTTACCTAGCAGACAGGGGTGCAGTCATATCGCCACTGCCATCACCCAATCACTGATATCGCCAGTGTGTGGATGCACGTTTATGTGTACACGTGTCCAGTGAAGCCTAATTTAGCGTGTCAGCAGAGATGGCTGGTATTGTTCCCGAGCAGGTGAGCTAATACACCTCTGTTACGCAGATTTGAGACCTGAGATGCAACACGTACACAAAGCCAAATTTCTTATGGTAGAGAAAATGGAAAGAGCTGGCAGGATACAAACTGGACTAGACATAAGTTGCAGGTCAGAAAGTCTCAGGTTGTATTTTTAGTACCGACTGATTGGTTCTGGATTTGGATAGAGCATCGTGTCAACAGATGTAGCAGTTACCGTTTTAGGGTGCAAACATAGTTATTACGTATAGTTAAGTGTAACGCTTTCCATTTAAAAAGTTCAGTGGCTTTTTTTAATCAGGATTTCGATTGCCTTTAACTTTTCGCTCATTACTGACTGAAACGTCAACTTGTTAGTCTCAATGAATATTTTTGCTTTTTGTGTTCCTCAAATGTTTTGAAGTTCCACAGGACAAATTCTGTTTACATTATACGTTCTTCCGTTAGGCAGTAAGAAAGGTGTTCTGTGTAATAGGAGCAATGATTATTTTTTTGAGTAATGACCCCAACAGTGACCACAACAAACAGGGGAAAAACCAATGTGCATGTAATTCATTTGCATGAATGTAATGTTTTTAATATGCTGCTTAGAGCTGGTGGTGACTCTCAAAGCGGAGCCAATGCATCTTACAATGCTGTGATTGCAGCCATTCCCCAACTCTCTGTGAATGGAACCATTGATCGGTGGGCTTTGATCAATGGTCATGAGAATTTGGATACTAATGATCAAGAAACTGACCTCACAGCCAATTGTTCATTCAGTGGTGCTTTAGTCATTGTGCAAAGGTACTGTTTATAAGGTTGGGGAAACTTGTAGCTAAGACTGAAAGAGTCACTTTAAACGAGTGATGAAATGCTTCTCCAACTGAAAACGCTACATCCAGATGAACAGAATAAACTTTTGGGGATTTCCAAAGCATGCATCATGACACTAAAGGTGACTGAGCCTTTGCAGTTCAGACCTTATAATTGAGCATTTCCCCGTCTGAAGAGGCAGGAAAACTCTGTAGCCTGTAAAATCTCTTCTTCAATGTATTTATGGTTCTTCGCTTTTTAAAATCTTGAATCTCAGCATTCTCATACCCAACATTCTGAGTTTGGTTGTTCAAAAATATTAGTCCAGTGTAGTCCATCAGCTATGCACAGTGCAGTATGTGTGTTGATTGAAATGGCAAATAAAATAATTTGATAGTCATGAATAAACTATGTAAGAAAATAATACAAAATAAAATGCTCTGAAATGCAATAATGCCCTATAATATTAATAATAGCAATAATAATGATGATATAAAATAACAGTTATAGTAGTGTCATTACAATGTATAAGTAGCAAAAATAGATGAAAGAATAAATCAATCGATTAAGTAAACAAATAAGTAAATGGTTAGGAAAGGGGATGGGCGATTTTTTAA
Source organism: Copadichromis virginalis (assembly GCF_057382275.1). NCBI lineage: Eukaryota > Metazoa > Chordata > Actinopteri > Cichliformes > Cichlidae > Copadichromis > Copadichromis virginalis. The sequence continues at coordinate 16,023,844 of NC_140633.1, forward strand.
AATTATAATTTCTCTTTTAACCACTTGTAAGTGTCGCCCTTAGAGCAAGCCACCACAGGTGCGGAGGGTGAGGATACCCCAGGGCACGCCCCATTCACCCCCCAGTCCAGAGGCACCTATTCAACCCATACCAGCCAACACTGACATGTCTGCCTTGTTGTTATATTAAAAGCTTGTTATACTTCTGGTGGCCCTAACCTTAGTGATGCATTAAAAGGACTTCATAAATCATGCTCATACTATCCTTTTATGTGTATTACAGTTTTTTATATTATTATTTTTTCTTCTTTAATCCTTTGTTTTATTCTTTGTTTCCTAATGTGTGCATTAAAAGACAATGTTGTTATTATCCTCAATAATAACAACAACAACAATGATAAATACCATGTAAGTGCAACTGCTAGAAGTTTGTCTGTGTGTGTGTGTGTGTGTGTGTGTGTGTGTGTGTGTGTGTGTGTGTGTGTGTGTGTGTGTGTGTGTGTGTGTGTGTACCTTCTTGTTTGTATGCTTAGTTAGGCAGTTGTCTATTATTTGTAGTTAGTATCCAGACACTGATTTAGAAGGACATATAAAATAATTAAATTCATTAAATATGATTATTTAATTAATAATGAATAAAATTAAAAGACCAATAGAAGATAAATAAATATGAAAATCAGGTACTGATTACATTTTTTACTTTGAGTAATGTGTAATCTGTGAATGACTTTACTGTATAAATTGTAGGTTTGTGTTACTTGTAGGGGAAAATACATATTGCAGGTTTTAACCCAGAAGTAAGAGCTGGGAGAGAAGGCCAGATCTTTTTCCCACTGTGAAGTTGCTGTTGTCATTTCCAAGGAGTTTTTAATTTAAGTTGTTCCCATGAGTTATTAGCTGAGTTAGTTTTAGATTCAATGATGGATTTCAGTTGTTAGTAGCAGAGGAACTCATCTCTCCCAACTCTATACCTCTGGGTCAGTGCACAGAATGATATAAATTGAATATGTATATAAATATATATAAATTTGAAATAGGTGTTGGAGATGAGTGATTCCCTTTGATTCCCAGGATGAATAGTGGACCTTGTTATTAAGTGCCTTAAAATCAGTTTTGTGCCAGATTAGAGTTTGTTAACAAGGTTCTAGTGATGTTTTGATGATTCTGATCACTTTCGCCCAGGCAGGCAAAAGATTTTTTCTCTTGCAGGGTTGATGGGGATATTTTAGGTTTTTTATTTTTCCAACAGAAGTGGGAAATGCATGTGTCAATAGATTTAAACCAGTTGTCTGTGCGGGCAATTGGAAACACTGAAAACAGGTAATTACGTTATGGAAGTATCTTCATTTTAACTGTGGATATACGGCTGATAAGGAAAGTGGAAGGTTTGTACAGGGCTTAAGGTCATCTTTAACCTTTTAAAGTAGTGGGGTGTAGTTAAGAATAAATCATTCTGACAGCTTGGGTGAAATATTTATTCCTAAATATATTATATTTCCAGTTGTAAGAGACTGTGGAGTATTTTGAGATGCAGAATCCGAATCCCTGTCAGAGAGTGCAGGGATAGTCCATTTTTCCAGTTCATGGTGTAGTCTGAGATTTTGGAAAAGTTGTTATTGATATTGACAGTTTCCTGAAGGGAATTATGTGGATCTTTTAAGGATGACAAAATATCATCTGCATACAAACTGACTTTATGTTCAATGTCTGTGACACAAATTCCTTTGATTTTATTGCTTTTCCTTATTTTTATAGCAAGTGGGTCAATGAAAGAGCAAATAGACGGGGGAGAGTCTCTATGAGGTATACCATGTTTTTATCCATCCGAGTTTGGACAGTCAATATCTCTCATCAAGTATTGTTTGTTTGTTTTCCTCAAGTTGTTTCCTGCAGTTGTTTGGTTCTGTCTGAACCAAAATTCAATAAGTTTGGTTCATTATCCACGCTATTTATATATTATGTATTTAATTTACTTAGTTGTATACTTTTCTCTGGTTTGGAGTATACTGAAGGAGTGCTAGATTTGCTCTTAGTCACTGAAACTAATACTGTATGGTGTACAGTCTAATTGATTTTTGTTTGGTATTCAAGGTCAAGCCTTGAGATTCTGAGTACGACGTATCAGCAGTTGTTGGTTGAATTCTTTCAGCAGCACTTACATTTCACACATCTACCTTCATGAAGAACATGAGGTGGTGGCGGGAAGTGGGAGATGTGGGCATGTGTGCTTCGATTGCTGCTCCTCGACCAAGATGGAGGGATAGACACATTTCGTTCTATAATTCGTTGATCCACTGACTTTTTAACCCAGCACCTTCACAGTCAAAGTGTGAAAATTTTCCACAAATTAACATCCCACAAAAATAATATCTGCAAATCCATCAACCCCAGCTGTGCTTTGCCATTTCTGTTAATCAGTGAAGATTAGCGTGCTACCAGCTGCCAGTATGGCAGTGGATCCATGTAATGCTTTATTGCTATATGCACTTCTCTTCACTTCTGTCCTCTCATTTTATTATAGCACATTGCAGAGAAATCCAGTGCATCCATGTGTTGTTTGTTTCTGTGTGTGCATTAACTACAGCACTGCTCTGTCAGCTGTGTAACTATTTCAGCTGGAGCCCAGCTTGTGGTGATGAATATTGAATACACTGTGTTCCCATGTTAGTGTCTGCGTTTCTAAAATATGTGATAATTCAGGAAGGAAAATTTGTGCAAGTCACATGCTGATCCTGATTTTAATTTATAGACCCAGACTTATTATTTATGTTAACAACAGTAAATATTTAAATCATCCTATTTTTGTTCTGATTGAATAGATGGAAAGCAAACATGGAGGGAGCGAATGTTCCTCCAATCTACAGAATGTTCGTTTGGGTGTATTAAGATAAAACAAACAGAGAGAATAAGTGACAGTGTCCATTCAAGCAGGACATACTACTCAATAGACGACTGATACAGTTAATGCCTAATGAGAATTCACCACTAACATTTGCAAATGATAAAAAGAATAGTTACTAACTGACAGCATGATGCAACTCAGTGTTTTAGGAGACATTGGGTGGCCGCAGGTGAGAAGGTAGAGCAGTATAGGAAGCACTTCTGCATAGAAATAGTGTTTGTATGAATGAATGAGGCATGTTGTATAAAGAGCTTTGAGTGCTGTTGGATGACACGATATATCCTAAATATATTAATCCCCCCCTGGAGGCTGAACGCAGCACAGGTCATCACCTCCTTCCCTCTGTGTTAGTAGACCGGCTATTATCCAAACTAATACAATCAAAGAACCTCTAAATATAATTATAGCATTAAGTTGTATGAGTGTTACCTGATGTGTGTGTAGTTGTTGAGGCCTGTAAAATAGTGTGAAATTTGGGGAGTTGTTGTCTTCACCCATATTTTGCATAGTGTGACTCAGACTCACTTTATTCATGTCACATCCATTCATGCTGTGTCATTTCAGCCCAGTAAAACAGCTGCATGTGAAGTTAGCTAACTCTGAGTTAATTGTTAACTTCAGTTAAATGAAATGACCAATGACTGAAGGGAACTCGAGCTTCCAGTGCTGCTATCTGTGCTCAAAATGATCACGGGAAAATTTAGTTTGAATGTATTCATTGTTTCTGTAACCCATTAGCTTTGTTGTTGACATGAGTAAAGGAGATATGCACTGACAGGTAACTACAGTGGCACTCACCATTATATTCCATAGACAAGCCACTGTATCTATATATTAGTATAGTATTCACCCCCTTTCTTCATATGTGTTACATGTTTTTAATATAACTTGAGTAGGTAAAACAGTTTTAAATTTAGGATTTCATTTATTAAGAGAAAAAACCAAACCCATGTGAGCCTGTGTAAAAAAAGTAACTACTTCCTTTTATTTGTATTCGGCCATTTTAGGTTTGGACTCTGTGGGAATAATCCCTTTTTGAGCCAGCCTCAAGTAGCTGTTTGTGCTACTGCAAGTTTTTCTGGGGGGCAAATCAAAGCTTCCCTAATTTTCAGTCCTGGAGGCTGAGGTTACACTTTGTTTGAGATTGAACAGCTTCTGAGGCAAGAGATCTGCAAATGAGAAACCACCTGAAACTGCTGGGGATGCCTGCATGAACATGTCAAAGCTCTTTAGTTAAATGCATAAAGTTTGCTTCCCAAGAGAAGTTTACGCTAATGAAGGAATGAAATAATAGTAACTGGAGCAGCCTTTACCAGAAGAAATTTCAACTTTAATGGGAAGACAGAAGATCATGGAAACCCCAGGAAAATGTTGGCCTTCAGCTGCTTTGGCCACAACTGGGGAAAAGGAAAGAGCTCCGAGAGCCAAAAGCTGATGAAGGTTCTAAAAGTGTTGAACTTGTCCAGAATCAGCTTTCCTTCAGCTAAAAACTCCCATAAAAACACTGGTGATGAATCATCTGCCTGCAACAGTGCATCTTTGTGCAATAACCAGACTGCAATAAAAACGAGCATGTGACTGCGATTAGTGATCAGTGCTGACTGAATTGGGTTTGATAGGTGAGAAGCTACAGATGACAGTGTGAAGATATAATATATCTGCCAGGCCTGGAAATATAAATAAATACATTCATCTATACATGTAATCACTGACATATATATTTTATGTGCTGGAGTATCTTTAAAAAATTTAATATAGTCAAAAGACTAAGGTGATTACACATAAAGGCAAATATTTAAAGCTCCATTTTAAACAAATTTTTGATAACCATGGCTCATAAAAGTCATAAATCCAGTATCTCATATTATTAGAATATTTCTAAAGAGTGATTAAAAAAAGGATTTAGATATACCCAGCTTATGAAAAGTATATTCTTTTATGCACTCAGAATTACTGCATTGGCTCCATGAAGGTGATGAGCTTGTGTCACTGCTGAGGCGTTACTCAGGCTTAGGTTGTGTTGATAGCGACCTGCAGCTCATCTGTGTTTTTGGGTCTGGTGTTTCTCATCTTCCTCATGACATTACCCCACAGAACCTTTGTGGAGTTCAGGCCAGGTGAATTTGCTGGCCAATCAAGCACAGTAATACCATGGTTAGCAAACCATTTAATAGTAGTTCAGGCGCTGTGGGCAGGTGCTAAATCCTGCTGGACCAAGAAATGGACATCTCCATGAAGCTTGTCGTCAGATCCTGGTGACTTTGGACCAAAAGCAGCAGAAGCAGCTGATGACATGGCATCCTAAATCAGACTGTGGAAACTTCCTCCGTCCTTTTTGCTTCTTGGATGCTGATTTCTAAATGAAATGCAACATTTTCTTTCTTTGAAAAGAGGACTTTGGCTTGAGTTTTTTCATTTCACATGAATACAGAATACACAAAATTTACCTTTTTGAATTAAATTCAACAAGTAACTCAACAGCTCACTATGTCCACTTTACTGTTCCCATCACTGCCTCATTTTAGTAGTTGTTTCATATTCTCTGTCAGGAAGCATGAGTGGCAGCTGAGATGAAGGCTGATACCTGGGGACGGCCTGAGGCTGCACTGCCCTGCACACACCTGCTTCCCCTTACCCAGCATGCCAGACCTCTTACCCACCCAGCCTCAGAGCCTGAGTCGTGCCTGGGGGAGAGGTGGAGGGTATCAGGGATGAGAGAGCTGATCTGAACTTCTATGCCTGATCTTCTACCTGAAGAGAACAAGCGAGTCTACTGCTGTGGGAAACACTCGCAGCAGCTCTTCTTTAACAAACTCATATTTTATATCCTATGAATGGCGGGCACACTCTTGCCCCATCCTCTAAAAAAATTTTTTGCATTTATATTTCAAGAGAAATAGATTTTCTCCCAGATTTGTGATACATACATGGGTGACTAACCTAAGTTTTGACATTTCATGCTTTCCTAGTTTTGCTTCTTGCCAGGTAGCCTGCTTTTTTAGAAGAACCCTTTATTGTGGTTATTGGTGCAAAAGAGTATATTTTGAACACAACCTTGATCTTTTTCTAAGCGTGCCTGAGTAGTTTTACTCATACAAAACTAAGTGGAAAACTCATCCTGCAGACTTGTGGATCAAACTACAGTAGGTTATAACTCCACTACCTCACCTACTTTTGCATAGAAGAGTTTGCTCAGGGATCTTTAGGCCAGTGACAAAAGCAGAGTGCTGCAGGGGCGACTTTCTGTAGCTGTGGTTGATGCTGTTGTTGTAAGGCAGCTCTGAAGTTAGCCGGACCCTAGTCCTCTAACAAAAAGTTAGATTGTTTCACAGACAACATACAAAATTTAGATTCTTAATTTTGATAATAAACGTTTTTGATACTTGTTTACGTGTTTTTAAAAAGCTGAATAATCTCTGCAAACACTACTTTTAAACCACTAATTTTATTTTGTAAAACAACCTGAAAACAGCCAAATTAGTCCTTTTTATTTTATATTTGAGAATCCTTGCTGGGTGAAACATGTGGTTCTCACAAATATGCATGTTGATATCTATTATTTTAGGCAAAGCTGATCAGTGAGAATCCAAAGACATGCGTGTTCAGTTAACTGATGATTCCACATTGGCTGAGAGTGTTTGGATGTCTGTATCCTGGTTCTGCCAAAGGCTTCTTCTTTTTAAAGGCGAGTTTTTCCTTCCCACTGTCGCCAAATGCTTGGGGTTGTGTGATTGGTGGGATTTCTTTCAAATATTGTGGGGTCTTTACTTTACAATATGGAGATTCTTGAGTTGATTGTTGTTGTGAAGTGGCACTATATAAAAAACTGAATTGACTGGTGATCCGTTTCAAACACAACCATAGAATCATTCCAAACAATCCCAAACTCCATATCATTGCTGACTTTGGGAGGTTTAATGATAGATTAAAAAATTAAAAGTTTCCAGTTTAAGATGGGATTCCTTACAGTACAGTTAAACCGCATCCTTCACAAGCGTGTACTACCTTAAAAAAAGGACGTACTGCCTCCATGTACTCAGAGGAAAGTGAGTTTTCAAGTTTCCCTTGAATTGTAATCACAAACACAGCAGTTTTATAAATTAATGCTTTAAACATGTTATTTTCCCAGCTGATGCTTCAAACTAATATTGTCTTCATTATGGCATAGCTGCTGCTGCTGTGGTGGAACAATCCTCGCTCTATGTGTATCCAGTACTTTGGTTTAAAGTGTTTAAGTAAATCCTTTGATGAATGAAATTATTACATTTGCCCTCATCTATATTTTATGCCCCAGTCCAGATTAGTTATTCCAGGGTTTCAAGAAGTGCTGAGTGCAATTTATTTTTAATCACAGCAGCTGTTAGCCTTCTCGTATTGAAGATGTTGCCTGACAAAGACCCAGATTGTAAGAGACAAATGTGACCCTACGCGACCCGCTTCATTTTTAATTCAAACAGCATTCAGCATCTTACTGACAAAATAGCCATGTTTGAGTTTTTGTCTGCGCCTCATGCCAAATAAATCCCCTCTCTCAAACACACATCCAATCAAACAAACACAACTGCGGTTTCCAGTCGTCCTCGCTCTGTCCCAAAGCAACATCTGAAAGTATTCTGATCAGCTCGAAATGTCACAAGCCATATATTCAGCAACAATACGATGAAAGGCTCAGCCCTGACAAGCAGTTGTTAATCTCACCGTAACATTTGGCTAATTGAATGTCTGCTGTTGTTTATTGTTTGTTTCCATGTTGCCCCTCAAGTGACTACCACCGCTGCCTTCTGTTTCTTCAGTGCATTAGTACTGATCTACAGTGTTGCCACGCCACAAACCCAGCAGCTGCCCCAACCCTCTCTGCAGCGCTACGTCAAAGCTCCCAGAGGAGATTGTTCCATGTAAAATCACATTACCCCCCTGTCTTATTCAGTTGTGTGCAGTTTGCTGTCATGGATCAAAAAACACGCTGACAAAATATTTAATAGCAGCGTGTCACAAGAAAAGCTCTTTTCCTGAGATTCTGTGGTGTGTAACAGCTGAAGGGACTGCCAGGTATGACCCACACGTGCTCTCTGAGTGTATCCATGCACTTCTGCTGAGCGCAGCGGGAGGCCACAGGTGTGGGAGCCTATTCGGCAGAGAAACTCCTCTCAGATGCTGCAATGTGGGTAATAATAGTTAGCAGCAACAGCTGTGCCCTGTCTCCCGCCTTCACCTCTAATGCTCTCTAATCATCCCTCTATCAGGCCTAATATCCCACAGTGGTGCCCTCACAGCTGTCTGAGGGACTCTGGGTATCGAGACACCTGTCAATCTCTCTCTCCCCCTAATATGCAAAAACACACAAACAGTCAGACGCCGCAAACAAAAATATCTCATCTAAGAAAAATTCAGCGACCACTGGATTGCACACTTGTGAAAAGCAAGCACCAGGGGTTTGAGTTAGGCATTGCTCGAGTCCTAATAATACTTACTTATCTTACACTGGGCCTCGGTGCAGCCCAGTTTATCCTCTGAAGCTAGCTTGTCTCTCTCCTTTTAAGGCAGCTTTCTTTTGACTGTCCCTCAGAAACAGAAGGTTTGGACAGGAGGTGAGTATGGGTGGGGCACAGCTGAATTTATGTCATTTAAATTTCATGTAAATTTTGTTACACGTGTACAAAGTAAAATGTGACATTTAATGAAATCTGGTCGAATGAAATACGTTCAATTTGCACCAAGACAATGATTAATTATTTGAAGCATTGCTTCATGTTTATGAGGGAAAAGAATCTTGATGCTATATAAATGAAATCATTAAAATTTGATCATTTTGATAATGTTATCTTGTAGAGAAAAGTAAGTAGAAACTACTAACACATTAGGCCTGGAAGTGTCAAATGTTTTTAAAATGGGAGGTCAAATGATCATCCCCCGTTTCCCCAGAGGCTTCCCAGGAGTCATCACCGTGCAGATGCATAGCTCCTATTAGCCATAAGCACACAGACTGCAGCTAGCATCTCAGAGAACCACAGACCTGTGGGTGGTCTCGCCGCGTACGTTGCTGTCTGTCTGCGACTCTGTTCCAGCCGAGCAGAGCTGACTCTCTTCCAACTTCTGACAGCCCCGCTCTTTAACACAGGAGGCTGATAAAACTGCAGCGACACCCCACAGGCTCTCGAGGAGCTTTATGATACTACATATGTGCAAGAGAGGATTTGGGCCTACTGCCGCCTGCTCCGCTCCATCACAAATCCTGGCTCCTAATGACTACCAGCTCTTTAGGACCTGAGGCAGGGGGGTTAAAGCCCACCAATTGAGCGAATAATGAGTTGAATTAGGAGATTTAAGGACGAGGTGGAAGGAGAAGGGAACGGGTGGTGCTGAATGAAAACCAGAGGTGCTTACCGCAAAGCAGAGGAAGCAGTCAGACCGTGTGTTGGATTAGAACGGATGGGTACAGCAGCGGTGAGACGCGCCTGCTTCCCCAAACGCCCTGACAAACACATTTTGAGATGTAATCTCCATTTTAGCACTTACCACGAGAAGAAAGAGGAGACGCAGGCCACAAATACTATTACTGGAATAAATGTCATCACTGAGATGAAATAACGTGGCGGAATACAGCATTTCCATTCAGATTAAGTTGCTGTCCCTTTAAAAGCCGTATTTTGCATAATATTTGCTGGTGCATTTTGGGCTGATGGATTTTGGAGCATTAAACGGAAACCGTGTGTCTCCGTGTTTATGCCAGGCGACAGTTTGATAAAGTTTATTTTTTTTATTCCCTAAAATATCCGCAGAGACCTCCTTACTAATACAATTCTGAGTCCAGGTTTGCTCGAAGAAGAATTGACAGGTTTGAATAACATTACCTTTCAGATCGCACCGTTGGCCACTTATTAGCTTTATCTCGCATAATGTCCTGTTTTATTTAGTTTGAGTCTGATTAGTTTAAATGAAATCTCAGAACTTTGACTAGAAGGGAATGCCTTGTCAGAGCATATTTGCTTAAATTTCCTTAAACATCCATACAGCCTTTAGTAATGGTGCTTTTAAAAGTGTATTGTTTCACTATATAAACACAGGAAGCTGCATTGTCATCCACAATTTCCAGTAAATTCCACCCAAAACAGCCTCTTGGGTTGTATTTTTTTCCCCAGTCTTGGTTTTCTTTGATTGTGAACATGAACAAATGAAGCAATATTTGGTTCCTGTGGCCACACAGTTGACTCGGCCCAGCCTGCTCCCCCACCATCCTCCCTCAAGCCAAGCCCTCTTCAAGTTTATACACAATGCACAACATTGTTCAAAAGACAAAGCGCTGCAAAATGGTCTTTGAAGCCTTTGAACATCATCAAACGAGTCGTTGCAAAGTTAACTTGAGCAGCTAAACATAAACGAGTGAGTCATGCTGAAATAAAGAAATAGATGACAGGTTTCTATCTGATGGCTAATGGTCATACCAGCTTCAACAGTCAAAGGCAAACTTGAACAAAGTATCAGTGAATTCTCACATTTATGAGGCAGCTTCTTCAGATCTGTCAGAACTGTCAGCCTCCTGCAGCATAGACCAGGAAAAAAGGACAGACGGGCTATTTTAAGGGGAGAGCGCAGAGACATCGGTGTACCTCAGCAGGTATAATTATCCTACAGAGGCAGAGTCACAGCGTGAGCTGATTGTCCTCACTCTGAGAAGACAAGCTGAGTGGAAACGCTTCTGCAAGGAGACCTCGGCCCTCCAGCTCATCATCAACACTTAGGCTCCATTGTTTACTGAAGGATCCAACAGACCGACTCACACACACACACACACACACACACACACACACACACACACACACACACACACACACACACACACACACACAGATTTGACCCAACCCCTGCTTGCAGGTTAAACACTAAGATTGTTATGCCCTGTCACACCTCATCAGACTTAAAACTCGTTAGTGAGGCAATTTAAAGAAAATGTGCATGTATGGGTGTGTGTGTGTGTTTTCTGCTGCTATAGCTGATTGTCCTTAGGTTGCCTGACAAATGAGCTATTTTATTTTACTCATTTCTTCAAGTCAGTATTCAGGATGCCACACGGTTCCTGATTAATCAACTGCTGTGTGAAAGCCTGTCGTGTTTGTAATGCTGCCAGTCTGAAGTCGCCTGAAGTATCTTACAGTTTTTTACAGACGCTAGGACACATTTCCCAATACTTAGGTCACTTTTGCAAAACTCCTCACACAGTGAGCACAACAGAAGTCTATGTGGGCTAAACTGAGGACCAGTTATCATTGTTTTGGCACAAAATGCATTCAATGACTACATCTCTCAAATTTCATGAATCATCTTCTCACTCAGACACAACAACTGCCAAAAACCTTTGTACGTACAGGACATTTTGCATGTGCTTACATACTGTTTTCAAAACTGTTAAACTCATGGTCAAAACAATAACACAATGCAAAACTTGAAAAGACGGCAAAATTCAACAGCAATATTTTATTGAAACATATTTTAAATCTAACAATGCAGTTTAACCAGCCACAGCTTATTCCCATTGTAGATGAACATCTACACAGGTGTTACTCCTTCAATTTTTCAACTCCTTCAATTCTGGCATGCCAGAAGATTCTTTCCTAGGTGTATTGCCCTAGATGACATAAGATGTGATGTGGATGAGTAGATTAGCATTACTATTGTATGTGTATCAGTGGATGGTGTGTATACAAATTCTTGTGTTTTGGGATTACTTAGTGCAAAAAAATAAAAATACATAAACATAAATACATGATGTCTGATTCATTCCAGTAACATATATTGAAATTATAAACAGAGATGTGTCCTTGTTTTACACAAGAAAACACTGTGTAATGCTACATGTTGTTAGTGTTTTTTAGGTCATTGTTTTGTGGGTGACAAAGTGTGTTTGTCGGCTGTCAACCTTTGCTAGTGTTCTGGAAGAATGAGTTTATTTGAGACCTGAATAAAGTGTTTTGGTAGTTGTAGTGCATTTTGAATGTGGAATGAACTGCTTTGCCAAGCTGATGGTCAGTTAGGAGGATTGTGTGAAGTGTTTTGCAAAAGTGACCTAAGTATTGGGAAATGTGTCCTAGCGTCTGTAAAAAACTGTAATGTTACAGATACACACAAAATTACAATCAATATGCCATAATAAGACACCTCAGTGTTTCTTTTTTATGTGCATTTGATGATACTAATTAGTTCATGTTAAACTTGGAAAATCTCCAAACCTACCTACAAATTATTAATAATCTATTAATCATATTTTTTTTTTACAAGACTACTCGCAAATTTTTTTCTTTACTTAGTACAAAAGTTTTCTTTCAAGTTTAAGAACTTTCTATACTTTTTTCCTTGACTGATGTTGACTGATTTTACATTATTTTATTTTATAGACGAGTCAAACAAATACAACTAATGAAATGAACAAAATGTGCTGTAGGCGTCACTTCTTAAAAACTCCTTGGTGGATATTTGTTTTTGTTTTTTTTTGTTTATTTCATTTTTTTATGATGACAAATGCTTTCCAAAGCAAAGCAAATAATTTAGATTTACATAAAAGCAAAAACTTGGGATTATCGGGACCATTGTTGTTTTGTGTTACAGCTGCTAGAGTCATGCAATGGAAAACAGTGCTTTGAGACTGCAGCATGACCAAAACGACTGCATCTGTGTGCGATAAACTTGCGATCTTGTTGCCTTTGAAATGGTTACTTTGAAGCTGCAGACCAGGTCTTAGGCCACTCACAATAAGTTGACATCTTCAAAGCAACTTTGGTGCAAAATGGCAATAAGATGGAGTCAGTCTGCTATATCTCTCCCCATGCAGTTGCAGTGGGTGAATTTGACATTATTATTACTATCTATTTTAAAAAAAAGTTACATTCACCCGTGCAGACAGCCTCAGATTGATTGCAACAAGCAGGCAATCTCTCTGCTTTTTTAAATGATATAAAAGTCTATTAAAGAGCCCGTTAAGGATAGCTAACAAGATGGCAGAGAGGACAACCTTTTTTTTGTGACCTAATTTACATTATTTTGTGCCTTTCAGCTGCTGGACAATGCTGGAGAACAATGCTGCATCTATACTGCAATGGCTAATCTTTAGGCTAGCTTAACAGCTAGCTAAGCTTATTGTTGGTTATTTGGTGAAAGACATGATACCACTATCAACTTGTTGTACTCTGAGAGGTTGTGGATGTGGACCCCAGGAAGAATAGTTCCTGCTACAGTAACAGCTAATGGAGATCTAAATAAGAATAAAGAAAGTCATTTCACGTAAATGTTATAGGCTACAAAGTGCAGCAGCTAGCTTTTAGCTAAAGCTGTCCCTCCAAGAGAAATGAATGAGCTTGATGCTGGTCATGTTGTGGAGGGACCATTATGATCTTGTTGTGTAACACAGCAAAATCAATATAAGTGATATATAATAATAACATTAATAACATAAATATGCACAAGACTACACTAAACCATATAATCTACACATACAGCTAATTACAAATATGTATTTGTTTTACGCTAATACAAATATATTCCACTGATTTCATTTCCTTCAAAGTTAATCCTGTAATGTGAATAAAAAGTAAATTTTTGAAGTAAAGTTACACCAATGGTGGCAGCAAAATTTTTATAATATGAATGGTCATTACATTTGATAAGTTGATAATAACCAAAATAATATTTGTGCCAGTTTACTTGAACCTAGAGAGATTCATTAATTCTACTGCTTCTTGTACATTTCTTTTTCAAACAATCTAATAAAAGAGCAAGGGAAGTAATAATATTGGCAGTGGTCATGTTCACAGGACAGGCTCAGTTTGTTTTTATGTCAGCTTCCAGCAGCTCTAATCGTGTGGCACAGCAGAGAGAAAAAATGCGAGCTGAGAGTGCTGGCAGCCTTTCTGTCTAAATTATTGTCACTCTCTCTGGCTTATTAGAAAAACCAGCCCCAGAGGCTTTACACAGACCTTTAATTGATTGGTCTAGCAAAAGGTTTAGCCCAGTGACAATCTGTGTGTCTTTATGCTCTGGGGTGTTTGAGAGGATGTATAAAATAGAAGTAAAAACAGACACTTTTTGAATTCACAAGTTTTAATTCACTTCAACACTGAACTGAACTAAGATTTCATCAAAACTGCATTTGAGTCTAACCCTGATTCCTGTCATACAGAAAAGCACAACGTAATGATATAGAGTGATTGACGTAAAAATTAAAAAGGCAGGTCGTCTTTCTGAGTGTAGCAGCCGATCGGGATAGTCAAACGAGACACTATCCATGCTCAGATATTGTTTCCAACATACTATTTACTTACACATCTGCAAGAGACACCAAACAAAGAAAGAAAAAGAAAAAGATATTTGCTTTCTTTTTAAATAGTCTTGTGACTGAATTTGCTTTTCACAATAAAATGAACCGATTCCACTGAGTTGTCTTAAGGAAAAAAAAATCTCCAAACTGGCTCAAACAATTAAACTCACTCAGCAAAATAAAAGTATATCAACAACAATTTATCCCATGTCGGGTATTTACAGACATTAAAAGTGAAGAACAGAGTAAAACCTGCCACATTTCTTTAATGGCTCATAAAAGTAGATTGTCATCAACTGCAGAAAAAAGCACATTTTTACTTTCTTCTTTTTCCAGCAAATTTTCTATTTATGTGAAAAAGAACTATAAAAAAACCCAAAGAAAACTGGCATAATACGACTTGACAGGGCTTTTTTTTTTTCACCCAATAACACTCAGTAACTGCTTCTTTTATTTTCTTTCGCTCTCTCCGCTCCTCTTCTTCCTCTTCTTGTAGGGCAGGGCACTCTTAATGTCTCTTGTTATCCAAACAACCGCCCAGTTCTGCAAACCAATATTTAAAACCATGGAAATAAAAACTAAAAATAGCACGCAATGACAGCATCTCTAACCATAATAACAACAATAATAACAATAATGATAATAATAATCATGGATAAAGATAGCAATAAATAGGGTTGGTGAAGTTTAAGTGCGGGTAGGTGTGGTGAAACACAAGACTGTGGGCACCAATTAGAGAGAGGAGAGGAGGCGGGAGGGAGAGAGTGAGATGGAGAGGAAGAGTGGAAGGGGTGGACTACCACATAGAGAAAGACTGATTGTTTGCTGCTCTGTTTCTTCTTTCCTAACATTTTTTCCCTCTTGCACACGAATGTGAGGGTCCCTCCACGCCACATCCTCTTCGCTGTCCTCCTGCCAAACTGTCCACTGCTCCTCTCCACACTCAGTTTTAAACAGTTTGTCTTTTGCAGCTTTGAGCGGCGAGACAGATGGATGGGAGAAGGGGGACGAGAATACAGCACATCCACTAAATATCAGGGTCCTTGTGATCAGTAAGTGCTAGATTGGACTATTCTGGAGTGTGACTGTGAGGCAGAGGCAGGGAGTATGTGTGTGTGTGTATGTCGGCCTTTACCACAATGAAATAAAGCTTGAAGATGCACAGAGAGTGCTGTGTACCTGCGGTCTCAGGCAGGCAAAAGTATTAGCAACATCAGCGTGTGTCCTGAGGATTTCGTCGTTTTTGTCGAGGACCCAGCCCACCAATTAAGTTCTATATGACTGTGCTCTGTCTTTAAAGAGGAGGAGCGTGGCTTTCCTGGCTGATTAGGATAAATTGGTGCGATTGTTTCGAGGTCAGAGTAGAAAAAGTATTTCCTACGAATGAAAATCTGGGGTGAATTATTTAAACGTTCCTCGGGGGAGTATTCTTTCACATTTATACAACTACTGCCGTATCACAGCACACCAATAACCTGTTTTCTTCTACTGAGGTAATTTCACTCTACAAATCTGCGTTTGGTACTGTACACAGTCTGTCTGATCATTTCAGATGTACAGTGTTTCAGCCCAATGCTGTCTTGGTTAATGTGCCTGGGTAGACGTTAACCTTCCTTTGCTGCCACCCTCCATAATTTCTTGAGTAATTCCTCACTTCCTATCACAGAACATACGTTTCTCGTGCTTCTCTCTTTATCTCTGTCCTCTCTGTTCGTCAGTCTCTACCTCTGGTAGTCAGCCTGCTCTCGAGGACTGGATGAGGAGCTCCCGGGTGCAAGAGGTCCACTAAGCCTGCCTTGCCCCTTGTCCTTGCAATCCTCCTGAGCCGCATTGGACCCTAAAGACAACTGGCTGGAGTTGGAGCTGGAGGATGTCGGAGGCTGGTTCAGCCCCCCACTGCTCCCACTGTTCCCCTCAGTGGGCTGGTAGATCTCCTCAGCCCCATCCTCGCTCGACTCTGGGTCCTCTGAGCCCGAAAGCAACTCCTCTTCCCTGTACTCGCTGACATCAACCCCTCCAGTGGCGGCAGCACCCTCGCCCAGGTCTTTGAGGCGGCCGTGGTGCTTGACGTGATACCGCTGGTTCTGGAAGAACTTAATGATGGTGTGTTTGGGTAGGTCAAGCTGTGCGGACAAAGTATGAATAGCCTCCTGGTCTGGGTACAGGCCAACATCCTGGATGAAGCTCTGCAGGATACCCAGGGCCTCTAGAGAAATCTAGAATACACACAGCCAAGTGTCAAAAACTAGATAAAGAAATGAACAAACCCACATAACAAAATGCAGAATGGGAAAACACGATAACCATCGGTACCTTGGTGCGCGATCGGGGCTTCTTGTTGCTTCCAGCACCACCAACAGTGCCAGATGCAACACCTGTAGGTCCTCCACCCATATTCTGTGACCTCTCTTCATTCGCTGGGGCAGACAATGGTTCTTCACGCATTGGAGACAGGTGATGCTCCTTCATGGGGCCTGGGGGTGGCCTGTGAAGTGCCTGGCGAGAAAGGCAAAAGAGCTGATTAATGGGGCACAGTGACCCCTGATCAAGACTGCAGCCAGGAGCGAGAGTGCACACTATTTGATCTAAATGTATATAAATGTGTTGTATGAGCATTTATGTGACCGTGGGTTTTTGCACTTTATGCCTCACATTTGATCAGAAATACAGTTTTGCACCTGATAAGTGTTATATTCAGTTTACAAAACCCTGTATGTTACATAACATCTTATAAATCATCCAGTATACCGCCCTCCACCTGCAGTACACAGTAGCCAGGGCTGCAAGGTGAACACAGGGTGAGAACAAGTGCTCACAGTGTCATGGTCTATTAAGCTGCTCCAAGGCTGGCATTCAAACACCAATGCATCCTGGTTACCTTTGACCTAATGTGTGTAAGATTAGCTCTAGTAAAACGGCAACCACCTGTTTGCCAGGAAGTCTCTTATTTACAAACTTATGAGACCCAATCACTATTTAACCAGCAAATTCAAAGCCTCAGAGGGGCAGAGGGTAGAGGGGGAATGAGGACAAAGGAGTCATCATCTGCAATTGGTGCTTAGATAAGGTCAGCAGAAAGCAGCTATTGTTGTAGTTTGATAGTAGAGGACAGGAAACACAAGGAGGAAAACTTGTGAGAGTAAATGAACAAAAACACAACAGAAGAACATATAAGGTACCAAAAAACCAGCAGATAGAGATAGAGCAGAATCAAAAAATTAACTTCATTAGACTGTAACTGACACTCTATTAAACGGACACACCAACAGAACTGCTGTTACTTGATAACATAGGGAATTGGTATCATCACCATATTTATGAACAAAAGAGCTCCAGAATCGAGAAACTGAAAAACTTCATGTTATCTTTTACTTGATTAGACTTGTATTTATAACAAGTATTCAATAATTAATCAATATTTCATATACAATATACGCTGGCTCTCTTTTAGAACTTCTCTTTTAATAAAGGGGTAAACAGGAGTTTAAAAAAGCATATTCATTGTAAACTACTTCAGCACATTAACTTAGTCACTGTAAGATCAAAGTACATTAGCACTGCTTTTGTGCTCATTTGATCATAGAGGCTATTTTTAGGAGTATTTCATACACATCATGCTAAAAACAAATTTTTCCTTGTTATAGTTACTCGTTAGGAGAAGCCTCCAGACTGGCTGGCTGGTTATTGATCTGTTCTTAAATCTGATCTGGTTGATTTTTACTTTCATATAAAATGAAGACATTGTGTCAAACGCAGCCTGATGAACCAAAACTTAGTTTAAGAAAAACAAAAACAAAACTTCTACTATTGCTGCTTGAACAGCTGGTGCAAGTGTACCTGGGTTTTTATCAACTCAGATTATTCAGTAATCCAGGTTATGACACAAAGAGCTCAAAGTTTAGCAGGATTTATGTGTACAGAGAGCTGCAATAGAAATACATAGAAAAGCGGAGCTTGTGCCGAGAGGATCCTCTGGCTGTCAGGATGGGCCTGATGGCCGTGTGACAGCACTGAGGAGGGCCGGATGAAGTGTTCGGAGGGAACGTGGGGACTTTGGTTGTTTGTCAGAAGGTAGTGGCTGTTGTGAGAGCGTTGCGGTTCTGTCCCGCCCGCTCACTTTAAGAGCAGGGAGGGGCCTCCCCACTGGAATGCCCAGCTATAAATCTGTGGTGCATTAAAATTAAAGGACCCACATAAAGATAATAGTCATTCACTTTTCTCTCCCTCTTTTCAATAATAACAGGGTATTACTTAAATAATATCGAGGGCAGGCCAGACCATGAAATTGCTCCAATTTCATTTCTGGGGCTTTATTTCTGCAGAGGGGGGGGGGGGGGGGGGGCATTTACAGGAATTCTGTAGGTTTTTCCTTATTTTGCCATTTTTCAAATTGACGGTTTTAGATATTGAAGAAAAAAACAGAAGACTGTAAGAATGCGACAGACTAGCAATACAAAGTTAGAGGCAAAGACCGAAAAGAGAGGAAAAAAAAGAGTCTATCCCTGTTCTAATGAGGACCACACAGCCACAAATATCCCCCATACAAACATACTGAGACACTTAATAGCTAAATTGAGGGTAAACCATAGAGGGGATTGTGAAACCTACCACCCCAAACACACTCCCACACAGACCTTCATCATTTCAATGCTTATTTGAGCTGACGGCAGGGACTCTCGGATCAGGGGCCGCACATGCATGCATCGACAGAGGAGCCTGGACTCCTACATGTTATAACGGATATGTTTGAAAGCAGAGGCGAGCACACAGGGCTCCTTCAAAGTTCACCTCCAAATGCTTCTTATCTGTTGTCTTATTCTGCCATACCTGAAGCTTTTCTGTCTCTACCTCCTTTCCACGTCTGTACTCACTTCTAATGCTTCAGGACACTAATGAAGCGAGTCCCGGCCAACCCAACACGACTCCAAAAATTCATAGATGCCAGGAACCCCTGCTCCCACCTCCCCGTGTCCTCTACCTACACCACTCTCTAACTACTTTCTGCAAGCCCTGATTCAGTATTTAAAATAAATGTTTGTACCACACCAAATTTGATTTACCATTTATAATAAATTAGGATCCTAGTTGAATTTTGAGCAGTTCAGCATCATGATCAAACACTTTTGTTGTATATTTTTCCTAAAAACTAGTTTCGACTCGATTTGTTTTGATTGCCTTTTGCATTTTCCACTTTTTACGACTTCAGTCTAACCCTCTGTGTCTTTGCTTCTTGAGCTCCACTATTTCTCAATTAATCACTTTGTTAATCACCGTCACCATACTGGATTCTGTCATCTTACAGAATCCAGTACGGCAAACTCTGGGTGTGTGAGAAAGTAAAAAAATCATGAAACCAATTTTTGGCGAAGGTAATTAAAAGCTAAAACTGAAAAGAAAATCAAAACAGCAAGCCGTGGTCATGTGTCATAGGGGGCTGACCTACAGTCTGGGGTTAGTTACCTAGACTAACTGGGCAAGCTGGAATCGTTGTAGATCACAGGCAAAGAAGTTCTGCTAAAATGCTTTTCATTGCCCAACTACCCATCATTTTTCATTGCCATATGAAGTTCACAATAATGATTCATAAGGCAGCCACCTCTCTGGTAATGATCTGGTTAAGTTTAGGGACCAAAAGTGCTGGGTTACAGTTTGGGAAAGATCATGGTTTGGGTTTAAAACCCATATGTCTAAGGGCAGGGAAAGATCATGGTCATAACTAAATGAGGACTTGCTGTACTCTGTTAAGGTCAGGAAAAGACTGTGGTGGTCACAGGCTCAAAGAAAACAGCAGCAGTTCATACATGTAAGAAACAGAAACATACGAACATGGTCTCCAGTGGAGAACGTGACGTGTTGATACGGCATCCTGATCCTGTTTTTAGGAAAACACCCACTGTGACATCCAGAAGTCTGATGTTGTAGATATCAACTTGGCTACTATTCAGTGTCGGAAAAATTCAGTATGCAACATATGAAAAAGTACATGAAAAGGAACCAAAATGCTAAGATGCATGCATTCAGTGGTACCGAGGAGTGCAACATGAACCCGGCTTTAGTTTGCATTTTTTAAACGTGAGCAATTTAGCTGTTAACGCGACCACTGTAGCATCATTCTGAATATAGACTATTAAAAAATTGTGTTTTATGATCTGACCGAGAAACCAGCGTATACTGCATGCTCAGTAACGTGCACTGGTTTATCCTTCCTGTTTTTCTAATGGGGAACATAATTGACATATTGAACATGATACAGTATTTAAAAAAGACTTGAAATTCACAAGCGAGAGTATAAACTCACCAGAGAAGCCTTTACTCGGGTCATAAAGTATTGGAGTTGCTGTCCCATTTTCGAATGAGCAAATTTACAGAAATATTCACCAAACGTAACATGTCAGACGTGATCTCGATTATGCTACAATTATTCTTAAACGTTTACAGTTTATTTGGCCTGTTTCACCTTTAGTCCCCCTTCCCATGCAGTCCAGCTTGCCTACTTCTCACCATTAAACGTTGGAAAGGACTACATGTCACTTCAGAGCAACACAATACAGCCCTGCTCTCCCAAAACCACAAGCACTGGAGCCCAGCGCCAGACCAGCTCTTCTTGTGGCATGATTCAATATTCCTGAAAAACATCCCCCCCTCTCTCTCTTTCCTTCTCACTTCTCCCCTCCCTCTCTCTGTCTTTCTCTCACTCTTCTGGCAGCGCCGTGAGTGCACTGCAGTGAAATGAAAAAGTTTTCTTTAAAAACGTAAATCAAGGCAAATCACGACGCAGAACTATGAAAGAATTATAGAACATGAAATATTCATCTTCCCCTTAATGAGCTCAGGTCCTGCAGGACCTCTAACTCTCGCTCTCTGTCTGTGTGTGTTTTGTTGTGTATGCGTGTGTGTGTGTTTGGTTGTGGGTGGGTGGGGGGGGGGGGGGGGGGTGCCCACAAGAGACGGCATTAACACAGAGATAAATATGTAATGAAGGAAAAATCACTTTTCTGTTGGTTTTTTGCATGACTTCACCTTTCCTGTTAATCAGTGTGTTTTTTATTTTCCCCCTTTTCCCTCCATCTCTGTCTCTGTCTGTCTCTTTCACTCTTGCATTTAAAGAAGTGTGTGTGGTTGCGATTCATGGAGACTGGATCCGGACTAATGGAGTAGATGAGTCACTGCACATAACTTTTTTTTGGTATAATAATGTTTCTTTGATGAAAAACTGTATACACGTAATGTCACTGAGCGCTGGGGTCATGTGTGTATACACATGCACGCACTTGCATTGTCGCATCTTTTTTTCATTCAAACTGTGTGTGTGGTATTCATTCCATTTATCTGCAATTAAGCAATTAACTTAATTGTGGTTTGCCAAAAAGCCCAAACTCCACCCTGCAACAGTGAGTGAGGCCACCGGGATGCACTGAAGACTGAGAGACAAACCAGGAGGAAAAGAGAGAGGCAGATATGTTGTCTGGAAGTGAAATGGATAGACTACACAAACTGAAACTGAAAAATGCTGCTTTATCATTTATCGTACAATTATTTTCATATTTTGCAGCGCTAGATCTGCATGAATGTGTGTTTGGTTGTGTTTTTTTCTATTATTAAGCCGTTTTTATTGACAGTGTTTGAAAGATTGTAACATGATTTGTGAGACTAGTTTAGTCATGAAAACTGTCGTTATAAAATTACTTGTTACTAATTACTAATTACTAATGTTATGAATTAACCATCACCATGGATGGAACAGATGTGCCACTTACTAGTGGGCTACCTAGGTAGCTTTTGCTTGTTTACATTAATGGTAATAGAATCATATCTGAGCAGAAATGCTAGCTGGCTACCTCGTCAAATCCCTGATCCATGATGCTAACTTGTATAACAAAGTAAACCTGTGTAATCTGACTTGTGTATGACAAATGCTATTGATTTTCTCCATAACAGTACAGGTCATACAGGCCTAGAAATTGATCACCTGACGACCCTCAGCATCATCTGTTTACTGGGGGAAAAAGTATATTCCCTGACATGTTGGTGAGTGGGTGCCAGAGGCCACTAGCTGTTGCTGGGTGAAATCAGTGGGAGAGTGGGTGCTGCCCCAAAACTTTCTGATGTTTGTCTTTGTCGCTAACAGTTGGCTGCGGTCGCCCACAGTTAGATGACACAAACTGTTCTGCAAACGTTGTCTAACTAACCACTAATCCATCTATCCATTTTCCTCCACTTATCACGGTCGCGTGGGGGCTGGAGCTCATCCCTGGCCAGGTCGTGGAGTCAAACTCATCTGCTAGAGGCCAAAACAATCATTAAGTGATAACTGATAATAAGAGTATTTTCTCTGGAAGTTACGCAGAGGTCATTTAACTGTTTCCTTTAAGACATCTAAGCTGGATTCTATCAGTGGGGAAAAGACTTATAACTACATTTACCAAAAGCAAAACAACATGATGAAATCATTTCACATTAATTTTTATTGCATTAAATTGTTATGGAAGCTCAGTAAGATTTTAGACATAAGATGCTAGACTTTGCTTCAAAGCTCTAGTGTTATTTTTTAGCAGACATTAAATGGCATTAAGCGAAACAGAGTAAAAACAAGCAAATAGAGTCGACTATAGACCTACGCTTTATTTGTACAGTCCTTTTTTTTAATCTCTTGGCAGTTTTTTTTCCTGCTGTTAGTTGTGATCAACTCTGTGAGAGCTGATCACAACAGTTGGTGTCAGTGAACAGCAGCACGTGCTGTCCAATGGAAGTCAGAAATATAAAAGCTTACACAACTCGCTGACAGGACACATTTTGACTTTCTATAATAGGAAATTATGTCAAAGGTGGTTCTGTTTTATTTCCAGTAAGTCGTAACAGTGAGCCAGCATGCTAAGTAATTTAGCTGTCGCTTAAAACTGAGGCAGCTAAAGGAAATGCTGCTATTTTATTGTCTACACCAAAGGAAGGTATGGGTACCATTGCTTTTTACGGTCCAGAGAATCTATTGTTTCACACACTGAGATCAGTTTACACATCATCAGCACTGCTCGGCTGGTGAAATCAGTTGTGTAACGGCTCTGGTGGGAACTTTCCCAGCTCTAGGAAAAATAATGCCTGGTGATGTCATTGAGGTTGTTTTGGCATTGGGTTGGGTTTGGAGATTTTTATTTATTTATTTATTTATTTTTACAGAAAACTTGTGTTACAAAATAAGGGTGTGGAGTTTAGAAAAATGGGGGGCGTTTATCAGGCAGGGAGGGTCCAATGAAGATTGATGTTTCATTAAAGACAGCATACAGTCCAGTGAACAGGCTTGACCCATAAGTCAGTTTGTATTTGTCTAGTGTCCCCATTTAGATCACTATTGTTTTAAACACCACATACCTACATCACCTCGAGACCCTCGGTTTTAATGGCTCTGCAGTACTAAATCACCGTGACAACCCAGGAATGGGCCCTGTGTTTTTCTTATCTAATGCTCATATTTTCACAATTTTTTTTGCAAAACAATTTGTCCTACTAGTAAAACAAGTGAGTTAAGAATGTGCATGATATCTTTCATAATATGGTAATGAGTTCATCAATCATTTCCCCCCAAAAAGCGTTCATTTCTTTCAACAATCAGAATGCATATGATTCCCTGCATAGATCTGTGTGCAAAGACAGCTCAAAAATAGCTCTGATTCAGAACGTCAAACTCATTTTACATGGTGGGCCACAGTCACTGTACACAAATCTAACTACACATTTAATCAATGAGATATCTTAATATAAGATTTCCACATGATAAAGACATGTTTGTTGTAGTAAAGAAATCTGTCACAACACTTTGGCCTTAAATTGTATTATTATAGAAATATTATCATTACAGAAACAAATATTATTACAGAAATAATTTAATAATTTTGTGTGGTATGAAATGCCATCAGCAGGAAAAGCTGTGAAAATTGTGAAAATCCAGTTAAAAGTCTAAGATTTACGTTGTCCTTTACATTTTTCACAGTAATCCAATGGGCAGATTTTGGCCCCCGGGCCTTATGTTTGACACTCCTGCCCCAGAGCTTATGTGGGAAGATTTCAGTTCTTGCAGCTTTGCTGGCCTGAAATCTCACAGTTAAGTATTGTTTGGAGGATTTCACACAGAAGTGTTCACTGTTATATTTTTTATAATTACAGCAGAGCCAGTGTAGCAAACCTGAGTCTTTGAAAGATTTAAGTGAAAACCTGGATAAAAAATTGAGGCTTTGTCTGAAGCGCAAGTCAGCCTTTGTCCTACAAGTGACTATTTATCTATTTGCATTGTTAATGAACCACAATCATTCAAAGAACAGACAGAGTTTGACCAACTCAAGTTCAAAAGTGATAGAAAATAAACTGTTAATCTACACGTCTGGAAATTTTAGAAAACATAAAAAAGTACAAAATAATTAAGATGCTGAAGATGAACTTTGACCTCCTTTTTTGGAAGCTGTGTCACATTATGATCACTTCTTTGCAAAGAACATTGACACTCAGGTTTCAGTTGAGGACTGGAGAAAGAAATGGGCAGTTTGTTATAGAATATTCAAAAATCTTTTTTTCACTCTCAAAAGATTGTGATAATAACTGCAAGTTTAAAACATAATGACATGATCTTAACTTTGATAAGTCTGGAGCATTTATGATGTTTTCTTCAAAAAAATACTTTTGTATATATTTTTCAAACATTTGCCAGACTCGTGGCATTTGACACATTCTATGAAGTGGCCCCGCTTTGACGAGACAGAAAACAGGAGCGATTTGTTTTGGGGGTTTGGAATTAAGCACCGCTGGGCTAAAGCGAGACACAATGAGTGGAGTAAGGCTTGTAACTTCTGATTCTAGTCCACCACTCCTGGGGTCTCGGCCACTGTGAGCGGTCATACATGCACACACATAAACACCTCCAGACTTGCAGCAGAAATCAATTTAGCAAAAACAATAAAGTAATTATTTATAAGGGCAGACTCTGCCAAATTAGCTGTGGGACGCACTTAACTGCTCGAGCCATGTGAGTGAGAGCTGTAGAGCCAACGCTGGGGCTGTGTCAGTCATGAAGAAATGTGATGCTAACTGAAGTTACAAATACACTCTTACAGCACCTACACACTTCATAGACACGCTCACACAGAGCCGCTAGCATGGTACCGCACATACAGTCCAGTACAAAGCACACACACACACACAAACACACACACACATCAGTGGTATGTGAACATTTGCTTCAGAGAGCAGCACTGCGTTCATTTTTCATGTGTATCCCGGGGTTGGTTGTTACAGTTTTAGAGACCTTCTTATTGTCCAAACACAACAGAGTGCTCACATTACCAACTATCAGTATGAGATTGTGTGTATGTGTGGCAGATGGGACACATGTGTGGTCTGTGGTGGCAGGCTGGCTGGAGCCTGAGGTTGGTGGAGGGCTTCATCTGGGACAGAGCAGGGAAGGGGGGGGCTCTCAAGACAGCAACATGAACACACACACCTCATTTCCGATTAATAAATCACCAGCGTTTCACCACAGTTCTTCTCCCTGTGTCTCTTGGGGTGGGAGTGAGGGTGGGTTGGGGGTGTGTGGGGGGTGGGAGGGTTATTACACAGGCGTTTATGAGTGTAAATTTTATTTTTAGACTTTGGCGAGAGGAGTAGAGGAATGTGTTAATGGTGCCACCACAGCTTCCTTTGCATCTTCCCATCAGTCTTTAATACAAAGCTCTGAATTGGGAGGAGAGAAAAAAGGCTTGGTGGTAGAGTGAAGGTGGGTGGAGCTGCAAAGCAAGCCGTGTAGGATTCATGTCACAATACCAAATGGGAAGTCTGAGCATTGGCCTGTTTTTGATTTATGGCATATGGTATGTACTATATGTGGGCTATAATAGCTTTGGAGCTGGGGGTGACGGGGGCTGTGGGCAGAGTAAGCTGGCGGGTTCAACCAGAGGACCTAGACTCAGTCCAAGCAGTGAATGCTGTTTCTACCGTCGAACCTGATCTTCCACCTCTTTTCAGCGAGGTCAGGAGATGAAGAAGTGACACACTTCCTGTTGCTTCTCTGGACATTACACCGATTTAACATTTTGGGGAATTTGAACCTTTTCATGTTTGCATTTTAAAATTAAACTATAATCAGCTGCTTGATGTTTCTACCTCAAGCAAGAGAAGGGGAACGGGGGTGTTTGTGTTAGGCAGGTTCAACATTAACATAAACACAGATACCTTCATGTACCAACAAGCTCCTCCTCTGGAGTCAAGTATGGTAAACCACAGGCATGTATACAGGGTTTGCATGCTGTGGCAGCACTCCTACATTAAATATAACTATATAACTGATAGAGGCTGTCGCCACTGGATCATGGCACTATTTATAAAAAAAAATTTTTTTATCGATACTTTCAATTCAATTCAATTTTATTTATATAGCACCAAATCACAACAACAGTTGCCTCAGGGCGCTTTATATTGTAAGGTAGACCCTACAATAATAGATACAGAGAAAAACCAAACAATCATATGACCCCTTATGAGCAAGCACTTTGGTGACAGTGGGAAGGAAAAACTCCCTTTTAACAGGAAGAAACCTCCAGCAGAACCAGGCTCAGGGAGGGGCGGGGCCATCTGCTCCGACTGGTTGGGGAGAGAGAAGGAAGACAGGATAAAGACATGCTGTGGAAGGCCTGCAACTTAATGCATAATTACAATGGGGGGGGGGGCTACAAGTCAGGAAATAATTAAGCTATAAGTGCATTTTATCTGACACCATAAGTACACAGTTCTTTTCAGGGCGTGGGTCATGTCATGCTGTGACTTTACCTCGCATAACTGGGTATTTTACAGGAAAGAAGAGAATAATTGTACTGTAAGTAATGTACAAAACAGCCTGAGTGTAAAATGACAACTGATGAATGGAAAATCCTTCATGGATTAAAAAAGATTTAATAATGAAGGCACGTTTAACTCACACCATAATACGAAAAATATTGCACAACATTACCTGTTCATTACACACCAGTGAAATTTGTTATGCTATACCTAAAATTAAAAGTAAATACTTGAAATTGCTTTCCGTATAATTTCTGTCTCCTTCCTGTAAAATACTTAAAATTACTGAGGACTACTTAAATTGATTTAGAGCATAACTGTTGCTTTGTTACCCCTTTATTCTACCTTTAAGCATCTGCATGTTAATATAACTGCATTATTCTTTCAAATAAAATACACCTAAATTCAATTTAATTGCAGAGAAATAAAGACCTTTGTCACGGGCCGTATTATAAAGTGCTATCCTACTTTTTAATTGGACTTGACTTACATTTCTAATTTATTTAAGCTTTGCACTAGAAGAAAAAGCAAAACCCAGGCATGCAGATAAAGTTAGGTGGGGCGGCTTCAGCGTGTGTCCAACTGGAGCGCTCACAGTAACCAAAGATGCCAACACGTTTCTGTGCTTCCTCCATCGATCTCCCTTCTCTCTCAAGCCTCCTTCAGCCTCTGCCTCCCTCCTCAAAAACTAATGGGGCATTTCCTCCAGTGCCACACCACCCAGCAACTCTGTTTACTCTTCATTCCACTGGGGCACACAGGGACACACAAACACATGTGCACCCACCACAAGATCAAACAGCACTGCGCAAACTTAGATTAAATAAATATAATGACTCAATAATAATGACAGATTTGGTCTCTGAAGGTAGAGGAATACACTTCCATCTGTTTTAATACGTGAGAAGTGCCATGAAAATGGAGCTCAGTAACAACTATTTCTAATATCATTCTTTACAGCATCTTAGTCATCCTTATCAGTCAGTGTTTATACCGTACTGTGTGTTCAGCACATTCATATCTGCGTACTTTTTAGGAGATTGTAATTAGAAGGGGTGGCCATGTTTTAAAGAAACAGTTCTGAAATAATCGAGTAATCCATCAAAAATAGATTTTAGGACACACGTGTTTGTAGGTATGAAGACCAAGCACTTTCTCCCGATTTCAAGTTGTAAATATTATGAGATGAGGTGATGTGCAGGAAATCTGTTCAGTGTGTTTACTAGAGACACCGTCTTTGTGCCAGCTGTAAATAAAATCCACCCATTGTATACCGCATCTGGATATGGAGTGTCGAGGTGCACGTTACCTCCACATGCAAACACTTACCTGTGTGTCCTGTGGCATGTGGAGGACGGTGTGCAGCCTCTCGCTATGATGGTGTCTGGACTCCTCCTCGTACGCAAGATCTCTGTCGGCCTGCGGCAGCGTCAGGAACCTCCTGATGGTGCACAGGTTCTCCCACAGAGTGCGGTTCTCAGGGCTGGGGTTCTCCTTCCACCGAAGTAGCTCGCACAGCCAGCCCTGAAGAGGAGACAAAGATGTATGCGTGGGGGGGGGGAAAGGTGAGGTTAAAAAGAAAGGAAGTGTGGACTGTGCGATAGCTGACAGGAATGTTAATGGGTGACTTCTGCTACTGTGTCATACACAGTGAGAAAGAATTGTTATGCAATTTTTTACGACCTTTCTCTCTCACACACGTGCACGCAGAGCAGATGACTCTGCATCTACTCTGTTTGGAAAGTGGCAGCGGGGATGAGCATGACAAGTGGCAACTGAGATAGACATGAATGAGTTTATTCATCCATTATCTGATTCTGTGTTACAGCAGTGGAAGCAGATCTGCCTCTCCACAGCCACCACCTCCAACTCCTATGTGTTCCCAAGCCAACTGAGAGACATAATCTCTCCAGCATCTCTCTCAGCCCTAGGGCCTCCTCCTGGCAGGACAAATTGGAAACACCTCACTCAGCAAGTGCCCAGAAGACATCCTGATCAGATGCCTGAACTAAATCTGTTGGTTCCTTTTGATGTGTGTTTTGAACCCCAAGCTCCTCACCCTATCCCTAAAGAAGAGCCCAGGTACCCTTTAGAGGAAACGTATTTCATCTGCTTACATCTACAATCTAATTCTTTTGATTAGTATGCAGAGCTTACGGCTAAGATGAAGGTGGGAATGCAAATTCACCCATAAACTAACAGCATTGCTTTCACAGCCAGCTCTCTTCACAACAGAGTGGTGAAGCTGTGCCAATCCGTCTGTCAATGTGCTCCACTCCACTCGATCATGAACGAGAATCAAAGATACTTAAACTTGTCCACTTGGGGCAGCACCTCGTCCTTGGCTGAGATCTATAGCATTCTCATCCCACCCACCCATTGAGAGTCACGGCTCAACGAGGCTGACACAACCACATCATCTGCGACAAGCACAGACAAGATCGTGAGACCACCTAACCTGACACCCTCCACCCCGGGGAGGGAAGCTCGAATTAAAATAAAAAGTTGTAAAAGTTGGAAGGATGCAGGATGTGTGAGGTAAAGGAAGACGGAGGAAGGAGAGACGGAGAAGATTCAATTATATCTGCTAGACTGGTTCAGTTTGTGACACCAGCTGTTGTGTTCAACCAGCCACCTCGGGCAGCATGCACCGCTAATCGCCTGATCATCTCTCGCTCTCTCTCTCTCCCCCGCTTTCTTGCTGTCCTTGCTTGCTGGCCAGCTGCAGCAGATGGGTGCAGTGAGCCATGACCCTCAGCCACCCCCAGACCCACCAACCAGGGGTACCTCGCTAAATACACACAAAAGCAATGCACATACTGTATACATGTTGTCAAGCCTTCTTTATAGACCACCTACATCCCATGTGAGTCACATCCTGCAACATCAAGTTGCTACAAATTTAAAAAACTATTTTTTTAAAGAATTCCTATTATTGTTTCAGTCATCGTGGTCTGAAATTAAGACCAAGAAGCAAAAACTGAAGTGTTTCCTTTTTCATTTTTATCCAAAAATTAGAAGTAAATACATATAAATATAAATAATGTCTTAATGCGTGCGGCCAAGATTCAAAATTAAAAAAAAACAATAGAGGTATAAATAATTGCAGCCAGTGTTAATGTCAAACATTATGTCACCAGAGCTTTAAGAGCATAACTGATCACACACGTCCGGTTTGAAGTGATGGTGAAACAGCTGATGAACATTTAGATCGTGTTACCGGCAGAGTACCAGCTTTGCTGGCTCTACTCAGTCCCACAACTTTTGTAGTTTGTAATAAATCATTATTAATTCAAATGATTTTGGTTCAATCGTGATGCTCACTAACAAGTTGACTATCTAACTCACAGGGTACAAAAAATATCAGCTACGCTATCGCAGTACATATAAATATGTGACTGCACTTGGAATCTGACCTGAAAAACAAACACTTTAAGTCATTTTGTAGGCTTGTTTTCCCCAACAGTCTCCTCACCTGGCTTTTGTTGGCCGCCACCTTTGCGAACAGAGCTTGGGACACTTTGGCTCGCTTCATCTCTTGCTGAATTTCATCATAGATGCCTGATGTAATGTTGACCAGTGACTCCAGCTTCAGTGGGAGGTCGGAGGGCGGGCCAGACGGCTTGGGCTGGGAGACAGGATAATGATGTAATGCAGAGCACAATTTTTTAAAAAGGAACTTTATTGTGCTTCGACAGAACAAGATGAGTGATAAACAGTCACAGAGGCGTACCGCGTATTGTTTAAGGCTTGTTATTTACTTTATGAATCTACTATGAAATTTAACCACAAAAACAAACACATATGAGGAGAGGTTATCAGCTGATGATCAGGCCAAGTCGCTCTGAGAACAGACATGCAGTGTTCCCAGTACAAGCATCAGCTGCACATCTGCAGCGCATGTCCCCACATGAGTTGTGTTTACAGATCAAAGTCATTAAGTCCTCCTCTTTTGTCTTTCTTTGTTGTTTCTGTTTGAATGAACATGTATTGGCTCTCAGAAAGCTTGTATACACAGCGTTTGAAGTCATCCACAAGACATGTAGAGACCAGCTAGCTTACATTCCCCCAGTGTAAACGATGCTGAGATAATTTTACATAGCCATAATAAGAATAGCGCACCAATTCACCCAGATCCATGAATGGGCATTTGTCCTGACATCAGGGGTACTTCTTATCACTGATGTTGCTCCACGTGCTTGTGGAAGGAAATTTCCAAATACTGTATAATGTCCTTTATGTTTACAATATGTCCCTCTGATGGCTTTGAAGCTGTTTTCCATTATAAATGGAATTTGTTAAGATAAAAACTTTCAAATCCCAGCGCAGGTTTTAGGATGAAGCACATGACATGCTGCAGTCTACTTTGTGAGGGCAAGTTAAAGATGGTAGATAACTCACAGAGTTACAGATCTTGGCCTTGTTCTTCCAGATTGAGGCCCAGGTATCTGGGATTTTCTGGTCCTCCAAGCTCCTCTCCCACACTTTCTAAGCTCATACATGACACAAGGCATGTTAGCATCACATATGATTACTCATACAAAACACCGCTGTTTTCTCGCTCGATGCACTGCTATGGCAACCGCAGTTTATGGCCCGTTGGGCACACTAACCTGTGAAAGGCGTGGTGCGCCGGGGTTGGAGGAGTTGGAGGGGGGAAGGCCGACCGAAGGGTTCATAGTGCGCTCTCTCTCTTCCTGGTAGATTCGGTCTCGCTCGCTCTCAGGCAGGTTGAGGAAGTTCTGCATGGCCTTCAAATTCACCAGCAGAGACTGCGAGGCCGTGCGAGGGTCCTCCTCCTTCCTCAGGATCTCTGAGAGCAGGCCCTGACCAACACAAACGCACACAGCAGGATATGTTATTGCATCTCCCTAGCATGGAAAATTGAAATATATGGTCCCTTTCCCATGCTTCAAGTGTACTGTTGAAGCTCCATTAATGCTATTCTTGGACTCGTTTGGCTTCTTTGTTTAAACCCAGACTGGCAATTTGCTTTTTCCTTTCATTTCACAAATGCATATCAAAAGTATCCAGAATTTTTTTTTTTTTTTAAAACCTCTAAACCAAATGTTCAAAACTAGACAATCCTCACTTTTATTAAGCTGACACAAAGACATGTTTATCATTTTGACTTGAAAAATAGATTTTGTCAAATGTAAATCACTTTGAAGCTGCTCGTTTTCTCGTATAAACGTACAACTAGACACTTAAAAGTATTTGCATATTGGTTTGAGCTTCTCAAATACAGAGGCTACCTACCACAAAGTGATGCACCAGTGAAAAACACCTGGCCTCTAGACCAATAGGTCTATCAGCCACCTCCCATTACTTTGATCTAATGGGCCGTGCAGTAACCAGTTTAGCACAGCCTGAATGCATCAGGTGTTTGTGCTGCTGCGATGGCGGAGGAGGAGACTGAATGACGCAGCGAGCAACCCAGCCACGCTTCTGATAAGCCCACCAAAAATACCAAAAGGTGGGTGACCATAAATTAGCCGAGTTGTTTTTCTGAGTGTGTGTGTTTGTGAAAATCAGACCAGTAAGGGCAACTGGCATTTGTTTCTACCCAGTAAACCTCTTCTCACCTGATATGATCCATATAATGTAAGAAACGTGTGTGGGTATTTTTGGTCTCGTCTGACGGATTAACGCCATTGAATGCCATATTTCAGTTTTTAGATTTAAAAACCTCTGCATACGTTTTATTCAACTAGAAACTTGATTTCCTTTCTCTGTCACATCGCCTTCCTCCTCTTCCTCTCATTTTCCCCTTACAACTTCCTCTCCTGACGCCTTAGCCTTGACCTTTCTCTGCGTTCCTACCTGTGTACGGTTGAAAGCCACACGGGCGAACACAGCCTGGGACACGCTAGCTCTCTTCAGCTCATCCCTGACCTGCTGGTAGATTTCAGAGGAGACTTCAGAAGCAGAGGGGTTGCTTCCAGGGTGGTCACCGCCAGCTTTGGATGGACCACGTGGGATCGGCGGGTGGTTCAGAAACTGTTGGTTGAGAGCTTGAGGGTGCTGGTGAGCCAGCAGGCGGCTCACGGCTAGCTGCTGGTTGATGAGGTGGGCCATGGCGAGCTGTTGCCGTACCAGCTGCGGGGAGAGTTGAGGAGAGAGCAGTCCACCTGGGCCCAGCAGGGGCTGCAGGGCACCAGGCGGTGGAGGTGGGGGAGGAGGAGGCACCTGCCCTGTACGGAGAGGAGGGCTGTGATGGAGGGGACCATGAGGTGAGGGCTGCTGCTGAGGAGGAGGAGGAGGTGGTTGCTGAGGTGTCTGGGAGGGTGCCTGCGAATCTGGAGATTTGAGGAGGGGACTGCTGGCTCCCAGGTGACCAAGCTGTGCCAGGCCAGCCAGATGAGGTGGAGGTCTCTGGCCCAACACACAGAAGTCGGCCATGTTGTCTCTCTCAACTGGAGATAATCAGAGAGTGTGTTCAAATAAATATCTTCATTTAAGCACAGTATCAGAAAAATGGATTATATTCCTTACTTTTTATGTCAGCAGCATCTCGTCCAGACCACATCTTCTCCAAGTAATCTCCTGCTCAACAAAACAAACGGAAGATCAGAAGAGTGACATGATGCTGCTGGTGTAAAGCTATGACTTTGCATCAGCATCCATTTAAAGAAGAGAGCTAAGCTTTTGAGCCAAAGTTAAAGTTCCTAACGTGTCCAAAAATCAATGTAAGTATATACATTTACATATGCTGATGCTGATTGTGTCATGGGTTCTTGGCTGAAAGCTCCACAACAGCTCTGAAGAAACTGTCATGTCAACATCTGTGGAGCAGGACTGATGGAGGAAATGTTGAATGTAACTTAACACCAGCTCGTAGCAGGAGCGCAGCAGGCTCCGGCATAACTCCATCCTCTCTCACTTTCTTCTTACATCCTCTCTCCTCTTCTGGCCTAGTGTTTATTCTGTTATTATTACATTATTATAATGTAGCTTTTGGGAGTGGGACAAGCTGGTGTGGTTAAGTAAAAGAAGGGATATTATGGGGACTATATGACTGAATATCACATCCAATCAGTGTCACTGTAACCATTTACATAAAGCCATCCTGATTTCTACTCCTCCACATCTTCTAAGATGCATGATTCACAAGTTGGACTGGACTCCAGTTGTAGATATTAAACACAGATACGCATGTATAACTCTAAGTCAGGCTGTAACAATTAAAAGTGATACTTTTATATATATATTGGATATAGCAGCAACAATTGTTTTAATAACTGTGAGACAAAATAATAGTAACAATGACTTGACATTTAACACTTAACATTAGCATAGGTCCCATTACCAAGGCAGACCTCATGGATGGAACTAATCTACTGCTTCTAATCTGTCAACTGAACCTTTTAGCTATGACAATCTAACCTGTGAGCATCTTTCTGGAAAGTGAGAGGCTGAAAATGGCTCTTGTGAGTGACTTCAAACCTGCAACACCCTGACCGAGAGAGTGACAGAGTTACTGAGGGCTTCATCCTTTCTCAAATCTAAGGTTTTGCTCTGACTTGTATCCAATATTTTATTTTATTTATTAGTTTTTGCTGGATACACCAGCAGCTGGAATACTGAGCAAGCTCTCGATATTCAGGGCTTGTGTGAGTGTTTGTTTATTCACATAGAGGGCAAGTGGCACCTGGATGGCTTGCAGTGTTAAGTCTTTGCTAGAAGTACGTTCTGGAATAAACCACTGAACCTTTTCGCCCACCTATGCTACTGTCCCTCTCTATGGCTTAAGAAACTCAGCCCAAGCTGACCAGTCA
Source organism: Copadichromis virginalis (assembly GCF_057382275.1). Lineage (NCBI taxonomy): Eukaryota > Metazoa > Chordata > Actinopteri > Cichliformes > Cichlidae > Copadichromis > Copadichromis virginalis. The sequence goes on from NC_140633.1 coordinate 16,058,624, forward strand.
CGCTTCTTGCACTCCTCATGTGGTGTATCAAGGGTTGCCATAAAGATGTGTGGTTACATGTAGCTCACATATGTTGTAGCTGCATGGCTAAAATAAAAGTGAGTTGGGCCTTTTAGTAGCTAGTTATAAAATTCTGCTGTCTTCAGAGCTGCATTATAGACAATGTGGGATTAGATGTTGAAAAAATGGTTTCGATCATCTTTTGTCCATTTAATGTTATAGGAGTGCAGTGTTGCATCAGTGGAGCACTCATTTAATGCTCTTCATTGCAGCTCTCGCTCAAGAGTTTGCACTCTCAGATAATCTTGTGTGACTTATTTCAAAGTATATTGCAGAAGAAGTAAAACTGTGTTATCATTTCACCAGAAAAGTAGACAGATTTGTATGTTTTTATTATTTTACTCCAGAAATCATTTTACAACTCCTTGGCCACTGGTCCAACTACCAGATGATTTAAGAACTCTGGCTCAAACTCTATTAGCCTCACCTTTGATTTTTTTATACTTCTTGTACCAACGACCGAATTCTTGACATTTGGCAGTGGATACGTTGGCATAGTAGGAACTGTTCACTATGGAGGAAATCATGCTCTGAGAGGGAACAAGAGGGGAGAGATAATTAATAACCAGCATAATATGAAATGCTTAGACTCACGCAACAACCACATGGCATGCACACATAAACACATACAACATGCACTCTTGCGCGCACACAATAGAAACAGACAAACATTAATCATGACTGGAAGCCACCCATGGAAACTCGAGCCAGTACGGTGCAGCGAGGGAATCTCCAGCCACATACACATATGCTTGCAATTGATGCAGTGATCGACACCCCCACCAGAGATCCATTTAAACACAGTATGCAAACACTTCTCAGACACGAGTGAGAATAGGACCAGGCTAGAGGGCCAAACATACAGCTGAGGACTTTAACACGGCACTTAAACTTTTGGGGTGGAGTTTGATTAAAAGCTTGCAACAATAGCTCGTGGCTGTTTCTAAATGTGCCCAAATGGATCTCGTGAGGGCTGTCTGTAGCCAGGGTGTGTGAAGAGCTTGTCACTAAAATACATGTGTAAAGATATCTCTTGTAGAGGATCATTGTACTTAGAGCACTTTTTGCATGCAGATTAACTCCTTGATATGAAGACGCAGTAGAGATGCTACATTCTGGTGAGTCATACCTGTGATAGAGGACACTCTCTGGCCAGAGTACTTTGGTTCATTTCCTTTAGAAGCTCTTTGAGAGCATTCCTGACAGTTGCATGGTTCCACTGTTCGCAGGGCAGATCCTCCAGCTTTGAAAAACTATACAAACCAAAACCGCACATCAGTTTGTTAGGCTCATTTTTGGACAGGAGCACAACCACTAACCTACCTCCACATCTACCTGTAGGTTATAGAGGGAGACAAAAGTAGTTTTGCACTTGTATCAGTTAGCATATTTTATTCTGTCACAGTCACCTCTTTTGACACATAAGGTCAGGGGTTAGATTACTTATCGCCAACGACTGGTTGGTTTAAATCCTACAAGGTTTATTTAAGTTTAAAAAGTAGTTTAATGTTAAACTAAGCCACCATTAGATTCATATTTGCTCATGTAACTCTAAGCAAGAAAAGAAATGTAAACCGGAATGAACACATAACCCCAACCATAATCCAAGCATCATGTATTAACATCAACCACAAACCACTACTTCCCATCTAGGGTCTATCTCCTTTTAATCTTTCTGGTTTTATTTAATTTTAACCTCAAATAAATAATTTCAACTCGGAGCACGAAGCATGTGAAACGTCTGCCTTTGCCATGGATACATGAATAAACATGTAAACAAACCTGGCTGGTATGCGCCAAGACAATAACAATAATAACCCTCTCATCTGGAGTTTATCTGGTTTTATCTACCCATCAAGATTCTGCTTCACCATTTCTCGGGAACCGACAGTTCCTGGCACGCGGGCTCTCCCTGACGGAGACAGATAATAGATAATTCCCTACCGGGTTGTTTAAATAGAACTTTAGTGTTTCAATATTGTTGCTTTCAAATTTGATATATATGGTAAATTCCTGAACTGCAATCAGCTGCAATGACATCAGCAGCCCAGTGGACCAAGTATCTGATCTAACACACACACACACACACACATACACACTGTACCCATAAAATACAGACTTACAAGTCTCTGCTACAGTGCTGCACACAGTTTGTTCTAAAGTCTAATGAATGAGAAAAAAAAACATCCTCTCACATCTGTCTTTCAAAACACAGTCTGACCTTTGTAGTTGAATGCGTAATGTGACCATGTGGTAAACCTCCATCAACATGTCAGCAACTGTTGCTTCTGGAGCATCAGTCAAAAAGTGAATGGGAAGAGGATTCCACTTTCCCACCTTTATGATGCCTGAAAAGAGAGAGCACATACTTCTGTCAATTTTCAATCATTGTTAAACAACCTTTTGACATCACACAACAGAGGAAGTACAAAACTCAGCAGACTATGATTGAAAGCAGCAAAAGAGATTTTCACCCAAGCACTCACTGTGACTAGTAAAGTGTTTCATCTCTACAGTGCTGCACGCTAACTGTAGCTTAGAAAAGTGTTGTACATTTTAGACGGCTTGGCTTTGATTGTTATTAACCATGAGAAGTGGTGTTTAAATAAAGAGTGGCCTCCTGTGTGTTGGATGGCCATCACTCTATTGACTGGTGTTTTTCTTTAAAGACAGCAGTTGCAGTCAGATTGAAAAGACTGTCTCTCGTCCACAGCATGTCTTTATCCTGTCTTCCTTCTCTCTCCCCAACCAGTCGGAGCAGATGGCCCCGCCCCTCCCTGAGCCTGGTTCTGACGGAGGTTTCTTCCTGTTAAAAGGGAGTTTTTCCTTCCCACTGTCACCAAAGTGTTTGCTCATAAGGGGTCATATGATTGTTGGGTTTTTCTCTGTATGTATTATTCTAGGGTCTACCTTACAATATAAAGCACCTTGAGGTGACTGTTCTTGTGATTTGGCGCTGTGCAAATAAAATTGAATTGAATTGAACACACCACCTTCACCTACTGTTCAATTTACTGTTTATTGCCCTTGTTTTATTCTGAGAATGTTAGATGGATGGGAATGTTAACAGACACTTTGAAGACTGGGATAATGTACATTTAAAATGCTCTGGAGACACCCACTAGTTAGGAAAGTCCTGCCTTGCCAAGTGGCTCTGACTGAGAAATCAAAAGTATAGCCCGATTGATCTTCCTGTACAACTTAATGGAGACCATCGTTTACAAAATGACAATTTTCTTTTAGATTTCCAAATTTCTTTTCCCAACCAAAGGAGTCTCTTCTGCTGGCCATGAGAAAGAAGCATTTTTAAGGTACTTTCACACAGGCATCATTTTCCCACCCAGAAGCTAAGCATATGATCTAAACAGCCAGTTTAGATCATTCAGGCCATGCAATATTTATCCCTACATGTTGATTTTATTTCTGTTGCTCAAAAATTGCAATTATTTTTTCAAATCTACACATCACCATCTCTCAGTGTTCTGGTTACATGGATACAGAGTCAAGAGACACAACATCATAAACCCCTCTGCAAATAGATCTGTGAGAAATTCTGCTGCCGGACTGGGCTAAATTGGATTTCGGCTGATGTTTGAAACATTCTGGGGTCTTTGTCAGCGCAAACAGAAACATGCTTTTTCTTTTTGAATTATGAGGCACTCGTGTTTCTGCGGGTCTGCACTGCCACGATACTGTTGATCTCTTGATTTAAGGAATCTAGTTGAATCTCTTTAAGAATATTAGCGTAATACGCACAGTCACACACGAGCATTTCACCTTTACCAGAACACACGAGCAGACACGCACAGTACCGCACTCACTCACATGGGTTTTTCATGCGGACTGGCTGGAGCTGTGAAAACTAAACAAAGCTAATCGCATTACTATCCTCTAAATGAGATCCAGACGGGTCCTGAGAAGCTCCCTCGCTCTCTCGCTCTCTTTTTTCATCCCCTTATTCCCTCCCACCTCTCCTCCATATCTCCCCCTGTCCTTTCCTCCCGCCTTTCTCTGAGTTGTCCTCTCTGATCTCCCTCTCTCCTTTAGCTGTGATTACAGCTCAGTTATATCTTTGATTCCACTCAGGCAGAGCTGTGTTGTTAATTATTTGGTCATACAGAGAGAGCATCATTAAAACCCTATGCACAAAAAAGTCTGAACCCCCTTAAGGGAGGAAAAGAACCCTAGAGCAGCGGTCCCCAACCTTTTTTGCGCCACGGACCGGTTTATGCCCGACATTATTTTCACGGACCGGCCTTTAAGGTGTCGCGGATAAATACAACAAAATAAAACTAGTACCGGTACCGAAAAAAAGAAGATTTATTCATAACGCACCTGAAAAGACCCAGGAAAACCGAGTTAACATTAAAAACGATAACAAAATAACCCTGAAAACCGATAAAAACCCTGAAAACCATACATTTTACACCTGAGCTTCAACTCTCGCGGCCCGGTACCAAACGACTCAAGAGACGTCTGCAGAAGCAGGCCTGGGAAAGAGCAGCCACCTGCCATCATCGGACATGGAATTAGAGGAACGAGAACAAAGATGTAAATAAGAGGAAAAGGCGTGAAGATGGAAGTTAAAACTGCCTCATGGTCATACGGCTTTGAATCTGCTAAGAACATGTTTACATATGCAGACAGAAGCAATAAAGAAGGTTAAAAAGATTGGAGTGCTCTCACTTCCCACACGTGCAAGCACAGTTCAGATGAGGGAGGCTTACGGTGCTTCTAACGGAAAATGTTAAACGTTAAAAGAAATGAACAATCACGCTTTTAAAATCTGCACTCATCAATCATGCAATCGCATATATATTGTGCGCCTATAAAAATACATGTATAAGGAAGGCAAGGCAGAGGAGCTAAATGCAAGATACACAGAAGTCTAAAATCCAAATCTTTAGTCAGAAGTAGAGAAAGGCTGGCAGTGAGGGAGCAGGCAAAGGGCAATCTCCATTTCACAGCCCAAAAGGATCATGGGAAAAATAAGAAATGCATCAGGAATACAGGGATTGCTCGAAGACCCAATTAAACAGACAAGGTGATCTGTTAGGAGAAAGAAACTGCAGAGTTTATACAGAGAGGTATGCGATCAACTCACTGGACACAGGCAGGGAACAGGTGTGGAAGAAAACAGGTGAGACTAATGAGGGTGTGGCACGCAATAAAGAAGAGGGAAAACGAGCTAAGGGAGGAAATCAAACCGGAAATAATGCAGCACTATATAATATGTGACATGTTCTTTTCTAAAACCCAAACAACAACAGCAGCAGAGAACAGCCTCACCCCCTGGCTACTAATTTTCTGCATGTAGCATCAGCACATCTGAGAACAAGCCAACAATTCCACTGATGCCAAGTTGGGTGGAAGCAAACGGGTGAATAAGCAGACAAACACAAACTCACACAGGACACATGACAGCATGCAGAGACGTGGACGCATGCATGCAGCAGTTCACATGCAAACACGCACGCACTCACACACTCACGCTCAGTGTGACGGTAAATACATTAATAATTGATTCATCTTTTCTTTTTTTTGGTCTGCTGTTCAATGGGCTCTGCTTCTCGTCTACGTTTAAAAGTAGAAATCATTGTTCCCATTTCCACATTAAAATTCCGCCTCCCAGAGACACGCTTTTATGTGGCCGGCTGGTGGCTTGGCTCATGTCTAAGGGTGCCCATCCACACAAATGCAAATCCAAACACACACTTAATGTCTCTGACTCCTTGTGTCGACACCCGTACAGCCCTGCACGCCACTGGATGCCACTATGCGCGCGCACACTCAGATATACACATGTTAATCCAATTCGGCATTTTAGAGAGGCCGAAGCCGGCACACACATGTGAGACCTCGAAAATGGTTCCAGGTTCTGCCCCTGGAAACACACTGACTGAAACCGCACACGTCAGACTCTGATGTCTATCATTTGAGGTACTCCTCTAAATAAAAATCCATCAGGCTGTCATTTCAGGGAGTGAAACACGTCTTCTGTCTACTCTAACGGCCCAGCGGGAGCGAAAGCTTCAGTAACGGCACCAGTTGGTCTTATGATGCAACTCACTGGATACAGAACTCTCTGAGCTCTACGTTCTCACCAGTGATGACCCTAATCCTAACCCTTTGAAATCAGAGGATGTATTTTTTTTCCTTTTCACTCCCCCAAGTATTGAAAATTGGGAACCACAAAGTAGTCACTCTCAAAAGTTATATTTTTTTTCCAAAAAATTTGGGGTTTTAGTTCACAACTAGGATTTGGGTTATTGCCAGTGCCACTGATTGAGTATATACAATCATGCACGCTTATAAGGCACCAGGCTCTCCAAAGTCTTGGCATTCAAATTTAAAGATATCTAAAGAGACCAACAACTTACATATTCTATGAGGTAAAATTATTATTTCTGTCAAAAAGCCAGTGATATAAAGGCTTCAGGTTTTGTTGTAAAGACAATCCTGACTGCAAGTTGCAACTGTTCAAACACAGCATACACTCAGTCGTCTGTAGGTAGTACGCTGACTTCTATCTCTGTGTTCCTCTTACAATCCTATAGGTTGCCTGTGACCTAGTTAGAGGTCGAGATGGTGCTGGATACATAAATTTCCATTTATGTGGAATATTTGGGCAAACTGGTTATGGACTGTGTGGCTAAAATACAACCATGACCCTAACACTACCCCGAGTGTTTCACTGCTAGCCTGATAAATACTAACAAGTTAAAAACTGATTTTGATCATCTGCCTTTATGAAGCAGTGAGTCCAGTTTTAGAGTGATGTTCACAGACATGACTTTAAAGCTAGATGGTGTTTGGGATGGAGCTCTCGAATGGAAAGACTCGGTTTGGTTTCAGTTAAAAAAAGACGATGATTTTGGTTTTATGTAAATAAACACGTTGTGTCTCAGGTCACTGTGGGCTCTCTGTGTGTTTAAACTCAACAGGATCTTTTCTTAACCTCAACTCACAGTTGCAGTAAAACCTTTGAAAAGTTTCTTTAAAGATACATATTGTACTTGTGAATTTTGACTAATACGCTGATTTTATTATGATCCTGTCTGTGACTCGCCAGCTGCAAAAAGCAAAATTTTCTCATTTCGGTAAATCAAACATTTTTTGCAAGGGCTGCTATGATCATTTCTAATAAAAGGGTCGAAAATAGACCTGGCAAACCTACAAATCAAAAGGTGTCCTTAATAATTGCTTTTCACAGATTCACAAAGCACTAATAAGTAATTTATTAAGCAGTAAAGCTTAGCTTTTAACTGATAAGAATGTGTTATAACAAAGTGGTGTCCAAAATGTAACGACATGCTGTCAGAAGCAATTCACAGCCAGTTTAAAGTCATATGTCCAGTAAACTGCAGCTCTGCAGCACTGACCCTTTTTGGCCTGTTAGACGTGGCACAGCAACAATGCTCTCTCTCTCGCTCTCTCTCAGTGACCACTGTTAACTGTTTGCTCACTAAATCCTTAAAATACAGGTCTGCTCTCATCCAATCTATAAAAGCCTTCAAACCCTTATAATTGAAATAAACAATATCTCCCAGTTAATTACTGGGCTAAGCTAATTAAAGAAAGGCCGTGGTCCTTGCCGGGGACTTTAAATACAACGCCGGGACGCAAGAATGCAGGACACAATTCAAACAGGGAGAAAATAGCTGGGACTCTGTGTAATTTTGGTTGTGGACCGCAGGGGAAAAAATGTATAATTTAAGCCAGAAATTATTCATTTAACATAAACGCTTGTTTTAAAAAACAAAAAGTATTCATTTGAGAGAAGCTGAGGAGAAGTGTGTGTGTGTGTGTGTGTGTCTAACAGAGAGTGTGTTGTGTCTGTGATACTGCATGACTACATGGTATTCCATGCCAAGCGTGCATGCCAGTTTAAGTGCGATTCTATGCCAGTGGATCCTTGCAGGGGTTAAAGAGAGTTTACAAGTAACACGTGAACGTTGCTCAAGTCAGCTGCAGGAGTTTAGTTTGTGTGGAGTTGGGATGTCCCATTCAGTCTAGCTTTTTTTTTTTATTGTTGTTTGTTCATTGATGTGGACAGGAGACCAATGTGGTCTCACTGTTTTCCATGCACACTGATGAGACAGACAGAGAGAGACCTCCCCTGATACTACTCCCCTGATGCTACTAATGGCATTCATCTGCAGACCACAGCAAACACTTGGTATAGCAGTTAGCGTGCTATTTCAGTGCATCAGTGTTGGATGATGTGCATGTGAGTAAAGTTTATTTTTCTAACTAATTTAACAAGGCTTCAATTGTAGCTCTGAATCTTTCCAACCAGAAGAACAAAAGACGAGCAGCAAAAGCAGCTCACAACAATCAGTTTATAAATGCTCTTCTTTACACTTTGAATACAAACAGACTAATATCAGTGAAGCAGATTGGCCAATTGGTTTAAGATCACCTCACTATTATCTTATAAAGGAAATAAAATATTTTCTACACTCTCAAATCACCTGGGCCTTTCTATATGATTTCATTTTATGCTTTGGCATAGACAGTACCACTAATAATACACAGCGGGATTAAGATGTTCCATTTTTCCATTGTTATTTTTTCTCACCAAAGAAAGCTATTGCAATTATAACTAATTGAGCTGATGGAAACATCTTAGCAGGCTTTAACACAGAGATGTCAGTGACAGTCAGTGACTTCATCTGACTTTGAGGTGAGCAATTGAACCAACTTCCAATGAGAGCAAAGGTTACTGTTGACTGACATATGACATTAGAGGGTCACAGCCGTGGTCAGAAGTTCACTCACACTCAAAAAAGTATTCATCTATAGTGACTTGAAAAATCAAGGATTGGGTGCAGAAGTTTGAATTTATTTTGGGTTTGCATACAGGCTCACACTAATATTTCCTTTTCAAATTCCACCTCTCTTGATAGCTATTAACAATCTTCTAGCATAATTCCAGTCAAAGTTTCAACTTTCTACCTGTTAAGTTGAAGAATTTGGAGGCATTCCTTCTTCACCTTCAATATTCCATCTACTTTGTGTCATGTACTTATACATGGCACAAAACATGCTTCACTGTGGTCAGTGATACTGGTGATACTGGTGTTCCAGCAGTGTCGACTTCATTGCATCTTGGGGTTTTCTGGGTTGCCAGTTACTTTTCGTTTTTCGTCTTTTTCAAGACCTTGGCAAAGTGGCAACACATCCAAATGACATGTACGTACATGCAGCTGTTTGAAGTGATCATCATGGAATTGGCATTGTTTAGAAATTGCTCCAACTTGTGCAAATCGGCAGTTCAGCATCTTCACCATCAGAGTGTGAGCGTTAGATAGAAAGAAATTACACAAAAAAGTGCTTCTATGAATGAAAGTGTGACTGAGTGGATGAGATATGTTGTATAAAGTGTTCAAGTGGAGCAGTAAAGCAGTATATGAGAACCAGTCCATATACCAAGTTCCAGTGATTTTCCCATTGTTTTGTGTATTGATTAATCCAGTGAGTACTAGCAAACAAATCTCTTTTTTTTGTTGGCAAAGAGAAACTACCAGTTTTAGTCACTCATAATCACTATTTAATTGGACTTGGCCTCGTGAAAATACAAGTCACTTCAGCCATTTATTAAAAGATTCAAGTGAGTGTGTTTATTTGAGCCTATATGCATACTTTTAAAGAAAACCCCAAATAAATTCTAACTTATGCACCCAAGTCATTAAAGATGTATGTTGTAAAATTATACCACCAAGAAAAAGAACCGTTCAAAGAAATCATTAAAATCCCCAAATTACTGTGATGAGCGTATGTAAGCTTTAGACCAGCGGTCCCCAACCCCCGGGCCTCGGACCGGTACCGGGCCGCGAGAGTTGAGGCTCAGGTGTGAAATGTATAGTTTCCAGGGTTTTTATCGGTTTTCAGCGTTATTTTGTTATCGTTTTTAGCGTTAACTCTGTTTTCCTGGGTCTTTTCCCGTGTGTTATGAATAAATCTTCTTTTTTTCAGTACCGGTACTACAATGTAGCTTGCCATCACCAGTGTGTGAATGTGTGTGTGAATGTGTGTGTGAATGGGTGGATGACTGGATATGTAAAGCGCTTTGGGGTCCTTAGGGACTAGTAAAGCGCTATATAAATACAGGCCATTTACCATTTTATTTTGTTGTATTTATCCGCGACACCTTAAAGGCCGGTCCGTGAAAATATTGTCGGGCATAAACCGGTCCGTGGCGCAAAAAAGGTTGGGGACTGCTGCTTTAGACCACAGCTGTACCTGAACAACCACAGCCTGGAGCATCAGCTAGCAATAAACCAGCTTAGAGATGGCTACTTGCAACACTGTAAACATTAGATCCAGATTTCCACAACTCACATAAGCCGTTTTTTAGTTTTCTTTATTTAATGTCATCTTTTTTAACCTGAATATGCAGCAGTACTTCCTGTATAGACTTATCCTCATCTGGTTTTTTGGTGCTGTGAGCTACCTTAGCAGGCACAGTCAGTTAAATCACAGAAATCTATAGTAGACATATTATAGGACAGTGATTTCCAAACATGTACAGTGGAGCAAATCAGATCATTTAAATTAAACTCCTACAGGAAGGTCAGCTTAAAAGAAAAAAACGTATTATACTATATTATTAATATTGCATGCATTGCTGCATATGCTACTGCACAAACAGTAGCATATGCGGTCACCAGATGATGTATCATATTTAGGACGATATGCAAAACAAGATTTCTTTTTGTCCTGAATACCAGGACCTTATATGGCAGATGCATACACACACAAACAATCGAGATTTCAAACAGATGGGGATCTCCCACCATTTTCAAAGTATTGCAATAGCTGTGTTGCTCACTGTCACTCTGTTGTTACCATTTTATAGTGATGTGAGGCAACTCCCGCAGATGGAATATTCTGCATACTTGAGAAAAGACAGCAGTAAATGACACTGTCCTGTTTCAGATGACTACCATGTGTGCAACAATAAATTATAGTTTTTTTTCTTTTTCTCTGCTTCATAAACATTCTCACACATACTGTACGCACACACACACACACACGCACACACACACATAGACAATATATTTTTGTCTCGGGAGACATTCCTGTCCAGCTCTTTGTTGTGTCTTTAATGAGTTTTACAGGCTCTGTCTGTGCTTCAGTTGTGTTTTTGAAGCATTCTTTAGCTTATTGCCACTGTAATAGTTCAGTGTCTGCTCCAAATAGGCAACCTCACATCCACTTTTGTTCTCAGACCACTGATTAGAGGGAGAGTCTTCTTTCATTCTTGTCTTGACCTTTGAGCTGCAGGACATTTAACTCTGACACAGTATTATAGTTTACACTGTGAGCCTCAGTGAAACTTTTGTCATGCTATCAACAAGAGTCAGCATGACATAGCATGTTAAGAATCTAAGTAATAGTATAGTGACAGGATTAGTCTTTCTGTATTTACCTAGTGTTTTACTTTGTTTAGCAGCATCGTTGTTGTTGCGTTTGGGTTCCTTTTGATGTTGACTTAATGTCTGGAGTTTGATTTTGAATTTGATAAAGGAGGGGTTTTTTGGTTCAACTGTTATAACACTATTAATAATCTAAGTTACACTCATTTTAGGCTACCTTTGAGCTTTCCAGTCTTTACGTTAAGCTAAGCTAATAGGCTGCTTGTTGTAGCTTTTCAAATAGACTAAAAATGACTGATAATCATCACTCTTATTTAGTTTCTAACCCTTAGTTAAGGAGGAATACTCATTTACAAGTATTAATCTCAGGCTACATGAAAGGCTAACTAGCTGCTAGTTAGTTAGCAGCTACCTAGCTGCTAGTTAGCCTCGCATAAAGACTGGAAACAGATGTAGGTTTGCCTTTGAGATAGCTGTTTGCAGCATATTTGTAATATATAATCTAGTTTTACACACATGAACAGGTGTATTTTATGTATGAACCTACTGCAGCCTGAGGCTTACCAAACTCATACTCTGCCCATTCATGCTCTCAAACAAATAATCATTTGCTGCGTAGTTATACTTTAGTTTGGGGGTTTTGGTCTTTGAGAGGACAGCAAACCTGTTAGCGTTAGCACAGTCACATTTATACAGTGTAGCATGTAGATATTCTGACAAGTGTCTTATACAATTACACCGTTCACTTTCAAGAATTTGTCTCAGTGTAAGAACGTGTGTCTTTTAAAACATGGAGAGAATAGGCGCATTACAGATGTAACAGCATGTCTTTGACTGACCGTGGGCTTGTGCTGCAGAGCTGTGGGAGTACCCGAGGGCCAGCAGAGCTGTCTCCACCAGCTGAGAGAAGAGTATATCCTTCCTGACCAGGACAAACTCTGCGTGCTCCTCTCGTCCCTCACATCCGTCTGTCTGGATCCCTCCATCTGACTGCTCCACCACACAGAAGACTGGAATCATCAGACCTGTTGTGGAGGACAATAAAAAGAAGAAGGAGAAAAGCAACAGGAAGATTTTTTAATGCCTGGCTTTAATTGTCTGCGATCACATGGCATTTCATCCCTCATAGATAGAAAACATGTGGATTATATTCACTGCGGGTTAAGCTTGTAATCAATTCATCCTTTTTCTTTCACACTGTTGAGTATTGCAACACCTGAAACTCTCAATATGCGACAACCAGCTAGGAATGGAAAATGATATGCAATCTTACATAGACTCTAACAGTGTTGTTCCCTGCACGCTCACAGGCATTTCATCTAACGGACTATTAGATAAGTAGTCATAATAATGGTTCCCATAGCACGTATGCAAAACCAATATACAAAAGACTTAAGGGTGAAAGCAGCAGCTGCTTATCTTAGTTTATTAATAACATAAAAATAAAAATGTGACAACAGTGTCGCAACCAGAAAAAGTGGAAGAGCTGTGGCAAAAGATGATTAATATATGGTAAAAGAGAGGTGTAGGGTCACAGCTTCTTGAATTAACATGATAAGTCTTTCTCGAGTATGCAAATTTAAACCAGGTGAAAAACTCAAACCAGATTCTCTGGAAAATTCTACCACACACACACACACACACACACACACACACACACACACACACACACACACACACACACACACACACACACACACACATCAAGTGAAGAAGTTCTTGTCCCTCATTAATACCACACACGCATACACAGACGCGCATGCATGCATTCATGAAAGCAAAATCCTTGACTTGGTTTTAATGCCATCAGCAGCAATGCTTTGAACCACATCGCTGCAATACATGTGCAAGTTTAAAGTTTTTATCACATCATATATACACATAGATAGATAGAGACAGTGACAGACTAACAGCATCTGCATGATTTTCATCTGTCACATTCTCTTCAGAACTGAGCTGGGGTTGTCTGTTGTCTAAAACCAACAATTCAACACTCACACCTACTTCACTGAGCAGCAGTTCATGCATGTGAAAGAGCTGAAGTTCAGTAGGCAAGATTTGGATTTTTCTCACTAAAGAAAAAGATCTGCTGAAGGAGAACTTGTTAGTTTTCTTCTGTAATACTGCCATGTTTCAATTTTAGTAGGTTAAAGGGGCTCTAAGGTGAGAAATATTGTAATCTGAACTGGATTGCATTAAACCAAATGGATTTCATTTTTAAATAGCTTGGAGAAAAGGCTTAAAGACAGAAAAATATAAGCCTTACAGGTCTGAGTGACTTATGACAACATCTACAGCTTCTGACGATAACAGCTGATGTCTCTCTTACTCCACGGCTAATTGGTGGATGCCTTTTATTTTAAAATCCTGTAGTTCTCTTTTATTTTGTTTCCTCTCAAACTTTTTGTCTGACGCCCCTGTAACACTGTCATCCAGGTCTTGATTATTCATGTGCTTCTTCCTCTTTCTTCATTATCTGCTTAAGGTAAGAATCCAATCCCAAAATTTCTTCCTCTCGGCTCTTTAGTGGAATATCAATCCGTCCTCTCCAATATCCGCCTTTTTCCTAAAAGGCTTTTGGTTTTGGGCCACCTGTCAACCAGCAATTAATTAAAGCCCTCTGAAGAAATGACGGACTGTGGCATTAGGCAGCGTCCCAGCACTAATAATGCTCAGCATGGCGTGTGTTTTACTGCATGAATACCACACAATAACACACACAGACACACGGAGGCATGCTTGTCTCCTTTTCCCGGCACACACACACATCCATACAAACACTTTAGGGTGCATGCAGCATTAGCTCCCCTTGCACCCCGATCCATCCCACCCGTTGTTTTAATCAGTCAATTTCTATATTTCTATTTCCTCCTCATTAATCACTCTGCTCCCAGTCCTCCAGGCTCTCATGGAGTGAATTACACACTGGCGCACCATGCCAATTCAAGTAAGTGAATTTCCCCCAACAGGGAAATATAACTGTCAACACAGAGCAGCTCCCTCCGACCAGCACTCCTCTCTCCCTCTCTCTCTGCCTCTATCTCGCTCTTTCCTCCGTCTCCACCTCAATCTGTCTTCTCTCATATGCAGTGTCCTGTGATTTGCCCGCCGACTGTATGATCTGGTTTGGACGATGTGATGTAGCCTCAAACCTCTAATCCCTCTAATATGTATAGGGATGAGTGAACAGGGATATTAAAATAAGATATGTGTATGCAAGCAGTGGAAGGGGGTGTGTGTATCTTGGCAGCTTTTCTTTGTTGTGAGTGTCGCAGCCTGGAAGTTGGTGGACATATGGTGTTTGTGTGTGTGTGGCCCCCTCCTCATGGCAGCAGTGGTTTGGAGGAGACACGTTGAGTTTCCTGTCTTTGAAAACAACCCATCATTACTGCAGTCCAACCAACCATCCATCCGTTCAGCTCAGAAAAGCCCGCCCCCTGTCTCCTTCCTTTTTTACACTTTATCATCCATTCTTGCTTCAACACTTTCTTTCTTCTTCTCTTCTTACTGTGGTCAAACCTGAGCTTCTTGATGATTTGTTAGCTGCTCTTCCAAAAACCTCACGCAGATTCATCGCTACAAACTCATAGTTTGTAGCCAAGCACTGCTCAAAGCCACAGATATTTATGCTGGATCCTAGAGTTTTGCAGAAATATGCAGCATGACTTTTGATGCAAATTTGCATAAAGTCTAGCAAATTTTCACTTTTGCATTCTACATTACTAATTGCTCATTATTTATTTATATAAATAAAATAGAATTACACTTGAATTATATTATACATGGCAGAAAATAAGTAAAAGCAAATAAGGTCCACTATGTAGACCCTAAAATTAAACAGTGTTTCCATCTTTCCCTTTAGTGGTACTCAAAAAGTAATTCTCACAATTCTCATAACATGTATCATTTAAACATTAATACAGAGACTCTAAAAAAAGAAAATAATTCTCTGACCTGAATTTTCCCAGAGCGAGTAAGAGGGTACACATCGTGACCTAAATAACTAACGGTGTGGGGCGTCCCAAAGATGCAAAGATCAGGCTGATTGTTCTGAATGTTTTGTCTAGACTAAGCTCTGTAGTCCACGAGGAGCTGCTCTTTCACTTACTTATCTCTATGCTCCAGAGCAGCTTTGCAATCTGACAATTTTACATTTTCATTCAAGTACACCACCAAATCTCATCCAGCCTGTTTTCAACTAAATACCTTCATTTGATATCAAAGTGCACACTTCAAATAATATCTTGGTCATTAGAATTTTCAGTTAACATAAAACGAGTAATGAATAAAAGGAGTAAATTGAAATTCATGATGTGCAAATGTTTTAAAATCTCAACCAGACAAAGTGTGTAAAAGTGAGTTTAAGAGATTAAAAAAACTGCAAACACCCGGCAACATGAAACCCCAAAACACAGACGGGGAACTGCATCCCCTCGTGCAGCTGCACATTAACAAGAACCAACTTTGACAATGAATGCAGGGATCAATAAGCCACGGTGACTTGTATAAATCTTGTTTATATGGAGCAATCTCCTTTATTTGGTAAGCCTGTGTTATACCGTTCCCCCCAGACTTATACATTAACTGGACAGAAGCAGCTTGAGCATCTCCCCTCAGCACCGCCACATTACTACATGGCACACTGTGCCAAACTCCACTCATGGGCGGGATGTGGTTCACTGTAAAGCCAAAAGCTGCTTTTGGGGTTTGATTAACGTAAGCGCTTTAAAACCTCTGACACCGTGATCACACAGCTTTCTCTGATATATATTTTTTTATAATCGAATGATCCACAAACTCAGGGATTTATGGATTTTAAATAATTGCAGTAATCAATAGCTTGATGATCATTTGTTTTCATTAAATAAAAGATGACAGCGTTTAACTTTGACAGTTTAATCCAAACTAATTAATGTATTTCTATGACTTCTATTTCTATATTTTGAAAAAGGAAAAGCCAATTTTGGGGGTAACGTGCTAATAATTTATGCATCAGTACAAGTTACTTTCTTTGTTGCCTGATTGCCAAGACTCTAGAAGTAGTGTTTGTTTTTTGAAAAATCTATCTTCTGATAGAAATTTGCTTTCTTTTATTCACGCCTCGTGATCAATATGAGCCTTACCTCCGAGGGGTCTCAGTGGGGCTCCGTTGTGGCGTATTCGTGGCCCAGTGGGACTCCCGTTGAGCTCCAACCGGCCTTTCTTCCCCGGTGGCGGGAGGCCGCTGAGATCTGGGCTGCCCCCCCTCTGCTCGGGACTGTCCTGGGTGATGGGACTCTCCCCTCCTCGCTCCATCCTCCTCCAGGCTCCCAGAGGATCTCCAGCCAGAGAGAATGAGTCTGCAAAAAAAAAGTTTTACAGTATGATTAGCAGAATTTCAAAAATAAGACATTGATATCTGTATTTTTCAGACGGGCAAAACGAGGAGTTTGTTCTCCTGCAAGTTTGTGTATATACAAGTCAAAGCCTGATGTATCATGTTTCTTTGTGCCATAGAAATCCACTTTCCTGCTGCTGTAAACACACACTGCTACACTAAATCTATATTGATTTGTGGCTAACAAATGCACAATTTAGTGCTGTGTGAGTGTTAAATATTTGTCAACCATTTTCAAAGATTTATATCTTCAGTAATTAAAGGGCTTGGGACTGAGCGCTACGGGCAGGAAAACAAAGAAGTCAGGAAGCTCTAAGAGGCAGTTCACAGCACCTATTTATGTTGAATGTTATCTCAGGCTGTTGGGTGGCCTCCTGTGATGCACACAGCACCTCCTCTCCACCACCCGTTTGAACTCTTCATGGATTTTTATGCCACAACGTTATCTTTTGCTTACTATCTATCTCATAGATCCTTTTTTTATCCCGTTTGTTGTCATAGTTTCCCCGTGCTCCTCTTTCCCCTCACCCCTCACCTGATGGGGTGGCTGCCCCTCCCTGAACTTGGTTCTGCCGGAGGTCGGTTGCTCTTAAAGGAGAGTCCTCCCCGTGGCCTTTAGCTTACAGTATAAAGCTTTTATCAGCATAAATAAAACTCTAGCCAAGAGAACAGATGTCATTTTAAAGGTAAACTGTAAACTTTTTGTATTACACAATGAACTAATTAAATTTCCCATTCCATGTTGCAGTAAATAATGTAATAAATATATTCATAAATTATATTTAAAAGCAAACGAATAAACAAAGGAAAAGAGAGATGGGCAGATTGTATATCTGGGAGCTTCACACTACCCGTGCTATCACATGGTCAGTACCTCATAACATTGCTACCTTTAACATGTAGGCCTCCATGTGCTGATATACTGATGAGAGCGTGAGCCTCGTGGGCTTCCATCCCCTGATGAGCGCGTGTCAGCCAAAAGTCTAATATAGGATAATGCCATTAGCTCTGCTTCCAAGCCTGACAGGGGACACATGCCAAAGTATCAAAGAGCAGCCAGCTCACTCAGGCCAAATGGACTGCTTTTATTTACATAAGAGCCCTGGACAATATCAGCCGGCATGTGTGACCCTCAGTGAACACAGAGATTAGAAACTGTCAGTAGAAAAAGGCAAACGTGAGGCTTTTTTTTACTTTACTGCACTATTTTCCATACTGTAACTATGCTGTGGGCAGATTTGCAAGCCCAACAGAAACACAGGGTCTTTGGTTTTTGGACACTGGACAGAAATTCACCAGAACAAATGAGGGAGAATCCATGATTATTGTTTGAATTTCTTAATATTTCTGCAGGCTTTACTGGCGCTGTTTTTATTGTGGTGGTGTCACTCACTCTTCTTCCTCCTCTTTCGTTCCGCCTCGTCTTTTCTCTACCTTCACTACCAAGCTTTCCTTCTTACACAACAACAGCTGAAAAGAAAACAAGCAACCACCACAAGAAGAAGAAAAAAAAGTAAACATACTGACAATCTGAGACGTTTTAAGAGCCTGGGCTAAATTTCAAAATGAATAATAAATTAAAAACATTAGCTTTGGAGTGATTAAAAAGTGTGGGTGGGAGGCACAGAGGCCAAAAATGTAAGCGGCAGAGTTCAATAAAAGTGGCTTAAAGGACAACAAAAAAAAGAAAGAGAAAGACAAGTTCAGAGAGTTACACAGAGTGGAAAGCAGTGGGTTTAAATACGGTACAATGGTAGCTGTAATTCTCAGTGTGAGGCTTCCTGAGAAAAACAAGAGGCTTTGCAAATAAATCTAACCACTACCAGCGATGAAAAACAACTGAATATAACACAAGACTGAGATCAATTCAGTGGCTGCTGGCAGCTGCAGATGATAAGTGTTACTGTACTTATCAAAATCATTAATGATGCAATTTTTTCCATTCACCCGTTTGATCGGTTTGCACCTACACGTCCTGAGTGGAAGTGCCGTCTGAATGGCAGGGGTTTGGTTTGATTCAAGTCACGTGCATCCGACGGGATTTTCATACTGTTTACTCCACCTTGCAGACCTCCAACAGCACAAGTAATTTGTCACATTTAGCACATTTATCTCTCCTATTTGGTCACAAAGTGCAACAAATAATGAAGTCAACTGTTTTATCTATTTATTTAGTTGCTGCAGTATCTGTGTCACTGATCATAGGTTAGGTTATAGGCAAATATTTTATCCTGAGTGGAAATGTATTTTGAATGGTGGGGGTCAAGAGTTTAGGGTTTGGGATTCTGTGATTGTTGATATTCTGAGAGACAAGCAACATTTCAGAAAGTAGAAAATGTGAAAACATTACCTTTTAATCCAACTCTCATACATTAATTATCACATTAAGCTTGGCTTTAGGTAGAAAAGTATGTAGAAATTCTAGCCATAGGAGTGCACACCCACACCTTATAAGGATCGTGGGTGCTGGTCCTAACCGTGACCCAGAGGCTATCACAATATGTCATTTCTATTTTTTGGCTTTTTTTTCTCATTCATTCATTTATGAGGTGTGATTGTGCGTCTGACTTATTGTTTTGGAGCTAGGGCTTGTTGGTGTTTTTGTCTTTGACGTCAGAGGGTTCGAAGGATGAAACTATTTCATTTCACTTGTTCTGCCTCTCATTTACAAATAATCCTCCAAAGAGTCTGATTTCATCACCAACAGGTCCCATCCTGCTTAAGCTCCCCACACTGCTACTAGTGATCTCTATCGAGACCTGCACATGCCGACATCTCACCATCTCACCTAAGACTTACATGCAAGAACACACAATCTATGACCAGTTTCTTAATCTCTAAATGCATTCTGCCTCAATTATACTTCATTTGATGCAGGAGATAATGTTACTGAGCCATGCATTTTTTTCTTTCTTGTTAACCTTACTCACTCACTTGGTGGCGTGCCTGAGATAAGACACTCCCGTTAGGACGACAGCAGAATGTCTTTTAGGAATATAGCATTACACTGAGTTGTATTTCTGAGAGAGTTCAACTTTTCCACAACTCTGTTAGCCAAAAAATAACTAAATATTAGTCTTACTAACAGAGTGTAATGACTACAAGTCATTTAAATGATACATTTAGGGTCTGAGTCAATGTTATTGAAGACCAGAAACAAACTTTTCTCTCAATTCTTTAATCCAACTTTTTTTTTTTTTTTGCACCGAATACTCAGTTTTGCCTTCTACCAAAATACAGATTTAGGGTGGGGTTGGTGGAGTTGTCTTCCATCAACTCAGCACTAAGTAGTTTTGAAAGGCTTGATATAGTGTTTCAGCAATTCAGCCCTTCAAGCCCTCCTTTGTCATCATTTCATAATGCACTGAGTGTTTTAAACAGATGACAGATACATGCCAGTTTAGCCCTCACACTTATGCTCTGGTCCCAGATCCAGATGTTTCTGTAATAAGTGCATCGTGTGGTTCGACATTGTCCTGCTGAGATAAGCAAGACCAGGAGTTTCAATCTTATGAGATCTAAGTCATCGTTGTCAACAGTTTGAGGGTTAAATGCAGAACTGTTACACAATGACAGTGACACTGTAAGCACCTTTTAAAACAATATATATATATATATATATATGTTTGTATGCTCCTATATTATAGTAGCTGCTATGAGTTTGAATAATTCGGTTTATTCATTTCTTTTAGGATAAAAAAAAATCTAACTTGCAAATTTATGACAGCTGCAGCTCATATCAGCAGTAAAGCTTTGTGCAGGGTAATCTACTTTATAATATATGTAGAGCAAATGTGCAATTATATTTAGGTATTTAGATTTTAATTGAGGCATCGTGCAGAAAGACTGCAGATGATATGCTGGGTGTATCCTAGGTAAAGCTCCACTGTGTGAAAACACTCCATACTTGCTTAATTTAATAGTATTTCAATCTAAATGTACTCAAA
Organism: Copadichromis virginalis; assembly: GCF_057382275.1. Taxonomy (NCBI): domain Eukaryota; kingdom Metazoa; phylum Chordata; class Actinopteri; order Cichliformes; family Cichlidae; genus Copadichromis; species Copadichromis virginalis. Next base: position 16,079,389 of record NC_140633.1, read on the forward strand.
GCACCAAACTGGAGCAGACAGCGATGTTCATCATTAACACACTGTTCCCTCAGTTTTTATTTCAGCTGTCTTCCTTGTAAAAACCCTAAAACTGTGTCAAGTGGTGAAAATAACTTGGGTGTGTGCGTGCGTGTGTGTGTGTGTGTGTGTGTGTGTGTGTGTGTGTGTGTGTGTGTGTGTGTGTGTGTGTGTGTGTGTGTGTGTGTGTCACTGTATCACGTAAACATCCTGCAACAGACTGATAAATGCTAATCTATTTTATGCAATTATTACAGGCTGGTTTCACAATAGCCTTTTATTCTGAAGAATGTCTTTACAATGCATCACATGTAAATAGCTTAGACTGTCATTAAAATCATGGATTTAGCCTTCAGAAAGTCAGATCGTTATCATCCGCATCCTAAATTCATCTGCGGTGCATTGTGTGATAAGGTGTGTGATAGTTAAAGCAGTTAATAAAGAGGCGATAAGATGGGCTGTTACATCTTTCTGCTATGGAGACAAGGATCAAATGTAATGTCTTTTTGATAAGGAGAGGGTCATGACACATTTACCAATTTACTGCTTCTCTGGCCAACTGTCAGAGCTCTTGGAAAACTGTAAAATGACTTGTTTTTATAACAGCTGATTTTATTTTAGCAGACGTAAGTATTTCTCCTTCTTTTTTTAATCTCACCCTTTAATGCGTGCTCTGAGAGTGTCAGAAAGAGTTCTGTTTGTCCCGCGTAATCTTTGATAGTGGGACAACCTCATGTTTTGATGATAAGCCACTATCAAATTCCACATTATTACTCTGTTCTAGACATAACAAATACATACTGGAGGCCAAGGACGAGATTGCAGAGCAAAAATGAGGACACACCCAGAGAAATAGAAGAGTAGGACACGACAACAAACACACCTATAAACAATGTGTCCAGCTCAAAGACGTAAACACACACAAACAGAGGCTAACGTGTAATTCAAAGCCAGCCTAAACTCTGCAAATCAAGACAGATGACAAACACTGACTGGTAGTCCCGTCCATGTGAAACACACACCGAAGGGTGGCTGGGGTAAGCCGGGAGCCTCTGGTCACCGTTTAATTCTACTTTTTAAAGATGATCGCTGCATCATGTGGGTTTTTATTTTTGTCTCACCTGGATTGTAAGGCTCGTTTAAAAGTGTGGACGCGTGCTCAAAATGTCAGAGCAACGAATGTTTAGAAGATGGACCAAAAGAAGGAACCTCCTGCCTCCCACCTTCACACACACACACACACACACACACACACACACACACACACAGTTAATCCCATTGTGATAAGTGTTACAGGAAACAGGGCAGTAAACACCACAGCCCCAGCACTCACTCACTCACTCACTCACACATACACACACACACGCACACGTTGAGATTTTAAACAAAGGCAAAAAGTTGTTAAAAAGTTACAGAGTGAGCCAAGCAGCGGGATAAGCTGCTCAGTCCTCCGTACGCGTATGAAAGCATTAGCAGGAAATCCTCCTGACCTCTAAGACTGCCGTCGTAGAGACGCTTATAGAAGAGAAGCCAAACTTACACAGACTTGCGAGTCTCTCCTGTAACTGCCTGTCCGATATCTCTCTTTACCGTTATGATATGTGTCTGCTAATGAAGGTTTCTGCCTTCAACATGCAAAACCAGCCAGAGAGAGAGAGAGAGCAAGAGGGAGGAAGAGAAAAAGTGACCTATGAGGGCATTATTAGCAATGATAACAGGGGAGAAAGAGAGAGGCGTCACCTATAGGGAAATATCCACAGATACGGCTGTTCTTCCCGTTTGACATCCAGTTTTATAGCAGGGCTATCAAGCTATTGGTTAATGCTTGGCTCTGCAGCACAGATAAAAGAAGGCAAGCAGGCAGGAGGAGGAGGAGTAGGAAGAGGAGGGGGCAAAATTAAAAGCCCTGTCGTCAAAGATGTTCAGAATGTACACACACGTATATGCAGGGAGGCATGAACACGGCATGTGACGCAAAGACTGCCTGAACATTACCCACAGAGAGAAGCGAGCCACTCCCCCCAAAAAGCCAGTTTGGTTCGGTTCAAGTGGATTGATGTGGATCTGATCCTGTGGATCCACCGACTCGGATTTTAAACGTCTGAACTGTTTGACTTCATGGTGTTACTTTTGTCCTGTCTCCCTCGCCCTCAGCCTGTCTCGGCAGATGGCCGCCCCTCCCTTACAATAGAAAGTGCCTTGAAGTGACATATTGTAGTCAAAGTTGTGTTTCCTTAAAGAACTTCTGAGATTCTGATTTGGGTAAAGTAACATTGTTCCAACACAGAGGTACACCGGCCGAGGTTGCTGCCAATGTGACAACTAATCTATGACGACCTTACCCTAACCCTAATCCGAGGCCCTCAGAGTGTCTTTTATGTTTTAAATTGTTAGAGAAAAAGTTTTCCCTTTCCCCAAAATATAGGGTTACTTATCTTTCTGATACTCTCGAGTCCTTAGTCACACTTTGAGGCAACTGTTGTTGTGGATTGTTGCTATAAAAAATAAAACTGAGCTGAATTAGTTCACGCCTTTAAAAAAAAATGAAACAAATCAATGTCTAGAATTGTTGCCAATTTATTCAAAGTATTTATTTATTTATCGTTGATCAATGAACAGATCATTTTAGCTCAAGTTATCAGCTTACATTCTGAATGTCTGTGGAATTAATGAAACTACAGGGATGCAGTGAATCTGGGATTGTAACCCGGCACTGACACTAAATAGAACACATCTTTCACGTCATTTCTTCCCCCTCTTTGTTTGAAGGAAATTGAAAAATCTTTCATTTAAAAAGTAACCAAACTGTATTAAAGTCTTCTGGCTCTTTGTTACACAGTTTTAAAAATAATTTAGTGAGCTCAAAATTTATGCAACACAGCAGATAAATATCAGCCAGTGATGGTGGGAAATGTCGATGTCAATATCAATCAGTTAGACCAGTATCCCAGCTGAAACTACCAACAGACAGTGCTGCAGAAATGTATTCAGATCCATGTGGCCAGATATTTATTTATTAATCAATCTGGTTCCTGGATGTCTGCAGAAATAATTAAATTAGAGCTAGACCTATTGTGAAGCATGGATTATAAATACCCATAGAGACTTTTTATTTACCTATTACTTATTTTTTGTGGTTTGTTATTTTCTACTTTGCTCCCTGGAGACAAAAGAAAATGTTCATGTTGAAAAAGTAACAGAATTTTTTTGTAGATTTTCAGCTCTTTATTAAAGAGTTTTGGATTATTTGGCCGAAATAAAAGTTGATGTAACACAACAGCTAAATATCGACTACAGATATCAGTAAATATTATCTTATTTATCAGTAAACATGGCTAGTGTTTTCTTCACTGATGTATCAGTGCATCCCTAAATGACGGCACCGGCATTAGGAAGTCAATCTGTTAATTTTGCATCACTTTTACTGAAACGAATAATTAATACGTGAGACAATGCAAAGGAATAAAAAATACACTGAGGGGGAAGTTAAAAAAGTGTCACTTTCTAAATGTGTTTTTGAAAGTCTGAAAGCAACATGAGGAACTACATGAACATTTTTATGTGGCGGATTATGAGGAATGATTGCTGTTCGGGAAGGTTACATTAGTGCAGAATCTGCTGTTTATGGCCATCAGATGTGTTACTGTGATGTGGAGAGCATTGGTGTGAGGGGGGAGGCGGGCGGGACGGACCTTTAAGAGAAACACAACTATTTTGAAGCTCTGAGGTGGTTCCACGCACTCAGACACACGCAAACTCACATCCGCGCAGACGGAGTGAAGAAAGCAAGCAGAGTGAGGGGGCGAGACGATGGCCCTTCTGGCAAACATTTTTGGCTCTCTCGTAAACATCTCATTCGATAACGCGAGGATGAAGAGCGAGCATTTACTGCCTCGCCCTTCCATTTGGGAGGATGCGCACGCTCTTCCGCGTAAAGACAGACGCGGAGCCACACAAACCACAGCCAGCGTGCTACACAGACTCTGCTTTAACACATCCAGGGACCACACACTGACTCAGAGCACAGCCACTCACAGCGGGGACGAATGCGGTGCACGAGACGCAAACACATGCGCGTGCTCATCCAAAACGACGATGCTGGACACAACCAGGTTCTTGTAACAGTGAGGAGGTGTAGATTCAAACTGCACTACATCATAAAAAAAAAAGTTACTGTTACTTTGCCCGCAGAGGAGAGAAGTAGCTGGAGGGAAATGGTAAAATTTTACTGTGACATCCACACACACACTGATGCCAAACCATTCACCACAGCTCACGCAGGCCTCACCAGAATGAGAATAACTGTAGGTATTACTTTAGGGGGTGGGGGGTTCCTCAGGCTTTAAGAGCTTCATTTATGATCACCAGGTCAGTGAGACCATTATGAAACAGGCTGAATGGGAGATATAACAGTGTATATGTGAGCGCACAGAGCAGCAGTGACGCCCATAGCATCATCATCAGCGCCCACACACATTTTCTAATCTAATCTACGGTTCAATAGCACACCTATAATATATGTGAACAGATAGTGGGGTTCATGGAGAAAGAGAGTCCCTGAAATATTTCCAGTGGACCATTTAAGGGTAGATGAAACCTCAGTTTCTTATAGCTGGATAACTCCTGAAAGCCCAAAGTATATCCAGATATTAAAGTTAAGAGAAATAAAGACTTCTCAATAAATGAAAGAATGGCTATTTTTAGGTGTTCGGGCCAAGCTTTAAAAAGCATCACCATCAGGTTTTTATTTTTATTTTTTAAATATACAAAAACAGAGTTAGAGTTCCACACTATCTCCTCCTCTCTCTTCAACTTTTTGAACCTGTGAGTAAACTCTGAGCAGACAGGCAGCCCCAGAAAGCGGCCATCACTGCAGCCGAAACGAATTCATTTTTCCTCGCGGTTGGCTAAAATATATAAATAAATATATAAAATCCTGCATTCCCCCCCCCCTTTCCCCCTTTCACATACACATATTTTAAAGGAGCTCTGCTGTCTTGAGAGAATGAGAAAAGGTGGACACTGAGGTGCAGCTTGCGCGCACCTTGCTGTCGGCAGTTTTCGTTATTTCATAATTAGAAACTGCAACTCATAAAATGTAAATATTCTAAATATTAATATTAATATCAGTTAGCTTGACCAACCAAAACAACAAAATAAGAAAACGTAGATCACACACACACACACACACACGTGTGTGTGTGTGTGTGTGTGTGTGTGTGTGTGTGTGTGTGTGTGTGTGTGTACATATATATATTAAAAAAGAAAACCTGACGTGTGTGCGAAGGGAAGCTGGCACTTCACGCGAGTCAAACTCCATGAGAAAAACACTCTAAACACGAGCGCTGCTTTGGATTCTTGGTGGTTTGGAGACGAAGAAGGAACTGAGTCAGCCTGCAGTTTCTTAAAGGTCAGAGAGGACGGACAGACTCCAGCATGAGGAACCTCGGCTTTTACGCACAGAGCCGAAATAAAAGGAATCACTTTAAAATCAAGCGAGGGGAAAGGGGGACAGAGCACTGCCTTTCTTTTAGATATGAACTTTGCTTTATTAACAACACATACACAACACTGTTAACTGTGACGTGGAAACAGAAGAAGTGTGGCTTTGTCTTGGGGGGGGAAAAGCTTTTTAAAAAGCGTTTGTGTTTAGCAGGACAAACTATTGCTCCTGACATGACGGTCTGCAGAGGGACTGTTTCTCATTTGGAGCCAAACGCATTTGGCTCTGGTTTCTTCTGATTACGCGCAGCAGACATGGAGGCCTTTTACTCCCAAACCTCTTCCTATATCTGAATACTTGAATCTGAATCCCCCCCAATATTTTACAGACCTCTAAAGCAGCAGGTAACTTTTAGATTCTGAGTGTGCGATGTGTCGCAGAGGTTAGAAGGCCCCTGTAGCAGCAGGAAACACTTGGACGCTGTCGTACACCTCTCTGCTCCCCTCGCTATGTTTTATTCATCACTCGTCCCGTTTTCTGGTGAATATGTGTCTCTCTGCAAACGAAACAGTGTAAAACTAACGAGGGGTGGTGGTAAGGGGTTATTTAAGCTCAGCACGTGTTAATTTGTAACACCTCTCAAAGTAATTCGTCATGAATTATATTTTTTAGAGGTTAAAAAGTTACAAAGTGAAGAAATCCTGTGACGCATTCTATTTTCCTTCTCTCTAGTTTACTGAAAATATAACTTCATTTTTTGTCTGTGTATTTTAAACCTGAGCACACTTAAACACACACACACACACACACACACACACACACACACACACACACACACACACACACACACACACACACACACACACACACACACACAGGGGTGAGTTATCCTGATCCTTTACTTTAAAAATAAAATTAAACATTGCGTTATTTTCACGCTGTTTGTGTTTTTATCAAAGCGCCAATTAATTAATTAATAAGGGGAAGATGTGAACTAAAGGCAAACATTTTTTTTTTAATATCTAAATATGTTTGAAGAATAGCTCGTTCAAAAATGAAAATATAAAATAATAGTACGTAATTTTATAGACATATATAATATTTCTCTATGGATAATATTTCAAACACTTCTTATGAAAGTGACCTCCCGTCAAACACGAAGACTAATTAGGAGAAATAACCCGTATGTAATTAGAAAGCAGAGCGTTTTTCTACATTAAGGAAATTATAGGAAGCCGTGAGCTGTAATTTTCGACACTTTTTGAGGCAGAAATATGATTTTCACTCTCTAATTTTATTTACTTATTATACTTACTTCTACTTAATTATTACTATAAATACTGTTAAAGATAACGTAATGCCAATAGCCTTGAGTATGCAATAATTAGTACATTATTAGTCCTTAAATGGAATGATTACAAGTACAACTTTTACTAATTATCATAGCTATTTTTATTATGTTATTATGAATCACTCACTTTTCGCAAGGAAGCATAAAATCAAAGTCCCTGGAGTTTCCTGTCGGCTGGTTGGATTGTGTAGCATTTGTTTGGACTTTGCAGAGAAATCTCTACATGATCTTACAGTCTTCAGTACAGACTTGCTGCTGACAGTCCGTGTGTGTGTGTGTGTGTGTGTGTGTGTGTGTGTGTGTGTGTGTGTGTGTGTGTGTGTGTGTGTGTGTGTGTGTGTGTGTGTGTACTCACTGTTTACGACGTGTCTGTAGCGCTGCTGCCCGCTGAGGAGGCTTTGTCCATTGATCAGGAGTATTGAATCCAGGGCTGGGCTTTGATTCGACTCCTGGGTCACGCGGGTCCTGTGCTGCTGGGTCTGGAGTCGAGACCGCGCAGGAGATCCACAGAGAAGAAAAGTTGATTTATTGGTAGTGAAGGCTGAAGGGTTTGAGTGTGTGTGTGTGTGTGTGTGTGTGGATAGCGCCCAAAGCAGCGGAGCGAGCGGAGATGAGAAGGAAAGAAAAGGGAGAGTTTGTGGACAGCAGCGCACACACGTAAATGTGTTCGGCTCTTTTTGTAAATCTTCGTCCCCTCTTTAAAGCGTCTGCCCGCCTTTTAGCTCAAAAGGAGTCTCTGTGGCACAAGTGTGCTCTCCTCTAAACTCATGGCATCATCCTCGGAAGAGAGAGAGAGAAAATGTTCACAAACAGCGCGACGCACCGCGAAAAAAAACGCTATACAGTCCGGGCAAAGAAAAGCAATCTGACCGAAAAGCAAGAAAAGAAAACAACCAGCGAAGTTCGAGTTGCGGTGTCACAGCGGGGTTTAACAACGCAGAGGACCGGTTTCTAATCAGTGTATGTCACTTTCAATCTTTCCTGTGCCAACGGGCGCGCTGACTTGTAAGAGGGAGGAGAGAAGGGAGGAGAGACAAAAGCGGAGGGAAGCAAGGGAGGGTGGAGAGGGGGCGTCAAAAGTGGCTAATCTAACCCATGAACGCGTTTTGTGGGCCGGATCTCTCTCACAGGACATACAGCTCTTCTTCTTCTTCTTCCTCCTTCATATTTGAAGTATTTGGAGATTCAGATGAAGGGAAGGGGGTGGGGTTGTTCGGACTTTATGATCTCTCCTTGCAAAGAGGGGCAGCTGAGTTTTCCTGACTCATATCTCCCTCAGATCTCTGTGCCATAACAAGCGCACACCTATCAGAGCGACCTTGACGCGTGCGCTCTGCTGTCACCTTTTCTTCGATTAGAATGATTGTGCCTCACGCAGCAGTAACTTATCGCGCTGCTATCAGCGCCGCAGCTTTCCTCTAATACCCTCAGGCATGTCAGTATCATCCGAGCTGAAGTCCATGTGCTGATACATGTTAATAAGTAGCCTAATAATAAGTCAAGGATGAGCTCTCTCCCTCTCTCTCTGTTCTTATTAGATGGCTCAATAGAACAGCAGTGGGCAGTGCTGTGGGATCCCTGTTAATGATAAACCTGCGACTTGACAGACAGATGCCACTGCGCCCTGTCTAATAGATAAGGGAGCCAGCTAGGGTCAAATGGCCTAAAGGCTTTTTTTTTTAACCCTTGTTTTGAAAATATCGTTGTCACGAAGTCACGCAAGACAGAAAAAATGTGGAACAAATGTAGGTGAGAAGGAGATTTGTTTTTTGTTTGTTTTAGCTGTGCTGAAGTTCTGCGTGAAAACCTTCAAGATTGTATTTCTGATGTTTATATTAATGCTGTTTTTGAACTATTTTAAAGGCACTACTGTTTCTGCTCTCCGCGTCCTATCCGGCCTGCGTGCGCGCACATTTGCATGCAGCCTCACTGTAAACTGCAAACATGTCGAGGCTCTCGCGCACATTGTTGCAAGCCCATTCGAACTGAGAGAAATGAAGCCATCGGTTTACAACATCTGCAACAGGAACGCACTGCTGGCTGCAGCTTTTTCATGGAGCAAGTAACCGTGCGGCACCGGTGAGGAGAAGAAGTGGGTGAGGAGAAGGGGAGGCGGGGTCACGCATTTACTGCTCTCTCTCACTCTCGGCCTATGGGTTCAGTACTGGGGGAGGCAGCGGGGTCCAACAACAACACGAAAAAAACAGACATAAAGTGTGCGCAAGCAGTACGCCTGCCTGCTGGGGAAAGGAGACGGCACGGGCCTGCATACTGGAGATCTGTTAGTAACAGGTAAAAAGTGGCGCGTGACCACAGATTTATAGCGAAGATCAATCGTGGAAAAGACACTAAACCCCGCAGGGCTTCATTAAGAGAGAGACGCCGGTTGGTTCTTCCCCACTCTCCATCAAGAGGGCGATTATCTTTAACACTCTCCCAAAAACCATAAAACAACAACAGACACATCCTTTCACTCACCTTTCCTCCGAGACCTCGACGGGAACGTGAAGACACCTGGCAGCACCGCCAGCTCCCGCCGACGCGCAGCGAGAATTAAGCGGGACCAGAGAAGCGAAGCGAGAATTAAGTGGCAGAGAGCCAGTCCGCTTCTCGGCGCTCATTCGTCAATAATATTAAATATGATAATGACGGTGATGTCTGCGCTCGCGATGGGGGGGAGTAGCCGGCAACAGCGTGGGACTGCAAGAAATGCAGGCCTCTTAGAGGCGATATGACAAAACGTGTGTGCATAAAAGCGAGAGTGATAAGAGCTTATTGAACATTTCATGAAATGTTGAAAACGAGCACATTTGTTGGTTTATACTGGGTGTGCTGGATTCTCGCAGAGCTCGTTAGACGTTCAAAACAGGAGCGTTAAAGTCCGTTTAAAGCTTTGTTTCTTACCAGACATGCAGGCTGCTGGATGCAGAGTGAGCGCGGTTTTGGATAATAACGCGCTCCAAACTTTCCCCTCAATACCAAAAAAAACGCATGCGCCCTGAGCTATTATCTTTATTTATGTCAGAATGTTATTTTGAAATTAATTAAAGTCTTGGATACACGACGAACTTCGTCTGAATTTCTCTTCGTTTTTCGATTTTTATTCCCCTTTGTCAGCTATTTTTTGTTTTTGTTTTTTTAATCGCTGATGTGAGCAGTGTCGTGTTCGCAGTTTTTTAAAAATCCATCCTTTGAACCAGGCTGTTCAAAGGAAAGTTGCATAAAACAAAATATAATGTGTAATCACTGCAGATGTGGAACAAGGATCACCAGAATAGAGTCAGAGTTCTCCGCGTATCTAAATATTTAAAGTACTTCGTTTGGCTCAAGAAAAAAACAAAACAGATATAATGGGTCCTTATTGTGTAGTTAAATTCCGAGTTTTTTTCCGCAGTTAAACTGGGCCCGAGCGTGTTGTGTTTACCCAAAGAACTGTCCCGTTAATAAGCCGCATCATGTGGCTTTCACCTCCTCATGCGAAGACACCGGGCTGGAGCAGGCGCTCTGAATTATTAAAGGCCGTGGGGACAGAGACTCTCCGCTGCATCACTCACTCAGATTCTTCCCTCTATCTGTTTTCCACTTCTCGGGGAACTGGGAATCTAGGAACGAAGCCAAACAAGCGCAAAAAATAAAAAATAAAAAATATGTGGAATAGTATGAAAAATTGATCCCTGAAATATTCCTGATGGAAACGAATTCAAGGGACTGGAGTGAATAATTGATTCCGCAGATCGAAAAGCTCAAGAAGAACGCGAGTGATTAGAGACTAATGTGCTGCAGGTATCATTACTGAGCGAGAGCGCATCTGTCGGGCAGGTAAAGGCCCCGAGGATCCCCACACCCACCCCAAAATAAATAAATAAATAAATAAATAAATATATGCATTTTCCTTGTTTCACATCTAGGGAGCAGAGCAATTTATAGAAAGTGATCTTGTGATTTTAAACAGAGCAGACCTCCGGCACAAAACTCATTTCAAATTCAAGAAGTCAGCGGAATCATTTGGAGAAGAATGCGTCTGGCTTGGATCAGGCGAAAATGACGCATTAATAAATAAGCGCGGTTTGTTTCAGCCTCGAGTTTACACAGTGGAAGCTTATAGGCGCAGGAGCATGTCCGCTGTGGGGACAGTGGGGTTAGCAAGGGCCTTGCACCAGAGCGTCATTAATCTCACAGTGTCCGGTGCCACCTGATGAGCGCGCACAAAGAGCCGCTGATGGAATGTATCGGCGGACATTTACTCACATTACTGCGGCTTTATACTCCCACTCATCTATATTTGGATTCTAATGTTTTACTGTGTACTTAATATCATTTATTATTTTTATAGCTTTATTCACAGATTATGTTTACACATTTCAAAGAGTAAATATGCTAATATGTGTAATACATGTAGAGATGAAGCTGCCAACAACTATATAAAAACTTCTATACATTGATGAATCAATATTCATGATGAAATAATACACATATGATTTAATGAGTACTTCTACTTTAGGTACTTGCAGTATATTTATATATTTGAAGCCTGTAGCGTTCCATTATTATGGAGCTTAAGCAGGATGATGGTTTTGCTTGAGAAAATTGTTCAATCAAAATTGAACAATCACTTTGTAAAACAAATACTCAATATAAAGCCCACTGCCTTCCAGTTCTTGGCATTGTATTTATTCCTTATCAAATGTTTTGTTATTGGCCCCCACCCGTGTCACCCCATTTCAAAATATTCTGGAAACGCCCCTGCGCAACCAAATACAAAGCCGTTTCTTGCCCTTAAGCTCAGTGACAGCATCTAAGTGCTCCTCTGAGCTGTTTTGCTTAGACGTAGTCATATTTCTGTGTTTGATCACGAGTGCATGTTCCACATCGCTCTTCGTGCACCACTCAGGCTGTGCCGTGCATTTGCCATCTGGTTCCGTATGGCTTTCCAGCCGCCTGTTGTCACCTTGTTAAGTGCGGGCCAGAGGGGAGCGGAGGCGTCATTTGTGCGAACAGCGCAGCTGTGTGGCGAAGAAGAAAAGAGACGCAGCAGAGGCTCGAGTCCTGATGGGAAGCCGTCAGCGGTTATGTGTCGCGGTTGAGTCGTGAGATGGATTTCAGCTAGTTTAGAAACGCTTAAAAAAATTGTTAGAACTAAGCGCCAAACACTGACTGGATACTGACTTTTTTTTCTTTCTGAAAAACAAATACGAGTAAATCTGAAATAGTTTTAAATTCTTTTTTTTTCTTTTGAAATAAAGATTTGCTTTAATTGTTTAAAAAAAAACCGTTTGCAAGACAAACACTAATATTTAAATGTAACTGTCTGATCCTTAATAGAAAGTACTGCCATAATGACAAATTAGGATCAATACACACAAAAGCAACACGGAGTACGAACTGACTGACAGCATGACGCTGATCACCTATCAGGCTGTCGTACATTCTTTTCTTAAAAACATAAAACGAATAAATAAAATATAAGTTTTTAGAAAATATATACAAAACATAAGGGAAACTCTTGACTGGAGCTTCTTCTGGACTTCCTGATGAGACCACGTGTTTCTTAACTCCACAGAAAAGATCATTTATTGACGTGAATGGTGAAAGAAGGGTGGAAATAATTCTCTCAGATATAAACTGACCCCAAAATTAAAAAGAGAAGAAAAATTGTGAATTTAAGAGGCAGAAATGATGTCGGAAATATTAAAGTTAAAATTCCAAAATGCCAGAATTGCTCATTTTATGACAACAAAATCGAACCGGCATAGTATTTAATAATAATAATAATAATAATAATAATAATAATAATAATAATAATAATAATAACTGGAACAGTAGTATAAGTAATAATATTGACGATACTAATAATAATAACAATAAGAATAATAATTATTATTCTTATTGTTGTTGTTGTTAATAACAATAATAAAATGTAAAAGTCCAAACTAATATTGCGTCATTAATATCATTTAAAAATATTTATAAACTCGCTTGTTTTGCTGAATGTTATTTGGATTTATTATTATTAGTGGGAATAGTTGTAGTATTAGTATTATTACTACATTGCGGCGTTCTGTTAGGGCCGACTCAAACGTGTTGTAACTTGCGTTTTCCAGTTTTTCCGCTAAATTAAGCGGCCATGTTTCGAATCAGCGCTAATTGAAAACGAAAGTAAGTCAGCCCTAACGAACAGCAGGCCTGTGACCCGAAGCAGACCATTAAACAAAAAGCTCCGAGCGAACATAAATACGTTTTTCACAAACACCCATTTCACATTTGTTTGTTTGCGCTTTGCTTGATTGGAGCGAATGAGGGGAAATGAAAGGTACGGGCCTGAAGCTTAAAGCAGGCCACCTCCTCACTGCTCCAACAGTATCCCGTTAAGACACTTAATGAACGGAGTATTTAAGTTTGGGTTGTTTTTGTTTTACTTTTTTTTGACTCTGTCTAATACGTCAGCTCCAAAAATGCTGTGAGATTTAAAGCGTAAAGTATGAGCCAATGAGGCCCAAATGGCTTGTTTTTAAGGATGTATCTCCTTTCCGTCGAGGATTAATTTGTCTTTTACGGCACTTTCAACCCTTTTTTCCAAATTGCTTCCATGCAGAGGTCACGACTCACGAGTCCATTATTGCACCTTCACACCATTTCTCACTGGATCACTGCTTTTACTCTGAAAGCATTAGCACCACAAACACCAGTTTGGAGGGGGGGGGGGGGGGGGATTCTTTTAAAATAAAAATACATGCCGACTCTTTAATATTAATAACCAATTAGATAGATAGAACAGCTAGTGTCATATTATATATGTAATATGATTATTTTATACTATATACTGTCATATTATGAACATTATAAAAATGAGAAAAGCTCTAATAACTTCTAAGAATCCTGGGCTGATTAGATCTTATGATGATGGAAAAGTGTTGCAGAAGGATCAGAGGAACAAAATCTTCCTAATAGCAGCTGATTAAGCATAATCACTGCTGTCAATGCTGCTATTTCTACTGAAAGTGGCTAAAATGCTTTTGCACTGACCAGCTTTAGAAAATGACATCCAAACATAGAAACCCTTTGCAGATTTTACCTTTTCCAGTATTATTAAGGAATTCAACAGCAGATTCAACTTTTTATTTTCCTTTGAGGCACACATATCCAAGGAAAATCAAGTCAGAATCATTTAACAGACTTGGCAGTAACAGGTTGACCTTTAGATTACAAAACAAAGTGCAGGAGGTTCGTCGTGGGAGCAAATTGCATCTATCAGCTACACCAGCTATAATGCCCTCATGCCTATCTCGGGGTCTCAGCGTCTGGGCTCCTTGAGCTCCGATATGCAACACAGAGGACTGTTTTCCTTTCGGTAAAAGCCGTGGCCCTCGCTGGCAGCCCCCGCCACCTCTTTTCCTCCCAATAAGTTCTTACCTGAAATCAAATCCGGCTGCTTAACGAGGGGAGAGCGAGTTGGAGGGAGAAAGGCAATTGTGAGCGTCAGCACTCTGCACTATGTCATTGGGCACAAGTATTTGACAGCTGGAATGATCTATAAATACTTCATTAAAGTGTGTACGAGCTCCCTTCTTTTGTGCCTCATGGTCCACTTCTGGTAAGATTTACAAATGATAACATAAACAAAAAAAAGAAAAAGAAATTCAATTCTCATTTGAAAAGAATTGGAGGAGGAGGAGGAGAGGGGGGTTTGATTGGCGCCCATGAGCAACAAAACAGCGGAGGTCTCTGTAATGAGGTTTGGAAAGTGTGTTCAGTGTTTGAGGGGCCAGGGTTTACTTGACCTGCCAGAGGGATTCTCTTCCAAAATGGACAGAGAGCCAGACGCAGAGCTCAGCGTCCAGGCGTTCACCACCAGCTACACTAAATCTGTTAGGAAATATGGGAAAGAGTACCCGAGCTTCTCTAAGGGCCGCAGACAAATGAGGTGGACTCATCAAAAAAGGTGAGCCTAATTCCTCCTGCAGCTTGGCCCTTAATATTTAGCCTCGGTGAAATAAAAAATTAAGCCCTCTCGCTGCCTTTTTGTTTTCCCCCCACCATGAAATGTATCCCTTGTAGCCCCTAGATTGAGACACCCAACATACAGGACAGCCACGCCAGTAAAACAAAATGCTCTCTGCCTCTAAGATCATTTGTCCTTGCACTCACACTGACTCGTAAAACCACTTTAACTTCAGCTGCGTTTCTGCGTCGCTCTAAGGCTGACACAATCACGCTGGCAAACACTCCCCACGTCAAGCTGTCTGTACTAATAAACAAGGCGGTCGGCCTCGTATTCCTGCGAGCCCCGTGTCCAGAGCGGCCTGATGTGTGCAGGAAATGGATATGCTTTAAAAGTGTCTGCTGGGGCAGAGGAGAGAGTGAAAAATGGAATCAGAGAGAGGTCACAGGTCACACTGCTACCAACTGAAACAACAGGGTTGGGGGTAAAACTGTACATACGAAAAGCCCGCCCACAAAACACGCATACGGGCTCTTACCATGAAGCATGCTGGTCCTCGGAGGCTGCTGGACACGCGTGCTCCACGGTCCCTGTCACAGCTTTCCCACACATCTCGTCTCTGACTCCTCGACCACCAGGACACAGACGAGCAAACAGCCTTGCAGGTAAACAAGGGTGTGTGGGGTATAGTGTAGTGGATGGTTTCACTTTGCAGGTCTCCCCCCTGGGTGGGTGGAGCCACTGCATTCAAAGTAAATGTCAATCATTTACTGTCAGACACCAGCAGAGAAGCTTTTGTCTCCTAGAGTAAATCCCTTTGATTTGTCTAAAGGAAGTCAATGATTGAAAACACGCACCGAAGGAAACCTATACTGGGCCGTCGAGTATTTAGTGTGTGTAAATACGCAAATGTGTGTGTCTGTGTGTGTTCTGTGGGATTCCTGAGCGGCCGTCAGAGCGATCAGCCTGGCTGCGCCGAGTCTGCGGGGTCAGAGGTGACCTCGGTGCTGTGATCTTGTGTTTGTTATTGCTGTGCTGCCCTTGGACGGGTTAACATAGCACACACTGCATCAGCTGGTCTGTGCACTTCCTGTCTCGCTCACACACACACACACACACACACACACACTGCTCAGCCACAAGGCCTGTGAGAGCCGTCTGAGGGTCACTTCCACATGTGTTGATGGGCCCTGAGTGAGCTAATCTAAACTGGTGAAATGTTATCCTACTACAGGGAGGACAGGAGCTCAGCTGGCCCCCACTGCTGCTCTCTTCATCCTCTAATGTGCAGGAGAACATGGAGAGATTTAGTTATGCATGTTACTGTGGTTCAGTGGAATATTTTACCTTGTCACTTTTTTTACATTTTCATTTAAGATATTTTCCAGAAAACACAGGTTTGGATCCATAGTTGCTAGTTTGAGCTAACTGGGACATGGACTGCTTCCTCTTACTCTTTCATTTTAAAATCTTAGATTTTGTTGGTTTGTTGGAACATTTTTACCTTTAATTTCTTTAATGTAACAAAACAAACCCAATATTTTAGTCACCTGTCTGCAGCAGTTCCTGGGCACATGTGGACACCAGCATCTACAGCGTGACCATTACACAGTATTTTGCATTTAACTATAAGCAACAGGTGTGTGATAATGCAGTAAATAAACACACCTCCCAAAAGCCAAATCCTTTTTAAAAGCACCGTGTGTAAATGAAAGGAATTTATCTTTTAATTAGATATCAACATCAGTTTATTTGTTTTATTGTTTATTTTTATTTGATTTTTTTTTTTTAAATGTGTTTTTCCTGAATTAATTCTCTGAAGTGTAATTAGGCGATTTTACCATAAACCCATATTTTGGAGGGGAGGGTTTTTTGCGTGTAAATGTGGACGCGTGTCCGCTGACATGATTTTTTTCATTGCTCCCTCACTTCCAAAACTTGGCAGAACAATTTACTAAAAACTAAAATT
Organism: Copadichromis virginalis; assembly: GCF_057382275.1. NCBI lineage: Eukaryota > Metazoa > Chordata > Actinopteri > Cichliformes > Cichlidae > Copadichromis > Copadichromis virginalis. The sequence goes on from NC_140633.1 coordinate 16,096,109, forward strand.
ACATATTACTAGTTATGCAGGTTAAGAGGCAGGGTTAGGGCTGGGCAACTAGCAAATGACATGCAGGAAATAAAAACATTTATTAAGAAATATTTAACTTCACTTTAAAAATGTGTTGTCAATGCCTGACTTTTTTTTTTTAGGATAAAAGTATTTAAATGCCTGACATTATTTTAAATAAATACATCTGAAATTCACTGTTTGCATGTTGCTACCTGGAATTATATTTGTTCCATTCTTTGTGCAGCTTTAATTCACACCAGCAAAACACTCCTGGTGTCCTTTTTCTGTCCCTGACTTCCTGCCATGCTTACCTGAGTTATGCAGCTCGAAGTGGCTTCAGTAAAAAAAAATAGACAGAGTGGAAAGTCACTTCTGTGACTGTTTTTGTGTTTGGTGGAATCTCAAGCGAGTGGCTGCAGTTTGATCTGAGACCACAGAGGAGGGCTTCTCGTGCACTTTACTGAAGTACAGTTTTAATACACTTGAAAGTTATTTCCTGATTTCATTTATTTATTAATTTGTATTGTTTTTGCTATGCTGCATTTGTACTTCATTAAAAAATTAATATTATTTATTATTTCACGAATAAATCAAAAATCAGGCTCTAATAATAAAATCTATGTGATTCAGTGTGCCACTCCACACCCCAGTCCTACACTTATCTTCTGCCATTGCCTGTGATTCTGTCACATTTTCAAAAAATGAAAAGCAAATGTATTTATTAATTAAATCTTTGTTAAATATATCACATGGACAAAAGTGTGTAAAGTAAAACTTACTTCTCTTAATCTTTGAATTCTGGTGTTTTCAGGAGCGCGTTCAGTGAGAGGAAAATCAGCCACAGGCAGGAAATCATCATCCTGTACAACTCCTCCATCTAATTCACCTTCCACACTGTGATAGTTACACCCTTTTGCACAAACTATACAGGGAAAAAACAAATAACAACATTTTACAGGTTAAAGTAAAATGTCAATGGTACATGTTTAATCTCTGTATTATTCTGGATATTTATAATTAAGCTATTCGACTATATTAGAGCTATTTCTCATATTTTGTAACTTTGTAATATATTGTATTATTTAATATAGTTCCGTCTGTTACTGTTCTTCTTGTGTTGGAGCAGCTCTAACCACATAATTTCCTTAATAAAGTATTGTGATTCTGATTTTCAGTCCCTTAGAAATGTCTTTACAGTTAGTTTCGAAAGAATTGGCTCATTCTAAAAGGATCATTGAATTTAAGTGTGGTACTGTTAACAGGATGCCCCCATTTCACCAGCTCAGCTAGCGAAATTTTGGTGAGATTGCAAAGTGGACGTGTTGAGGAACCACAGTACTTTGACCACATCATTACAGAGCGGAGCTGCAGAGTTCCAAGCACCAAAACTGTGTCCTGGGAGCTTCGTGTCATTGGTTTCTATGAGTGAGCAGGTTCAAACTGGCGGCAGCAGAAGAGGAGTTAAAGACTTAGCGATGACCCCAAACTCCAACTCTAACTCATTAGAACATGTAATGTGTGTTTTTTTAATCGTTCTCCTAAGTCTTAAAATAATCATTCTAATTGACACACGTCAACAGCTATTTATATTCTTTTTAAAAACAGATAGATACTTTATTACTGTCACACAGGGAAATTTCAAACCACGATAACAAAAATCCTCTAATGCTAAAAAAGCTAAAATTGATGAAATCATTAAAATGAAACAGATAAAACTCAGAGGCTTAAATAGCTGAAGTAATATTTAACCCAAAATGCCCCATGTTATTCCAAGAAAATGAAGATACAGTCCTATCTGTTATATTTCACAAAACCTGCATCAAAGATGAAAACCAGCACAAACACTAAGGTGAGTGCCACAGTGAGTCTACTTTAGAAACATGAACAGGTAGAAACAGAGGCTGATTGTTACCTTTGAAGTTCTGGGTCTGGTTGCTGGGTTGATATTTACTCAGCTATATTGTTAGCGTTAGCATGCTGTGTGTGCAGGTGCTTGCAATGAGCCAAAGTTGTGTTAGCAGCATAGTACAGCTATTCCTCCAACATACAAACTGAAATCAGCTGATTGTAGCTCAAGTGTGAGTGGAAACGATAAGAGGGATCGACAGGCAAGCAGCTAACAATCCAAGGAACTGGACTACTGGGATTGTAGAGCGATATTTCAGGTTGTATGAATGATGTGGACGTGTATTAAACATGTCCACTGATCTGCTGTGTCTATCAGCTTTGGCCTCCAGACCCTTCTGTGGTGCAGCCACATTAGAGAGCTGTGGAGGCCGTGGTGCTGACTGTAGCTGTGCCAGCAGAGGTATGCTAGTGGTGTCAGAGGATAGTTCTGTGTGCGTCACAGGTCTCCTCTGAGTGTGGTGGTCGGCTGGCCACCCACCTCTTCCATTTTCATACTTCAATCACTCAACAAGTACCCTCTAATACAGAACATATTTAGGGGGGTGTGGTGGACCACAGAGGTGAACATGTATGAGAGATTGAAAGAAAAAGAGAGTATCCACTTAATCAGTCATTATTTACAGTCCAGGGAGGTTTAAAATCAACATGTTCAGGAACCAGGGCCAGACCTTATGGCTTTATAACTGCTGTTCAAATAATCACAACACAGATACCAGATACGGATAATTCCTCCTCAACTCCTGCCTCCTTCACCTCCTTTCCTCAGCCACGCCCTTCAGGTTATTTTCTAATGTCCCTCCCAACTAATAAAACGATTTATCGTGTGCAGTTCCTTTTCTGAGTGGATGCAGCACCTGCTTTTCTTTGCCTCTTTTACATATGACAGACTTTATAAGCTCACATAAATGTTCAAGAAAAACGGTTACATTTAATAAAATTCTTTGCTTGTGTAAATCTGTGTGTATATACACACGCGTGCACACAAATATTTGCATGAGTGTGTGAAATGTTTTGCAAAAGCTGTGAAATGAAAAGAAATGGGAATCCTGAGTGAGGCGATAATGACTGATGGAGCTGCTCAAAGGAAACAGAAGCATTAATATGTATGCCGAGCGGTCTGGTTTGGCACGTGAGCGTGTATGTGTGTGTGTGTGTGTGTGTGTGTGTGTGTGTGTCAGGGGGCTGGTAGTGGAGGAGTTGGAATGACAAGGCAGATGAGGGGAATGGTGAAAGTCTGACGCTGCCAGAACCTGCCATGTGTCATTGATTAACCACGCAGAGTTGCAATGATTTAGTTGACAAAGCATCACATTAGTGCTATGGATCCAAATATGTGTGTGTGTGTGAGTGTGTGTGTGTTTAGATTAATGATCCAGGGAAAACCAGATACTTGTTGAAATAAAATGAGGTGCCAAAGTGATATCATGCCATTGTTTTATTTCTCACGGTGCTATTCGTCTTTTATAACTGGGGGAACGGCTGCAATACTTTTGTGATGATTTATGCAAAAACACTTTGCAGCAACAATAAATATTAAAACAGAAATCAGGAAACTGGCATGTTTGGTCATTTTGATAGAAAGTGTGGTAACTGCAATAGAAGCCTAATATAATTCAGCTGATTAGTGTCGTGCCACTAGTGTCAGTGTCAGAAACAACAAGAGAACTTTCTATTTTCCACCCAGGGAGACGTGCCTTTCTTTTTATTCTACGGTGCAGCTGGAAATGGTTTCATGTACTTCAAGTTTATGGACCTTACTCATCTCTTAAAAGTGTGTAAATCCACTCCAGTTGGTAGCTGAGTCCTTTTTCTGGATAAAATATGCTGGTTCAGTCTGTAAAGAGCATGAAACTACATCTTCTATACTGTGTCTGCAAATACAGGAAAAAGTGTGTGCATGTGAAGAGAGAGCAGTTGGCCAGGCAGACTAGACAAGAGCAATGTTTAGGGAACTTAAGAGCTGACACTTTTCTTAAACTGGAGCTGGACCTGTTTTATCTCATCGTGATGAGAGAAAGAGGGAGAAGGTTCCTTGCAGGGACAAGGCCAGGTCTAGGGTTGTGAGGAGGAGGGATGGTAAAGCTGTTGTCGGCCTGAGGGCTCGTCTGTTTGTCTGTGTGTGTGTGTGTGTGTGTGTGTGTGTGTGTGTGTGTGTGTGTGTGTGTGTGTGTGTGTGTCTGGAAGCTGTGGAAGACTCTGCTCTTGGGGCTAACTGATTAGGCCATAATTTCAGGGGTATCTTGTTGGAGCAGTCCCCTTTGCACCTACCACTGCCACCCCTGGGAGGAGCTGGAGTCGGTGCAATAAGACCCCAGGCATATCAACACACACACACACACACACATTAACATGCGTGCCTATGGAGTGATGGATAAGCAGACGTGGGGATTGAGAACAGGAAGTGATGATTTAAACAGCTATGCCAGTGACTGAACTCTACCCTCTCCCCTAAGTAAGAAACATGAATGTGGAAGGAAAAGGTAAGCACTGAGATATATGTTTCACAGACATGTCGTCAGTACAAAGTCATCAATGTACCATTGGATCAACAGCATATCACATGACTGCTCAAGTCTGCAGTTCTCCTGTTTTTTTCTTTTAGCATATTTCAGCTAATTGTTTGATTTTTGTCCCACTTTGCTATTATACTTGATACTGTTTTCTAATTTGGTAAGTGCCTTTACTTTAAGGCTTTAAAAACCTAAAAATCAGTCATATGCTGCAGAGCAGTCTTCTTCTTAAATCTGCACTCTTTGAACCATTCGGGAGGTTTTCATGTATGCAAAGTTCTAAGAAAGACACAAGCCAACAGGACAGGGTGAAGTTAGTGCATGAGTAAATTTAAGTATTGTAAAACATCAAGTATTTTACTGGAAAGGAGATAAATGATTCTGTAAGCAATTTTAAGTAATGCATAGCTTCCTGTATTTTACAGTGAAAGAAGAACGAATTACATTGTATGTAGATTTAAGTAGTGTAATTTTATATAGTGCCCGACTTCTGGGTATTTTACAGAAAATGAGACCGAAATTATACTGCAAGTAATTTTAAGTACAAAAAAATGAGCCTATGGTTTGATATAAGAACAAAGACTTTTGTACACTCTACTCTATATTCTCCATGCTCTGAAAAGTACAGCATATTTACGATATAAGATGGGGACATATTACCAAATGGATGGCCGCCCATCACTGAGCCCAGTTCTGCTGGAGGTTTCTTCCTGTTAAACTGGAGTTTTTCCTTCCCAGTGTCACCAAAGTGCTTGCTCATAGGGGTCATGTGATTGTTGGGGTTTCCTCTGTTTTCCTTGCATCATTGTAAGGTCTTTACCTTACAGTATAAAGACATTGAGGCATCTGTTGTTGTTATATGGCGCTATATAAATTAAAATTGAATTGAATTAACACACTGCTTAAAATGACTTAAGCTGTACTTAAAATTGCTTACAGTAGCATTTGTGTCACATTTCCTTAGTTATGCGACACCTAAAATTGCTCATGCATCATGAAAAAATGATTTACATATTATTCAATGGTTCTTACGGTATATTTACTTAATTACTTGACTTGTTACTGCTTCGTTCCAGTGTACCTATCTTTATGTAGTATATGCAGTATAAATATATGAAGTTAAAAATAATTATATTGTAATTTCAAATAAAGTATATTGGAATTACAATTAATTACTGGGAATTTTGCACTTAAATCACAAAGTGTTTTGTACGATTTTATCAGTTTCTCACCCTATGAGTAGGATTTCTGGCCCTCTCTTCTGTACGCTGTTTCAGTTCATTGATTGCGGAGGTTCGTTGGTTTGCAAGCATTTGTTTATTGATGTTTTGCAGCCGTGACCGCTTACGGCGTGACATTAATTTGTCGGCCATTTTGGACATATAACAAACTTGGCACATCAATTCAGTGAAAAACCTACTAAACATTACATTGATGAGATAAACTATAGCAACTATGAGCAAACAAACAAGTGTTTATACTCTGTCGGAGGAATTAAAACACTTTAATGGCAAACATCTTGTTCGTTATATGGGGAAATTAGGCCTGGAGATGGATGCTTACTTACTCCCCCCAACTTTGTTGATGCTGTGAAGTGCGACTCTGGTACCACTCATTATGCTATCAGCAACCCCCTTTAAATTATGCTGGACCTGAAGCCCTACAAAGGTTTGGAAGCTTATCAGTAGTTTTTGTAAGAAAGAGTCAGCAGACCTGATTTTAACACATTTTGATATTGACGCAAAATGGGAAAGTAATTTAAACTATTGATCAGAGGAAAGAGTTTTAGGATGCTAGAGTATAAAATTAACTGACATTACATTAGCTTGTGACGCTATGTTGTTGTTTAGCTGGTGTTAGCTAGTTTTTACATTAACTGGTTAGACTTGTTTACATATTCCACTCTCCTTGTTCCAGATGTTACATCCACAGATTTGTCACTTTCACTCTGTTTGCCAGTGTGTCACACGGTTTGACAAGATTAAAGACAACATAAAAAAAAGTTTCCATCTCCAGCTCGTGCAAATGCATTTTATCTGATGATAAAATTATTTGTATTAAAAAAACAAAAAAGCCTTTCACCTGTGATTCTGTAATCTAAATCATGAGCTGATATTTTCCCCACAACACCACTAATCAGTTCACAAAACATCTCCATGCATCCTGTTCACGGCTTCGCCTTCACTGGCAGCTGATTTAGGAAACACGCCCACGTTAACTGGTGCTAGTCACAGTTTAAAGTGGGCATTACATGAAGGTGACAGACAGGTGAGGGAGTCTGCAGGATGTACGGAGGTAAACTCCACATACACAGGAGTTTGGTGTGACACAACAAAACGATCATGACCCCTCCACCACTATGCTGGAGCCTGGAATGGCCATGTTTGGATGAGAGTGCTAAGCTATTGGCTAACACTACAAAGACTGGTTTGGAAGCAGTCATCATGGACTGTGCGGGCACACTGCACTTGCACAAATACATGCTAATTAGTTAGCACCTAACTGATTAATATACAAATAAAATATTAGAATTTCACTCACCAAAACTGAAGCACAGACTCCTCATGAGGACATTTCCATATTGCAGCCATCATTCCAATGACCCCAACTCCAGTCCTGAATCCTAAGTAGTCTTAGTCATTGCTAGCCTAGATTACTTGCTTCTCCCCTGATTGCTAGGACCTTCAAGAATGTTTTTTTTAAACTGAGAACATAGGGTTAGGATCATCATTGAAGATGACTTTCTAGGAGTCATTCTTCAGCAGGAAATCTATGCCATAGTTACATTGTAATCACAAAGCCCTTTGAAACCCTACGCTGTAACCTACACTACTTATCACTGCTATGCAGATGATATTCAGCTATATATCTCCTTTAAGCCCCAAGATGTTTCCAAGCTACAGATTTTGCATAGGTGCATAGACTCCATTACAGGTTGGATGGCTGAAAACTTTCTTCAACTAAATGAGGAGAAGACTGAAGTCCTCGTTTGTGCTCCTAAAAACTTGTGCCTAGTGTTATGGAAAACTTGGGTCCACTTGCTACTTTTGACAAACCTTTTATCAGGAACCTCAGTGTAACTTTTGACTCAGCTCTGACTTTGGACGCTAAATCTCTGGTCCGCTCCTGTTTTTATCACTTGAGAAACATTGCTAAGCGGAGTCCCATTGTATCGCACTCCGAATTAGAAATTGGCATTCATGCATTTGTTTCATCTCGTCTGGATTATTGTAATTCTTTGTTTACTTGTTTATGTAAAGCCTCTGCAAGTTGTTGCTGCTGCAAAGCTTCTGACTAAGTCCTCCAAATATTCCCATGTCACACCCCTACTGATTCAGCTGCACTGCCTCCCTATTAAATTCAGAATCCACTTTAAGGTTTTGACTTTGACATTCAGAGCTCTGCAAGGACAAGCACCAACATATATCAGTGACCTTTTACATCCATACATTCCCAGCAGGTCCCTGAGGTCATGTGATCAGGGCTTGCTGGTTGTCCAACACACGAGGCTGAAAACAAAAGGCGACAAAGCTTTTGTAACTGTGGCCCCCAGACTGTGAAGTCTCTCCCTTTGAGCCTGAGATCTGTGGACTCAGTGGTCGCTTTTATAAAAACAGCTAAAAACTCATCTTTTTAATGTTTTAGCTTCTGTGAAGCACTTTGTGATTTTTATCTTGAAAGGTCCTATATAAATAAAATGTTACTTACTTTAATTACTTAATTTTACTTACTTACTATTGTGATTAGCCTGTTGACTTCTGCTGTACATTTCTGGCCATTTTTTTATTTTTTTGTACCAGTGAGAGAATAACAATCGTTGTCTCAGTATAAGGAATAACAATCATAGCATCAATAAAGGGACTCACAAATGTAAAAATAAAATTCCTGGGGCAAGATTGGAGAGACATGAGGGAATGTAGAAAGAAGTGGAAAATCTTGAGCGACAAATATGTTTGCCCCTGGAAAAAAAACAAAAAGCTGACCACAACAAAGAGCGGGTACCCGGGAGGGAAAAAAGTCCCAGTTTTTTATTTGTTTCTGTCGACTGGCACCACATATAAAACACCAGGACATGACCACAAGGTAATTGACGCATAATGCACCAGCACAAGCATAAATGCTGGGAACAATGTCGGCATTTACGTAGATTACGTGGTACACTCTACAAAGATTCACAGCAGAACTCTAAATCAGACCCCAGAGGGTTGCTTCATTCACTCCCCTGAGAATAGGAGAGGCTCAGCAGACAGCAGTCAGCTACAGATGCTGTCAGTGAAAGAAGTCACACCCCCAATAATTCAAACTGTAATAAAATCTAAAACACTTATCAAATATTTACCTGCTGCACAGTTGCTATGAAGGGCTAAGACTTGACTTGGTTTTGAAGTTGACCTCATTTGTCCACTTAAAGTACAGCAAGTTTTTGGACCTTGCACATTGGCTTAATTTGCAAGCCCTCAAGGTTGCTGCTTGATAGTGCCTCTATCTGCACAGGACGTCATCAACTACCTGATAATTACTGCAACATTTAGCACCTAAAGCAGATGTTTGCCTCACACGTTGGCAGAGACGTGAGTAAATATTGGACTTATTAGGTGGCCTGAATTCTAACATTGTTTTTAGCCTTTGAAGGTTCTTAAAATTTCAGCTATGTTTAAAATTCCCACCCCGAGTGTCTATGTCTCCATCACAGCACAGAAGTGGGATTTTTTTAATTTTTTTTGACATTAAAAATTCTAACTGTTTGTGATATACAATGTAACAAAAAAGGAGAACAAATGCTGTTCCTTTTGTTCCACATAAGAAATGTAAACATAAAATAAAGGCAGCTATCCGGCCTTTATGACCACCTTCCGCTGAAGCTCAGCTAACGCAGCTCGGACCTCAGCACCATCTCCGATCATCAGCACCAGACATTTTCTGACCTTCAACAAAGAATCTCCACAACCTCTTATCTGATCCTCTCTCGTAAAGCTTCGAATGAGTGCTGTCACGGGTATCGACCAATGAGGACCTGTCTGATCTTGAGTGGCGTTTTCATTCCCGAGCCAAACAATCCTTGTGGACAAACTGCCCTTTCTGTCTGTGAACTCCAAAGTCCAGTTCATCCCCGTTCACTAGATTAGATAACCTGGTTTTAAAGGCAGGGATACTGTTTGCTCAGTGACTCCTCTCTGCACTAATAGCATCTGATCTAATGGGAGATTGCGACCTGCTTGTTGACAGTGGAGGCCCACGCAGCGTCATGGCAATGGCCAAACAACACAGGGAAACAAAGCTGGGCTGAGCTTTAGTACCTGTAATTACTGGATAAATATCAGCTTCTTTGCTTAAAATGGACTGCAATAAATATGTTGCCTTAATTACAGCTATTATATTGTCTGTACTGGCTGAAATATGAAGGCTGGTGAAGACTGCATCAAAGTGGGCTGCTAGCTTTCTTTTTTGCACTAAAATATATAGAGAGTACACACAAACTATTGTTGAGTTTGAATATATGATTATTCTGTGTGAAATTTCTGCAGCCACGTTTATCAGGACACATCAGTGTGGAATTGTTGCCAGTAGCGACTAGCGGTGGTGTGATATTTCAGGCAAATATGCGCATTTGCTGCTCTGTGAGGAAACACAGGAGCAGAGCGGCATGGCTGAACCCTTTCCTGCAACACATAGCAAGCAAACTGATGAACACGAACACAGTGACAGCAAAAACTGAAAACCACTTCCCAGTGAGACTTCACTGACCAGTTGGTGATGTCACAGCGGCTACATCCATCTGTGCTGGCCAATCATGGCCCTGCCTTTTCTGCTATTGGAAAGACTTGAATTCAACCCAGTGTCAGTCATTCACCAATTCACATTCATCCTCAGCAATATTCTGCTTATTAGGGGTTTGGAAATTATGCAAACAGTACATACAGCTGTCATGAAAATGTCTAAAATGGGTTCAAATCACATGCAGCCCTTTTTTTAATTCTATTTTTATAACATTTGACTGACATTTTTGGTTGTTTTGTAATCTGACAGACACAAACTAGTATTGCCAGACAGCAGTTTTTAAAAATGGCATGTTTATGCCATGTAAATGATGATTCTCATGGGGTTATATCCCATTGTGTTGTGTACTAGTGAGCTTACTTATGAGTCTCTGGACAGTTGAAACGTATTTGTTCCCACATGCTAGGGTGGCACGGTGATGGAGTGGTTTTGCAGGGGTTTCAGATGTGCTGCTTGTCTGAGGAGAATTATTCTCTTGTTGTGGGAATTGTTTGTTTTGAACCAAACTGGGCTTTTTTTAGATGTCTTTTCAAGAACCCAAGGAGACTGCTTGTCACCTCTCACTTTTTAGCCACATCTCAATGTTCTTTAGACATCTGGCAAAGTCATCTTTACTGTCTTTTCACTGTTTTTAATCCAAGTTTTTGATGCTGTTTTTCTTTGTGAGTTGGGATAAAATAGGCTGAGCTTTCCTCCCGGCGCAAAGTCCTGCATCCAAAGTTCAGTGTTGAAAACTTACCTCAGTTACCTCAGTTGTTTACCCTTTTCATGCCTTTTGAAAACCATCAATTTTTTTCTGTAATATTTCTTTCTTTTGCATGTTTTCTCTGACTATCTCTCTCTTTCTCTTTTTCTGTCTACCCCTCTGGCTGAGTGCTTCAGTCCAAGCTCAAGAGGCAGATTCGGCTGTGTATGCGGGCCCAGCCTGGCCCCGGCCTGCCCAGCGTCAGGCTAAGTGCCTCTGACAGCCCACCACACAGTTATTAACTGTGATCCGCCACCACGGGGCCTGGGCAACCCTGCGCCGAGGGGAGGGTCCACCAGAGGGCTCTGCTCTAAACACAAAGACTGCTTTCACTTTGCTCTCAGTTTCCTCTGCACTCCACCGTAGAGCCTATACCCTTCCCGCACTCGCTAATACATATTCACATAATTTAATATGCACTACGTGCACTCTTTCCTAATATTTGCTGTCTGTGTTAGCCCGGAGCTGCTGGGAACCTGACCTGATTTGGTGCATGGAATTTTATTTTAAAAAATATCTGTGAAGAAGGTTATTTTATGAAAGCGTATCTGGGATCACATACAATCCAGTCAAACTCACAACCACAGGACATACAGCGCTACTTCATCAGCTTATGGAACGTCATCCATAGACTTGTGGCTTTCATCCATATAGGTGGTCCGCAGCATTGTTTGTCCTGCACTCACCCTCCTATGTGCCGGCTGCCCCTTCTCTTCCTCACAGGATGTGGGAGAGGGGAGAGTCATCACCCCTTCAAACAACAACACAACACGGGTCATTAGAAGACAAAATTGGGATTGAAATAAATAAATGTTAGTGAGGGGAGGACAGAGAAAGAGAGAGACAGACAGACAGAAGAGGAGAGAGAGTGAGATCCATAATGACAGTTGACTATGTTTAGCCCCCAGAAAGGCACTGGGATAAACAGCAGCTTGTCCTAGCTAACAGGACGGCTTTAAGTCGCTGAATTGAAACCCCCAAAGCCACTTTTTCCTGCCCACATCAGCCATAATGAGAGCCCCAACATTCAATTGTTGAATAGTTGAGGCTTTTGCCTTTGAGGTGACTGGCTTTAATATAGAAACACGGCATACACAGTGGAGCAATGGACATCCCCAGCAGTGTTCAAAGCTGTGGCGGGATAAGGACACGGCTGACATGCATTATTCCTTACAAAAGCTGCCCTTTGTTTGCTTTACGCTCAGATCCCACAAATTGTAGGCTTCGTCCGTCAACATTTCTTATTTCAGTCCTTTTTTCTCCTCCTTGCCCCCCCAGCCCCCCTCCTGCTGTCCTTCCTGGCCTTGGCATGTGTTTGTGCTTTACTGCATTGATAACGCCAAAAACACACGCACACTTAAAACAATGACACTGTAAAAAGAACAAGTCCACTGACCTTTTTTTGTTGTCAGTCTGCGATCCGTTCACACAGGTCAAATGTAGATGACACATAACCTTCCTGCTGACCTTTTTTATTAACAGGTGTAAACTATTCTGGTTTGGGCAGGATTTGTAAGGCGTGTAAGAAAATAACCTAGCATTAAAACACGACTACTTTCAAACAGTTAACCAAAAATAAATACAGGATGGATCATTTATTCTTTTGGGGTTTTTTTGTTTGTTTGTTTTTCAAGTTGTATTGATGGGAATTTATACATTTCAGAAGATATGATTCATGTGAATTGATTCAATCTTCATAGCCTCCAATGCTAAAATACCCAAGATAAAAACCTTATTTATCGGTCATTTCTGCCTTCATGAATATTTTGTAGGGTGAATTTTCTATCACATACCCTTTTACTCTTTTAAGGTTTCAAAAGGTTTTTTTGTTAAAGAAAAATCAAAACAACACTGGTTCATAGAAATGTATTCAGCTATGGCTCCAATTATTTCCTGTGCTTCTGGCAACTTTGCTCAATACTTTCATTTGCTGGTCAAATAATAGCCCTGGTGACCTGTCTAGGGTGTACAACCCGCTCAATAGTAGCTGGATAGCTTTTATTTATATGTTGTTTAGCACTAATTAGCCGATATCTGTGTCTCTGTGTTGCGCCTGCACAGCTTATGGATGCAGCTTGCTAACCAAACTAGTTAGCATTAGCTCTCCATCCCATCCAATCCGGTTGATCTGATATCCTCGTGTTGGTGTTGTTCCCAGATCATCATGAAAATGTTGTTCCAGGATCAACATTGCAAGTGACCAATCAGAATGTTGTGACGTCATACTTTTGCGACTTCGGGAAAAACCGGCGTAAAACAAAAAACTGTACTAAAGCTGCGTGAAACCGCCTCTGTCCGCCGATCAACGGACTCTGACCCTAACCCTAATCCTAACCGTAACCCTTTAATAAACAGTAAGCAGAATTGATATTGTCCTTGCAACATTGGAATTTCATAAATGCACGAATGGCTTGGCGCGCAAAAGAATAACGTCACAACAATGTGATTGGTCACTTGCAATGTTGAACCTGGAACAACATTTTCATGATGATCTGGGAACAACACCAACACGAGGATATCAGATCATCCATCCTAATCCTGTCTGCACAAAGTAATGCTGTCGAAGGCTTCGTACTGCCACTCCACAAATCCTTGGGTGATGTCAGATGGCTACATCCGTTTTTTATATACAGTTTATGGTTTTTACAGCGAAGCACCAAAGCATCAAATCACAGCGGAGTTGTTAATACACCACAAAGCTTTCATACTCCTCAGCCGATTCCAGTTTCATGCTGTGTTTAAAATGCTTTCAGAGACAGAATCATTTTTTAGAAGAAAAGTTTCATGTTCTGCTCTGAGTAATGCCTCGGCGTCATTTTAAGCCTTTTTACAAACCCTGCGTCTGACAGGTCAGGCACCATTAACCAAGCACACTGCCGAGTCAGAGCAGGTCACAACACCCGTTGGCGCCACCACACACACACACACAGACACACACGCAGAACAGATTGCTCAATTAGCCCTCCTTTAGCCTGTGCCTCTCTTAACCCTGCAGCTACGCTTAGAAGCCATTACACTCAGGGTCAAGTGTGATCCCTGTGCTTATCTGCATCAACAACTGGCAAGTGTAGGCGTGCTTTTGCATGCACACACATTTTACACACAAATCTTACAGGCCTCTGGTGAGCACTGGGAGTAATAAAAAGTGATTTAGTGAAGGATGTGATTGAAGAGGCAATGCTGCCCTCATGTGCTCTGCAATTTGTAATTACAAGTGGTTAAAACTGATTATTTGTGGATGGATGGTAAATCCCCAACATAACTCACTCAGGCATCTCCTCTCAGAACCACATCTCACAAAGTGGGTGACCAAAAGTTACCTCATGCTACTTTTCACTCTTTCACTTCTTTTCAGTCCTGAACAATTATGACAACAGGAGCTACTTGATATTGCTGTGAAAACCCAACTGCAGCAACTGATCCAACTGAGAAACAATTTCTTCGTCTGCTATGGTTCCTTAAATGACCTGAGCCTCAGTGGTGCTATCAGGATGTTGCAGAAGGAGGCAGTGTTGAGGTGAAACAGTGAGATGTTTTATCTGAGCCTGATGTCAAAGCTTCTCGTCTCCTCTCCAGAGCCTCATCACTCTGAAAATGACTAAGGGATGTGTGGTGGGCTGAAGAGGAAACTCCCTTTACCACAGCCCTGCTATCTCTGTGGGAGTTCATTATACACACAGACTGGCCACACACATGAGCACACACGCATACACACAGTCATTCATATGCATGCAATATCCACTGTGGGAGACTATTACACACATGCAGTCTGAGATGTGAACCCTGTGGGGCAGATGTGTACACCATTCACCACATTATAAATATGATTCTGTGGGCATCCCCTGCCCCACCCATGCAGGCAGACTCCCCTGCAGAGTTCCACCCACAAGGTCAGCGGCTGTGGGATAAAGGGGTGAACGTGGAAGCCGTTATAGTAAAGCCGTAGAGGGGTCATAGGGTGAGAATATGTCACATGGACCACACATACATGCACATCTGTACAGATGTGGGGACCTTCATGCTTCCAATGCTAGAGTGACTCAAACGTTGCCTTTATAATGAAAAGTTCTTCACTACACTAAAACAAACTGCTGTACAAATACAGGAAACCTATACAGTTATTTCCTGCCTTTTATGAATACATGTGACTGCTTCAAATTCTCATGATTAATGTAAATATTACCAAGAAGCTACTGTGTAATTTTACAGTATCATACAGTAGTTTCTCTTCAGCAAAAAAAACAAACCCTTTGACTTTAAATCCTTAACTTAGTCGTGCTGGTATAGTTAGTAAAATAGTTATCTCTAGTTCTGCTGCTGATTGTGGGCTGCAGTGTTTCAGTGTATGTTAGACTGAGTGTTAACGTTTAGCTAAAGCAGCATTCATCGTCGGGCTGCTTATTATCATTGAATACAGCACCGTTCCAGTAACTTAAGTTGTCTAATGACTAAATGAAGACGGTGAATTTAGGCTACATGCATGCTGTTGTGTCTTACAGCAATAAATTGTTTGTGGCAATTGCAGTAAGAATACTAAAAAAAACTGTACTAAACAATCAAAAATGCTATGAAAAAAAAACTGTTTAATGTTAGTAAATCAGTCTGGTGGTATTTCACTGTAATTTAACAGAGTGCATTTAGACAGTCGTGTGGAAAAGAAACTTTTTACGGGACTCCAAGAAGTCCTGTGTGTCAGCACCTATAAAAGGTGAACTTTTGGCGGTTTGCCAGTTTGAAGCATTCAGGTGTGTGTTAACATAATCTTCCTAGAAGTGGACATCGCACCAAATTCACTTCTCTGTGTACCAAAGTATTGTAGATCAAATCTGAGGCCAACTTTCCTCAAATTGGGTCATACAACAAGACAGTGATCCCAAGTACAGCAGCACATCTACAATAAGGTGGCTGAAAAAGAAAAGAAGCTGTTGAACCCGACTGAAATGCTATGCTGGGACCTTAAGAGAGCTTTCATAAATGAATGTCTGCAAATCTCAACTGAAGCAACGCTGTAAAGAAAATTCCTCCACAGCGATAAAGTCATTCAGAAAAGAACTGCAGTTATTATTCCTGAAGGTGCTTCTACAACATTTCGAGTCACGGGTGCATTTTTAAAACTTTCTTTTTCACATGGCTGTATTATCCTAACCTGTCCAGGGTGTGCCCCACCTCCCACTCCAAGCTGGATTGGATAGGCAGAAGAGAATTGATGGATGTATTATCCTACTGCAGTATGAATCTTCCTAATCAGATGAAAACCAATCTAAAAAAAGAATTGAGTGTTTGATCAGGGTTTAGTCCATTTGTCCAAAGTAGCGACTAACCAACCCGCCAGTTTCCTCATCGAGGAACCGTCTGCCACAGCAGACTTCCAGTGCATGCATAGTTTTATGCTGAGAAAACTACTTTTTGAATACGATAAATACTTCAGAATAGTAGATGAAAAACGATGCTGTATTTGTCACCATCACAGTGGAACTTGACAGCAATGTCCTGTTAAAAACTTGAACCACAGCCTTATAACAAGTGAACAGGTTGATTTATGTGTCTATTAGACACAGGTCTTTTTTATGAAGGTGTTAACATTATTACTTTCGTTTGACTCTAGACTTTAAAATCTCATTATCAATTCTACATATCAAGACTTGTATTTTAACATGTTTTATTATCAATTGTGATTTCCCAAATTTATGCGATTATCTCACCAAGATCTCAGAATTACGACCACAATACAAACTGATTATTTTTACAAACCCATTGCCCTGTAATGCAACTTACCCCCATATGTAAATTCATGTCAGCACCAAATTCTCCCAAAGCACCCAAAGATGCAACCATTTCTACACATCAGTACATCCAATACATCCAATTCTTGTGTGTGGAAAAAAAACAAAAACCTTTTAGTTTTTCCTCCTTCCTTGTAACTTTAGAGCTTTAACTTTTAGGCTTTCTAAGCTTGTTATTTACTTGACTCTGACATCATCTACTGGTGAATCTGGGGTACAACATGCCAACAGAATTTGTAGAAATCTTTATTTATATTGTCAATCAAAAGTACAATATCCCCTAGGAAATGTAAAAACTGCCAAATAATTTACATTTAAGGCCACGACACTCAGAAGTGGGAGGCAGCATCAGGCTTAAGAGTCAAGGTAAATCAGAAAAGCCCATTATAGTCAACAGGGACGCTGTTACTTCATAGAGTGAAGTCCCTTTGAGCTATAGAGTGTCAGAGGTGTGGAAAACACACGCTGGAGCAAACTGCCTTCACTGTTTAACTTAAGAGGTCAACTCCTGTCACAGTGAACGTGGGGCTGTGCAATGCTGACAGTTCTTCAGTCACATCATGTCAAACAGAAACGCGCCAACATAAGTTAGGAAAACTCAAACACAACAAACAGGTTTGGATTTGTTCTTTCCTATTGACAGAGTATTATTGAACAGGAGTCAGGCCAGAGCAACAACAGTTCCATCACTCAACAAGTGATGCTGTTACATTCATAAAACTCATCTAAAACAAAAAGACCAGAAATGGAGAAACTTCTGCTCTTGCACAGGTTGAACATTCTTCAGATATCCAGTTTGTCAGTAGCTCATCCTTCAGCAGACGCAGAGGGCTGTAACGGTGTCCTCTCCACAAAGGAGCAGCGGTTGACACATGTGTAGGTGCTTTCAGATACAAAGAAGTAAACTTGACATACAAATATGGACAAAAAGACCTACTGTTACAGGGTAATGCAGGGAATGAAAAGGTTCAGAGTGTCCATTTTTACACCTCACATAAAACATCTGCTGTTGTGCTACTGCTGAGAAGATGTAGAACATTTAAAAAGTAAAAACAAATTGGATTCAAGCCATCCTGAGACAAATCTGAAAAATAATAAATACACCCTGGCTAGGATTACAGATCACGCTCCTGCTGACTGAACAAGTGTGTCTGTGTGTGTGTGTGTGTGTTTGGGTGGTATGTGAATCAGTTCAGGCGCTGTTGCTCGGTGCGTTAGTATCCTTGTAGTCCGTTGTAAACCTTCTGTACAGATCCCTGTTTCAGAAGATTCCGAATACCTGCAACGACACGGTGACAGCTGCTGTTAAAAACCTTTCCCCGCGAGCAGATCGAACTACAACATCATTGATCCTGTTCAGAAATGAGAACATGTAACAAAGACTGTTCTTCTGTCCCATTCAATTAAATTAAAATGCATATAGAATAACTACTTGGCATATAAACCTTTTCTGAAGACAAACTTTAAAAAATAAAAAAAGGTATAACTTTAATTTATAAACTCTAAATTCAACTATTTGTTTTTGGCATCTCTCTTTGTAAATTTGAATCACTGACAGGGGACCAATCCTTATTTTCTGTTATGTACGTAGTGTTCTTATGGTTGACACGGCCCAAGTTTGGTCAACTCAGACATTCAGTCACCTGCTCTTCAAATCTTTTGCTTAGGAGGGGCAGCCAATCAGAAGAACTTGAAAGAGCTAACATGCCTCATTTAAAAGAGAAGCAGGAAAGCCTTGTAAGATAAATAAGGACGACTAAATGAGCAGAATACAGTAGGTCCCCTTAAGATATGACGTGTCCTTAACTTCTCCCAGACCACCCTTTAACACTGCCACACTCTGACCTTCTCTCTGCTGGTCGTCGAGCTGTGTCTGAGGAAAGTCTACATCGAAGGTGATGATGAGGGAACCTCGAATGTTGACGTTGTCAAAGTTGGGCAGTCCCTCTCCTTTCTTCCACATTCGAGCACCGGGCTTTGTGATCTTATCCCTCACTATGTGGACCTGCCAGGCAAAGACAGACAAACATTTACTATCAATCTTATACATGTTTTTATTTTTCCCCAAATAATCTAATCTTTCAAAACAAGAAGCATATACAGAACCTTGTGTCCATCCAAATGTACTATATCCATCTCAAAGCCAACCAGTGCCTCCACCAGAGAGATGGTGACATTAGTGTAGAGATCATCTCCTCTGCGCTCAAACACAGGATGTCTATAAAGTAGAAACATCCCCACATCACTTGTCTGTCACTATACTTATATTCTAATTGGTGCACGCCTCTCTCTCTCTCTCACACACAGAAATCTGTTCATACTTCAACACTTTGATGCGAAATCGAAGGTCTCCAGGCTCTCCATCGATGTGAGGTTCCCCTGTGGTCAGAGTAAAATGTTAGAAACAGGGAGTGACAAAAAGCTAACAAATTAAGATTTACAAAGCAGTTACCTTCTCCAATAAAAGGGTACTCCATCTCATCTCTCACTCCTTGCTCGATCTCTACCTCTAAGGTCCTCTCTTCATTCACCAGCCTGCAGATAAGATAACATCAGAGGATGTATTTGTTAATACAATTTATTGGTCAATTTATTAAGTACGTTAAGCTGAAATCTAGGATTCCTGATGTGTTTTTCAAAATATCCCATAAGCATCCCCCCCCCCCCCATTTCTTTCAGTCTGCTGTTGAACTTTGTGACTCAGAACTTGTTCTAGTGGAATGCAGTCATGTGGACGCTGTACCAGTCCATCATGGTGAAGGGAGAGCCGAGTGTAAAAGCAAAGATCTCAGTTTACTAGTTGATCTACGTGCCTACCCTCGCCTATGGTCATAAACTTAGCAGTGATTGAAAGAACAAGACACAAGTGGCAGAAATGAGCTTTCCAAAGATCATCTGGCCTGTCCCTTAGAGCAGCGGTCCCCAACCGCTGGGAACCGCTGTGAGTCGTTTGGTACTAGACCGCGAGAGTAGAGGCTCGGGTGTGAAATTCACAGTTTTTAGCATTATTTTTTTTATCATTTTTTATCGTTAATTCGGTGTCCCTGGGTCTCTTCCCGTGTGTTATGAATAAATCTTTTTTTTTGGTACTGGTTTTATTTTGTTGTATTTATCCGCGACACCTTAAAGGCCGGTCCGTGGCGCAAAAAAGGTTGGGAACCACTGCCTTAGAGTGTGAGAAAGCCAATAATTGAAGAGGGGCTAAGAGCAGAGCTGCTACACCTCCACATCGAAAGGTGCAAGTTGAGGTGGTTTGGGCATGCCCATGGGGAGGAGGACATGCTGAAGCTCCCCTGGATAAGCAGGAGCAGTTGGCTAGGGAGAGGAAGGTCCAGGGTTCTCTGCCTAGACTCCTGCCCCCACAACCCAGTCACGGATACATGGAAGAAAATGGATGGGTGGGTGGCATATTTGTTTACATCACATTAACAGGTTTTGTTGGTAACAGTGTAATAATGTAGCTTGATCGTCTATCTTGAGATCTGGATCTGTATTCTCGGGTTCATTTCAAATCCAATCATAAGGTCTTGGCAACTAAAACACACCCTGATGGAGAAAGAAGATCAACTCTGCCAGAAACTTCGCACATCAGGAAATAAGAATCAGAAGTGATTGAAACGAGAAGCAATACATGATCTAAAAATCAGTACTGACTTTGATACATGTAATAAACACACCTGACATCTGCAGCAACAGATCAATGTCATTCTGAGAGAGCTAGACCAACATACAACCTGAAGCAGTTATCAAAAATTAAAATGGAAGCATCGCAGATTCAAACCCTGTAGCTGTACAATCGGTGGCCAAGTCCAAACTTTTTCATTGGTGTCCAAAATGGGGTTATCATTTATAAAATTGAGTAGTAACATCTGTACTGTGGACTTGTGTTGCTCAATATCAGTCCATTTGTTTTACTGGTGCAGCAGAGTTGCTTTGTTTGATTGAGAGTTCAACATATTCCTCATAATGCCTCACAAACAGCAGGTGGGTGGGGCTTCTGCACCAGAGCTGTGTGCCTGAGATGACCACATTAGGGACATTTTCTATGATGTCACAGCCATGTAGCATAGAAAATAAGGAAAAGCATAATAGGCCCCATTTAATGATGACAACAGGAGCTGACTTACTTCACATTGGGACACTCATCGCACACCATTTCCTGAGTCATCTGGAAACGTCCAGGTCCAAGCTGGGTCGTCCTCATTTCCTGTCTGCAATTACACTTCCTTTTACCAGGAGCTTCTTTAGCTACAGGCTTGTTACGTACAACCTGCATACAGCGGGAAAAATAAGTGTTGATAACATGAAAATCTACAGGTAGTAAATTAGACGATTCATCGGTAAGCCTTGCAGTTTGATGACTGAATGAAGTGACACTATAGCTAGCTCCTATTTGTGGAACAAACTTGAAATGTGAATAAAGGACGGTAAAGACTGTTCGTTTGGAAACCAGGAGTTTCTCCACACCTCCACAAAGTTCCCAGAGTAAACTTCTTCCAGTGTAACCTCCAGGTCCAGTACTATGTCATTTCCTCTGGGAATATTCCTGTCCTGCTGCTGTCGGTTGCCACCAAACATGAACCCAAAGTCACCAAAGAAGCTACAGAGGGAGGAACAGTAGCATGAGTGGACATTATACATGCATTTAGCTGAACCTGGCATAAAATCCAGCTGAGCTCATGAAACCAACCTGGAGAAGATATCGTTGTGAGAGCTGTGGTGACCCTCTTTGAGCCCGTCCTCTCCATACATGTCATATTGTTTCCTTTTCTCCTCATCTGAGAGGACCTACAAACAGACAACCTGTCAATCACACAATGGCCACATGCCGCAGTCTTTGTTCTCTCCGCTGATACAACGTGTGAGTGTCATAATTCAATGTAAAAAAAGAACACAAGAAAAAAAAAAATGTCGATGGGCTCTTGAAAGCTGTGTTAGTTTTTGAAATTGACTGATTCATTAAAGAATGAAATGAAAAGTCAGTGAACTGTTACTACTGAAACTATCTTAAAGCTTACGTATAAAATATATACTTTTTCAAATATGAGAATACAAACAGTTGACCCATTAGAAGGAACAGCCAGCAATTACATTGTGGCTGTAGAAGTGCCTTCACCTGAGAAAAGCAGCAATGGCTCCATTCTTAGAAGATGATGAGATTTTGGAAATTCATAGAAAACTTTTACGGCTGTTACTACTGCTAATCAGTTTGTCATTATCTCCCGTTGTTTCAACCACAGACTATAGATAAAAGATTATCTCGCATCATTAAGCATCAAGCTGAACCTCATTTCTTTTTGTCAACCTTTTTGAAACTAGATATAAGTGAGAGGCAGATCAGACTGTACTGGGAAATAATCTTCTTGACTAACAGTGAGCATAATTTACAACATGAAGATTATGTTGTAACAGGACTTGAAACTAGTAAGTGAGCTCCTCAACCAACGAAGAAGGTGTTTACTGAGGTGACAGAGAGCTCTCTTCCCTCATTCAGCAACAACAGGCAAAAAATCCAAGTGGGGAGGTCCCAAGTTAAACTTTTCTCAACTTCAAGGTGAGCACCTGAAGAGACTACCAAAGAATGTTGGATATGTTGCTGTTCCTACATTTAGTAAGCCATTTCAAACTCTGGTTTTGAAATATTTTTATTTGTTATATATTGTACCACCACTTTAGATTTCTTTAAACAAATACCTACTGAACTTTATGGTTGAGATTGTTATTGTTTTGGTGCCTGAGGTACCTCAATAGCAACAATAAAAAAAAAAAAACTAAAAAAACTAAAAACTTAAAAAAAAAAAAAAAAAAAAACCTCAAAAGAATTTGTAGATCTTGTCAATTATTTTCTATTATTTTTATTATATTGTCATTCATTTAGAGATACATTTATAGACCCACCTCGACTAATGAAACTCGATTAATAACCAATTTCAGTTTTGTGTTACAAATCAGTGAACTCGCTGCGGCATCCTTCCGTTTTTAAAAGAAACGTGAACGTTTGACACGGAAACACCTGCAGCGCTTATCCGAATCCACTCCCACTCATCCACGTCTGAATTTTCAATACACCAGCTGTGCTGCCTGACAGCCAATCAGATTCAGCCACACGGTCTAATCGTCCAATCGCAGAGATCTTACCAACAACAACCAAATTTCAGGCTTATAAAACAGTTGTATCGGCGTCTTGGGCGCTTTTATACTCACATAGGATTAAATCTGCGCTACTGTCCCCGAACACAGCTGATACTATGAAAATATAACAGTCTTTTAACTCAAAAACAATTTCATTGTTGCTCATCTCGGATATCACTAGCATCAAGAACACAACAATGGCTACACATCTACCTCATAGGCTGCCCCCAAGTCTGCGAACTTGTCCTGGGCTTGCGGGTCGTCTTGGTTTCTGTCGGGGTGTAACTGCAAAGCCAGCTTTCTGTAGGCCTTCTTGATGTCCCTGATTGATGCACTCTTGCTCACCCCCAAGATTTTATAGAAATCTCGCCTACAGGAGAGAGGAAGATGGCACAAATGAGGCAGACACAGGAGGCACAGAGGTAGAAGAAAAACGGGAAACCGTTATCAAATGGCAATGATGCTACTTTTAGATTGTAAAACACCGAGTTAGCTACAATCTCCGGGGGGGTAAGCCAGTGTGGCTTCCATAGACAGTATGCAGCAGCTTCATCTGTCGTAATGGCTAGCTCCAAGCTAACTAAGCTAGGTAGTCACTTAAAACACGGCCCTTACAAGTGGTGGATACACTTTTTACTGAGTGGGGAAAAGACAACGAAAGCACTTATTAGCAAGTTAGCTCTGTGTGTCAGACTGTTCCACGCATGGAGAGCACGTCTAGACCAATCACAGTGAAACATGTGTACCAGCTGGCGATGCTGTTTCGCCGCTGTCCGAGCGAACACCACTTACCCGGCAAGCACCGCCGTAGTAGCATAAAGAAGCAGGCAGCACACGTTACACAGATTCATCCCTTTAGCAGCCATAGATGTCAGGATTTCTCAAGGAGGTAGCAAAGAACAACCGGCTTTTTAAAGCTCGGATCCCAGCTGCCAGTCAGTCAGCCACAAGCCTTCTTCCTCCTGTCAGAGAAAGCCCGCCCACTGGATGTCGGCAAATCATCCTCTCCCGAAAGACTCTGCCCAGCGTTAAAGAGACAGCTCACACCTTTCTCAGCAGCCCTTTTTTGTCATATATAACTGTTTGCGCCGATGTTTTTTGGGTTTGTTTGGGGGTTTTTGTTTTTTGCTTTTGTTTTTGTTTTTTGTTACATGTATAAGTACAACTAATAAAAAACGGAACATTTTGGTGAATAAAAAAACCCGGGCACCATGCATGCTCATAGTGCAGGCTGAAGCGCGCCCCCGGGAGCTGCGCGCAACAGATGTCTGCTGAGATCTGAGTGGAGAGGAGGGCGCCAAATAGGAAGGACGGCAGATGTGCGTCTGACAACAAACCAGGAACCACTGCACTCGTCCTCCTCTGTATACCCACCTATGAGTCCTTGACCTGTCGGCCCTTTTCTCATTCAGGCCGAAGATCCCAGTAACAGGACGAGGACACAAAGTCTGACAGTAAGATCCAGAGCTGTCCTAGCTCAGCTAGCTAACTGGAGCTAAGCTAAGCTGGCCAGCCCTACTTTTTTATGTTGGAGTTAACTTTATGAGCAAATATCAGTGCGCCTGGTATTCGGCTTCATTTCTTGTTGTGCCACAGCAAAAACAAGTGAGTTTTGTGCATATATTTACTGTGTTACTGGATTGATGTTAGCTTAGTTTTGATTAGCTTGTCAAACTTGAAATTAGATGCCTAGTGTTGATGGCACGAGCAGCCTGGTTGCCAGGAAGATATTTTTCAACCTGTAATTAAACGGTCATTTTTGAAGATTAGGTCTGTTGTTGCTGTACTAAAAAAAAACAGCAAAGAGAAGGTTCATGAAATGCGATGAGTTTAAAAAAAATGAGTAAAAGCAGAACATCCTGCGCTGTATCTGAATTGATATACAGTTGTGTGTGTGCAGAGTTAAAGTGGCTGGAGTATGAGTGACATGGTGAACTAAACAGTGTGGACAGAGGTTGAGTCTGTGCGAAATAACAAAGCATTATGTTATTGTAACTGTCCAGTTTGACCAGTTTAACTGCTAGTGCTCCCCAGCTCCTTCCCTGGTTCGTGACTAATAATCATAATCCAGTAATGGCTCTGTCATTGTGATTTAAAAGTGCATTGTACTTATACGGTGTCAAATACTCAAGTAATTAATTATCGGTGTATGTCACATGGTTTTGTACTCTAACTCTTCAGACATGGAGGCAAACGGTGTGAGCATATGGCCACGCATGGAACCGTTCCTACTTGGTGCCCTACAGGTAAATATACTTCCACTATGATATCAGCCAATAGCTGTAAATCTTGTAAATAGCATGAATTACTATCGTTGTAGGTGGCACCGTCCTCCAAGCTAAACCTACACTATCTTCGAAAGATGGCTATCTATGTGCGAACAAGGAATGGCTGCTTCCCCATCCTGAGCTGGCCCATGTGGAGGCATATCGCCTGTGGAAAGTTGCAGCTTCCAGAAGACCTTGCGTGGCTCTACTTTGAGACCTATGACCTTCTGATAGGTCATACACCAGAGGAGAGGCTGGAGTGGGCTGAGTGTCTTTCCCAGTGTTCTACTAAAAGTGAGCTGGACCAGCAGAGGAACAAGGTTAAATAAAGTTTAAATATTTATTCCAAGGACTGATAGTATTGTAACCTTGCCGTCAGATTTGAAGGAAGAGCGGCTGCATATTGATAGGTAACCTGTGGTTTTTTTCCCTTTCCTTTGTGCACCAGTTGTCTGTGGACACTCTGCAGTTTCTCCTTTTCCTCTACATTCAGCAGCTGAACCGCGTGTCTCTGCGCACCTCTCTGATTGGGGAAGAGTGGCCCAGCCATCGCACTCGCTCCCCATCTCCATCAGACAGAGAGTCCAAGACTAGCTATCAGAACAAGGTTCTCTTTGCCATGAAACATAAAACAGAATGACCAACAATGCAGCAGGATTTATAGTATTGTGTAGTTCTAATTAGATCTGGTGCAAATTATTGTATGGTGGTGTATATGAAGTTAACCACTTATAGTCCTGTTTTGTTCCTGTTTTGGTTCTGCAGAATTGGGATGATCAGGCTCACCTGTCCTTCGTGCAAAGCCATCTGGCAGAGATTTTGGAGCTGCTAGTGGAGCCTGGTCAACTGTCGCAATCTGGACAGGCCCTAAGAGACTGCCAGGTCTGGGAAGAGCAAGCACACATCCTGCGTTAGGTCACAGACACAATCTAGATATTTTTAACAATATTTGGTGCTAGCCAGAGTATTTAAGATACCAGTATATTTAATATATCTTCTTAAATATATTCTTATAGACATATATGTAGAAGCAGTCCCTGTGAGCTAATCAGTCTATTTCAGGTAGTTGTTGCCTCTCTTGCATCTTTATCTTGTCTCTGAGAGTAATTATCTCTAATGTTGTATTCTGAAGCTTGATTTCTACCTCTGCACTGAATCTGTGCAGAGCCTACATGATAGTCAAATGTTGTTGCCAACATTTCTGCTTGTGCTGGTGTGCCCATGTTGCTCTGCATCTCTTTGCCGAAACACTAGTTAGCGATGGCGTTCTTCTTTGAGTTGATCTGTTCTTTTGCAGCCAATTTGAAAACTGGTATCAGAAGAGAAAGTAGCTGTAAATGTGTAAAAAGAAATGGCAGTGTCTAAAGCATCAGACATAGACATTGCTGGCTGCGTCAATGTGATGTGAACATGTCTGTGTAGTTTCACATCAGGTTACTGCATGCATTACAGCATAAGATTTCAGAACAGTTCAGTTAATGCAGAAGATAAAATTCTGCAACAGGCATACCACTCACTGTGAGCATCGAGCGCTACCCACCTTCTGCTCAAACCCACTGTGCATGAAGGGCAGCCAATTAGAAGAAAGTTGGCTGGAAGGGAGAAGACCTAAAATAGTTTGTTTCGGGTAGATGATAAACTGTGGAGCTGTACAACGTTGCTTCAGGTTATTGAGGTTTACATTAATTCACAAAAGTTCTCGTAAGGTCCTCCAATAGCATTTCAGTCAGGTTAAGGTCTGGATTTAAAAACCCCACTTTGATTCTTTTCCTTTTCAGCCATCCAGCTGTTTGCTGCCGTTTGACTCTAGAATACTTTGGTATACAGAGGAGCTGATGTTGACTCAGTGACTGTAAAGTGTTTTTTGCAGAGACGAGGCTTTTTCCTAACAGTCCTCCCATTCTTTTTCTAACTGTATTGTTACCAACTTTAACATTTAACATCTTTCTGCAGAATGATAATAAATAGCCTAACCCCCTTCCCGACTTCATAGACAGCAACAAGTGCTTCTCTAAGATCAGTGCTGGTGTTGTTCCTCCTTCACATTGTAATAACACACACCTGAATGCCCCAGAGCAGAAAACTGTCAGAACCTCTGCATTTACAGAGGTGGTCAGTCTGGCGTTTCTGACTTTCCATCTTAATTGATAGATGAGTTAGATTTATGGCTGTACATTTTTTCTTTCACTAGTGTAAATAAAACATTAACAGCAAATTGTAGCTGTTAAAGTAAACTCATTATGTTAAAATTTTTGATTAGAGAATTTCTCTTGTATTAATCTATACTATTATAAAAACAAGTCCATACTGTAACTGATTTCTCAGTTATGTTCTATCAGGTATCCCTGGACGCTGTGCGGAGCTTGGGTCTGCTTCTGGAGGGCTCAGTTTGCCAAGGAAAAGCTGTTCAGCCCATTCACCGGCTGCTGACCAAAGGTCCCCTCGAAACACAAGCTGGCTACTCCTCGCTCACCCGTTCCTTCCCTCTGCACAATCTCCTCTCCTGCCTCCAGCGCAGCCTCACTCTGAATCCCTTTGGAATAACTGCCTGTCTCCATTCGGGCAAGAAGCTCGCTTGGGCTCAGCAAGGTTTAGTAAAATCATCTGGCATTAGTCCTTCCTCACGGTCTTCACTTTGTGCCTTTTTTTGACCGCCCATGTGTGTTTGTGTGTTCTAGTGGAAGGGGCCATGAAGAGAGCCAAGATAGCCAGGAACACCCACATGGCACCACCTGGTAGTAAAATGGTGCTGATGTCCCAAGTCTTAAAACAGACCCTGGCTAAAACTTCAGACAAGCTGACTGGTGCCAACATTAAAATCCATAGATGTGCTGATGCCTTCATATACCTTCTCTCACCTCTCAGGTAAGGTTGCCTTCTAGTAATAGAAGTTGGGTTATCTTTAGCATACAGGCCAAGAGTGCAAGCACCATACGTGGAATTGATAGGCAGGCAGACTAATGATTAGAAGGAATTGCCCTACTGGGAACCGATATTCTACAAGAACTGGTTCTCGATTCCCGTTCCTAGGCTGACTGTCAGTTGGCTGATCTCTGGCTGAAAGCGGCAGTTTTCAGTGGCTGTATCTGTACAGTTTATGTTCTTTCTGTTGTGGAATTTGTTCCTTTAGATCAGTCAGTGTGGACAAATGCCGTGACAGCACTGTGGTTCTGGGTCCCGTTGAGACCAGCGTCCACATCCACAGCTGCCAGAATGTGTGGGTGGTGTGCATGGCCGGCCGAATTGTTATTGGAACTTCCTCACGTTGCACCATCCATGCCCTTACGCCCACACGCCCGTTGCTACTGCCGGGAAACACGGACATTACTCTGGGTCCTTTCCACACTTTCTACCCTTCCTTGGAGGATCACATGGCCAGCGTAGGGCTGGCGGTTGTCCCTAATCTCTGGGATCAGCCCTTACTTCTGGTGACCGAGGGCCTTGCCAGCCACTCACTCAATACGTTGTCCAGCCCAGACCCCTCCTGCTACCGCTTGCTGCCACCATCAGAGTTCCACACGCTGGTCGTGCCTTTTCAGATGGAGGGAGACACATGTGAGGTGCCCGGTGGTCTGCCTCCTTCATACCAGGCAGCTCTGGACGAAAAGAAGAGGAGAATACAGAACTGGCAGAAGACTGTGATAGAGGCCCGGCTGAGCAAGTGAGTGAGAAATTGACCCCCAAACCTTTATTAAGCAGTGGTTCAGCCACCTATACATGTGTTCAAGTAAGTTTTAGTGTTTCATTATGTAGCGTGCCTTTTAATCAGTGGAAAATTGTAACAGCAAAGGGATTCCAAAAACTCAATATGAATGTCAGTTAACTGCTATGTGTGAGAGATATGCAGTTCAGTGAGCACACTGATGTCAGACGGGTTGCACGAGGCAGTTCTCCACTGGCTCTTTACATTCATAAATAGATGTTCATCTTTTAAAGGAAATACACGTATTTAATGTTAAACTGGCAGGAACACGATTGTATATCTGCATACCAAAAGTTTTGGCAGTGGCACCACTCGATTGGTCAGTGATGTGATATCTAAATTGTCTGTCAGACAAGAGACAAGGCAAGAGTTTTGGACTTGTTTCAAAACATTCGATTTTATATAGTATCCATGTACTGGTCAGAGACCAATGGAGGAACGTTAGTTAAACAGTCGTTTCAAAGATAGTCTTATTGGAAAGTCTTCATTCTGCTTTGAATGTTGTGATTGGATACTATGACTCTAACTATGATGTACAACACTGAAGGTGCTGTGAGGTTCATGTGAGGATTCATGTTTGGAAGCATTAGATTGTGATCCACTCTTTCTGAACTGGGTTACAATTTGTGCTCACAAGAAAATCTGAAAAATCAGAAAGTTTTCAGCTTGAAAAACTGCTACAAATTTATATAGACAAACTAATGCCTCCTACAGAGGCTAGTCTTTGTTTTAACTCCAAAACAGGAATATGATATCCAATCATCTGGAGTGCTGAGCATGCAGGCAGGTAGAGGACTATGGAGGAGTGAAAATTAGAAGACCTTTATTAAAAAGAAGAAGAGCACAGATGGTGGCTATAGTGGACGCTTCATTGGTTTTAATGCTCAGTTTCACTTCAGCTCTTTGTATGTTAGAACTTCGCTCTTGTCTGCGGCTGGTTGGCAGGCCCACATGACCACAAGTAAGAGTGGCCCACAGACCCATTGATCACATACTCTGTACACTGTCTCCATTGACAACATTGACATTGCTACTACTATATACGAGCTATTAAAGTACCAGGTTAAGAAACAGAAAATTAAACATACGCATATTGTTGCTGGAGCATAAATGTAGGAAATAAGGTGAATGATGCTAAGAATTTTCTCTCCTTCATTTCAGAAAGACTTTTTTTGTTAAGCTCTGTTATTTTCAATATTACCGGTATGCCGTTTAAATGCAACTTTCTTTTACGTTCTCTGTCTTTCCAGGGAGCAGAAGCAACAGTTCCAGGAATTGGTGGAAATGAAGTTTCATGAGTGGCTTCTGGAAACGGGTCACAGGCAGGAACTGGACAGCCTAATCCCACCCACAATCGCCTCTGTAAAGGACTCTGATGGGGCAGCAGCAGACACCAACCAAGTGAATGATCCCAAACATATGAGGACTGGACAGGCAGTGGGGCAGTCATCCATGGCGTGTTGAATTTTACTGTTTGCTTTTTTTGCCAGCAGAATAATTGCACCTGTAAATTAAGGCAGCATGGCCGTTTGCACATGCAGGTTACATATGGTCTTCTTCTCACACGGTGCTGCTGTGAGTTCTTGCTGCTGGTTAAGCTTTTCCAGCAGCTTACAGTTGTGTCCAAGTTCACAGTTCCTTCTTGAGAAAAGGCAGCTAAATGTTTGACATGTCTAAAGTGGGAGTGAATTGGCTTGTTATCAAACAACATCATGTGCCACACACACTCTGTAAAGATGAGGCATGTGTGAAGTCGCCACATGCTTTAAAGAGACATTTTCCTGCTTATTGTCTTCTTCAGAGTGAGGATGAGGAGGAACAAACTAGGCACAATGATTAACTGTGATTGACAGTCGAGTAAATAGACCCTGACACATTGTTTTCAAGCAGTCAGTCTGTTTTTCAAACATAATTTGGTACCAACTGTCCATCCAGTGTGTAGGTGAACTTTGTGTTGCAATAGAGAAACCAAAACCTGTTTGAATTAATTTGATAGACAGCTTTCAGGTGCTGAATTATGGGTAACTGTGGTTCAGTGTGGTCATGGACTATGAAGCAACATTAATAGGATAGCAGAAAGCTATGGTTTTTAAGCTAGCTAACTGAAACAGAGCCTTGATATGTTGAACTTGCTTCCTATCACAGCCCTCTGGAGACCCTGTCGTCTCTTCCATGCACCTACTGACGCCGAATCTTCAAAAACAGACCTCGTATACAAGTTTTCTGAGGGAACCTGCTGAGCATTTAAAGATGTAGATGGAGGATGGATGGATGTAGATGCTGAACATTTTAAGCACTTCGAATCTAAAGGGGCATGTTAGTACCTAGATCGTAATAGTATTATTTTTTAGAATATTAATAAAGCATTTTCGTGTGTGTGTATAACCCGTTACTCACATGCTGCTAATAGCTGTAGTGACGCTGTTTTGTGTGCTCGAGTTTGCTCTCACATGACAGTGCAGCTGCTGCAGAGTCGTGCTTGAATTTCTGCAGTACAACAGAACAAGCTAATCTGCTGTTCCAGCTGAGGCAGGATTTAATAAACTGGTGACCAGTTTTCCAAGAAAACTTAAATGTATATTTATTTTTGAATAAAGATGTCGATTTTTAGCACTGAATAATAATTATTTTTCATAAATCTACTTTACCTCTAGAATAACTGTTAGCAGTGAATACCTCCAAGTGTACTTCAGGCAGTTAGCTTCCTCTTTCCACATATACTTTACGGCACGCTGAATTTTGACTTCTATACAAAATATGATGTAAATTATACACAGAAGGCCTGCTTGAAATCATCAGGGCAGCACTGTATTGGAAATAGCAAATGAAGGGAATATGTGCTTAAAACAGTTTCAGGATGAACCGATTCATGCTGTAAACGCCTTAATGCTGTTGTTTACTAAAAAATGGTCCTGTTAATTTGATGCACAGCTCTGTCCAAGAGCACCAAGTCATTTTTAATTGTTAAAAACTGAAATAAAGGTTTTGACTACAACCGGGTCGCATCTTATGTGTTTCTTTGGATATTTACAATAATGTGCAAAAGTCTTCTAACCTTCATTTCTTTGTATTTTATTTCCAAGAAGCCAGACTTTTAGAGTGGTATATTATATATATGTTGGTGCCAATAGTTCTCCAGGCTTTCTGAGAGGCTTTCAAAGATTGTCTTTGGACATTGGCTGCTTTTTCATTCATTTTCAGTTCAGTCCTTGTACCTGACCATTATTTCCTGTTTGTTAAGCCACTTACCACTGAATTTTATTACACGACAGAACGCACAGTAAAATTTTAATTCCGTAAAAGTTGAAACTTTTGTGTAAAATGTAAATAAGAGCAGAATGCAAAGACTTGCAGATTTCATAAATCATTTTTTTATTCAACACAGAAGACAATTAAATGTAGCATTTTCAGGAAAAAAAAAGCTTATTTTGAATTTGATGGCAGCTGCATGTTCCAAGTTTACCACTGTGCTGCAGCGCCTCTTTTAGCATCAGTTGAAGAGAGCAGCTGCTGGAGTTTTGGGAGAGGAGTGTTGCCCTGTTCTTCTCTGATATAAGAGTCTAGTTGCTCCATAGTCCAGAGCCTTCTTTGTCTGATTGTTCATTCACGATGAGCCAAATGTTTTCATTTGAAAGGTCTGCACTGCAGGAAAGTCAATTCAGCACCTGGACTCGTCTACTATGAAGTCATGTTGTTTTGATAGATGCAGTATTCAGTTTAGCATGGTCTTGCTGAGATATTCTTTGTTTTTTGAAAAAGCTACAGGTTTTGTTGCTTTGTATTTCACCTTGATGTTGCCTTTCCAGATGTGCAAGCAGTCAGATCCATAGGCACCAATACCACATACCATCAGAGATTCAGTCTTTTGAACTGAGTGCTGATAACAAGCTGGGTGGTGCCTCTTATATTTTGCCCGGAGGACGTGACATCTGAGCTTTCCAAAAAGAATTTCAGATTTGGATTTCTCTGACCGCAGAACAGTTTGCACTTTGCCTCGGTCCGTTTGAAAGGAGCTTTGGCCCAGAGACGATGGTGTTGTTTCAGGATCATTTTTTCACGTATGGCTTCTTTGACCTGTATTTGGCGCAGTGAACTGTGTTCACAGACAGTGATTTCTGCAAGTGTTCCTGAGCTCATGCCAGTTTTTCCAAAGTCCTTACAATTTTAGACCGAGGAGCATGATTCTGAAATTGTTTGTGTTTACTTCAGAGAACCTCTGCTTCTCTAACATGCTCTTTTTATTTCTGTTGCCAATTAGCCAAATTAGCTGTAAATGTTTCTCCAGCTGTTTCCTTTTAGTAGTGCTTACTTTTAAAGCCTTTCATTGCCCTCATCTATCAAACTCCAAATGAGATCAGTTTAAACATTTGTTATGTTTTCTCTGTTCTATTATGAATAAAATATGGGTTCATATTTATGCGGCACCCCAACCTTTTAAAGTGTTTACAAATCCACTTTAGTCCAAATTATTGGATTGATTAAAAAATCCTGGAAAATAGGATGCATAAGAAACACAACACTGCAAAAGTAAATCACATATTATGAGTAATGTTAAAGAAAATAAGTAGCATCAAGAGCAAAAGTATATAATTGTAAACATTTCATTAAAAGTCACATGCATATTATAACCAGCGCTACATTGTACATTAAGTACTTGTTTCATACTCACATCTACAACACCACTCACTTTTTCTCCTTATTTTTGTTATTTCAGCACTTTCAGACTGAAATTTTGAAGTGAGGTCACTCCATTTGTGTTTCCCATTTTTACTTATTAGATGTGAATACTTTCACCACTGCTTCATGTGGATCCATCCAAAAAAGCAATAAGTCATGAGTTGGCAGGTCCTTGCCAGGTGGGAGCAAGCTGGTGGAGCTGGCATGTGTAACGGTGGGCACTGGACCCAGCCAGTAGAGTAGTGGGGTCAATGGACGCTTACCCACGCCTGGCCATTATGCCGTAATCCTTCCTCGCTTTTCTGGAAAAACTGAATAGCACTAGAATCACTGACTCAATTTTTGGATCTCATTTTCATGACAAAGCGATTGTTCCCCTTTTGCCTCCACTGTTGCTGTTTATAAATGTGGGAAAGCGGGCATATAAAAGGCACTTGCTCAAAGGCCAGTGCAACATCAAGACCTCAGGGGGAAGCATCACCATCACTCATCATCACCAAGGCTATCCCACACAATATATCCAAGATGGGCAGGGTGAGTCAATGCAAAGAGTTTAGTTTTAATGTGCGGGTTCAAAAGTGCATGTGGGAGAGTACAGAGGTTTGCTGCAGATGTTGTTTCCTTATACTCTGTTGTAAATTAAAGCCTCACTGCTTGTTTGAGCAGCTGTTAACAGTGGCTTTGCTTTAAAATGTCTGAGCTTTCAGACAGGGACCAGGCTTTAGACTGCCTAACAGAGCAAATGTGAAAGGTGGACGAGCACTGAGACTGTTATGCGTTCCCCCCTCAGATCGTCTTCTACGAGGACAAGAACTTCCAGGGCCGTCGTTATGAGTGCGACAGTGACTGCTCAGATTTTCACACCTACCTGAGCCGCTGCAACTCCATCCGGGTGGAGAGTGGAGCCTGGGTGGTGTACGAGAGACCAAACTACATGGGCTACCAGTATGTCTTGAGCAGGGGGGAGTACCCAGAGTATCAGCGCTGGATGGGACTGAACGACCACCTCAGTTCCTGCAAGATGATCCACTTTGTAAGTCAGGCGTTGCCTGCATGCTGCTCTGCTGCAGGTGCACATTTTTTTAGCCTGTCTGTCATTTGTTATTGACTGTGCACTGTGAGCACAGACTGCACGCTCAATGACAAAGAGCTGAAGTCTTCACAATGTTCTCCGCAGGTGTGGAGTCTAATTTTTGAATATCTTAAAAGACTGAAGGCACAGCGGGCTCAGGGCATCCCAAAAAAGCATTTACTATGTGAGAGATGACATCCAGTCATGTTCATGCTACCGCAGTGCTGTGTCGATGGAGACCAGCGTGACATCAGTCTCTTTGTATGAGCAGGCTTTGGTCCAGCTGACCCACAGTCTGCAGCCTCTTTAAATCAATGCAGTTAGTAAATGCGTGTGTACAGTTTGGTTCTATTTATAAAGGCACAAAACAGTGAGCACACTGCAAACAATGAAGGATTGATTAATGTAAGGTATCTCACTGATTATGGCAAATATACCGAGTATACAGTCCTTCAACAGACTAGTTTACCATGATCATCGAGAGGCAAATTATACACTCAGATACTTGTTTGTTATTTTACTTGCAGCTAGCAAGACAATAAACTAACTTTATATTAAAGTGAACCCCAAGAGTCAGATGATCCCACTATGAGCAGCACGTGGCGACTGTGGGGAAAAGAAAAGTGCTTCCAATAGAAAGAGACCTCAGGCTTAGGGAGAGACAGCCATGTGCTGTGACCGGCTGAGAGGTGACAGCATCATTAAACACAAGCAAAGACAAATGAAACTAATGAACTACAATTTTAAAAATAATCAATAATTTGGATTAGCTTTTCTCTAAACTGCCACACTGTATCTGACAAATTTCAAACTAGGTGTACATGTAGTGTACGAATTTTCCAATTAGATTCTAATTCTAATCTCATTGTATCCTCCCTTTCCCTTTCTTTTCCCTGCACTAACCTCCATCTTCACCTCCTTTCTCCCTCCCTCACTTTCCAGACCAGTGGGACCCAGTACAAGATGCAGCTTTATGAGAAGGCAGACTTTGGCGGCCAGGCCCTGGAGGCCACAGAGGACTGCCCCTCACTTCTGGAAAAGTTCCGCTGGAGGGAGGTCAACTCCTGTAAGGTCTACGATGGTTGGTGGGTTTTCTACGAGCACTCCAACTACCGTGGACGTCAGTACTTCTTGGAGAAGGGAGAATACCGCAAGCCTGGGGATTGGGGTGCTGCCAGTCCTGCTGTCCAGTCTTTTAGGCGCTTCACTGAATAATTTAAACTCCATCCAAAAATATCAAGAAGACTGTCTGGGCATTATGAGTTAAAAATGTAATTATAACCTTCATCAACCATGTTTGCGATTTTGAACTAAGGTCTCAAAAATAAAACCTGCCAAGTAAGCACAATAATCTTTCTGTGGATTATTTCCATGCATGTTTTGAACCATTTTAGCACATAACTAAAGTTTATTCACTAAAGAAAAAAACAAGCCAGCACCATCCCTCCTAACTGCACAACGGTGGTTAACACGGTGACCTCACAGCAAGAAGGTCTTGGGTTTGAGTCTTAGCTTTCTGTGTCTCTGTGAGTTAACCCTCTGACAGACTGGTGGCCTGTCCAAGTATACCCTGCCTCTCGCCCTGCGACAGGTGGGACACGCTGTCACGGCAAATCTCTCCAACCGTTATTTAACAACACAATTTATTTAAAATGATAGACAAAAAACAAACAAACAAACAAACAAAAACAAAACAGGAAACATCTAAAAACATTTCAAGCATCCACTGATGAAATGCTGCCACCTGGTGGTGAAAGTTATAGTTTAAAAACCCACCCGTCCATTCAAGTTTTCAAATTCAAATTTCGGCTGGAATTCTGTGTCACAGAGGTTTGTACCATTAGGTGGAGTATAGAGCTAGTGTAGCCTCGAGTCTGCCCAGTAGGAGATCATCACTTCATACCAATCTATCAAACTGTTGAAACTTGCTAATTTCAGCAATGTATAAAAAATAAACTTCTAGCAGGCTGTTAAAGTCGTATTATATTTCAATTCAATTTTATTTATACAGCGCCAAATCACAACAACAGTCGCCTCAAAGCGCTTTATATTGCACAGTAGATCGTTCAATAATAGATACAGAGAAAAACCCAACAATCATATGACCCCCTATGAGAAAGCACTTTGGCGACAGTGGGAAGGAAAAACTCCCTTTTAACAGGAAGAAACCTGCGGCAGAACCAGGCTCAGGGAGGGGCGGGGCCATCTGCTGTGACCGGTTGGGGTGAGAGAAGGAAGACAGGATAAAGACTTGACATAAGTCCACTTTCAAGTATAAGTGCACTGAAAAGGCTTCTCAAGGCAAAGACTGGAATTAGTTGGGCTGACACCTTGTTGACAGCTAGCAGCTATGGGCAAGTCAGTCACAGCCACAGCCTTGAAACCCCTTAAATTATATAAGGGGTCTGTATAGTTAAAGGAAGAAATAAGTTATAAAGACAAAACATATCTCCGGAACAGGTTGTAGAAATGTTTATTTCTGCTGTAAAGTTGAACATTATAATATGGGAGTCTCTGCCTCGAGTGGCCACTAGAGGAACTACAGTTTTGGGCACTTCTGCTTCGGCACCCTGGAGGTTGCTGCTCGGTCAATATGAGAGGTTTTCTTATATAATTATGAAAATTACAATAAGAAGCAGGCACTTGTCTGGACCCTTCAACAGACTTGACATAAGTCCACCTTTTGGTACTTTATTTTGGAAATACTCAAGGCTGATTCAGCCCAGCATGAGTTTGAGGTCCACAGTGACAGGCTGAGGGTTCCAGTGAGTCCCAAAAGAGAAACAGTTTCCTCCTCCACCTATCAAGAGCAGCTCTGGATCTTCTGAGTCCGTCATCTCAGAGCAAAATGAGTGGAGCATCAGAGGCCAGGGCACTGAGGTCTACACATGACAGGACATACATTAGTAATTAACATCGGATAATTCAGTTCTGCTTTTCCTCACAGAAGTGGAACAGTGCTAGTTTTTAAGCAACAAACCTGGAGGCTTTAAGGCCTGAGGTCGATGAAGAACATTGGTTGGTGCTAGATTTCCTTTAGAATAACTATAAGTGCAATAAATGATCACTAACCGTGTCCAGACTGTACTCCATACTGCTGCACGTGGTGATGTTGATCACAACAACGCCTGGCACGCCGTCTGAATGCAGCCAGACTCCACCTACCACAACCAGCTTCTCACCACTCACATGGGCACAGTGAGAGTATCTAAAACGAAGCACACAATGGAAATCTCATCAAAGAGTTTCTTTAGCAGAAACTTGGAGTTTGGTTATGGTGTCTGAGGCACAACAGACCTGGGTACAGGAGGGGGCTGTACATCTATTCTCTCCCAGCAGAAGCCTCTTTCAGTTGGTGTCAGGATTACCGTGTCATCCAGGGGCACTCCTGCTCTGCTCAGCCCTCCAAACACCACACCACCACCTTTATATGAGCATGCAGAGTGAGAGTGACGAGCCTCTGGTGCTACGCCCTCTACTGGGATCTGTAAATGACACCCAGTGGTCATGTATGAGTCATGTGCACGTTATGTTCTTGCTCCATACTTGTATTCTTGAAATCTACTAAATGACTCCTTCAAAATATACCTTACATATCTAATATGTGGAGGTTTATATGCATACGGGCCCTGTGTGATGTGATAATAAACTTGTGCGTGCAACATTAAGAATCTGGGTTTAAAATTGTAACAACAAGCAAACCTCAGTCCAGTGCTGCTGGTCGACACTCAGGAAGTATCCGTCACCCAAAACGGCCCCTGATTGGTTCTTTCCACCAAACACAAACACAAACTCTCTGCCTGCAGAGATGTGACAGGGAGTCAGTGTGTAACGAAAAAGCAGGGATGGGATAAAAGACTGGCAGAGAGAAGGCGAAGCAAAGATGTGAGAAAAGCATAAAGCAAAAGAACAAATGGAATGAAAAAAGAGAAAAAGAAAGAAAAAGCTACAAACAGGAAGAGGGAAAAAAAAGAAAGAGTGTAAGGCAAAAGGATCCTACAAGACTTCCTGTTTTCCCTCACCTCTGTGTCTGGTTAGGGTAGCAGAGTGCCTCCATCTTGGCGGTGGTGGACTGCCTGTACACATCATCTCCTCCATACAAAGCTTCGGTGCATCTTGGCCCCCTGACTCCAGAGCACCACAGAGGCTAAAGGTCATTTTGAAAAGGCTTCTGACCGGGTTGAGTGGAGAGGAGCGACCTCCAAATACCACAGCACCCACTCCAGGTATAGGGGTAACTGTGTGGTAAAGTCGCACACCTGGGATAAGAAGGGAAAATTACTAACTTTTCCTGGCTAAATCAAGACCGGCTGCCCCTCCCCCAAAGAAAAAAAAAAACCCTCACCAACATCTGCTGATGGCTCCACACTGACGGACCTCCAGCCTTCCTGTTCTCTGAGCAGGAGTCTGATCGCTGCTCTTCTGCCTCCTCTGCTGGAGCCTCCTGTTAGCAGGACCCACCCTGGCCTCACTGACGCAGAAGCCATCCCCAGCCCCTCCACGCATACCGGTGTGGTCCGAACACTCAGGGCTGTTGTGCTCCAAGAAGGGCCAACAGATGGCACAGGAGATTCTAAAGCAACAACACAACTTCAACATGCATACAGAACGTCCCATTTCAAATGCTTGTTAGTGTCAAGTCGAGGAGTGAAAAGTGAAAGCTACCTGGAGCTCGAGGGAGTAAAGCCTGCGCCATCAAAGAGCCTCGAGATGCAGTAAGGATGAAGTAATGGGAACATTTTTGGTGCCACTCCTGAGAGCAGACAGGTGAGGAGTCAGTGGTAGAATGTAGTTGTTCCGGTGTTGTGCCAAAAAATAAAATGAGGTTTTATATCTTCTTTATTTGAACTAACACCAAATTTTATGAAGTTCATTTGTAACTTTTCCATAAAGCTCTTCTTCTACAATCATTGAATGATTCTGATGTTAGCTACTGTGTTGACTTTTTACTCTTTGTTTAATAGCAGGTTCAAAGATACTTATATTACAAATGATGAAGGTAAAAAGTAAGTGGTACGTGAGAGACAAAATAAAAGACGGGTGTAGCTTTCAGGACTGCAGAGTGAAGCCAGTGTGAAAGTGCCCGGGTTCAAAACTAGAGCATTCTATGGTGAGGTGAAAGAATGAACCATTGCTCCAGCATGCCGTCCATAACGGTTCCCAAAAACCACAGAGAGTGGGCCAGACTGGACACACTCTCCCCTCATAGTTGGAAACTGTAGAGTCAAATAATCCTAACATCTTCATTGTGTGCACTCCTCCCCACAGAGGCTGACACTCAACTACAAACACAGATCGCTTCTTGAATAAGCACTGTGGTTTTCAGCTGTACTAACATTAATTGGAAAAGAGGTTTTCTAAAGGTCACAACAATAAATAAACTTTCGGCAGCGGTTTAGTGATAAATGACAAAACGTGTCATCCAAACCAAATCAAGTGAGCTCTTCTGATCAGTAGTGCACACTTTTATAGAAGATGCAATGCTGAGACCCAGCTGACCTCATATTCATCAAAAGGCTCCAGGCTCTCCAATCTGCATCTCTCCTCCTCAGGGACCAGCCCGAAGAGGAAATTATTCATATCCAGGCACACGCACTCTTCCCAGCCCTGGAGACAAAGACGCCATATATTTAACCTTCACAGGAGGAACAGGGACGTTTTGAATATGCCTCGACTGTGTTTTTTTTTTTTATTCAATTGGTACCTGGGTCTGAGGTATTGTGCTTGTTCAAAGAAGTGAAAAGATACAGGAAGTGTCTTGTGTATAGGTTGTGTATTGACCTTGTCCAGGAAGCGGTGCCTTTGTGCGGCGGTGTCTGGGTATTGTCGAAGTGCATGCAGAGTTGAATTGAGTTTCTGGAAATGCTCCTGCATGATCTGACCAAAGGGATCGTGCGGATGGATCTGCTCATACATAACAAAGAGAGACTGTGGCAGGAGCTTTGCTGCCCAACCAATGATGGCATCAGACCTGAAAGACACACAACATCCAACGGCTTTAAATGTGATTTGCTTTGATCATAAATTCTCAGTTTTTGCTACATATTGCCATCATCTAACTAGCGTTACACGCCCAAGTGTATGCAAATTCATCTCTAGTTCACATTTTATACATTACTGCACCATTGTGTTTCCATGTAGGTGAGCACCACTTCAGAAAGAATCAGGGTAGGGGCAGCCCAGTCCAGCCCAGCTACACGCAGAGCCTCTTCCACCTTGGACTCCTCTCTAACATCCACTCCTAACAGACGGTACTGACTGCTGGACACATAGACAGGTCCTGAAGAAACACAAGCAGCCATTCACCAAACTAAACTATGCCATACTAACCTCTTACAGTGGGGCAAAAAAGTATTTAGTCAGCCACCGATTGTGCAAGTTCCCCCACCTAAAATGATGACAGAGGTCAGTAATTTGCACCAGAGGTACACTTCAACTGTGAGAGACAGAATGTGAAAAAAAAATCCATGAATCCACATGGTAGGATTTGTAAAGAATTTATTCGTAAATCAGGGTGGAAAATAAGTATTTGGTCAATAACAAAAATACAACTCAATACTTTGTAACATAACCTTTGTTGGCAATAACAGAGGTCAAACGTTTACTATAGGTCTTTACCAGGTTTGCACACACAGTAGCTGGTATTTTGGCCCATTCCTCCATGCAGATCTTCTCGAGAGCAGTGATGTTTTGGGGCTGTCGCCGAGCAACACGGACTTTCAACTCCCGCCACAGATTTTCTATGGGGTTGAGGTCTGGAGACTGGCTAGGCCACTCCAGGACTTTCAAATGCTTCTTACGGAGCCACTCCTTTGTTGCCCGGGCGGTGTGTTTTGGATCATTGTCATGTTGGAAGACCCAGCCTCGTTTCATCTTCAAAGTTCTCACTGATGGAAGGAGGTTTTGGCTCAAAATCTCACGATACATGGTCCCATTCATTCTGTCCTTAACACGGATCAGTCGTCCTGTCCCCTTGGCAGAAAAACAGCCCCATAGCATGATGTTTCCACCCCCATGCTTCACAGTAGGTATGGTGTTCTTGGGATGCAACTCAGTATTCTTCTTCCTCCAAACACGACGAGTTGAGTTTATACCAAAAAGTTCTACTTTGGTTTCATCTGACCACATGACATTCTCCCAATCCTCTGCTGTATCATCCATGTGCTCTCTGGCAAACTTCAGACGGGCCTGGACATGCACTGGCTTCAGCAGCGGAACACGTCTGGCACTGCGGGATTTGATTCCCTGCCGTTGTAGTGTGTTACTGATGGTGACCTTTGTTACTTTGGTCCCAGCTCTCTGCAGGTCATTCACCAGGTCCCCCCGTGTGGTTCTGGGATCTTTGCTCACCGTTCTCATGATCATTTTGACCCCACGGGATGAGATCTTGCGTGGAGCCCCAGATCGAGGGAGATTATCAGTGGTCTTGTATGTCTTCCATTTTCTGATGATTGCTCCCACAGTTGATTTTTTCACACCAAGCTGCTTGCCTATTGTAGATTCACTCTTCCCAGTCTGGTGCAGGTCTACAATACTTTTCCTGGTGTCCTTCGAAAGCTCTTTGGTCCTGGCCATGGCGGAGTTTGGAGTCTGACTGTTTGAGGCTGTGGACAGGTGTCTTTTATACAGATGATGAGTTCAAACAGGTGCCATTCATACAGGTAACGAGTGGGGGACAGAAAAGCTTCTTACAGAAGACGTTACAGGTCTGTGAGAGCCAGAGATTTTCCTTGTTTGAGGTGACCAAATACTTATTTTCCACCCTAATTTACGAATAAATTCTTTACAAATCCTACCATGTGGATTCATGGATTTTTTTTTCACATTCTGTCTCTCACAGTTGAAGTGTACCTCTGGTGCAAATTACTGACCTCTGTCATCATTTTAAGTGGGGGAACTTGCACAATCGGTGGCTGACTAAATACTTTTTTGCCCCACTGTACATCTTTTACCTGACAAATAATTTTTTTAAACCACTACCAAGAAAAAAAAGACAAACCTGTAAGTGACGGTGACTGGGAGTCTATCATCCCCCTTAGTGTTATATTAGAAGTGATGAGGGCAGCCTTGCGCTGAGAGACATCAGGAAAATCTACCTCAAACACAACAGCCCCGCTCAGAGCTCCATCTCCACGTAGGCGGAAATACAAAGAGTCGAAGCCCGCACCCAAAGACAAGATCTAAACCAGGGAAGTGAGGTTGAAAAATAAAGACACCAATCGGAATGGAAACCTATACAAAAGATGGGAACATTTGGTAACATGGAAGATGATGGCAGTCTTAAAGAGAAAAAGCTTTTTAAACATTAAGTCAGTGAACGTTGAACATTTTTAAATCATATTTGACTCAGATTCTATAGACACTTTTTGTTTTCCTTTGATCAGTGAAATGACCACTACTCTGGATAATGATTTAAAATAACTGCTCTAGTAAGTGCCAAGAGGTATTACATGATTACAAGTGACCTGCTTCCAGAAAGACTGATTGGACGATACGCTGACAGCTTACCTGTCTTTCAGGGCATTTTTCTGTAATCTGAAGGAATTTCCTCACACAGTGGTCCACAGCTTTCCAGCGCACATAATAGCCCCTGAAACATCCAAAGAAACTTTAATTTACACAAGACATTTTTACCCAGTACCCCCTGCCAGCTACATACATACATACATGTGGTGTGCATCACCTCCCCTGCACATGAGAGTAATTCTATTGCTGCTGCTTACTGTATAAATTACTGTATAAATTTTGTTTATAGAGTAAACCATCACCACATACATCCGAGGTGCATGAAAGAAGAGAAAACAATATCTGACCTGTTGATAAGCGGCGCTCTCCTGGCCACTTTGCACACAAAGTGTTGAAGGAAGGCGTCGTTGAAGTAGCCCTGTGCTGCAGCAGACACTTTGCTCACCACACTGCTGTCATTGGTTCCCTGCACCTGTTTTAAGGAACAACAAAGAACCAGCAGAAATAAATCTCCCAAAACACAGTGCAAGACTTTTTAAGACCTTTAATGATCTTCTTTCTTATCCTTCCATTGAAGGATGTCACATATACATACAAATGTTGCATATACTCATATCATCATTTTAAAGTATGCACATGTGCAATGAGACTACTGTTACAGGGGTGGATTCTCAAATTAAACATGGCCACAGATTCAAATAATGAGGTTAGCGCATGCATGAGAAGTCCCTAAAGTTTTAGGTAAATATGACTTATTTTTAACTGTGAATCATGCAAAGCTAGTCTAGGGTTCAAGAAACACACAGAGCTGTACTGTGATACATCTTATTCTATTACATATGTACTAGTAACCATCTGGCATGTAGTGCTGAAATAGACAGAGACTGAGCTCATTTTTAATATCTTCTTACACATCTAATATTTTTTGAATACAACCGCAATATTGTGGTTCAACCATCAGCAGCAATATAATTGACATCGTGTACTTCATAATATAGTAGAGCTAAAGTAAACAGTGGTGTGTTTACACATAATACTGTTAAGTACTGTGAATAGTGAAACAACACTTACGGCGGTGTCCCTCCCCTTCTTCTGCGCTTTTCTGTTTGTTGCTGGCATAGTGACGGCAAGTTATCGCATAACGTCACAATGAAACACCTCCACGTTTCCCACAATGTCTTAAATAAAAACAGACCGACACATTTGTGTGCCTGCACAGCAGTGCACCGGTGAAAACAAGTCAAACATCCTTCACGTGGTATTGACTTCCGAGATATTTCCCAGGATTTCTCCGGCGCCCCCTGCAGCCCGGAGGCTGCAACAGAAAACCACGCGGCTAATCACTGAAACTCCATTCAGACACCAACACGAAATGTGTTGGTGTCTGTGCCTCGATTATTATGATTATCTGCTAGTTATTGAGCAACTTTTGTCGCCATTAAAACATTAAAAT
Organism: Copadichromis virginalis; assembly: GCF_057382275.1. Lineage (NCBI taxonomy): Eukaryota > Metazoa > Chordata > Actinopteri > Cichliformes > Cichlidae > Copadichromis > Copadichromis virginalis. Next base: position 16,140,606 of record NC_140633.1, read on the forward strand.
TTGACTAAAAGCTAAAAGCCTCGGGTTAATATTATCAATGACTGCCATATTTTTCTATTTTCAAAAAAGGATTTAAATCTTTGTCGAAAATAAAGGCAATAATTAAATTATACAATGCTTTGTGCATTCGTACAATGATAAAAAGTTTAGTCTCTTTTTTTAAATGGACATTCCGGAATTCTATTGTTTGTGAAACCATTTACCAGGTTTTTTTTTTAACTATGTATATATATATTTAAATTTAAATATTAACTTTAGGTAACGCTCCTTAGAGGTTATCAAAAATAATAACCTTCAGAGGAGCTTCTAGAAGGTTGCCAATATATTACCCAAAGAATTCACTACAATAACCCCGTCTACGTTTCCTAGAATACATTTTAAAGATCGGAAAAAATATAAGCAGACGAGAAAGAACGTTTCCAGAGGGGGTGATGTGTTTTCTGAGAATGAATCATTTCTATGAATAAGTCATTCTTACTGTGCGCGGTATTTTGTTCGTCGAACTTGTGTTCTGTGACTCTTATAATTGATCTAAATTTGTATTTTTAAAAAGTGCCATATAAAGACGAGTGAAAAAAAATCAAAGGATATGCGGCTCTTCTTTTCTTCCCAGAATTGACAATGCGGCACTCAGTGCGCATGCGCCAATTTCCAGGAAGCGTTAACATTTTTTTCTTTCACCAGCTGATAGCCAAATTGTCAACAGTTAAGTCAGCGCTACCCGCACGGCTGAAACGACACTATACACGGTAAATAGACTTATGTTTTCCTCTCAGTACCTCTGTGTTACTTATACGCTCGGCTGGAACGGCTGTGTTTCTTTGGGCGTCGAAATGCGAGGCTTTGTTTCAGTTTTGTGTCGTCCGAACCGAATGCTCGGATCGCTGTCCCGCTAGCACATAACCCGAGATAAGGGTTGCTGATCTGATAACAGTCATTGTGGGAGTTGCCTCAACACGAGTACGCCAGGATGTCATCCGTCTGCTCTCTTGTCCTGACGCGTGTCAGCGGGGTGCTGAGGTTAATGTTTCAAATGGAGAAAGTGCTGCAGTGCCGGGGGGAGGGGGGTTGTTAGCGTCGAGTGTCTGAGGTGGGAGAGAGCAATTAGAAGCGCAGCATCCCCAGTAAACTCCAGATCAAATGGGCCGCTATTCTCCCCACACATCTCTTATTCAGTGAACGCAGCAGCATGTGAAGGTTGGTACATATTGTGCAATGCAGTTAGGATTTAAACAGGTGCTGGATTGTATGCGAGACCTCCATCCCTCCTATGAGGCTTAAATCTTTAGAACTTATTTCTGGATCGGCTTGGATTTCCGTTTCATGAGGTAAGGCGTGATCACATTGAGAGGTAGTACACGTGAGACATTACAGTCGCAATTAAAACTTGTGCTTGATCGCATAGAAAACTTCTAATCTTTAGAAAGTATGGATCCGCCGGGAGAAGATTTGTTACCTTGAGGAAGAAGGATATGTGTGTGTATATAGGGCAGACAGTGTGTAATCTTGAACCGAAATAAAAGTCTTCTGGCTTTTTCACACAGACCAAACACGACTAGAACAGAGGTCAAGACGTCGTCAGTGAGACGTGACTCTCGGTCTGTTTTGGGAAGCAGCACAAGTGACCAAAAGCACCTGTCTCCACTGAGGGAGGAGGCCCAGCCCCCCTGCTGTCTCTGGTCAGTATGAGCTCCAGAGGGAGCGGAGGCCGCTCCAACGGCACACTAACGCAGACCAAGATTTGCCAGTTCAAGTTGGTGCTGCTGGGGGACATGGCTGTGGGCAAGTCCAGTTTGGTGCTGCGTTTTGTCAAAGGGCAGTTTGATGAGTTCCAAGAGACCACTATAGGAGGTAAGAACTGGGAGAACTCCTAATCAGGTGATTGATTGGGGGGGGTGGATTTAAGAACCCCATAATGATCTCTCATGCTTCTTTTTTATGTCCAGCTGCATTCCTGGCACAGTCGGTGTGTCTTGATGATACCACAGTGAAGTTTGAGATCTGGGACACTGCAGGACAGGAGCGATACCACAGCCTGGCTCCCATGTACTATCGTGGCGCTCAGGCTGCTATTGTTGTCTTTGACATCACCAAGCCGGTACGTAGAAATATTTCCTAATTTCAGTTGGTCTTGGCTGCACTGATATTTGTTCTAAAATGTCGGACTGCTGCCGATAGGTATTCAACATTCACAATTCATTTACCTAAATCAATCATGTAAAGATTCTCACTGAAAGACAGTTGTAGAAAAGCGTAAATGTCTCCGACAGCCTAATATCAGTATTAACCTGGAAACTCCTCGAGTTCTTTCCTTTCCTCTTTTTTTTTTTTGTCGTCCCACATTCTCTACATCATTAGACATGGATATATTTGGTATCATTGAAATTCAGGAAGTTAGGTGTGACTATGAAGGTAGAGTAGGCCATCTGATAACTGGAAGGATGGTGGTTCAATCTCCAGCTCCCATGATCCCAGAGCTAGAGTTGGAGGATAACTTCAGGTGAACTTCAGGGTTCACCTGAAGTTATATTCTCTATGATCGTTGGATTTTTCTCTGTATCTATTATTGTAGGATCTACTGTACAATATAAAACGCCTCGAGGCGACTGTTGTTGTGATTTGGCGCTGTATAAATAAAATTGAATTGAATTGAACCCCTGGGTTTTGAATTATGAAGGTGGTACTGAGTTAAATCGCCATGGTAGCTTGTGCTTCACATCTGTATATTCAAGATAAGACATTTGGCAAATGCAAAACCACCACCTACTGATGAATGTCTCTGGGAAATAGTGTCACCATTCCTGGAAGAGCCCCTAAGCCCAGTGTGAAGCTTCAACAAGGAATAAAGATTCTTGAGCGCAACGTGAATGATAGAAACTTTGAACCTTGCATCCAGTTCGTGTACTGGCTGATGTTGAAACACAAATTTGCGTTTTGATCTACTTAATGGTTTACAACATGTTTTTATATTTGTCCTGTGTGACAGTGTAAATCCACCGTCTGGCTGGGCCTTTCAGTGTGGCGTTAGCAGCTTCTTCCCGTGTCTGTGTACTCACAGTTTGAGTCTGATCTTCTTGTGTTGTCATGATGGCCACTGATACTGTAAGGTCTATGAAGTGACAGTCGAAATGTTTTACCAGCTTTCCTTAATGGAGTTTTTATTTTTATGACCACTCAAATCATGTGTCACAACAAATATATTACATTCAACATGTATTATATGTTCGACCACTTCATATTTTTTATGTTTATTAAATTAGATTTTATGTATACAACACTCATTCACAATAACAGTGCACAAGGATGATAATATCCATTGAGCAAGTACTTGGTGACAGCAGGGAGGAAAAACTCAGTTTAAACAGGAACAGATCTCGTACAGAACCATGCTTTAGGCAGATGCCCATAGTTTCCTAACTGGTTCTGGTGGTGATGGGGAAAGGGAAGGCAGAAAAAGAGAATATAGAGAGACGTTAAAATTTGCTCTTTTATTTGTAAAACATCTCCCGGGACCTGTCCATGTTGCAACTGGTTTGTGCTGTAAGCGACACACACCTCCTTCTTGGATGGACTAATCAGGCCGATGACCACCTTTGTGGGATTACTTAGCCTGACTGTCTGTGTTAGACTATGCAAATACAAGTAAAGAAAATCCTGGGCACTCTGAGCAGGAGAAGGAAAGTGCTGTAGAAATTCCACTTCCCAAGTAGGAATATCAGCTGTCTTTTTTTTCAAATGTGTTTTCATAAGTGCAGCCCAAACACGCTGCTTTGAATCAGGTTTTGCAAACTTTTAATGGTTGTTATCTACAGTCATGCATATTTGTGTAAATAGTAGGGGTGGGGGAAAAAATCGATACTGTGTAGTATCGTGATATTTTGTTTGCTAATAATGTATCGATACAGGGACAGCAGAAATCGATATTTTGTTACAAAAAAAGTTTTTGTGCTCTGACTTCAGAGCATGTTGATCCTTTTTCTGAGCAAGAATCCTGACATTCCTTCACTGTCCAAATGTGTTTAACTTTAACCGTGTTTAACCGTTCAGTTTGTCAACAATAAAACTGACTGAAATGAGAGAAAGACTGAGTGCGAGACTTTGATATTAGATAAAATGAATATTGATAAAGTTTACCTTTATGTACAGAATCTGAATATCGCAAAATATTTTAAAAAATTGCAATAATATCGTATCGTGCGTTAAGTATTGTGATAATATCGTATCGTAGGATGTATGGTGATTCCCACCTCTAGTAAATAGCAATTCTGAAATCTATCAAAGCATAAATGGAAAACATTTTTGATGTCACACATCTCCAATGTTAGCTGTGACTTTGGGTTCACCTAGTTCTTTTATTGAAATTAACTGATTCTGTACTTACCCATATTATAATCAAGACATTGATTTTTTTTTTAAATTATTTTTTAACACATACTGTGTCTTCAGACTTTTACATTTTAACAAGTAACTTTTTTTCTGTCAGTACCTCAGTCATGCTTCCAACACAGAGGCTTTGAACTTACTGACGTTTCATTTGAATGTCGCACTTTTGAAAGAAGTTATTACATTATACTGCCCAGCTCCATTATTTGCATCAGCTCAAAGGTGAAAAGTTAATCTCATCATATTTGCTTGGTATCTCCATGGTAGTTTATCTGACCTTGGTTCTGTGTTTGTGCAGGAGACGTTTGAGAGAGCCAAGGCCTGGGTGAAGGAGCTGCAGAGGCAGGCCAGTCCTAACATTGTTATTGCCCTGGCTGGAAACAAGGCTGACCTGGCCGAGAAGAGACTGGTGGAGTATGAGGTAACGCACCCCTGTTGGTCCAAATTAAATCATAACCAATTTACTTCCTGAAGACAGAAGCAGTCCTATGGATAGAAGCACCTTGTTAATGAAAGAGGTCAGAGGCCACAGTTGTTGGAGCTGACAGACTATTAAGATTCACATCTTCAGCCTTGAAGCCGTTAGCTGTAACTGCTAGCCTAAAGCAGAAATATGTGGCTGCAAAGGGAACACACTTGCAATTCATAACTAACAAAATAGTCCCCAGTGAATCTTTTGCTTTAATTATCTCACAGCATGAATAAAAAAACCCAACCATGCTTGTTGCAGCAGTGTAGGCTACTACGGTTGGATTTTAATACTGTGGGGAATGCTTTCTGGTCTGACTTTGGCCCACAATACTAGTTAGCTATGGTTTGAATGTGTAAGTGCTGTCACTGACCTTTTGGATCCCGGTACAGCCACACTTCTATTGTCTGAATCCACTAGAACACCTTTGGGATGTACTGTATATGCGTGTACATATAGAAGCTTCTGTTGGAGCTACACACTGTGGCAACCTCTTGTGACAGGAGAGTAGCTGAAAGTGGCTTTGTAACAGTGATGTCAGCATGGAGCAGAATATCAGAGGAAGGTGGTCTCCATGACACCAAGAACTGAGCTCAATAAGAGGAGCCATCCAATTTTAGTTTAGAATGGTAAACTGTATATAAAAGGGTACTCGCCATCCACTGGTTTGGGAATCCGTATTACAAACCTTACATTCTGGCTTACACTACACTATGCTGTGTTTGGTTTGTTTTCAAAATCATTATATGTGGAGCAGAACCAAGGACAAAATTATATGTTAATGCTAGTAAGCTTGGTTAGCAAGCAGCATTCAGACTGTATTAGTCCATTATGCCTCCTTAAGGCTACTTAAAATTAGAGATGGCACGATACCACTTATGTCCGAATCGGTCGGATGTGACTTTTTTTTTATATGTGATGCTGAATTACAGTCATGATTTGTGAATGGAAAACAGTTTAGTTCCTTTCATCTGCAGGTTTTAGCATTTGTGCTAGTAGTTTTTTAAATACTGTGTAATAATTTGATCTTTTCATATGCTGAATGGTAAAGGAAGCCCAGACATATGCCGAAGACACTGGTTTGCTTTTTATGGAAACCTCTGCAAAGACAGCCATGAACGTCAATGAGCTGTTCCTGGCCATTGGTGAGTGTTGTGTTTTATATAAGAATAATTTCTTTCACAGAAGAGACTAATAGATGTCAGGAGTCCTGCCTCGTGAATTATATGCTTGTCACAGTCTAAATAAACCTCTTCTCTTTAATCTAGCAAAAAAGATGCCAAAAACAGACACCCAAAACCCAACGCATGCAGCCCGACATCGGGGAGTCAACCTGCAGGACCCAGATGCTCATTCCACCCGAGCCTGCTGTGGAGGGAACTAGACTTCCACAACTCCCTACCACCTGTATTCTACCATCCACACCACCACAGCCCTACAACCATCTCGTCTCTTTCAATCAACTTACAGGGGGTGAGCCTTTACTCTGCATTCATCTTCCTGTTCAAGCAGAGAGAATAAGAGGAGAGGAAGAACCAAAAAAGCAAGCAGAGATGGAGGACAGAGACAGCGTTTCACACGTGTCTGTTGACCAACAACTCTGATTCCACATTTGGAAAGACACGGTATAGAGAAGACTGAGATTAAGAGGAATGTAGAAGATGGTGGCAAGCCTGTTCTAGTATTTAGCACTAATTGTGAAATTTCTTTCGTGTTCACTCTGCCTTGCATCATTTTCAGTCACGGCCCCGATTGGCACAAACTGAGCAGCACATGTTGCCGAGTGTCCCGAAAGGAGAAAAAAAGGGCCGAGGCATTAAAAGAGCCAAACGGCTGAGATGGCAGTCACCCCCCCCCCCAGCTTGCAGCTGCTTGCTTTTCCCCTCTAATAAGATCCTTCTGTGAATAAATACCGAATTGAACCCCGGGAATGAGTTTGAACCCTTCTCTGTCCTGCCCGACCCTCCTGTGGCTCAGTTTGTCTGACAAGTCAATTCGTACCTATTTAATGTTCCATGTTCCTACTTCTCTTGGCTGCAGACTGATAAGCTTCAGCATCTCTGATTCCTCCCTTATTTAGTCTAAATGTTAACCCAAAAAGTTAAGACGTGAAGTAAACATTTCAACTTCTGACAAGTTCTGAATTAGTGAAACTAAAGCTCAGCAAGTCTGAGAATTATTTATTGAAAGATTGAGGTACATGCAGTTAGTGTGAATAAGCTTGCTGTAGCTCTTTACAGCAGTAATATACACTGGATGTGAAGTGTATAACTATGACATGGACAGGGTTACTAAATCGTTATTCTGATTGGCATCTATAGCTTTCCATCTGGAAATGGTGTTCCAAATGTCAAGGAATTGATTAAATTCCATTGTCCTCCCTGTTTGGTTTAGACTATGAGGCTTGTAATAAACCTCCTTGGTCTGGAGTATATCTGCACATGTTGTGTTCAGCTTAAATGGCATAACTGTTTCCTTTACCTTACTAGAATGAGCTGTGTGCTCAGTGGCTGTCAAAGGCTTGGCTGAAGAAAATGAGGAAAGAATAGATAAAAAATACACACAAAAAAAACAGAAGTGCCTACTCCCTGTTTTCTTTCTGTCAATCATGTTTGGGGCTTTCTTTGAGTGTGTGCTTTGCAGACAAGGCGCAAGACTACTCCCTGACGTTGGTTTGCACCATAAACCAAAAACCTGGCACCCCGTCATTAGGCTATACCGTACTGGCTCTTTGTATGGATGTAGAGATCCTGTCGAATACACTGTATGTTAAATATTGTCTTAATTTCACTGAGAATGTTTGTTGACTTCAGCAGAGCACACTTGTGAACCTGGAATGGATCGTTTAAAGGACTCTGATCAATGTTATAAATCAGTGGGATTTAAACACACATCTGTGTCCAGAGAAATCTTTTCTTCGGCTTTATTTTCATATCCAAGCATTTTGATGAGAAAAACTGAATTCTCATTAAGACAATTTTCAAATAGTATACAAATGGAAGGCTTAAAAAAAAAAAAAAAAAGTGCCGTTCCTCTCAACACTAACAGCTCACTATATACAAGAAACACATCCACTGTCATTGTTCAGTGTTTTAACGTAGGTTCAGTGGTCTGTATGAGTAAGATAACAAGTAATTAAAACAAAGACTTGCTTTTTCCATCAGCACCTACGGTATGTAAGTGTTCAATAAAGCTGTGAAGTCATATTTCTGTTTTAAAAAAAAAAAAAAAAAAAAAAAAAAAAAAGCTGTTCTCATCTTTCTGGCCTCTTTAATCATCTTGAAATTACAATGTCAGAAAAAGAAAAAGTGTTCTAAAAGATCTGGTTGGATTAAAATACATAAAAATCATGTTTAAACAACGAAACATTTTGATGGGTATAATTTCTGTGGAAACTGAATCCAGAAACAAATTCTTTGCTTGTGTACAGTCCACCTTTACGGGCATTTTAATAAAGCCATGCCTCTGCTTTGAACAGCTCGTGTGAGTAGCTGCAGGTACATAAATTAATGAATATAAACTAACGGAGAAGTTTACACTGCCTCCCTGACTATCCCTCACACTCGTCATCCTCCGCTGCTGTATAGATCACCTGGTTTCTGCGTTTGATTCTTGGAGTTGGGCCTCTGCTGCCAGCGTCCCCACTCTCAATGCTGGTTCGTTTTAGGATGCGCGCAGCTGTGACGTCCTCGTCCTCATCGTCGCCGCTGCCCTGTCCTGCCCCGTCTGCTCCAAACTGAGCGTGAGCTGGGGTAGAGTGGGAAGGAGGTGGCAGGTTCATGAGGTCGGGCAGAGGAGGGGGCGAGACGCTGCATTTGGGCTCGGGTAGAACCATACGGCTGGGTGTGTGGATTTCACCTGCTTTCGCATCAAAAAGCTCGTCTGCTTTCACCTCTGCTTTCAGCTCCTCCTCCTCCTCCCACTCGTCTTCTATGGTGATCTCATCTGGATTAAATGAACCTGACAATCCTGAAGTATCGGTTGGATACTCGCTGGGCTCGTCAGTACTTCCCAAACTATCTTCATCTTCGTCATCCTCTCCTCCTGTACTGCCCTGAACTCTCGCCACCTCATCTTCTCCCCGCCCGACCTGTGCATAGATGTCTGTGAGACCCAACTTGGCGCAAAGCTCGGTCGTCTGAGGGTTGGTGTTGTAGCTCGGGGTAGCCTGACGATGGGGCTTGTTGGGGTTGTAGGATGGCACCGTTGGGCTGAAGTTGTCTGGAATGCCAAGCTCCCCGCTCAGATCCTCCACCACCTGCATCATAGCGGCTTCTGAAGCGCTGAAGTCCCACCTGATGGGTGTATGCAATCCAACATTATAAAAAAAAAAGTATGAACAAAAACCGCTCAGTCATAATGACCTTTGCTTCAAGCATCTGAAGCAATAACTTGGCAGCTCATTATTAGGCTCCACTATACCGTCTCCCAGTATGGATGCAAATACACTATGTAAAGTATTGTTTTGGCTTCACTGAAAACGTGCGTTGAGCTGATTTAAGCAAATATTGGTGTCCTGAGAAATCTTTCCTTCTGCTTTATTTTCATTATGTAAAATGTATTTTTATGAATAAGCAGTGTGACACACTTCAAATTGCTCCCCACTCAGTTCTGCTTGCTGGCTTTGGGAAGAAGGAAAAGAATGAAAACCCACAGCTGAAGCAGTGAGTTTCATACTTCCTCTCTAACTTGCACAGGTCTAACTAGCTACACCAGCAACTTCATTCTTGGTCTGTCTTGACATTGTAGACAGCTGAGTAGTTTAAAAAAAAATTCCAGTGACTAGCTCTAGTGCTCCTATTGGTTATTAGCATTTTTCTTGCGCTTCAAAAAAAAAAAAGTGGCATTAATTTGTGGAGAACATGCTGCCAAACAAAACATGCAAATATCAAACTTGTTTTTCCCCATAGAGCTTATTTTTGTTGCTTATTTCACCAAGGCAACACAGGTGGTGATAACATCCTACACAAAAAGGCCTTCCCTGAGCTCGAGTTTCCTTTTACACCTAGAGCTCAGGGAAGTTACAATGCAAAGCTTGTTTTAAGTGCAAGATCCTCTCTTCCAGAGTGACCTTTCCCCTGTTGCATGATACTGGCTATTTGTTCAAGCTAATGTTTTAGTTCTGGGAGACTGAAATCATGCATGCACAACCTAACTCTGCTTTTACAGGCCTTGTTACTTGTATGTCTATACGTGTGTACCGTTCATGCAAGCCATTATTCTCTGGGGGATTCCAGGGGTGAGGAGTGGTCCTCTGTAGGGTGTTGGTAGCCTTGAGAATAGCAAGCCACTCTGGATCATACTCAAGACCCTCAGATGAACCTGGTCTTTCTGGAATATCCACAATCTGAAAAAACAAAAGGTGTTAGCTCACACACTTTAACCCAGACTCTGATCCTAATATATCAATTAAAAAAAAAAAAAAAGAGTTGTCCCACCTGTAAGAATTCCCTGTGGGGCAAACATTTATCCAGAGACAGGAATTTGGTTACGCGTGGTGCACTTTTACCTTTAGGCTGAAAAGAAGAAATCACCGAAATGATGGTTAGAACGATTTTAACCTTATTAGCAGCAGTAATTCTAACTGAACAACTGTCACTCTCACCAGATGCTGCATAATGGCAGCAAATTTCACATGAAGATGTGCAGAGAACCAATAGTTAGGCTGGAGGTGAGCTAGGAGCTCCTCTGCAGCAGGACTTCCCAGAGAGTTTGACTCCACCTCTTGACGAAGGAATTTCTTCTTTCGTAACAGCTCCTTCGTGCTGCCATAGTAGTAGATTCCACGAGGCCAGTCGTGGCTCATGAAAATGTCTATGGGCATCTGGATCTTAGCAGAAATAATCATGTAAAATTAACATTGTATATTTAGCTAAAGAAGTGGACAAACATTTAGAGTTGTGTGGAAGAACTTGCGAGATTTACCTGTTTTAATTTGAAAACCTCGATATTTCTGATGTGGTATGCACTTCGAAGTGTTTCAGGATTATATGGAGGGAATTCATGGTGGCCTTAAAATGAAAACATTCCATGTAAATATGATGCATAGCAGTGGAGCCTCAACTATTTGAAAAGCTAAACAAACAAAAACAAATACCCTTCCTGTAGTCACGTGATTTGAAAATACCAGATAAGCCACCAATTCTGATCCCTTTGTAGCGAATAACACCAGCATAACCTGGAGACAGGTGATTATATAGGTCAGGCTTGTGGCGAGTCAGACAAGCTGGCAAACAAATTTGGAATCAGTCAGTCTCTACCTAGATAATAAATGTTTGGTGCCACCCAGCCTCCATAAGGGAGCTCTTGCAGGTGATTGGAAGCCTCGTGGTTTCCTCCAATGAAAATGGTAAACACCGGAGCCTTCTTCTCCCCAGAATAATACCTGCAACACAGACAATAATAAAGTTTTAAATATCCTTACTCGTGTCTTTGATTTAAAAACCAAACAAAAACACAACATAAACAAAGAACTTACTTGTAAAAGGTCTGCATGGTTCTGTACTTGGCTGGCACTGCCATGCACTTCAAGTCTCCCTCATTTCGCACTGCCTGGAAGTCTCCACAGCAAAGCAGCAGGTCCACCTTCACTCCTTCCTTCTGCTCCAGATACTCAATTGTCTCATAAATCTTGTCCAGCTCCCCATGGCAACAGCCTTCTACTGCAATTTTCATCCTGTGCAAACAGGTGATCTGACAACGTGCAGAGAAATTCACATTCACACTAAAGGATGGCTTCTGTTCTCATCTAAACACCATTAGCCTCTGTGGACACAGTCAAGCCGAGGTCCACGGCTTCCTAAAAGATGATTTGGCAATCTGTAAAGACATACAATGGTGATGATGATTACTTTCACTTAACACACAATTTCGCTAAAGTCTAGTTCTAATATACATTTCAGTTGGGTAAATTATTTTTTTTTTCCACATCTTCTTGGATCATAGTTTTAGTTGCCTTTTAATCACACAGTGGAAAGGGACTTTAATAAGCTACAATACGGTCTTGGATGATCTTAAACAGTGCTAATGAATTACCATGTGACTAAAGCTATCCAGGAGCAATCGGGTAGACACCCGTTTAATTTTAGCGTATGAGCAGAGCTCCTGTTGGACTGTCATGTTTCATTTAGCTAGAAACAATAAATTAAACGAAAGGTATGCGAACTGAAGATGACCCTAGCACCTTTTTTAAGACATTAAAGACTCTACAATGCACGCTGCACCGGCGGGTAGCCCTTGAATACGTGCAGTAAGTATTGCACGATGCTTTTTATTTTTTTTAATTTTTTTTAAATCTGACAAATGTGTCCCATGCTGCTTTAAAGTATTCTCTACTTCGTATCCTCACACTCAAGCAGGGTAGCTACTAGAAGCTCAGGTCCTACGATACAACACGCAACAGCTAGCTAGGCTACGTAATTAAGCGAAACAACTCGACAGCGTATATGGAGGAAATTTGTTATATAAGAGCAAAGTGAACGAACTGAGTACTTACAGATTTGGGGGTATAATTAGCGAGTATTTTGAGCCGGTTTATAGTCCATAAAGTTGCAAACTTGTGCAAAAAAACATGCTTATGTTTGTGGAAGAAACGAACAGAATGGATGTTCCCACCTCGCCTCTACCAATATGAGCGCATGCGCAATTCTTCATCAAATTCTAGTGACTAGCAGTAGATTCCATTATAAATGTGTAGAATTATATTACTATACTTGTTGCTAAGTCTTGATTTAAAAATATATTGTATTTTAAAAATTTGCGTTTTTATATTTATACCTTAATCTGATGCATAGTTCGCACGACTCAACCTATTGTGTCGAATCAAATTCAAGCAGACAGCAACCACGTCACGTTTATAAACAATATTTACTTTATTGACAAGTCCACGGTCTGTCAGAGAGCTCGCTAAGTTAGCGGTGTTGGTTTTTGTTGCATATCTGCTACGGGACATCACAGCTGAGCCTACGGAAGAATATAGGGGCCTGTTTTAGAAATAACGCTAGCAAAGAGTTGTCTGATTAGGCTACAGTTACTTTTTAAAGGCCCCTCAAAGCTGCTCTGGGGGGTGGAGTGTCTCCAGACTGCTGCGCCGATTGGGGCGCTCCATCGGAGGAAGAGAGATGGCGTGCTTATTGGAGGCCCCACTCCGCATCAGTGTGCTGTCTGTGAGTGCCAGTCTTTATAATTTCAACTAGCATTGTCAGGTTATAGAATGCAAACGGCAACTGCGAGTAGCTGATTTTGTTTGGTCATCTAGAAGCTCTCAAGTATAAAGGTTTTTCTGTTAGCCATAAAGCTAAGTTAAAGGCATTGCAACATGTAGCGGTCCGCCTACGTTGCTGTTGTAGAGAATGATTTTCTTCCTTGCTTTGCCCGGGCGGGCGGGAACCTTCCGAACACAATAAAGAGAATACATGCGAGCTGTGCCCGCTCGCCCCGTCGTTGTAACCTAAAACAAAATTGAGCGAACAAACTAGCTGTCAGTGTTACTCGGAATGAGTTAGCAGCTAATTGCTAAGAGTACCAGTGCTGTCACCAGTTTTGCAGTAGTCAAAACACGTTTATAGAATGCATCATGCACATTGGATAAAAAGTTGTAGGAATGAGATTTTTATTCAAACCACTCAGTATTATTTGATTTTAAGTTATGCGCCGTCTTAATTGCAATAGCAAACTTAACATTGTAAACCTAGCTAACGTTAGGTGCTCCTGCAAGTAACATTAGCAACTGTAGCATACGGTTAAGCTAGCGAAGCAAACTTCGCTAACTCACTGGTTTCCTTACTCTTGAGGTTTTTTTTTTATATGTAGTGTGTCGGCAGTCAGAGCTGTAGTAATTGGTAAGACTCCGGGATTTACTCTAGCAAGTGACACTCACTGCCAACTGTAACTTGGCTAATATAACGCAAAATGTTCCACGAAAAAGCGCATAAGGAGCCCCCGTGAAACGCCCCCCATGGTAGGTGTATGCAGAAAGGAGGCAGTGTGATTGAAGATATCATGGTAACTGATACTTTAGCATCTCAGCTTCACTCTTTTTTAAAAAAAAAAAAAAACACGAGTTGATCCGTTATTGTGTATACATACATAATGCTGTATACTTGTGAAATGAATGTGTGCCACAGTGGCTGTCTGAATGAGAGGTACACAGGTACAGAACGTGTTGGGACACCTTGTGAGCTACGTGCTGGCATCAAAGTGTGACTCCGTTGGCAGCTGGAGGACGTTGACTTCTGCGGAAAGTTCTGGTCAAAGCTGCCAGTGACATAAACAAAGTTTTCTGGTGTCGCAGTGTCAAAAAGCTTTTAAAGGCTCCTGCCGTGGAGGCTGCTGTATTTTTCCTGTGTGTAACACAAAAGGTGTTATTTTAGTTGTAAAAAAAAAAAAAAAACAATTTAAAACTGCCCTTTTTATGTATAATTAATTATTGTTTATTTAATGGTTAATAATTGTTCAGTTAGAAACCAAATTCCGTAGGCTTTTACTCTGCTGAAATATGTGCACTTTGTCAGTTGTCAGATGTGGAGGACAGCATTTGATAGTGTAGAGAAAAAATACTGTACAAGGTAAATCCAGGGTCAAGTCAGTGATTTCTAAAAGTCATGTTTGTGTTTTTGTTTTGTTTTTTGTTCTAATGCAGGAAGTCACCGCCACTAGTCGCCATTATGTTGACAGACTGTTTGACCCCGACCCACAGAAAGTGCTTCAGGGAGTCATGTAAGTGTGGGTCTGATCGCGTATGATATATACACATGTATATCAGGGTGTTTCCTGTGTCAGAATAGTACTTATGTGAATACACACAAAAATACTGTCGCGCATTATGTAGGCAAGGCAAGAAGTCTGTGCATCTTATAGAGTTTTTTTGTTTTTGTTTGATGCATAAAATGCATTATGCTTCAAACTTGTAAATTAAATTGAAGTCTTACATATATTTTTTTTTTCACAGTTTTCATTAATTCTCTTGGTGGAAGGCCAAAACCTGTTTGGTGGGTGGAGACATTGCAGAAAAATCTCTGCGTGTGCTGTTTTGTTTGTTTTTGATTTTTGTTTTAAATTTTGTTTTACAAAGTGCAGGAAAAAAAGTGTTTGAAAAAAAATTTTTTCAGTAAATGACAGCTGTCAAATTCTGCTTGCCTCCAATTTGCAGACTTTATTCAGCCACTGCAATAGCACGTCTTTGGGCTTTCCTGATTTTTCTTTCTTTCTTTTTTGTTGAAAATGAATGAAATTGATGGTTAAAAAAAACAAAAACAAACAGTCCACCCTGTTACGTTAAATTCAGCTGTTGTTGTTGCTAAGAGTTTAATTCCACAGGCTGTTTATCATTTACCAACACGTGCTTGTTTTTAATGTCCCAAATTCTAAACATTAGTGACGACAGTGTTGCAGCAGGAGTGTGTGCTTACATGCACAGGCTTAGCTGTTTGTGACTTCGTGTCTCACTCTCACTCTTGGTCTGGACTGCTGTGATTTGGACTCGGACTATTTAGTTATTTTTAACTTGCGGGGAGACTAGCTCTGGTTACGACTTGTATCGTTTCATTAGCCGAGCGCCTGACCGCCTTAACTGCCTCCTAGATCAGTGTGCTTTTCCACTCACCTTGCTGCAGTTTGATATCACATATCATCTGAAGGTACTAACAGAGCAGAAGAAGCTCATGGGGGGAAAAATGCACTTAGATGAAGCCTGTTCATTTCTAATGTGTTACATGAGAATATGTAGAACATGAGCTTGATATCAATGATTTCTATTGTTGTTTTTAAAACTGTCAGCCTGCCTGACCTGTGTCGGCCTGATGTGCTTATAACTTATCAATTAAATGATAACATGCTATAAATCAAGGTGTTCATATTCACTCTTAAGGTTATATTATGTTGTTTCAAATACATTCACATGTCTCATTTGGATGTATTTGTATGCTTTCACAGTGACATGAAGAACGCTGTCATAGGAAACAACAAGCAGAAGGCCAATCTGATTGTCCTCGGAGCCGTGCCGAGGTATGAATCCCCGCACCTCTCACGCTCTCCTGCTCTCTACTTCCTTCTTTAGGTCTTTGAAAAAGTCATTCTAATGCACTTACATGAAGCTGTTGGAACATGGCACGCTTACCCTCTTGTGTCTGTTCCTCCAACCAAATAAGTTGGACCACATTAAAAGCACTTATGGTGCTTTTGAATCCAGTTGTTTTGCAACCCCCAACCTCTTTGATATCATAACAGAGCATGAAACTCACCACAGTACATTACCCCAGCCATCCTCTGAACCCATTTGGTCACAGATACAGAGTAGATGGATACTTAAAAAAGGTCTGTTAGGGCCAAGTTTATTTTTACCCCCAGGTTCTACAGGCTGATGCCTGTTTTGTTGACAGTAGTATAAAGTTGTAGTTCATGATAATATGAAACTACAGCACAGCTGTTAAAGCTATGCAATATAACCTGGTAGTAAATTCTGCTATGTCTTACAGGTTATGCAGGGTTTGTTCTCATGTTGAACCGGCTCCCAGGTTGGAGTTGGGAAAAAGACGTCCTCTCTAGGCAAAGGCTAGAAAAATAGGCTGCTGGGACTTTATTTGTCTTTTTCCACTTCCTATGTATGGTTCTGCTGGAGGTTTCTTCCTGTTAAACGAGAGTTTTTCCTTTCCGCAGTCACAAACTGCTTGCTCATGGAGGGGTCATCTTATTGTTGGGATTTTCTCTCTATTATTGTAGGTTCTTTGTCTTACAGTATAAAGTGCCTTGAGGTGACTGTTGTGTGTTTCAGTGCTCTGTATATAAATTGCATTGGATAGAAGTGATAAGACTTTATTCAACTGTCTTATTAAAAACCTAGAGAAACCCTGACTGTGCTTCCCTCCTCTGTTGGCTCCAGGTTATTATACCTGCTGCAGCAGAGCTCGTCCAGTATGGAGCTGAGGACAGAGTGCGCCGTAGTGTTGGGAAGCCTCGCCATGGGCACTGAGAACAACATCAAGTCCCTGGTGGACTGTCACATCATCCCTGCCCTTCTTCAAGGTTGGGTCAAACACACACGCACACACAGATGTATGCAAATACTGTAGGTGACGTGAGATTACACGTACTCTGTGTGCTTGCAGGTCTCTTATCTCCGGACCTGGTCTTCATTGAAGCTTGCCTTCGATGTCTCAGAACTGTCTTCATCAGTCCAGTCACCCCTGTGCAGCTGCTTTATACTGTAGGTTGCCTTAAATGCCTTCTATACCACATGTGTAGACAAGTTTGGTCATGACAAGCGCAGAGTACCAGTCTCAGGTATTTGTTGTAGCAAATAAATACAGAACAGAGGCACTAATAAAATGTATTATTGGAAGAAATGCAGTGATTAATATGATCTGATTTGATTCAGAGTCTTATCAAATTCTTTGCCACACTTGTTAGCCTCTGCTGCAGCGGACGTGCAGCTTAGAGGTGTTAATTAAACCTCATGGTGGCACAGACAAGTGTGATTGTTCCGCTTGGTAGCAGTATGCTGTGTAAACACCTAAAGCAGTTTAAATGCAGCATATTGATTCTTCTCTGAAAGAAAATGGAATCAGTAATGTGGAGCGACTGTGTCTGTCTCACTGTAACCAGAAATCTACCAGAGCACCCATCTGTCATTTCCTTGTTTGAATAGCTGGCTAGCCAGCATATAAACTGTCTTTCTGTTTAAGCCTTTGCAGCCATCAAAGACTTTAACCATCAGCAGTTTGTTTACGCAAAGAGGATGGACACAGGATACTAACACTGGTGTCAGCTAGACACAGGCATGCAAACCATGTCAGATAAATGTAAATATACTCCAATTGTATTAGTAAAATGAAGCTCTGCGTGGTAACCTGGTGCACCTAATTTTGAGATTTATTCGAGTCGTGCAGTTGTTGAGGAAAAAGTCATTTTTATAACCAAAAACAACAAAACCCTGTTTACCCCTTCAAAGCTTGCTGGGAGTAGTCCTTGAAGCTCTCCTGGTCTGAGTGATTTCAGCCTGCTTACAGAACAAAATGACTGGTTTGCATCAAAAGTTAGTGATGAGTTAGTTAGTGGTGGTCTCTGACTATGCGGCTACTGTTGGAAAAGCCAAGAAACACTTCTGATTGTCGTCATACCGTGACTTTAGTGAGGTGTCGAAACTCATTGTTAGGGGCAAAGGAGAGGTTCTTAAATTTCATCTTTATGAGAGAATTAAAGAAAAGTTCAAAAGTATCCATGCTGTCATGGATACTTACTTGGTCAAACTCATAATCAGCAGGTCAGTCTTTAAAAAAAAATACCATCACATTCTTTTATCTCCAACAGAAAGCATGAGGACAGTTTTAGTTAAAGATGTTACTCGTGACTATTTGACTGAAAGTAAAAATAAATAAAAAAAATAAAAAGCATGTGTTAAACAGTCACTCTATTGTTAGCATTGCTAGCAGCAGTGGCTACCCTATTTGCAAGGTTCCGTGCAGAGTATGGTGACTCATCGCTCTTGTTGAGTGGTTGCGAGTGCGTTTCCTCTGACACAGCTGACATGGAACGGTTTATCTTTTACAAAGCACCACAGAAGTACCTGGGTGTTCACCTCAACAATAAACTGGACTGGACTACAAATACAGACATCCTGTATAAGAAGGGCCAGAGTCGACTCCACCCGCTGAGGAGACTGAGGTCCTTCGGAGTCTGCAGGACTCTGTTAAGGACATTCTATGACACTGTGGTAGCATCTGCCCTTTTATATGCAGTGGCCTGCAGGGGGAGTGGATGGAGAGGAGGATGTTAGTAAAGCTGACATCCATCATGAACAACCCACATCAGCCACTGCATGAGTATGTGAGTGGGCTGAGCAGCTCCTTTAGTCAGAGACTGAAACACCCTCGCTGCAGGAAGGAGCGCTTTCGCAGATCATTCATCCCAACAGCAGTTAGACTCTATAACCGCTCAATCACAAAGTCATAAGTCACTGGACACTGAACATCCACGGTCACCACTTCATGCATAATGGACCTTCCATGTGTATGGACATGTGCCGGTATATATGTATGTATATGTATACATATGTATATTTTGTGTGTGTGTGTGTGTGTGTGTGTACACATGTCTATAAATAGGAATAGTAGTGGTACAATAGTTATGTCAAGCTATATAGTTTGTCTTCCATATTTCCAACCATATCCATAATCACATACTGTGTATGCTACCATTGTATATAGTGCATTCTCTTACTTTTTTTCACTGATTGTACTTATTTGTATTTTTGTATTTCCTTCTGATATCTGTACTTGAGCTGAGGTGACGCAAAAATGTCCCCATTGTGGGATCAATAAAGTTTTATCTTATCTTATCTCTTAGAACTGAGATTGTCAGGAGTTTATTTTCACCCACCCTGTTTACATTTTCACATCAGAGATGGTTTAAAAGTTGACTATTCTTGAACATGATCACCCATTCTCTCATTGAAATGATTCTGTGTGTATGTTCTCTTTCGTTTGTTTTCTTTTTGAGGACCCCACTGTGATTCCTCATTTAATGTCTCTTCTGAGCAACTCTCTGAGAACCCAGGAGTACATCACCCAGATCTTCTCCCACTGTTGTAAGGTATTTGTTGGTATTTTATTGCCCATAAACACACTGGAGTCCATCACAGTGTCTCTGTTCAGACTGATCGATTGCTGATTTGAGATTTGTTGTGTTCAGACTCCAGAGCACCAGACGATCCTTTTCAACCACGGCGCCATCCAAAATATTGCCCCTTTGCTCATTTCACCCTCTTATAAGGTATAATGGGAGTGTGCATCTTTACCCCGTGTGACCATATGACCTTTGACACACAATACTCTGTAACACTCCATACATCGTCCTCTGTTCTCCAGGTCCGGATGCAGGCGTTAAAGTGTTTCTCAGTCCTGGCGTATGAGAACACTCAGGTCTCCATGACACTGGTGAATGGTGAGGAGCTTTTCTTCTTCTACTTTCTCTCGTCTTTTTCTCCTCTCATGTGCTTTTTTTCCTCATCAGTGCTGGTGGATGGTGAGCTACTCACTCAGGTATTTGTCAAAATGATGCAAAGGGATCAACCCATTGAAATGCAGCTAACAGCAGCCAAATGGTGAGTGGCATAACATTTATTTATTACTGAGTTATATCCTCTGTACCTTTTTGTTTATTTGTGACCTCTTCTCCTGTTCCAGTCTAACCTATATGTGTCGAGCGAGTGCCATCAGGACAGACGATAGCTGCATAGTACTAAAGGTCAGATTTTTCCCACATGTTCTTGTGCCTCGCTTCATCATTTCTCTTGTGATACTCTACCAGTGGCACTCCTTTTTTTGTTTTTTCCCCCTTAAATGTGACTTTTTGCTGCTTGTGCAGACCCTGCCATGTCTCGTGCGAATGTGCAGTAAAGAGCATTTGCTCGAGGAAAGGGTGGAGGGTGCAGAGACACTGGCCTATCTCATGGAGCCCGACGTGGAGCTGCAGAGGATCGCAAGCACCACTGATCACCTCGTGGCCATGCTAGCCGACTACTTCAAGTACCCCAGCTCGGTGTCTGCCATCACTGACATCAAGAGGGTGAGTCGTGTCTGTTCAGTTAAGCAGTTTTAATATTTATCTTTTAAAATGAGGAATCTCAGAGAACTTGATTGCATTGTTCATCACACGTCAGTTCAAGACGTTGCCACTGTGGCAACTTTTCATCCATCACGGGCTTTGTGACTTTTAGATTTCCCCTTCTCTAAGCTGCTCTCGATGAAACCAGCTGCTGGTCTAAGGTCTCCCACTGCCCCCATGAAATAGTGTTGTCACAAAACACACACGTATCTGTTTAAATATCCCATTATGCCCACAAGAGGGCAAACCAGTGCTGTGAAGAACACAGAACACTGTTTTTCAAACATGACCAAAATGGCCCATTCAGTGTCTGCTGAGAGTGCAGTCCAGATTTCACAGTTAACGGCCTTCTAATACAATTAATACAATTTTCATATTGATTTTTTTTTTTTAATTAAAAAATGTGCTTACCTATTGCACCACCTATTAAAAGGTTTTTATATATTTGACTTTGTGTGTAAATTCAAAGTTGTGCACTCACTTGTTGTTGTTTTTTAATGATGTAAGCTGCAGTCATTTCTTCCCTGGAACATAAAATAGTTCAAAGAAATCACTGAAAGCATTACCGTGGCATTCATGCCTACGATGAGTGTCAACTTTTGATCACAACTTTAAATAATTGAGTGTGAATTATATTTGCTGCAGGCACACCTGTGTATGTCTGCTCTGTTCAGTGAGCAGCTGATTTGCTGCCCGTGTGCTGAGTGAGAGGAAAACTAGTTGTGTAGCTATGAGTGATCACGTTTACATGTAAATTTAGTGTAAATCATAGCACAGCTGTGGCCTGTAAATTGTGTGTTTGGAGATTTTTGTCAGAAGATGCAGTTACAAAATGATTTGATTGCTGATGTTTTATAAACAACAATGAAGCGTAGCTAATGCTTCGACCATAGTCACAGTAAAGATGTGGACTCACTAAAAATTGGACCTGTGAATTGAAAGTCGGAGCATTAGAAAGTGCTGACAGTTTCCTTTTGGGATTATCAAAACTTCTTTTCTTCTGTGCGTAACAAATTTGATTGCATCCATTTGGCTCAATAGCGGGATTCTGATGAAAAGTTCAGGGGCTTGTAACATTTGTCTGTGAACCAACAAACTGAACTTGTGCTAATCAGTCTTATAGTTGTAGATGTTTTTCAGGGCATTTAAATATCTGCTGTCTGTGTCCCTAAAACATTTCCTTTCTTGTTTACTAAGACAAATTGAAGGCTGTTGAAATGTATTCCTTTTGCCCAGAAAGACTGTTTAGCTGTTCGATCACTCAGCTTTGACCCGGTAACCCTCAGATTGAGGTCATTTACTGCCTTCAGTTCCCAGGAACAAATACGTAATGCTGATAAACATATTTATTAATCACAAAATGGATCCTTCACCTTGAATAAAAAACCTTTGTCACTTAATGTTCAGCAACAGTTCACTTTGCTGTCTTGCAGCTGGACCACGACCTGAAACACGCACACGAGCTGAGACAAGCAGCTTTCAAACTGTACGCCTCACTGGGCTCCAACGATGAGGAGATCCGCAAAAAGGTGCCCTCTGGTTTACGTCTCTGTTTGCTTATGTAAACGTGTCATTATATGTTTCTGTGCTAACCCGGCCCCTCATGTTGGCTTTCAGATAACAGAGACGGAGAACATGATGGACAGGATAGTCAGTGGCCTATCAGAATCCAGCATTAAAGTCCGTTTGGCGGCTGTCAGGTATGGTGCAAAGTGAGACAGCTGCAAAGACTTGAGGAGGTTAGCACTAAATTTGAGCTTGGTAAAGTTAAAGTGGACCTGTTTTGGCATAGAAAGTTTTCCACTTTAGCCATTTTATTGCTTTAATGTAGATCTTTTAACAGGAAGTCATGTAGATTTGATTGAAATATTATATCCACCCTAATAATCCAATAAACAGTAATGAGCAAAATATTTACTGAACAGAGACGTCCTGCTTTAATGTTTGTTGCTTTCCTCGTGCTGTGCGCACTCATGCTCTGGATCAGATTCATGTCCAAACTGGTACGGATGTATTAGAGAAATTTGCCGTTTCTAATTAAGATCGATATTCTTAAAAGGTTTACAGCAGAGCCACAGCCTTTCGCTGCTTCTGTTTGGGGAAAACTAAGATGTAGGGCAACCTATCAGAATGAAGCTAGCTTAAGGGGGGCGGGACCTTAATGTAAAGGGAGCTGAAGAATTTAGTGTAATAGGTCCACTTGCGGTAATGTTTCCAATGTAACTACAGTAGATCTCATACAGTTGTGTTAGACAAAACGTTACATTACTTTTTAAATCATATAATTAGTATTAATTCTCTGTACACATTTAACCCTTTATGTCAGCTTGCTGTTGCACTCTGGAGGCCTGGCTTGGACCACAGTGGGATTTGCCTGTTGATGAGTAAAACCACAGGCAGTTTAATTCAGGCTCCGGTGCTGATCTGGTACATTAAACCAAAGCTTTGACACACTGAATATCTCCATTAAACCACCTGTTTATATTTTTGTTTTGTCCTAGGTGTCTTCACAGTCTTTCTCGGTCGGTGCAGCAGCTGAGAACCAGCTTCCACGATCATGCAGTATGGAAACCCCTGATGAAGGTCACTGGAATTTGACGTTAAAGTTTTGTTTACAGCATATTTTCACAGCTGTTTAGTGGAGCTCTGAGTTTCTCTACCTGACACATTAACGTCGAGCCTGTCTGCGATTGTGAGAGGAAATATCAACTAAGGTTGTGTGTTCTGTTGTACGCAGCTCTTGCAGAACGCCCCGGATGAAGTCCTGGTTATGGCTTCCTCTACACTATGCAATCTACTGCTGGAATTCTCACCCAGCAAAGAGGTACACTCATGGAGACACTCCGGGTTCTGAAATGAATCGAGTTTGCTGACACGTTCATCTCGTTGTTCGGCTGTTTGATTCACAGCTGTCCTAGTTTGGTACAATCTCACCGTTCACACAGCCTCGTTTTCAGCCACAGCAGAAAGCTTTAAAAACTGAGCAGGTGGAACATGTGCTGGTAAACACAGCAGGGCAGGTAGAAGCTCAGAAGCCACATTTCCCTACAGCAAAAGAGATTAACTGCAGGTCTTACACCTACTCTGAGAAGGAACCCAGATTGAAGTGCAGAGAGAAGCGGAGAGAGTGGACGGCTGTGGTTGAGGGAGCGACACCGTGAATGACTAGAGGGAGTTGTAAAGCAGAGAAATGAAATGTTTTCTGATTGTCTGCATTCTGAAGCTGTAAACTCACTAACCCCTCCTCACAGCCCTGCAGGAAGAAGCTGCTTTTAACCAAAAAGCAGGCACACACGTCACACCTGCATTTCTGACACAGGCAAAGCACCAAAAAGAGACAAACCCGGCTCCCACATTTGTATAAGGTGTTTCTACAAGAGCTGATTATGAATGTAGGTAGGCAACAGCCCCATGCAGACAGTATTTGAGAGGAAATGCTCTGCAGACTGCACGACTGATGATGATGATGATGCCGTTCCTGATGGAGATGTTAAAAAATAGCTGTTTAGTAAAGTAACGTTTTCTTTTTTTGTTTTTTAATTACTTTAATGTTGAGTCCAGTTGTCTTTGTGTGTCTGCAGCCCATCCTGGAGTCAGGGGTAATGGAATTACTATGCAGTCTAACCCAGAGCGACAGTCCTGCACTGAGAGTCAATGGGATCTGGGCCCTGATGGTGAGCTTTTATTTAATTTTTTTACTTTAAAATATTCCCCTCCACCCTTCGTCTGCACTGTAAAAGTGAGCTGCTGTGTTTAGCTTGATGTTAAAATATCCCGACTGACTACTTTGTGTGTTTGTGTGTTAAGAATATGGCGTTCCAAGCTGATCAGAAGGTGAAGGTGGAGATTGTTCGGTGTTTGGGCACAGAACAGCTGTTCCGCCTGCTATCAGACCCCGACACCAACGTGCTGATGAAGACCCTCGGTCTGCTGCGCAATCTACTGTCGCAACGCGCAGTGAGACACGCAAACACACACATGAACAGACATGAATAAGGCTGCAATTAAAGCTTTTTCTCTTTTGTTTGTTTTGGGGGTTTTTTTCATTGTTGGATAAGCTTTCGATTATTGTGTCGATTAACTGCTGAACACTCACCGGCTCAAATTAAATCTCAGATGGAAATCACCTCGTTCTGAGTCAAATTTCAAAGGCTTTGCATTTTTTAAAGCACAAAACTTCACACTGAATCACATTGTAACTTAAATCAGTTTTATTGATATTACAACAACAGTCACAACAAAGTCAATGCTCTACAATAAGCAGTCAGATTAGTTTCTAATAGGAGTGGACAGATAAACAGTAGCGTGTTTCCTGTAGGACGTTGAACTCTTGTGATTTGGTGTAATGCACACTGTTTCTATTGTAAGTGAGTCGCTACAAACTACTAAGTGCTTTGAAGCTTTTGAGCTTTCTTAAGTATGAAAGAATCCATGAATGTTTGGTGAGATTTGTAGTCTTCGGGGGGAATTAAGCCCTCATAGGTTCTTTCAGGGCAAATTGGTCCTGGTTAGAAGGTCAGATTGATGAGTTTATTATAAAAACAGTGATTAAAGTCACATTCAAAGGATTAACTCATGCAGCACAGGGATACAGAGGCCCTCGATTTCGAGTCAGGCCTTGTAGTTGGGCTTTTTGGCAAGCGCGTGGCTGAGGGTCTGGCGCTTTGTAGGTCAGTTGGCGGTCCAATCTCCAGTTGCTAAAATGAGTGGATACAGTGTGGTAGACTAGTGCAGTGTCTGCATCGATACACTGTTGTAGTGAAAACAGAGTTGAGTGTGAAGCCAGACTTGTTGATCTGTGTTTCTACCCTTGCCTGTAGCCACAAGCTAAGGAAAAAGATCAGATTTAAGTGGTGGAAATGGGTTCTTCCTCAGAGAGAGCATGGGAAAACCCGGTCATTTAGGAGGAACTCTAAGTCAAGCTGGGCTCGATGGTCTGATCCTTATATTGGCCCTGTCTGCAGTCACAGATCTGATGGCAGAGGTAGTGTTCTCTGAATCACACAAACACACCAGGAGTTTTTTTTCTCACTTTCAACACAAAGACATGTTTACATACAACGAAAAACAAGTCAGTTTCTGATGTAGGTGTCCATCAGTACAATCTTAGCTCAGATTAGGGGCTCAAAAGGAGTCTGCTGTTTTGGCATATGACTCTGTGAGTGAGGAATGTGAGGCTCCAACGCCAGAGAGACTGTCTCCAGTTCTGGTTCCCATTCATATCCTCACACAGGGAGCCAGTAGCTGGGTAAGCTTGGATAAGCACAAGAAAATTGATGTCTGGATACTAATGAATGAGTGTTAAGCAGCTACAACAGTTTGGTGTGTAGAGCAGCTTCCCAAATTCCACGGTGATGTTTTGTCCCATTACCGATCAAAACCTCTGTTCAGTTTACAGTAGAGCAGAGAAAGCTAATATTAATATTTCCCAGATAATATTTAAGATATTTTTAAAATGTGTACTGTTTGCTGTGGATACTTTGCAGTAATTATGAAATGATGTTGTTAAATGAATAAATAAATTTTAGCTTTCCACTGGTTACATGCAAATATTATCGTGACTATCGTGCTGCGTCAGATTCGATATCAACAAAATCCACTTTCACAAAAGAGTCTAGTTTATGCAACAAATGTACTGCTGCTGTTTGTGAACTGCTCTTAGGTGGCCCATATGTCATAGGCTACGTTCACACTGCAGGTCTTAATGCTCAATTCCGATTTTTTTTGATCAATCCGATTTTTTTTTTTTTTCTCTGCTTGTCCACACTACAAATAAAATGTGACAGCAGACGCGCTCTAGTGTGAACCCTCAAAGCGGCTCGCATGCACAAAAGAAGACGACACACACAACGCGCTCTGTTTAGACCCAGAGCAAACAGGATTGTTTGACTGATGGACCTTAATATAAAGACTTGTTTCAGACTTTACGTTTCCCAATTTTGCTTTATGTTATTTTGTCATTTACAAATGGCCTAATAATTATCCTTATTGCTGTTTTAGAGAGGAGCAGTGCTTCAAAGGATAGTTGCAGATTTCTGTCAGAATCTGCAGATTATACAGTATAAATAAAATGTTCACGTTTCTCCAACGTTGTCTTCCAAACAGTTTCACTGGATGGCCAGGAAGCATTCGCGATGTCTTCTCTGGCGCTGATAATTGGCGTCTGTCTTGTGTCAGTGACATAAAAGACGGATTTAATGCGACATGACCGTTCAAACAGCAGTCGCTTTCTAGAACATCAGATATGTATCGGATTCAGTACCACATATGAAAGTGACCCAGGTCGGATTTGAAAATATCGGATTTGTGCTGCTCCTCCTTGAATCGCTACCTTATCGTGGTGGAGGGGTTTGTGTGTCCCAGGGATCCCAGGGGCTATGCCCCCTGGTAGGGTCTCCCATGGCAAATTGGTCCTGGGTGAGGGACCAGACAAAGAGCGATTCAGAAGACCCTTATGAAAAGAATATCGAGGGAACAGTTTACCCTGCCCGGGATAGGGTTACCGGGGCCCTGCCCTGGAGCCAGGCCCGGGGAGGGTGCCCGAGGGCGAGCGTCTGGTGGCCGGGCCTTAGTCCATGGGGCCCGGCCAGGCACAGCCCGAAGAGGAGACATGGGCCCATCCTCCCGCAGGCCCACCACCCGCAGGAGGCGCCATAGGGGTCGGGTGCATTGTGTGCCGGGTGGCGGCCAGGAGCGGAGGCCCTGGCGGACTGACCCCCGGCTGCCAAGACTGGCAATAGGGACATGGAATGTCACCTATCTGGTGGGGAAGGAGCCTGAGTTAGTGCGTGAGGTTGAGAGGTACCGTCTAGATATAGTCGGGCTCACCTCTACGCATGGCTTGGGCTCTGGAACCAGTCTCCTGGAGAGGGGCTGGACTCTGTCTCAGTCTGGAGTTGCCCCTGGTGAGAGGCGGCGGGCTGGGGTGGGTATTCTAATATCCCCTCTGCTTGCTGCCGGTACGTTGGGGTTTTTCCCGGTGGACGAGAGGGTTTGTTCCCTGTGTCTTAGGGTCGGGGAACGGGTCCTGACTGTCATCTGCGCTTATGCGCCGAGTGGCAGTTCGGAGTACCCAGCCTTCTTAGAGTCCCTGGGTGGGGTGCTGGAAGGTGCTCCACCTGGAGACTCTGTTGTCGTGCTGGGAGACTTCAATGCTCACGTGTGTAACGACAGCGAGACCTGGAGGGGCGTGATTGGGAGGAACGGCCTCCCTGATCTGAACCCGAGCGGTGTTTTGTTATTGGACTTCTGTGCTAATCACAGTTTGGCCATAACGAACACCCTGTTCGAACATAAGAGTATCCATAAGTGCACGTGGCACCAGGACGCTCTAGGCCGTAGGTCGATGATCGTATCACCAGACCTGCGACCATATGTTCTGGACACTCGGGTAAAGAGAGGGGCTGAGTTGTCAACTGATCACCACCTGGTGGTGAGTTGGATCAGGTGGCGGGGGAGGACGCTGGACAGACCTGGTGCACCTAAACGCGTAGTGAGGGTGTGCTGGGAACGTCTAGCAGAGGCCCCAGTCCGTGAGATCTTCAACGCACACCTCCGGCAGAGCTTCAACAGCATTCCAAGGGAGACTGGGGACATTGAGTCCGAATGGAACATGTTCAGCGTCTCCATTGCCGAAGCTGCTGCATTGAGCTGCGGCTGCAAGGTGGTTGGTGCCTGCCGTGGTGGTAATCCCCGAACCAAATGGTGGACACCAGAGGTGAAGGGAGCCACCAGGCTGAAGGAGTCCTATCGGGCTTGGTTAGCCTGTGGGACTCCGGAGGCAGCCGACAGGTATCGACAGGCCAAGCGGAATGCGGCTCGGGCAGTGGCTGAAGCAAAAACTCGGGTGTGGGAGGAGTTCGGAGAGGCCATGGAAAAAGACTTTTGGACTGCCTCGAAGAGATTCTGGCAAACCATCAGGCGTCTCAGGAGGGGAAAGCGGTGCTCTACCTGCACTGTGTATAGTGCTGGCGGAGCGCTGCTGACGTCGACTGAGGAAAATTGTCAGGCGGTGGAAGGAATACTTCGAGGACCTCCTTAATCCCACTGACACGTCTTCCGGGGAGGAAGCAGAGTCTGGGGATGAGGGGAATGACCCGCCAATTTCCAGGGGCGAGGTCACTGAGGCAGTTAAACAACTCCTTGGTGGCAGAGCCCCTGGTGTTGATGAGGTCCGCCCCGAGTTCCTGAAGGCTCTGGACGTTGTAGGGCTGTCCTGGTTTACACGCCTCTGCAATGTTGCGTGGAGATCAGGGGCAGTACCTGTGGACTGGCAGACCGGGGTGGTGGTCCCCATCTTTAAGAAGGGGGACCGGAGGGTGTGTTCCAACTACAGGGGGATCACACTCCTCAGCCTCCCTGGGAAAGTCTATGCCAGGGTGCTGGAAAGGAGAGTTCGTCCGCTAGTCGAACCTCGGATACAGGAGGAACAATGCGGTTTTCGTCCTGGTCGCGGAACACTGGACCAGCTCTTTATCCTCTCGAGGATACTTGAGGGTGCATGGGAGTTTGCCCAACCAGTCTACATGTGTTTTGTGGACTTGGAGAAGGTAGTCGACCGTGTCCCTCGGGGTGTCCTGTGGGAGGTGTTGCAGGAGTATGGGGTGTCTGGCCCATTGCTACGGGCCATTCGATCCCTATACAACCGTTACAAGAGCTTGGTTCGCATTTCCGGCAATAAGTCGGACTCGTTCCCGGTGGGTGATGGGCTCCGCCAGGGCTGCCCTTTGTCTCCGTTTCTGTTCATAATTTTTATGGACAGGATTTCTAGGCGCAGCCAAGTGGCGGAGGGCTTTCGCTTTGGTGGCCTCAGAATCTCATCTCTGATTTTTGCGGATGATGTGGTTCTGTTGGCTTCATCGGGTGAGGGCCTCCAGCTTGCACTGGAACGGTTCGCAGCCGAGTGTGAAGCAGCGGGAATGATGATCAGCACCTCCAAATGTGAGGCCATGGTTCTCAGCCGGAAAAGGGTGGAGTGCCCACTCCGGGTCGGGGATCAGTTCCTACCCCAAGTGGAGGAGTTCAAGTATCTTGGGGTCTTGTTCACGAGTGATGGGAGAAGGGAGCCGGAGATCGACAGGCGGATTGGGGCTGCAGCTGCAGTAATGCAGACGCTCCCTCTTCACCCTCGTGGTGAAGAGGGAGCTGAGTGTAAAAGCGAAGCTCTCAATTTACCGGTCGATCTACGTCCCTACCCTCACCTATGGCCACGAGCTGTGGGTAGTGACCGAAAGAACGAGATCGCGGATACAAGCGGCAGAAATGAGCTTCCTCCGAAGGGTGGCTGGCCTCTCCCTTACAGATAGGGTGAGAAGTTCGGCCATCCGGGAGGGGCTCAGAGTAGAGCAGCTGCTGCTCCACATCGAAAGGAGCCAGCTGAGGTGGTTCGGGCATCTGACAAGGATGCCCCCTGGGCGCCTCCTGGGTGAGGTGTTCCAGGCATGTCCCACCGGGAGGAGGCCCCGGGGCAGACCCAGGACACGCTGGAGAGATTATATCTCTCGGCTGGCCTGGGAACACCTTGGTGTTCCCCCGGATAAGCTGGAGGAGGTGGCTGGGGAGAGGGAGGTCTGGGCCTCTTTGCTTAGGCTGCTGCCCCCGCGACCTGGTCTCGGATAAAGCGGATGAAGATGGATGGATGGATGGATGGACGGATTTGTGCTGTTCACACTGTCATACCATGATGGGATAGATGGGTCGCACAGGGTCAGAAAAGTCTGATTTGATGCGCTTTCGCCTGCAGTGTGAACGTAGCCATAGGTGGTACTTGACCTCTGGGTCAGCGTTGAATGCTCCCCACTTGTGTTATCACTACATATGAACGATCCAGTATGGGCTGAATTTGAATGAATTGTCGAGAGGTCTTAAGTGCAACATGCAGACTGATTCTCCTTTGCTTCCCCTTTACTCCCAACTCTCATTTTGTCAGCACATTGACCAGGTCATGAGCTCCCACGGGAAGCAGATCATGCAGGCAGTTACCCTCATCCTCGAAGCGGAGCACAGTATAGAGGTCAAAGAGCAGGTGAGCACCCGTCTGCTTCACACGTACAGATGATTTATTTTTTCTAAGTTCAGCGTGCTGCTGTGTGGCAGAGCAGTTAAACATTCTGCTTATGTGATCACAGGCTGTCTGCCTGAGGTCAGTCTTGTCCTATTAAATTCAGTGGTGTTTGTATCGGGACATAAACAATAATCTGGTCCAAAACAGGTCATAAAATTAAGTACAATCCTGGATGAACAGCACAACAGGACACATTGCACCATTCCCATCATACAGGGAAAAGCAGCAACCAGGTGCTGCTAACAAATGTACTTAATTGACCAATCTCTATAAATGCAGACGTTTTGACAGTTTGCTGGTCTGGAATGTTCAGGTGTGTTAACACAGTGCCCAGTAGAAAAGATAACGGTGATCTTGGAGAAGCATTTGCTGCTGCCTGTCAATCTAGTAAGGGTTCCAAGGCCACTCACTCACTTAAACTTCAGCGATATCAATCTGTCCAGTTAGGGAGCACAAACCACTGTGAATCTATTACAGTTGCTTTGATGCAGATGAAAGTAACAACAGATGGACTGGACAGGCAACAAGAGAGCCTTCAGAAAGGGCATGTTGGAGGAGGTTGAAATATGTGGTTACAGTTGCTCCAAGAAAATAACAGTAACAGACTGAACTAAATTAAATAATACAATATATTACAAAGTTTACAAAATATAAGAAATGGCTCTAATATTTACAAATAGCTCAATTATAAGAAGTGAAATAGATATGATTGACATTAATTTGTAAAACTTTGCTGTAGAGCAAGTGCAAAAGGGTGTAACTACTGCACTGTGCATTCGATGGAGGAGTTATACAAGGAGATGATTTCCGGTGTTGTTCACTGGTGCACGTCATGGAGTGGGTGGGAGTTTTCTGTGCCATATGACGAAATGTATCGGATGACGAAATTAAAACTTCTCTGGTTTCATATTATAAGCTATCTTTTATTTTGTCGTGGAGCAAAATCCACTGTTTACAGCAATATATTTTTTTGGGATGGCCACCACGTGGATGCAGACACACAGAATACCAGCATGGCCAGTGAAGACGAACCAGGCAGCTCCAAACAGAAGGACCAGTCAACAAAAATCGAGGACCTTATTCCTAAATGAGAGGCTCCCTCTGTAGCATGGACATGGTTTGGTTATGAAAAGTCTGACACGGACCAGAACACTGTACTATGCAAGTTATGCTGCAAACCGGTCCCCACCACAGACTCAAACACGACAAACCTCTCAACCACCTACGAACGAATCACGTGAAAGAGTAAGGAGAGAGTTTAAGGATGAGAAGCAAAAAAAGAGCCGTCAGGTGCTCAAAACATTAGAACAGGCTTTTCCCTGCAGCGTGCCGTGTAATAAATACTCAGAAAGAAAATGGCAGCTGTTGCAACTTTTATCTACAAATATAAAGTTTCATGCATCGATCAAAACACTCGACTCCAGGTACATGACGCCCAGGTCGAGCTGCCTGAGAGTCACAGCGTTTACGGAAAAAGCACTATTTTGTGATTTCTATCATCATTGGGATGAGAAATGTCATATCGAATATGAGATTTTGGTCATATTGATTCCTCGTGGTATTTCTTCCACATCGTTGACACTGTGCTGTGCAGTAAACCTTCATGTGACAGTACGTATGGATGTGCAATACTGAGGGAACTACAAGCTGAGTGTACTGCAGGCATCAAGGCAGAGCTATAGAGGGGTCCATGGTTTGGGGGTTGTCTTGTTGTTGCCTGGCCAGTGCTCTTGTTATCAGTTTGACTCGGTTTGTGCCTTCTAAGTGGACAGATTGACGTCCCCGTCCACAAACACAAAGTGTGATGATCAAATGTTGCCAGTTTTGTGAATGTGTTGCCTGTTGCTTTCTTTTATTTATTTTTTAACCTCAGAACAAACTGTTCAGATAAAAGCACTGATGTAACACTTTGTCTGTCAGACGCTGTGCATCCTAGTCAACATTGCCGATGGCAACACAGCCAAGGACCTCATCATGACCAATGACGACATGCTCCAGAAAATCAAATACTATATGGTACTGTGCACACTGTTAGTGTTTAAGCACATACTAGAGGTCGCGGCCTGATTGATCTGTGTCATTGTCCCGTCTTTCTTGACTTGTAACTTCTCTGATGT
Organism: Copadichromis virginalis; assembly: GCF_057382275.1. Classification (NCBI taxonomy): domain Eukaryota; kingdom Metazoa; phylum Chordata; class Actinopteri; order Cichliformes; family Cichlidae; genus Copadichromis; species Copadichromis virginalis. Next base: position 16,173,238 of record NC_140633.1, read on the forward strand.
CTGCTGTTCCCACAGGGGCATTCGAATGTGAAACTGCAGCTTGCTGCAACCTTTTGCGTCTCAAACCTTATCTGGAATGAGGAGGACGGTAAGAAATGCAGCGCACAGGTACATGGACTAATAAAGAAAGGGCATGGGTTTAGATAAAGGAGACCGAGGAACATGAAGAAAGCTGAGCTCACGTTAAAGTAGTAAGAACTGAGGTCTTAAGTGTTCAGCTTTAGTTTATAGAACATTTACCAGAATGAAGGCACGTCACAGGCAAGTACAACGCTGAAAGATGTCTGATGGAGAAATGCTGTGTAGGATGGAAGGAGCATGGTAATAAAGTCGACCTCTCAAATGGTTGTTTACATTTTAGTCTTTTAAATGCTCATTCAGGGAGAGTGTAACTCAGACTTTTGAAGTTACAGTTTACTGTTTTCTGTGTTTGTTTTTTGTTTGTTTTAAAAAGAGGTCAGCCATAGGAATATACAGGGGATTTAATACTAATTATAGTACATGGCCTTCTGAAAGTGCTGTAACAGAGTTTTAAGATGTCCTTCCTTCACTTTTATTGTCTTCAGTGCCAACTCTCTGCTCCCACAGAGGTCGATTGTCTTGATAATAGTGAAAAAAAGCAACAATCGTTGAGCCTTAAAGGAGATAACTTGTAAGCTGGAGAGAAAATGTGTTCGGCCTGAATGAATTTCATCCCTTTATGTCTCTGATTTCTAATTTCCTGCTTCTAAATTCAGCTAAAACTGAAGTTATTGTTCTCTTCATTAAATCTTAACATGCTGTGTGACCAGATGGGATGAATCTGGGAATCATTTTTGCACTGAGTGTTTCTTCTTTACTCATTCATCATTATTAATTAAACTCTGATTTCTCTTCTATAGTTTGCCTTTTGTCCTGAAGGCTTGTGACATTTCACCTACTATTTGAAAATGCCCAAAGGTGGGCAGATCTCAGAAGGGAGCATATTTCAAAGAATCAGGGTACCAGCACTGAAGGCTGTGTTGTTAGGGAAGGAGAGCAGGCTGTTATCTGGGGGAAACAGAGTCCAGGACAGAGTGTAGGAGGTGAAATGTCTGATCAGCACTGGGAAGCAGGATTTTATAGGAGATACCGAACTTTATCAAAGCCAAGAGGTGAATAAAGGCGGGGTGTTGTCACGACTTGGTGTCGGTAGAAACTTTGTCAATTTTGTTTTATGAGCATACTGCAGCTTGTCCAAGGCACCATTGCAGCACTCCAAGCAGGAGGTGATGAATGGGGGGTCTCAGCTGGGGAATTTGAGATAATGGCCAGAGTCTGGTGATGTTCTCTAGTTTCACCCAGGATGGAGACTCCTGGAGATGGTGAATAGGAGCAGCCATCCACATCATGGCATAGATCAGTCCCTTTCTGGAGCTGGGGCTTGGGGAACTACACCCCAGAGTTCAGTTTGAAGAAATTATTTGACATCCAGATCTTGACGTCTTCAAGGCAGTTGACCAGGGACAGAGGAGGGAGCTGATTGGAGGCTTTGGTGCTAAGATACAGCTGTGGAACATGTGTCTGTGTTCATATTAATGAACACACAGCTGCAGTGGGATTTTACATGTCAGCAGACATTGTTATTTGTCCTCTCTGCTTCACTGTGTGTCATCAGGTTCTCAGGAGCGTCAGGACAAGCTGAGGGAGATGGGCTTTGTGGACATCCTGCACAAACTGACACAATCCTCTGAGCCCAACCTCAGTGACAGGTGGGCCAGAACAGTGCGTCACAAAAAAGAAAATATCCTGTCAGACACTCCTTTAGCCTGCTGGACTCATTCTGTGTCTCTTTTCAGAGCGAAGACAGCATTGCAGCAGTACCTAGCATGACTACAGTGGGCAGCCATCGCCTTCTGCCAGCCTGACTAACAAATGTGTGGAGGACACCTGGCTCCTTTGTTATTTGTTTCAGTTAAAGTGCCCCTATTATGCTGTTTTTAACTAATAGGATTACTTTAAAAAAGAAAAATTCATATTGTGCACTCCTGCAGCGCCTCTTCTCGTCGTCTGAGCCCAGTCTGCTCCACTCGGTCCACTGCTATAACAGAAGCAAGGCAGCGTTTTTGTGCCCAGCCAGCATAGCCCTTTAACAGCTGCCAACTTAGAACACGTTAGCAGTGGCCACTTCAGAAAGACACGCCAACAGCATCAAACATAATACAGCTGTTCTCTTGAAATTGTATAAATGTTAATTACAACAGTAGACAGAACAATAGAATATGTCCATTAGAGCAGTGTTGCTGGGAATTTTCCTCTATTTAATGTAATTATGTCAAACTCATTTTACAAATAAAACCCCACTTTCTGCCACACAGTTCATTTCCTGAGATATGTTAGGATAAGATAAAGAGCACATCTGAGTTTTTCTACATGATAAATATGTAAAAATACAGAAAAGTCCTGGTAGCTCACCGCACAGACTGTCCTGTATTTGTAAAACAAAGTTTTTGTTAATTGATGAATTTAAAAAGTTAAATTGAAATTTCTACAGTAGACAGTGAAAAACAGGAACTTTTCTGTCATGTAATTGTTTATTTATTATTTAACTACTCTGGTCCAGTATAAATGGCTGTGGGGGAGGTCTTTATCAGCAGGAGAATCTGTAAAACTTAAAAAAAAAAAAAATACAGTTAAAAGTCCAAAGATGCATGCCTTCCTCCATATTTTCCAAAGCCATCCAGCGGGACAGATTGGCAAGTCCCCATAGTTTGACACCACTGCCTTAGAGGGTAGGATAGAAGCTGACGGGTATCGTGAGCATATTAATGCTCTTGTTTTAGCCAGAAACAGACGATGCCGTGTGCTTTGCTAGTATTGGAGATATTTTAGAGTTATCACAGCAACCCTAGCAACAAAATAATGTCCCACGGCGAAGGAGCATGTGGAGGGCGGGTGTTTCTTTGTTAGAGTGCCCCACACTAGCAGCTAGGCAGGATTTATTTAAACATGTTACACAGTGACATAGATCAGAAACGTAAGGAAAAGCTTGGACTACAAACAAGGTGTTTTAGCAAACCCCAGAAAGGCTAATAGGGGCACTTTAATGGTGAGGCCTGTTTTGTTGCACAAAGACACCTTTTTTTGGACCTGTGGCTGACCTCTCTTCACTTCTCCAGTACAAACACCTCAACCCAGCCTCAACAGTTCGGCGCCAGCTCCACGGCGGAGACTCTGAGACTGCAGTTGTTGTGAAATCAACGGTTAGGGGAGTTTCACCTGATAGGTTTTATTTTATTCTTCTCTTAAAGTGAATCCTTGGATTTGGATTTTGTGATTTGAGATTTGCAGACTTTGTTTTCTTTCTGTTTTTGGAGTGCAGCTGCCTGACGTCACCGCTAATTTGGAGCCTTCAGACTCCCAACAGTGGAGATTATGGTTTCAGAGCACGGCTGACGGACAGCAAAGTTTCCCAGTTGTATTTTTTTAATTTTTGACTAAAATTACTATTAATATTAATGTTTCCTTAAGGCATCGCAAGTAAGGACTCACTTGGAAAAACACAGACTGCCTATTTTGGAATTTCTTTTCTTCTTTGTGGATACATACCTCGTAAATATATAAATATATATAAATATAAACAAATATATATTTTTGGATTTTTATTTTCCCCTCATGTTTTTCAGTCGATCCCTCTGAACCATGATTTTTGGCACAGTCGGGGGAATCTACTGCACTCTAAATATCTGTCGAACGCTGAACGTGGTCTCTGGAGGATAATCAGGAATGAGCATTTCTCCTTTCAGGTGTCGTCACTGTGATGGTGCTGCTCGCGCAGAAGCCTGTCACTTCTGTCCAGTAACCTTATTTCCAGTAACCATTTCTCATGATCCCACTGAGAAATGCAGTGCTTACACAGACCTGCGGTTATTAATTACACCCAACACCTGGGAAAAGAGGATTAATGTATCCATCCCTCACACCTCCTGTCGAGAAAGACCCGATGTCTGCTGCTCTCTGCAGTCCCCTGCATGTGTTTGTCAGGAGGGATAAATGAAATTCCCAAACCTCCAGCTTTCTCTCCCTTGATGTGTTTTTGAGAGGCGAGTGAGGACAGAGTAGATGTAAGAAATAAAGTAAGAATCATTTGACACTAAGGCATGAGTACATGCACTACAGCAGAATCAAGTGCTACATTGTTTCTCGACCCCTTTGTTATATAATTTCTTCTCCAATCAGGATATTTCTAGAACGTTTGTCCTGACATTTCAAACCTTACTGAAGCTCTGATAGAATGAATGTTACCCTTGAGAATATATGCAGATCTGAAGGAGTTCCTGTGTTGTCTTATTTCTTCTTGGAGAGTCTGCTGTATTAAAAATCCCACCGGTTTTGTTGTTCTTCTTATTTTTTTTTAAATTTATTCATTGTTAGTTAGGGGTTGCTTCATGGATTTGAAATAAACCATTAGAATGTGTTACAGACTTGTTGCTGCTGCACACAGTAATGTCAGAGTGTGAATGTGATGCTGACCTGACAGCAGACTTGCAGTCACATGTGAAAAAGAATGATGCAGGTCTTCCCAGGAGTGGATGTCCCAGCAAATTCAAGCCAAGGTCTCAGACTCCACATCCATATTAAATACAACCCCCCACCCCCCCCACCCAAAAGAACAGCTACGGCTGGTTTGGAAAGGAGAAAGCCTCTTCACTCCATGAAGAACATGGCAGCACAGCTTAGGTTTGCAAACTCCAAACTTTAAGAACAGTATCCTTTGAAATTGCCGTATTTGCTGCTTCCAAAACTCGTCAACTCACAGATGAGGTGTCTGTAGAGCCGGGCGTCTGCTGATCATAGGTGGTTCAATCACTGGCCGCTCCACTCTGCATGCCAAATATCACTGGGCAAGATGCTAAACCGGAGTTGCTCTCCAATGAATCCAAATGAATGTTTGATAGAAAGCACTTTGGTAGCAAAAGCATAGAAAAGTGCACATATACATGGGTTAATGAGGCATGTTCTATGAGCTTTATTTAATGTGTAAAACACTAATCCATCAGTTTTCTGTTCTTCTCGGTTCAGGTAATGATTCATTTAATTTGATTCCTACAATTATATGTTACACCTATTAATGCAAATCAGTGGTACAGACAGCTGTCAAGTACACAAAAATGCAATCTGTTAGTAAAGTTTCCTTTGTAGTTTTATATTTGCACTTGTATGTGTATAAAAATTACCATTAGTTGCCATGTAATTTGTATAAAACACATCCTGTAAGGTTGTCAGTTTTACCTTTTAAACCTTCCAGTAACACTGTTCTGATTGGGCTTAACTGTGTTATCCAAAGAACTGACATTTGCAAAGTTTAAACTCTGGAGTCACTACACAGCAAGTCAACGCTTCATTTTCTGCATAAAATAATTGAAACATGTAGGCACTGGTAGCATTCTACGCCAAAGAAAACGCAAGGTGCCAGTTTGAACCTTCATCTGTTTGAGACACTCAAGCTTTTAACAGAATAACTGTAATTCCAAGGTGTGTGATACTTCATTTGAAAATGTACCGATTTAGCATGCAGCAAAAAGAAAAACCTAACCTGGTCACTGACAACGCCACAGGTGTTATGAAGCCTAATAAAGCATAAATAATAAATACAAGCCTAGTTGGATGTGGCCTTTTACCCACGTGCACACATTATAATACTTTAAGCTATTTGCCATATTAGCCATTAGTCTGTGGGCAAATTTGGGTTGTTAAAGAGTAGAAGAACCATAAATTTATTTTTAGGGATTTTGAGCAATTGGGAAGCTTTTAGCACAAGCAACCTCAAAATGTAAGCATGCAGTGAGGAGAACGGCCAGAAGTGTTCTTGTTCTTAGTTCAGTGGGTGTCAGAAACAAATGGGGCCACTTCAAATGAAAACTGGATGATTACCTGAGGCACAAAGATTGGAGTCCTGCATGGAGCCCCTGTTGGTTTTCAGTGAGAAGCCCACTTTTACACTTACAGCTGCTGACACTTTCAGCCCAAGGGGCACATGTTTTTTTTGTTTTTTTATTTTATTTTAATGCTGACATCATAACAGCACCATATTTGATGGCTTTACTTGAATAAATATTTTGTTTAATAAAACATAAATACCTAATTTATCAAAAAGGAAAAAAAATAGGGACGGGTTTTTGAGGCAACTGAATCACAATATACTCGGAAAGTGGCTTAAAAAATATTATTTACAGTTTACTTCTTAGAGAATAGCCACTTACCTCAGTTACGTGAATATTAGTTCCCAAGAGAAACACAAGAGACGGAGAGCTTACAAAACAACACTTCTTTATTGTTATACAGTATGTAATCCTTGTTAATGTTTTTTTTTTAATGTAACAGCAGTCTTTAATAAAATACATTTGTAAGCAAACAGCCTTCAATTGTGCAGGCTGGTTTCTACTCCCATGAGCCCTCTGCTCTGGATAGTTCAAAGCAGGCACATTTCTCATGCAAAAAAGAAAATAAGAAGTTTTGACATGCATTGAATTAAAACCTTTTAGGCACCCTCCCCAGCCACCAGTTCTTGCTTAGTAAATCTTTGTGAAAGTGTAAAGAGTCCAGTTAGTCACCACCTCCCTTGCTCCCATTAAAGAAAATAAAAGCCAGAAATCTGACTGTTCATATATATATACAAGTAACATGGTCCTAAAGCACCTCACAAAGCCAAAAAAAAAAAAAAGTCCTGAGACCTCCAGCTTGATGCAGCCTGGATGTTGCAGTTTTAGGGTTTGGCTGCTTTCACGTACCAACATGAAGTCATTGGAGGAATAAGAGATGAAGAATGTGTGTGCTACATATGAACTCGGGGAAGGTTTCGCTCACTCGCTCTGGAAAGGATCCAGTCAGACGTTTAGAAAGCAAACCTTCCTCCACAGTCTGTTTTTGTTACATCGTCCAGACATGCAGAATATTTCCTCGCCGCTTTTTCAGCAAAAATAAATACATACACAGCCGTATTAAATAAATAAATACAATACGTTTTAGATAAAGGTGCAAGTGTTCCCCATAGATGATGGCTTTCTGTGTAAATTTCGATCCAGATGTTTGCCTGTAATCGACAGGTGAAGAACTTTAGGGAAATCAATGTCTGTATGGAGAAGGCACGAATGGCTAATGGCTAAAGCTCAGGGGTGATGTGGGAGTTCGATATACAATCTGATAGGCTGGTTGTCAACAGTCATCATAATGATGAACAGTGATACAGGGGTAGTGTTTGATATTAGCTTTTCCCTACACTTTGTCCACAAATCTGTCTTCTCTCTTTGGCATACAATCCAAACACTCGCCTACAGTTTTCCAAAGTGACCGATCGGAACTGTGCTCAAATTCTTTTGATCTGGAAAGAAAATGTGGATGCAAACTCATCGAGAGTGAAACAATGTGACAAGAATTCCCCAGAAAGACAGCCCCTTCCCCAAAAGATGAACATTATGACTGCTAACTTTAAGATTAGGTTGATTATAGTTGATGTAAGGATGTCCACACCCTAGAATGAAAGTAGCCTGCTTGAGATATGAGCTGATAGGCTGCTTGTGAACAGCATCATGATGCTGATGAGCAGTGACACGGGGAATGTTTGATGTTAACTTTTCCCTACACCTTTGTCCACGAATCTGTCTTTTCAAAGTTCTCAGAGTTCCTACACCGGCCTCAATCTGCTTAACCAGCAGTGCAAAGCTCTCCGCTTATTTTATTCTGAAATGCAACCAGATAGTATCTGTAATAAAGTTCTTGGATTCTATTAGAGTAGCACAGGATGATTTATAATGTAGAATGAGACTGGTTTATCTTATACTGGTGGAGGTCAGTTGATAATTGTCTGACACAATCTGCTTTAGACCCCCTCCCTCCCTTAAACTAGCTATCTTTTGAATGGTTACCCCTCCTAAACCACATTATGTTTATCCAAACTAGTAGTCTATTTTTCCAGTGCATGCATCCCTTGTGTTGTGGGCGATTTTAATAGAACTGATTTTCATTTTGTCCATATAGAGGCAACTGTTAATGTTGCATTTAGCTACATCAGCAATATCGGTCCATTTCAGTTAAATAACTATACTTAAAGTGTTCTGGAAGACCTCTTCTCTTCAGCAGCCAACAGAAGAAACATTATTCAGCCATTGTCAAGTTTTACTGTTAGACAAGAGACCAGGCAACTTTTTTTAATCTTCTGCTATCCAATTTTGGTGAGCTTTTGGGAATTATAGAATCAGTTTCCTGTTCTTGGCTGACAGGAGTAATCTTCTGCACCTGCTTCACGGTTTCATGTATTGTGCAGATTGATTCTATCAGATTGAAGCAGTCTGGCCATTCTTCTGTGAACTCTTGCATCGAGAACAGTTTTTCACGCAGTCGTCTCTTTCTTGCCATTCTCTGTAAACGTGGGGAAGTCCCAGTGGATCAACAGTTTCTGAAATAGTCTGAAATTCAGCAGGTCTGCATGTCTAAATGCATCGAGTTGCTGCCATGTGATTGGTTGACTAGATATTTGCGTTAACAAGCAGTGGTTAGGTTGTTAATTTTAACACTTACATTCTGGTTTGTATTTAGTCTTTATGGACACAGTATACAGTAGTACTTTGACTACATAGTAATCTATTATTATTATATGAAAAAAAAAAGATCCTCTGGATCTTTCTATGAACGAAAAAGGATGTGACTTGCAGAATCCTTCTTTGATTCAGTTAGTTCCTGATCGAAGGGTTTGGAGTAAGGTACAATCTTTCTGGCAGAAAACCTTGAAGGCAAACACCAACCACCTTCTTTGGATCTACACGAATCACGCAATAGATCTATTCTGAATTCAGACGTGGACGGTATGAGAAATGACGCTAACGCAGAAGAAAACCTAAACCTGCATTCTTTCTAATGGCCACCATGGGGCGATAGCTGTGGTTGCGCAGACTTTTGGTGCTAGTGTCAGAAAATGATAATCATGCTTGAACTCTGTGAACCTCAAGGCCCTCTGTATTGTAAGGTAAAGACTCTACATTAATACTTTTATATAAATTGTATAAAAGTAATAATTCTATAAAGAACTTTTTAGAAATTGTGGTCATTCTAAGAGTCAATAGGATTCCCTGGGCTAGCTTGACAAGTCAGTGAGCACGTGGTTTCACAGTCAGAACTGCCACTTGCTTGTTAAGTTCAGTTCCCAAAAGCCGAGATGACGACTCATCTCAAGGCTTCAAAGCAGGACTTCACAAACCTGGGGATAAGGTCACAGTGGCTGCATCGATCTTTTATACTGTCTGTGGATTCAGAATGTCAGTTTTTTTGTTTTGTTTTTTACAGGATGTGACAAGTTTGCATTCCTGAGTTAAAACCAAGCTCAACATCTTCTTTGTGAATGTGTGTAATGGGCATGTAATCGATTCTTGGCTCACCTGTGGCTTAGGTGATAAAACAGGCTGCAAACAAATCACCAGGTTTTCTTGGTGAAGACACTGAATCCCCAAGTTGTTCCCAAATGCAGTGCGGGCGCCACACTAATGACAGTTCTGCTTTAGTCTGAGGTTATTCGATAAAAAGCTGTATTTTTTTAACCAGTCCAGGGGCAGATAACTGCATTCCCCCAAAAAATAATCCCATTGATGAAGCAAAGGAACCTTCCAGGTGAGGTGACTGAGACCACTGAAGGGCTTACATTCTTAGTCCCAGTGCAGTTGGCTTGGATTATCTAGTTTGGGTAAAGACGCGTTTCCTGCCGAGATGCATGTGTTTGTGCCTGCCCTTTGAAGAGGAGACCTACTAGGATTAAAAAGCGATAGAGCTTCATCAGGGTGGAGAGATAAATAGATGTGCTCTGGCTCTGCAGTGTTTGACTCATGCTACTGGATCATTGATGCTATAAGACTGTTTGTGCTATTGTAATTCTGTGGTTGATCTGTAGAGGAAAGCATTCCTTCACACTGTATTTTGTGTTTACCTGTCTGTCCGTCTGGCATCTCCTGCCTGACAAATGTCTTTCTGTGTGAAATGGACCAGCTTTCTGTTCCCTGTGTTTGTTGTCTTTACCTTGCACTTGCTCTGACCTCTTTAAACTCTTGTCCTACATCTTTCCTGCTACTTGAATGACATCTTTTGCACAGGCCGTTCATAATGCTGGCTCCTCTTCATCAATGAAACTGATGTGCTCTGAGGAGGACTTCTCCTCTTCCAGGTGTCGTCCCCGCTCCTGCATCTCCAGCTCCTGGGGGTGAGAAACGGGTCTTGCCCCTCGGTAGTGTCGCTGTGAGTTGCACCAAGATGGAGTCTGGTTATCTCTTCTCCTTGCGTTTGCAGCTTCCAAAGACAAGGGCAGAGAAAGACTGGAGGGATGGACAGAGGTGTTAGGGGACACGACTGGCACGGAAGGGGAAGGCCTCCGCCGATGACTTCCAGGGGAGGATGTGAGCGATGGTGGAGCTGAAAAGTGAGAGGACAGGGGAGGGTGAGTGTCCTGAGAGGCAGGTGGGATGAGCGGGCCTCTGCTGGCACAACTGCCAGGTCGGGAGAGGTGAGGTCCTTGGCATGGGGAAAAAGATGATGAGGAAGAGAGAGACATGGAGAAGGAGAGTGAAGGTGAAGGGGTGCGAGAGGCCAGAGGAGGTTGGTCCTGCAGCGAGGGGAAAAATATCCCGTTACTGGAGGAGGCACGGAGTCTTCGGGAGTCCACGCGCCCCTCTGGAAATCCTTCCTCTGGCGACTGATGGTTGGAGTCAGCAGACCCTTGGCTATTGGCCCCTGGGGGCTTGGGCTCTGCTAATGCTGAAGGAGTTGAATTAGGCCTTTTTGGTGAGTGAGGAGTTGGGAGAAGGCATCCTGGCAAATCTGCACTCTCTGTGTCTCTGCTGTCTAACAGGGAATGAGTGTCAGGTCTCTGGTGGGAAAAAACTGTGGAAGGGGGTGGCGCCCCGGGGCAAGGGCTTGATGACAGCTGGCTGGCACTACTGGGAGGTGATGTTAAATTTGGCATCATGGTCATCAGGACTGGCTGTGGTGCCATTTGGAGGAGGGGCTTGAGCAGGCGTGTCATTTCCTGCAGCTCCTGACTGAGCTTGGAAACTTGTTTAGACAGACCGTTCATCTGTGAGGTGAAGAGAGAGATCGTATTAACGCTGGAAAACCAGAAGAACAGTTCATGCAAATTCGGTATGACAATTCAGCACCATGGTTGAAAAATATCAAACAATCCTTTAATCCTTGTTTGCATAAAACATAATTAGGTACTACATAACATTCATCATGCAGGTTACATTTTAAAAGTCCCTTTATCATACATTTAGTTCAGTTTTAGAGTCTGTTTTAGAGACTGACATTTTTCCATCAGGGACTGATTACAACACGCCAAATGATTCAGTGCAGGTGGACCACATGATCAGTGTGTTATGTGTGTGACGCTTGTTTGATTTAAATGGTGGCTGCTATAGTAACATACAGTAAACGTTCCAGAGAAGCTGGCTGACAGTCTGACAAATGCATTCCTGTCAACACAGTCAAAGAGTTACAAAGATGGAGATTTTATTCTGAGCTGATAATAAATCTGTGATGTAATCATGGTCTCTGTCTTGTCCTTATATTTAACAACTGGATAATAAAAATTGTGCATTTTAAGTACAAAACAAAGCAAACAAATGTCTAACTAACTTCATGAATGGTTCAGGTGGAGCAAGAGGGGAAACTTTAGAGAGAGACTCAGGGTTTGTTGATTAAAACCTGCCAGTGAGCGAGAGTTTGTTATCATAGTTGAAGTTATGAAACAAAAAACTCAGCATTGTAAGAGCCCAGAGAAGTATACTATGTATGAAGTTCAACACAGCCAGACCTTCTTTGTGATAAATTAGTGTATAAAAATCTATAAAGAACATATTATAACTGCAAAATGCAACACTGTTACAAATAAGGTAAAAGATGAATTCTGCAGAAAATTGTTAATCTGGTGATTTATCACATAGAGCAGTGGTTCCCAAACTTTTTTTGCTGGGCCCCCCTTTGTTTTACAAGAAAAATGTTCACCCCCCCCTCTCCACGCGCGCACATGCACGCACAAACACATCCTCCAACCACACACACCCATATTTTGCTCCATTGAGGTTTATTTCACACCTTAAACATTTAGTAAACAATTAAACAAATACAAGTAATCTGCAATAAATTACAGGTAGTAATGAAATAAACTACTAACTCTTTTAAATATAATTTTTAAAATATCATTAGACACTTTGGGCCAGCATTCGTAACGTCAGGATTTTATTTGTATGTTTTTCCAGCCATGACCTGCTCGTGTCGTTTGCGAAACATCCAGCTGACTAACAGAAAAATCAAACCTCTGCTGCTGAGGAAAACATTAGACCCCCGGGGCGGAAGTGAACACATGCAATTATCATCAGTGTCAAGTCAGCACTCACCTCCTCAGTCAGTTTAGACACACTCTGCTTGATCTCAGAGTGCTCACGGATCCCTACGGGCAACACACATGCAGAAGGATTAGGCCTCCGGATAAAATGTACTGTTCTGAAAAAGTACTCCAATGTGTGCGGCTGTAGGTGTGCTACCTGCGTACGGTGAGGGCGGAGGGGCAGGTGACAGGCTGGGGCTGAACTCAAACTTCTGTGTTGTGGTGGAATTGTTCTCTGTTTCAATGCCGTCCACAAATCTGTGCAGAGATTACACATGAGAGAGAGAGCATGTAAGAGGAATGTAATCAGGTGAAGCTAAAAGGGCTGAAAGCTCCATTAGTACTGTTTGGATCTTTTAACACAAACATGGAAAAAGTCCTTCATCAGCAGCTTTGCATCACACAACACTGCACACAGTGAGGTCGTGAGACATCTCTGCATACACATAGGCATGTTTGCTCTGCACGCATGCACATTAGTGCATTGCAGTGTGTGAGAACCTACATGCCTTCCAACAGTAGCCGAGCCCCATGTGATTCACCAGCACTGTAATCTAGTGGTTCAATTGCTCTTCTCTGACTATGATGTTTTGAATCAATCTTCAGTTTCACACTATGTGTGTCTGTGTGTTTTACCTGGGGCTGAGTTCAGGTGGTGCACCACTCAAGCTCACAACTGGTATCTGCAGGGTGGAAGGGCGCGAGTGGTCGGAGGGAGCACGGAAAGGCCGAGGCGGCAGGAGAGGGGAGCGCAGGGGCGAGCTGAGGCCCCTGCTGAGATGCAGCGGGGAGCGAGGAGCTCGGGACACGGAGCTCTGCTCCTCATCACCCTCCTCATCCTCGCGGATGGACGGCAGCTTCTTCACCAAGCCACCGTTGCTCTCCCAATCCACCTGAAAGAAAGAGAGGAGGAGCTTGGATACTAAAATGGGATGAGCGGGATCAGCCCGCACACCTGCTGGATTTCTTTTATCACCATAGCATTAGTAACTGCCTTTACAATGATTGTAAAGGCAGTTACAAGCTTGAACCAGTGGATGGCAGGCAAACACAAGTTCTGTAAATCTGTAAATATGTTTTTAACATTCAGGGTATTGTTTGATTAGCAGCATATTCTTTCTTTTGAAGACTTTTGAGCTCCTTCTCTTCCAGAGGTAACTGAATGCAGGACGTGCTCTGCAGGTCTTATTAGATGCCTGCTATTTATTCCTCTAGTATACGTTGCGACCTGTACACACACTCTTAAACTTTAATCTGGAATAGCTTTGCATTCACAGTTCAAGCTAACCCTGATTTCTTATACATGGCCTCTTGTGCAGCCTCTCAGTTCCTCCTGTCTGCAACAAGCCTTTCCTCCATTTTTAAGCCACCTTCCTTTGATTTCTTCACAAAAAAGAAAGAAAATGTTTTTAAAAGAAGGTGGGTGGGGCTGTTGGGCTCACAGACAGGTCTATGTGTACCCAACATCAGGGATATCTGCGCTTATTACCATAATTCAAATCCAGAGTAGCCTGAAGCCCGAGCTTTATGCTCAGTGAGAAGATGTGTGCTTTTAAGAAGCGACTCTCGAAGCAAATCACCAACTTGACCAGCGTCTCTGATCAGATTCTGGTGGTTAGTTTGTTATTTTTATAGCTGTAAGTTTAAATTCAGTGGTCACTTTCTGGATCCTGGATACACAACGCTTCATAAGATTACAGTTTTCAAAAAACGGTTGGGAACCTCGGCTGTATCAGTGCGGCACTGGCTAATTTCCATTTTGACTGTTGATTGGCTGTTCTGAGCAGGATAACCTTCTCTTTTAATTCAAGATTCTTTGAGAGCCATGTCACCTCCTTACATCATGTTTACCTGTACACACACTGCCCTCAATATATATGAAACTTTGCGCATGTTTAATGTGAACAACATTACATAAACGTTATTAACGGAGTTGTATTTGATGGCTGGCTCACACAGATTGGCTGTGTGCCTATTTGGCATACAGATTACACTCCATCAGTCAACTACAGATACTCACACCTGATCTCGACTCATTATGTGTATAAAGCACACCTGTTCAAACAATCTTTTTCTTCCATTCCAACTTCTAAACCACCATGGGCAAGACCAAAGAACCTTCAAAGAACTAAGGTGACACCTTTGGTATGATTATTCGGACATGGAAGAAATATAAAATGACCATCAATCGCCCTCAATCTGGAGATCTATGTAAGATCTTGCCTCATGATGATGAACACGAGGAAGGTGGTGGATCAGCCCAAAGCTACACAGGAGGAGCTTGTTAATGATGTAAAGGCAGTCAGGAACAGTCAGCAGCCAGGAGTTTCTGTAAAGCGTGCCAAAATCCCAACTACAAGAAAGGTCTGACTGCTGTGCTTGCTAACAAAGGTTTCTCATCAAGTACTAAGTCATGTTTTGTTTGGGCATCATATATTTATTTCATTCAATGACATGCAAATCAATTGATTGTTTATAATGTATATAATGGTTATGTTTTTTTCTGGCTTTTTGCTTGATAGTCTGTTTCACTCAGAGGTGGCTGTAGCTCAGGAGGTCATTTACTTATTGGAAGGTGGTTGGTTTGATTCCTGGCTGGCCTAGTCTGCATGCCACAGTAACCTTGGTCAAGGTAGAGAACCTAGATTTGCACTCTAATGCATCCGTTGAAGTGTGAATGTTAAATAAAAAGAAAGCTCTTAAGTAGAAAAAGGGCTTGTGTGAATGACACATATTATAGAACGGCACTATTATACGAACCAGGCCATTCACCATTTGATGTATGGGTGGCTTTCTTTTTATTCCAAATAAAGGTGCACAGAAGGCATATTTCAGATTTGCTTTTAAGGTTCTCGCTTTAGTAGTATTGAGATGGGTTTAAATTCTTGATTGCTGACATCACAAGCAGCTTTTAATGAGGACTTCACACTGTGTGCCACAGTCACCCTTGAGTGATTGTGTCAGATGCAGACATGTGAGGGAACAATCTGAAAGAGATGTGCAGAGGCTTATGGTGAACGGCTGAATGCCAATTATTTCTCATTTTTGTTTTTGAGAATCTGTTTGTCTCTTTGTCTTTGCCAGACTCCAAAAAGGAGTCTGTCATGCTACATTTAATACAGATCGCTGCATCTCACTTTTCCCACCCCTCATCACACACACACACACACACACACACACACACACACACACACACACACACACACACACACACACACTCACTCCTCTGACAGTTACAGTCCCAAGCCTCCTCACTCAAGGTCAGAATGAGCGTAGCAGCGCTGCTAGTTTATTAAACCAGCAGTTTCACCTGTACAGGCTTCAAAATAATGACATCACCCATGCTCTAGCACACAACGCCTGGTGCAGTGAGTTATGAATGTATTTGAGCCAACACCCCTGTGCTTTCCCTTTCCCCTCTGCACTCTCCCCTCCTCCCCTCCTTCCCTGCCTGCTCAGCATCCTCCCTTTTTCCCCTCCTCTGTCCCCAGTGCCCTCCACTCAGCCAGCTCCCCCCTTCCATACCCGTGCCACTGTAATTTATTTTTAGCTTTCCTGTTCTATTCTTAGCTCCCAGCTCCGGAGCACACCAAGGAGCTGCTCTGCGATGCGGGGGCGTGATAAGTGTGCGCTTGCCGCGTGCCGCCATCCTCTTGCTCAACTGTGTGCGAGAGTGTGGGGGAGTTTGCATCATGTGTGCGGCTGGTTCGGGGCTGGGGGCAGAGATTTGGAAGCATGGAAGCTGATGTATGTATAGTAACTCATATGTGCTCTCAAGGGCAAGGATAAGCAAGTTGGTCCCCTGTGAGAATGGCCATAGAGTTAAAAACTTGTTCCAATATGTCTTTTCAGCAGCACAGTTCTGTGCGTGCTGTGCTCTGGCTGGTCATGCACATCGCATTTTTTCGCCCAAGGCTCTGGGGGGTCATGACAGTTAGTCTGCAACCAGTGAATCAGCAGTGAACTATCATTTATGCAATGGAGACTCTTTTTCATCTTTCTTGCTTCATAAACCCTTTCTTCATCCCCCCAGCACGTCTTTGATTTTTGAACACCGTCATTCATCATATAAGTTTGTAGATTGAAATACTACTTAAGTGAGGAAGAGGCTGCTGAATGTCTGCAGGCTTTATCTTCCATTTTTCACCAGTTTTGTCTTGGATACTTATGCAAATTCCCCTCCTTGGCTGCACATACTAGAATGTTTTTTTTTTCACACTAATAACCAGGATGGACATCTGTAACCCAGAACTAAGATATGCACAGCAGATTGTGCATCTAGAATAATACATCCTCTAGTCACACACCAACATGTTCACACTCTGCAGTAAGTGTGTTGATCCCTGGAGAAGCAAACTGCACTGCAGTAGAGTAGCAGAGAGTAAGAGCAGAAGAGAAAACAAGCTAACCAAATCCCCCCCTTCATCTTTCTTTCTCCTCCTCCTCCCTTTCTTTTACTCAGCTGGCAGAGCTATTTATATTAAGCAGGATCCAATCTTAGCAGCAGCTGTGGGGGGACAGCCAGTCAGGGAGAGCCCGTGCTCCCCTCCTGCTCTATTTTTAGTAACAGGACAACTTCAAACAGCAACACTAAGCTATTTTTGTCCCTACACTTTTTTCCCTCCATCCGCTGCTGCTGCAGCACCAGCCAAACGCAGTGTGTGTGTTGATGGAAGCAGGGAAAATGCCTTTCATGGCTGGGGTTGTCAGAGTGTGTGTGCACACATCTGGGTATTTTAAAGTAGTGGTGGTAGAATGCTCATGTATACCTTATATGTACACCTGCTCACTTGGAATACGTGAATTTCCCCAATGAGGGACAATAAAGGATATTTCTATTCTGTTCTAATCATTCATGTGACCCTGGTTAAGGTGATTATCTCCTCAGGTTACTCATAAATGTTCCTCATTGGACTGTCAGTCTGCACATTTAATGTTGTGACTAATCTGGTGGGCTGTTTAATTACAACTGTTCCTATTTAAATCTATGAATGTGCACTATTCACAGACTAGCCTTATGCCATCTGCACGTGCATCTGCCTTTCTTACAGGAACATTTTGGTAAATGGTAACTAGATTGGTTGTATAGATATAGCACTACATAACCAGGTCACAGTACACACACACACAGACACTATTCTACTCTACCTGAGCACTTAAAGCACTTTCTACTGCATGTCTCATTCACACAAGCAAGTGCTTTCTACCTAATATTCACACACATTCATACTCTGATTAATTCAAATTTAATTTAATTTTTTTATACAGCACCAAGTCACAACAACAGTCACCTCAAGATGGGTTATGTTGTAAAGTAGAGACCCCACGATAATACAGAGAAATCTTTTGAGCAAGCACTTGGTGATAACGGGAAGGAAAAACTCCCTTTTAACAGGAAGCCATCGAGCAGAACCAAGCCAAGGATGAGGCAGCCATCTGCCATGACCAGTTGGGGGTGAAGGGAAGGGGGATGGAACAAAAGGCACACTCTGGAAGAAGTTGGTTATGATGCGATAAACACGTCAGTATCTTGGCCTACTATGGCATGCAGACTAGAGGAGCCACGGATCAAACTACCAACCTTCCGATTAGTAGATGACCGGCTTGACCTCCTGAGCTACAGCCACCACTGATGGATGTAAACATTTATCTTATATACAGTCCATAATAAATCGGACTGAGAATGACTTGTAACAGCTTGTAGATTGAAAGGTCATAAGGTGTAAAGAATATCCTGTTTCATAATTTACTAAATGAACTATATGATGTATTGAACAAGACTTAAAACTAGTAAGTTACTAGTAAAACTATCAGTGAAGGTGTTACAAGGTCATAAATTAGGTCAAAAGTATAATTATTTTAATTTTCATAGATATCCATATATAATCTTAGATCTTTACACAAATAAAGAAGTATGTGCTTTTAGATTGTGGGTCTTTTATAGATCATTTCTGGTCAGTATTTGCAGCTGTTTAATGACCACAGAGGTGAACTCTACTCCATTTGAAATTCAAATTCAGCTCAAGTGTACTTATTTTTAAATGTGCAGTAGACTAACAAAAACATTCACAAGTTCACTGACAAACGCGCATAAACAGTAAGTCCATCATGAATCTACTACAGGTACTCACATCAGCCCCGTGGCCCTCTCGTAGATTGTAAGTCAGGTCATGTTGTATCTCGCTGATGAACTTCTGGGCATACTCAGGGTAAAGTCGGAGAACCTCTCGGAGACCCTTGAGGCTGATATACTGCAGGTCACAGTAAGTAAGGGCCTTGACATTAGCGTTGGTTTTGATCACTTGTTCCTTCGTCAGGGAGTCTGAGCCAATTAGATCTCCTTTACCTGGGGAGGGGGATGACAAAGTGAGTGATGCACAGATACCTGTCTTTGAAGCAGCTGTTTAGAGGCAGCCTATTCTCACTAGCTGTCAACACCTGAGAGAACATCATGAGCCATTAAGCTTCACACACTGACGTTCTGAGCAGCACATCATCAAAGACAGAAGATTAAAGATTTGGACCTGTGAAGTCATCTCAGCAGCAGCGTGGGAACATGTGTTTGCATATGTCTAATGTACCTGCAAACCCTGGTCCCTTCAATTTATATAAACCAACACCACCTGCATAAAGCAGCACAGTGTAACTTACTTTGGTAAGCTTTACCATATATTAGCACACTAGTAGCCTGTGCTGCCTTGACACAATTGGTTTCTTATGAAACATACTGTACAGCCTTAGCGGAGAAGAGCAGCCAAGGACCGAATTAGTAGATTCAAGCAATCTACTAATTGGAAGGTCTAGGCCTAGTCCAGGTTTGGCAGTTGCCAGGAGAACGGTACTTGTCTGACTGCATTGTGCCAAGTGTACAGTTTGATGGAGGGGGATTATATGGTGTGCTTGTTTTTCGATCCCCGGGCTCTCTGTCCTGGTCGTTGTGTCCTTGGGCAAGACACTTTACCCTACCGCCTACCAGTGTTGGTCAAGTTACTTGAAAAAAGTAATCAGTAACTAATTACTGATTACTCCCCCCAAAAAGTAATCCCGTTACTTTACTGATTACTTATTTTCAAAAGTAATTAATTACTTAGTTACTTAGTTACTGTCTAAAAACACGATTTACAACATGAAGAGGTGATAAAGCGATAGATCTTTCAGCCCAATTCTATTTTTTCTGCATAATCCATCATACAAAATGTAATCAAATGGAAAAGTCTCTTTTTTTAACTTGTTTTATCAGTTTTAATCTTTTAACTTTATGCATCAAGCAAAAATTTAATTATATGCAACATTCTCTGACTTGAATAAATTAGTTTAACATTTAACCCTATTTTCTACACATTCCAGCACATAAAATAAAATATTTTTTGTGTTTACACTCACTCTTTCAAATAGATGCAAGTAAAACACAGCAGAAAATAAATAAAGTCAAAGACTCAGCGGTCCTGTTGCTCTATTTTCACCTGTAAAGCAGGACTGCGGTAGGCGGAGGTTTACCCTGGTGCAGGTGTGCCGCGGTCAGTTGAAGAATCCGCGAGTTTCTCTGTGAATTTCCGATTACGTCGTAGCGCACTCGGTGCTTGCTTGGAAGTTTAGGGGTTTTTTTCGCTAATGGACGCTAATGTTTTTGTCACTTTTTGTCAGTACTTCCACGCTTTAAACGCTGCACGCTCATACTCTCTCCCACAATCGATATGTGATCCATTGTTGATCTGCACACAGCTGTTGTCACCAACAGCGCACTCGCTTACGTCACTGTCGTGAGACATTCTCGCAAAAAATCACAGTTTTAGTAACGCAGTAACGCAGCGTTCCTACGGGAAAGTAACGGTAATCTAATTACCGATTTTGCAATAGTAATCCCTTACTTTACTCGTTACTTGAAAAAGTAATCAGATTACAGTAACGCGTAACGCGTTACTGCCCATCTCTGCCGCCTACTGGTGTTGGCCAGAGGGGCCGATGGCGCGATATGGCAGCCTCGCTTCTGTCAGTCTGCCCCAGGGCAGCTGTGGCTACAACCGTAGCTGCCTCCACCAGTGTGTGAATGTGAGAGTGAATGAATAGTGGCATTGTAAACCGCTTTGGGTGCCTTGAAAAGCGCTATATAAATCCAATCCATTATTATTATTATTATTAGGAGCTGGGCTCAGAGCTTCAGTGAAAAGAAGCATACCAAGACATTTTGAATAACTTTATTCTCTCAACTTTGTGGGAACAGTTTGGGGATGGCCTCTTCCTGTTCCAACATGATTGTACACCAGTGCACAAAGCAAGGTCCGTAAAGACATGGATGAGTGACTTACACCTTTGGGATCATTTAGAGGGGAGACTGAGAGCGAGGCTTTCTCATCCAATACCAGTGTCTGACCTCACGCATGTGATTCTGGGAGAATGGTCAAAAATCCCCATGAACGCATTCCTTAACCTTGTGAGAGCCTTCCCCGAGGAGCTACAGCTGTTATAGCTGCAGCTATGGCAGTTATGGCAGTACAGTGTAACAAGAAGAACAAACTCATTGGCTGAGGTTGGCTTACTGACTTTCACTATGCTGCCTACAAACACTTGGCTTTGTGCTGTGCTGTGCTTAAGAACCATAATCATATATATCCAGTGTGCATATGTGTGTGAAAGCAGACTAGTGAACACGTGTGTATGACCACCTAAATTAAGCAAACATCCTCTAATTTATAAAAATATGCTTTTTAGCATGTGGCTAATTGGGACAGAATTTATTTGAGACCCTAGTGAGGAGGAGAGTTTTGACTTTAGACACAATGCAAAGATGTCACCTTTTTCTAAGCTGCTCTGTAAATAAATCACTAGAAGAAATTGTCAGAAATAACAATACTGGTCACATTACCATGTCCTGTGTATAACTACACAATATACAGTTAGCATACAACCATACAATGTATATGAGCAGCATAGATTGCATCGATTACTAAGTGAAGGCATGGATTGGATGGTTGGATGTTAGAAAGAAAATGGAAATGTGTTTGTGAGGCATCAGACAGACAAAGACCCCCCACAGTATATGGGGAGGGGGGGGGGAAGGGAAAAAGTCAAACAAAGAAGGAACGAGGCTGCACAGCCACAACGCAAAGAAAAGAAAGAGGGGGCTGAAGAGAAAAACAAGCAGAGAGCGAACAGAGGCAAAATAGAGGGAGGCGGGGCGGAGAAGGGCAGAGGCGAGCAGGGACCTAAAAAGGGTGATGGAGTGCGGAGGTGGACTAAGAAGAGGGAGGGTGGAAGACGAAAGAATCAAGAGAGCTGTGAGAGGAAGTGGAGAGGGACACAATGTGGGGGTGGCTGCAGACTGGCATGAGACGAAATGGAGGGGCAGGGTGAGAAAGAGTGAGGGAAGGGGGAGAGGTAGGGCGAGCAAGAGCTCGACGCACGCCACGTGAGCGACAGCAGTTACTGGACTCGGCCTTCCAGCCCTCCTTTGAACCTTGAACCACCTCGGTGTCCTGCTGCCTCTGCACTCGGCACCATCCAACTGTCATCTGCAGCCCCCACCCTGAAATCTGTGCTGCTTCTTAATTTGGCACGATGGGCCCTTCTTATGCTCCGGCTGTCTTTTTTACGTCACTCACATCCCCCCTGCAGTTCAGCACAAATGCGCTGTCACAAAGATGACGGGTGGCCAAGAGTGACAGCAGCGACAAGGAGCGCTTTGGCTCATAATCGCAGCAAAATGTTAAACTGAGCAGGAGACAAACACTTGCAAGTGACATTTAAGTGCATGTATCTGTCTCGTCATAAAAGTGTAGGTGAAAGTGATGAGGGCAGGGAACAAAGGCTTATCGACGGAGCTCAATTTATCAACGTCGTTGATTTGATGCCTTGAGTAGGATTTTTCTTTTGCTCTTGATCTTTTTAAAGACTAACTAACTAACTCAAAATACTGGGTCAAAATGACCCAGAACTGTTATTCGTCTGCCCTGGTTATAGAATACATTCAGAAAACTGTGCAAAAAATTGTACCTATTGTACCCTCCTGTTTTCAAAACGTTAACTCGATGATTGCATGCATGCAATGCTTTTAGAGGACACCTATGAATTATATACAGACACTGTGCTAGTCTAGAACAGTGCAGTGACCCACTTACTTCATCTGAAGTCTTGGTGTCATCGTAGTGGGTCATTTTGGTCTGTTGGTCATCACCGAGGCTAATGTTCTTCATCTCGTACTGCTTACGTTAGCCTGAAAATTTGGTCTTCAGTTGACCTTTACTTTGACCATCACACAGAATCACAGCGACTATGGAGCGATGTATTACTTAAAACTGAATTAACAGTATGTGACACCAGTAAAAACATTGACCTTTTATTTCATCACACCCCCATGCTAGACCAAGATGCCTAATTTATTAGATGGCTAGATGGGAGCGAGGGGTAAAATAAGAAGAGGGAAGTATGAGATGTTGATTGAAAACTTGCCTTTAAGTCATGTTATTTCCCGGCAGCTTCCTGTTTAGGGATAAAATGTTTTTGCTCTGATAAAGTTGTATGGCACTGTCTTGAAACACTATTATTGCTAATTGGTGTGTGGGTTTATGATTCAGGATTTTCAGCCTCATACTGCAGAACAAAATAAGACTGATAATTGTCTGTGGCTGTGACTCTAATTTATCGTGTGCAGTTGCACTTTCACACGTGATGATGTGAGACCGGCCATGGGTTTGAGATTAATCTGTTTTATTGTCCATCAGGGTCCAGAACAGTTCCTGGAAGAACACTGTACCACGATGGGCTCCACCAGTGCAAAGAGTTCTGTGAACTTTGCAGGACTCTGCTCTTTCCACACTTCAAAAGAGCAAATAAATGGATGAATGGCTGTCACTGCAAATGGCATTAAAGAAACTCATGCCCATACCTATCAGTCTGATCTTCCATCCTCACTGCACGTGTGCAAGCTGCTAAACTGACATGAACTAACAGTCCACCAGTGCAGCTTTCACGTCACACAGACCAGAAAAAATAAAAGATTAAAGTAAAAAAGAAAGAAAAAAGCAGTCTCAGTGCTTTCCTAATGAAGGAATATGAAAGAATAAATGAAGTGTGAATTGTATTAAGCTGGAAACATAGGATGTAATGGTACACTGGTGGTTGTGATATTCATGTCTGTGGTAAAGGTGCAGAGCATGACTATTTGGGTTTCCACCCACACTGTGTCTGCAAATTCAGCCCTGTCTAATATTAGGCTTCTGCCTTCACATCCCCAGAGACTAACATGCACTCACACTGCATGTGCGCACACACACTGGTGCACAAACACAAACAGTATTAGAAAGGTTACATCTTTGTGTTTTCTTATGTGTGACTTTGTTTCTCAGCTCTTTTGTTTGCAGTTACATCCTTTACAATTACTTCGGGTGCTGGGCGCTACATTTAGACATGTGGAGAGTGAACTGAGGTGAGGACCAAACCGCTCTGTGGGCTGACTAGTCACAATCTGAAATTCAACTGGAAAAATCATGGACGCTGGACTCTCCAACCTAAATCGTTTTTAGCATAAAAAGCCAGCACCTGTTATGGCTTCACTCTAACAGCATGCACATCTAGAGGCACCATTAATGTTAAAACTTATTATGATACTTACAGAATACCACAGTTTTTGTCTCGGCCGTATCATTTTATTTTGCTGTATTTATCTGCGACACCTCAAAGGCCGGTCCGTGAAAATATTGTCGGACATTAAACCGGTCCGTTCTGCAAAAAAGGTTGGGGACCGCTGCTGTACATCATTTCATAGAAACGGTACTCCCTGATGGCTGTGGCCACTTTCAGCAGGATAATGCACCCTGCCACAAAGTAGCAGACTGGTTCAGAAATGAGGAGGAGCATAACTATGAGTTTGAGGTGCTGACATGGCCTCCAAATTCCTTAGATCTCACTCCAATCAAGCATCTGTGGGATGTGTTGGACGAACAATCCATGAGGGCCCTCACAGCTTACAGGACTTACAGGACCTGTCGCTACCATCAGTCAGATAAAACAGCACACGTTCTGGTGGAGTCCATGTCTCAATAGGTCAGGACTGTTTTGGCAGCAAAGAAACATTTGTTGTGTTTTCTCTGCACTCTCTCAGTTACAAATAGGGTTTAAAACATTTGCCAATTGCTGCATTCTGTTTCACAATTTCCACAGAGTCACAACTTTGTTGGCAAAGAGTTTGTGCCTTCCTACACAGCACACCCAGAACCGCAAGGACTGAAGAACATTTCCGAACCACATTTCTCATTTGGAAGAGTCTGAGGTAATACTGTATACCAAGCTCATACTTATGTTTTCTTACTGGCATGTGGCTAGTAAGAAAAAATTCGCTCCAAGACACCCACAGTATTCACCCTGCACCACGCTCTAATTACAGCTTTTGGCTGTCAGTGAAGACATCTGACAAAAAATATTTTGAAAGCTACTAACACCCATGACAGCTCATACAGCAACATTAATCAACTTTGATGCACCTTCATACCTATTTCAAGATAGCCTATTACTTGCCATGCTTCTTCAAATCATTTTTTTAAATCTTTCAAATGTTTATAAGATTTCTGTGATGTGTGGGAACCTTGATAGTTGCACTCTCGAACATAAATCGTGGAACCATAAACGAATCACGGTGAGATTCTGAAGGGTTTTTGCTTTTCAGGTGCCTGTGAGAAGTTAAACTCTGAGGTGGAGGTGTTACTGGCTTGCAAGGAAAATGTCACTGCTCCCCTGTTGTGGGAGGTTACAGTTTTTCTCAAATGTTAAAACACAAAAGCCAATCCTGTAACCCAAATGACCAGTAGTCTAAACACATTTACTAAATGTAGCCACCATATTCCAGTACCATAAACACATGTCACATGAAGACACAAGTCACAAAACACAACCCTCTGTACTCATAAATCTAAACACATTTTTCCTTGCTAAAACACATGTTGCAAAACAACTCTGCTCATATTCTCAAATGAAAGCCCATGTGATGCAAAATGCTTGCCACAGTCACCAATCTTTGAACACAGGGAACACACCTGGCGTCATTCACTACACACAATGACTCAAAATTGAAGACACTTGTTGCTAATGCTGTACCCACATGTAAAAGCAAGTTCAGAGTGCACAGTATGCTGAAGGTTCCAAACAAACACAATGGATGAAGGCAGAGTCAGGGGAAGAGGAATTTGATGCAGAGGAGGGAGAAGAGCTGGCCCTGGAAGAAGAGGAGCAGGCCAATGAGGAAGAGGAGTTCAAATGAGAGGAGGAAGAGGAGCGACCAACGAGGAAGAGGAGAAGGCCAACATGGGAGAGGAGAAGGTCCAGGAGGGAGAGCAAGACAACCTCGTACCATCATTACGGACGAGATGCGAGCAACAGCTCAGCGACATGATGCCGCACAGTGATTGTGGTGTGTGTGGTGTGAATAACGTAAATAAAAAAACTTCACACCCTGTTCATGTTTTCAAGATTACTGTTGTGTGCAATAGATTCTGTTTTTGCATTGAGTTGTGTTACAGTAGTGTACGTACATGCAGGATTTTCTATAGATTTATACTACTCATATGAAACTCACAAATCTAAATGCCTAATCCTCTGCAGAGATCTACGACGATCCGTTACTGTATAGTTTCTAAAATATGCATTGGCAGTTATGAAACAAAGAACCTTCTCACAAATTGAGCATTGTGTTTTCAATTGTTTTGCTGTAGTGTGTAATGCTGTGTATAGTGTTTACAGTTTTGACAGCTTCGAGCTGCTCTCTTGGTGTGGGAGTTTGAGTTTTGCAGTGGGAAGGTGTGGTTGTGTTTATGTAGCTTTAGAGAAGGGTGTTGTGTTTGGACATTGGGGGACCTGGTGGTAACGTTTGTGACATGTGTTTTAGCATTTGAGAAAAACTGTAATAACTCAAGTGTGTGAGTAGAAGCTCCAGTCACTCTCCTGAACACGCCAGCAGAGCTGAGCTACTGTCAGGATGTGTAATAGTTTCAAATTAAAAGGGACCTACTAATCGCTAATTCAATTTCTGAGCAGCTCCTCAGTTCATCCTCTCGTTCAAACAAGCTGTTTAAAGTTCAAGCTCTGCCAACGATTTAATCACCACTAAACATTTTGGAGTCTCATAAGTACTTATGTTGATCATGTAAACTGGCTGAAAGAAACATGTTTTCCAAAAGAGCTGTGTGTCTTGTGAAAACCCGCTTCTCTCAGACACCAACCTCCATGGCTAAAAAAAAATTGCGACAAAAACTGCAATCCCCACTCGCTCAAGTAACACATTACTGTACTGAATTCAGTAACCAAAAGAGATTAAATCAGACACTTGTGTTCAAGTCATGTGCAGGTCTGCAAGTTCAGAAGAGGGTCGACACGATCATTCATTTTATTTTTATTGCAGAAAAAGACACGGATGTGAAGCGGAAATCGGCACCTATCCACTGCTGACATCAGCAGTATGTGTAAGTATGTGCAAAGACAGATGCCAACTCAAGTCTAGTAGTGAGAAACCCTAGATCCATAGTGCATGCTGCCCATGGCCAAGGAGCCAAAAGCTTGATTTTCTGCAGGTAACCAAAGCATCTGATGAGCCGTGAGGCTTGTAGAACTGCAGTGTGCATTTGAGCCTGTGCTCTTTGGGCTGGTTTGCACCTTTGCTATTCATAGTAAACACTAAAACTGTCCCCAGTGATTTGTGTCAGCGTGTGGGATTCTAGCCAGAAAATTCATCTTACGCTCTGTTACCCAGTAACTGAACTATTTTCTTTTTGAGTAATGACCCCAACAATGTTCACTATCATAGGCCAGAGACTATACCTGTTATAGACATCAGCCAACATTATTATGCATACCGTATGTGTGCCTCTCTGTTTATGCCTCACCGCCGCTTTGTGGTCGCCGCTCTCACCTGTGTGAAGAGTGAAACACAGCTGCTGGCGTGTGCTTTGGTGTTGTCATGCACCTCTGGATTTAACATGACCAGGTAGGAGACACACGTGTGTGAGCGGGTCTGTGTTTCAGTGACATATCAGTGATGCAGCACAGAGATTCTGTGATGGCAGAGCAACAGTGAGAAAAGATGAGGAAGTGGAGGAAGCAAGAAGAATGAGTTGAGTAAAGTTTGACTTATCTGACTGTTTTGTTTAATGTGCCTTATAATCCGGTGCGCCTTATGGTCCGAAAAATATGGTACATTAAACCCTATGGAACAAAAATAGGATGCCATTAAAGTTCATATGTGTGTGAAGGTAGAAAAGCGAATACTTTTGGCAGTGCAGTGTAACAAACAGAACAAACTCGTTGGCCGAGGTAGGCCTCACTGAGTTTCACTATGCTGCCTACAAACACTGGCTTGGTGTTGTTGTTCAGAACCATAATCATATATGTTGTGTGCATATGTGTGCTGCATAGAAAAGGGATTTATAAATGTGTGTAACAGTTGGACCAACTATTGAAAACTGTAGCTTCTCTTCCTTGCCAGCAAAATTCCCTCCGTTGCATTACAGAGCCTCAAGATTCCTTCACTGCAGAGGTTTTTCCTACATTTTGCCATGTAAGGAATAAAGTTCTCCAGCCTCATCTGATTCTTAGATTCATTACATTAACTGACAGCACAAAGATTAAAACAGAAGTGCCAAACTGCCAACAAAAACCCTCATTCATCCATCCATCCATCCATCCATCCATCCATCCATCCATCCATTCATTCATTAGTTTGGTTATAGGTGCATACAGTGTAAGACCTGTTTCATCTCTGCTCACAGTAAATAGAAGATTATTCTGTCGAGCTCACAGGATCAACACTGTGGGAAATCATTACTCTCTCAGCTTGTATCAAGCTTGGAAACGTCTCTTTAAAGCAGCAGAGCATAAACAGCTGCTCTTTATCAGCTCGCCTTCAGCCTCGTCTTCCCCTTTGTTTGAATATTACACACACACACAAACACACACCCGTTTTATGTCCTGCCTTCCTTCTCCTTTTTCACCATCATCAATTTTAATTTCCATTAGACACTCCAGACCAGGTTGCTCTGCAGGTCTGAGCCAGCACTGTGAAATTATTTTAACTGTAATCACTGAACTGAGAGATGATTTCTCTTTCCCCCTCTGAAGTCCATACTTCGTTAGCAGCACTTAATATTAACACAGGCACACATTCAGCCGGCACATTCTCAAATGAACCATTCTCCCCCTTCGTTTAATATTCAGCACGATGTCCCGCAGATCATCTCACATCCTCCAAATCTCAGTTTCAAAGATAATTGTCTGTCAGAGCCGAGGGTGTCCAGTGTAGTTCTCACTCAGATCTGTGTCCTTCCTTCAAACAACAAAGATCCTAATTACGTTTTAGTTTAATTAAGTAACCGTGTGATCTTTTTTTTTTTTTTTTGCAGTTTGGCAACTTGACTGAGAAATGTTGTTATCCTGGAACACACTGACAGGACATCGTGTTCTCTGCTTAAGAGAACTTTACTGTTTCTCTGACTTACCTAGGATAGCCAGCACAGTGTTGTCTTTCAGGACCTCCATGGAACCTGAGCAGACGAAATAGATAGCCTGCAAGGCGTCTCCCTGCCGGATGAGGAACTCCCCTGGAGCGCAGAAGGAGGTCTTGATGATGAGGGAGAGGGAACGCAGGCAGCCCCTGCTGGCTGACTCAAACAGAGGCAGCTGGAGCAGCTCCTTGTTCAGGTGCATGGCGATATCAGCCCTCAGCTCATCTGGGAAGTCTTTCAGAAGCTGTGAAGTGAAAGTTCACACTGAACAGCTGGTCTTTACTTCCATATAGTTTTATACAAAAAATAACCCTTTGCCGCAGGCTTGAAGAGCCTCTCCAAATGTAAAAATGTGATAACCTCACAGAGAGTTTAAAGTACTCAGTGGGCATTTCAAACCACATGCAAGATCAGAGAAGCTTGTAAGACATGATGAAATAATCTAGGACTACTCTTTTTTTTTTTTACATTACTCAGGGTTGCTCGTGGTATATCAGGCACTTAATTTTAGCATATTTACTTGCCTTGGGCAAATCTTTTCAAGCTGCAACATATAAATAGATCCTTCCAATAATCCTGATTTATTTATGATTGAGAAAATCTTAAAATTAAAGTCAGAGAAAAGTTCCAGATTTGACACCTAAAAGCACTGGTGACCTCTATGCTATTCTGTTTCTGTAGCTCACAGCTTTACCACCGACGTGTTAAAGTGTCGCTTAGGTGTAAGAACTGGGAGCTTAGCTGGCAAACTTCTCAGTGACAATGCGTAAAAATGGTTGTAATTCTTAAACAATTCTCACTAAAGTTTATGTAAAACGTGTTGTGTTCATTTCAAGCTGAAAGTCTGCACCTCAGTCAGTTTGATTTAAAATCCACTCTTGTGGAGTATAAGAGGCTAAACCACAAAGAAATGTTTTTGTGCAAGAAATGATTCGACCTAATTGTATTCTCAGAGCAGGCTTTCATCTCAAGCTGTACACTGGACCCTGTTCTCAACTCAAGGTGTAGATAAAACTTCCAGCAGACAACAAGACGTCCAGTGCTGAACTCTGGTTCCTCTGAACAGTGAAGCTGTTTAGTGGAGAGCATCTTTGAGCTTTCACTCTGGAGAACAGGCTATAAAGCAGTGCAACATAAACAGCAGCTTCTCACCTCACTAACGTCGATCCCGTTGTTGACCGACCACATAGTTTGGAAACACTCCAGCATGCGCTGCTCCAAAGCTTTGGGCAACCGATGGACTCTGATGAAGTCCTTCAGGTCCTTGGTGCGGGTGTGGTAAAGCGAGCGGCGCGAGTACATTCTCTGGATGATGGCTGTCACGTTGCCAAACACAACTGCATGCATCAGTGCTGGACACAGAGGAAAGGTTTCTTTATTGTTCTCGGTGCGCTTCTAGTTTGATACAGAATTAATTACTGCGGCTCGATTGGCTTCTTTCTAGAAAAGACCTCATTAAAGTCCCATAATACTTCTGCGCAGCAGGAAGCTTCATGGGATGTCTTTATAAGCCCTGAGAAGTTAAAAAGCACAGGGCTTAGAAGGACTTAGCTGCTCTAAAACCACTGTGAAGCACTGCCGAGAGTAGATTACGGTGTTCACAGAATGTCAGTAACACACTGCTGAAAAATAATCCCACTGTTCAGAAAACCTTTTATTTCTAATCAATGACAACTAAATTATTATTCCAAACAAACCCCAAAACAGCTCCAACCCCAGGGTGAGCATATTTGTTCAACAGTGCCACACACACAGGTTTGGTCTTAATGTGAGCACAGCTAACCAGCAGCTATCTCCAAAGACTGGAATCGTTTCATAATGCACTTTTCCTGAGGGAGCCACACAGCAGTTTCTCTTCCTAAAAGCAGTTTGAAAAGCTGCTGAAACAGCAGTCAGACCACGGGGACACTTACACGGTCCACTGACAGCCAGACTAATGGCTTCATTTTATAAAGAAACTGGGTTTTTAAAAGGCTGAATTATCTCTAAGTTATAGCTCATAGTATCTGTGTGCAGCAGCTTACCACGAGAGAACATTAAACTATGTTTAAGGAAAACATTATAGAGATTAATGAAGCTGTGGTCAACTCTCACTGCTGTTACATTCAATCTAACAGCAATCTCCTTTAACAAAGGAGCTAGGATGCTAGCAATCAAAGCAAGGTCAAAATGGAATATGATCTCTAGGGTGGTTGAGAATAACCAATGCTGTGGGACTTCCAGATACCAACAGGACAATTATAATGGTGGACGACAGCTGTAGTGATAGATGAGTGGGTATAACAAGTGATAACAACATCAGGAACTAGGAACACAGGAATCTTGAGAAATACCAAGGGCTGAGAGGAACTAGAGAATATGAAGGTGAAGGCAACAGTGATCTCCGAGTTACTCAGGGCAGTGACCCCAAACTGAGCAAGTAGTTCATCTGGACACAGATCTCAGGAACAATATCAGAGATCTGTGTCCAGAAGAGCGCAGTCCTAGGAGCAGTAACAATACGGTACAGGACTCCTAAGTAGAGGACCCAAGTTTGAAGGATAAAGACCGCATCCAGAGCAAAAGGGTAATTTTAAAGTAAGTTGTTCCTGATTGTGTATAGACATGTCCTCCTTTAGGATGGCATAGGTAAAGTAAAGGCAGATTCATGCTACTGTAGGCAGATTGAGAAGTTATGACATTTCCATAATTAGCAAAATGCACATATTAACCTCCATCACACAGTCAAAGTGTGCTGTCTAAGGTGCTGCTGTAGCAGAACTCTTTGAAAATAAGAATGAACAAATGCCTACTTGCTGTTGCAACAAACGGGCCACACGGTGGTGGAAAAAGTACTTTGATGATCTGATTGCATGTTGTATACAGTGCTTTGAGTACTCCGGGAGAGTAGAAAAGCGCTATATAAGAATCAGTCCATTTACCATTTACCATGACAGTAGCTAAAACTCCCTGTAACTCTTACATTAAGCGTTCTCCTGCCATCTACGAGATACATGCAGACATCATTGGTTCAGAGTACATATGCACACTTAAATCAGCCTTTGTTAAAGTTACAGTGTTGCTTTCACTCGACTGGGAAATATAGATTTCATTTTTCTTTCTTGGACGACTGTTGGACACAGATTCTATCAGCTGTCTGCAGAATGTGTTTTCCCACCTATTAGCTGAGTGTGTGTGTCTGTATGTGTCTTTCAGTATTTACTTGCACAACTGCATGTGAGTAGTTATGGTTAATGTCAAGGTTTAACCCACTAAAAAGAAATGTGTGTGTGTGTGTGTGTGTGTGTCTGAGACATCTGCACACATTATTGTGTCCTCTGCCCATAAATTGCTGCATTTCTCTCGTGATAACCTTTCCAGTGACTCCATTTCTTTCCCGATTCTTCATTTATTGCTCTCTTCGTGAACATTCAGTTCTCTTCATTGCGGCCAAAGAGGACACGCATAAGAACACAGAGTTCAAACAAGTAGCACACTGTAAGTCGAACACATCTTTCATCTGTGATTAAGCTAGAGTAGATCCACTATTGAGCCCATGTACAACCGTTCAACAGGCTCAAACAAAAATGGAATCAAGAATAAGAAAGAGACAGTCATTGTAATAGTTTATGACAAAAAGGCAAAAAATCCTCATAAATCATAAATTTAGCAAGTGTTTTTATGCACCATCACTTGCTTCTTTGAATCAAAATTTTCATTTAAATCTGCTCAGTACTTGTGATGCATCTTGAGAACAACAAAAGAATTTCATGGCCAAGCAAGTAATGAAACCTTTCAATCTGG